>NC_053420.1:9000000-9606250 GCF_016859285.1 Xiphias gladius | reverse complement strand
AAAACAAGGCTTTAGATGAAGGTCTTGAGTCTTTCAAGGGAAAACGACCCAAAGCACACATCCAGCGGGACAACAGAATGGTTGAAAAGGAAAGATCTGTTTTAAACTGGCCAGCAGTGAGTCCTGACCTTATTCCCATTGAAAACCTTTGGAAAGAGCTGAAATCTGCCATTGCAAAGAAGACTCCTGCGAACATAATTGGGCTTGAACACATAGCAATGGAACAGTGGCAGAAACTACCAGTAGACAGGTGCAAAAAGCTTCTGGACGGGTACAAGAAACATTTAGAGGCTGTCATTGTAAAAGGTGCCAATGATTGTGTCTGGGGTACATTTTGTGTTGCATTATGTCACTATTATGCAAGGGTTTTTTTTTTTGTTCAGTAACCTTGGTTTGCATTCATTTATGAATATTCAGAATTACATATTTGAAATTCAGGAATGCCAATAAAGGGGTATGTGTGTTTGTGTTTTTGTGTGTGTGTGTGTGTGTGTGTGTGTGTGTGTGTGTGTGTGTGTGTGTGTGTGTGTGTGTGTGTGTATATATATGTGTGTGTGTGTGTGTATGTATATGTATGTATCTATATGTATTTATGTATGTATGTATGTATGTATCTATATGTATGTATGTATATGTATATATATGTATGTGTGTATGTATATATAAGATCTTTGAAATTATGCACATTACTTTTGTGAATACAATATTATTCTAGAAATGATGGTCAGGGTGCAACTTGTAATAAACTAAAATTTCTGATCAGTGTTTTGGAGCAAACACTGACTGCAACGATAGCTTTGAGTAGAGTCTGCCTCTGTGTTTCATTGCAGCAGATAGGACCCATACTGTGTCAGAATCAGATACGCCAGAAGTCTTCTATCGCCATTCCCTCTCTAATTACAGCTTAAATGTAAACCCATTATCCCTCGCCAAATTATGAGTTACCTCTAGCTATTCTGAAACTCAGAGAAATGAGGATTTTTGGATTTTGATAGAAATCGAAGGAGATCCTGGTGATAACAATTTGAGCTGATGAATGCAATTAGTGGAGAAGTGCTAACAGCATGGCGGTAATTGGGTCTTACGAATTAAAAGCCTGCCCTTACCCAGCAATTAAAGCAACCTCCTTTAAAGTTAGTCAATTGTATTGCTGTTAATGGTCTATGCTTGGTGGAAGCTTAGCATGAGGAGGTACAGTCGCTTTCAAATTGGCCACGGCTCCATTTTTTATCACAGGGTTTCTGTGCTCTGTTGAAATTTTAATGTGTTGAAGAGTTTTTGAGGTCATTAATTTGTTAGTGATGGTGATACGCTGCTCCACAGACTGTGTTATATGAAAGGCTGTTTGATGCATGTTGCAATGTAACATTAGCTTTGAAATTAGTAATTTATTACAGTTTATGTATCATAAAGAGGAATAATGCCATTGTTCAACTTTCAAACATATTGTTCCTATACACTGGTATAGTTGCTAATAATAAAGGTATGATGGGAAAGCTGCATACTCATAACTCTGACACAGTTTTTTAAATTTTTAATCACATTAATGTTTTGGCACATATTGCCGTCTTCAGGATAAAAGCCACTGAAACAAATGACATAAGTAGTATGTGTATAGGGCTTGTTTAAGAAAGGTGTTTCAAATTATAGAGCTCACAGCTCTTTGCTCTGTGATCCTCTATATCGTATATTTACTTTTACACATTTACTTTACAAATATTTACAGTAATTTTTTTTCTCTTTGTTTACTTGGCCATAAGTATTGTTACACACAAATGTGTGTTCTTTTGTAGGTCTGGTGCTAAATTTCAATGCAAGCATTCAGATTTTTCTCTACTTTGTGATTTTTACTGTGTTTTTCTAGTTTGTCTTTGCTGGTCGTAGAATTTGGACATGTTTGAGGCCTTTCTTGGCTATCAGTGACCTGTCTACAGACTCTATAACTATGTTCACTTTGCTGCCCTTGAGCTTATTAAGATAAATCACCGCTCCTATGCACCATATACAGCGTGTCACTCAGATAATTTGTGGTTTGTGTCTTTCTTCAGAAACCATAAAATGAAAAAAATACCTCCTCCAGGACTTCAAAGAAACTGATGTTATGATCACTGATGCGTAATGTAGGAGTCATATAAGAGTCTAAAGGGATCAATGGGTCAAAACAGCTTGGTTTCAGATCTGATTTTGTGGTACTTCATGCAAATCAGATAAACTGTGGCTCCTTTACGTTGTGAGTCTTACTAAAATAAAACAGTGTCGGGGATGCAAAATTCTATTCAAACATGCACATATTGAATGAGCCACTGTAGGCTATAGGAATTGTACATGTTTATTCTGAAATTGAGTTGTTTTACGCTGAACGCTCTCCAATTGTTTTTAAGATGAGTGTTTTCTAGAGAGCCATGCACACAGTATATGTATGTAGAGTGTATCTGCAGTTTTGCAGCATTAGAGGAGCAGGCAGGGACGTCTGAGTCATGATAGAAACAGAACCGGGTGGGCGCAGCCGTACGCAGAGACACCTGAGACATGTTAGTGTAGAGCCAGTCAGATGGAGGAAAGAAAGAAAGGCAACCAAAGAACACAGTAAAGGCTTTCCATTCATTGAAATTTTGGGGAAAGGTTTTTAAATTCAAAGGGCATACTCACCTATAGCAGCACAACTTAAACACCTTTTCTATCTATGCCATCAAGTCCGCGACAACAGTGCATCCTATCCTAAGCAAGTGTATTAAAGTCCAGCATATAGCATTTCCATATAAGGCAGGTGACGAAGAGGAAGTGGGTCTAAACTAATAGTCTGAGCAGATAGTCTGGTAGTTCGATGGGTTTATAAATTCAGTCTTAACCATAGTGATTGAATCACAGACTGATCTGTACTGCCCCATCTTATCAAACATATTTGATATTTACAACCTGATGCCTCGATGGTTCCTGTTGTGCGTGAGGGTTACAGACTTCAGAGAAACAACCACCTGCTGAGTTTATAGTGAGTTCAAGCAACAAAAAAAGTCATACATAAAAGTTTGAGTAACAAAAAAAAATGTGCATTTTTGTGGTATGTTCTTAGTTTCAAAAGGTGAAATTATTAATCAATCCTTAGAGGTGTGAATAAACTCTTGAAGCATCAGTGCCTGTACCTGTATTCTAGTTATGTTGAGTCAATTAACTTATAAAGCGCATAAAAGTATTTAAAAATATAAAAATATTTACAAATGTTCTTAATAGAGAAGTTAAACATGTAATAATTGATTTTTTTGGCCACTTTGGGCCATTGGAAACAAGTTGTGAATACAACACTCACATTATTATCACTTTTTAACTTGATATGGTGAACTTGTTAGCAAACATACCTATTTAAACATCCAACAGACCCGGAGCAACATAAGCGTTCATGTTTCATGTTTCATTTTTCAATTGATGTTTCTCTTGACCTGTTGAATGTACTGTAAGTCCTATATTTACAACACTTTTAGCTCTTTTTTGGTCTCCACTAACTCCTGAGGGAAACATCTGGCTGCTCCAACATGTAAAGCAGCTAGTTCCTAACTTTCTCCCCTCTTTTTGGTGGTGAGCAGGTAGTGTACAGTGAATTTTTAGAGATCTTTAGCTGGAAACAGTCCACTGCTGCCGGACATAATGCTATTGGAACAGCGAGAGTGAACCAAAAAAGTAAGTTGCGGGCCCTAAAACCAAAACAATGAGCTATAAGATGCTAAAATGCCCCATAGAGCTGAGGGGAACTGCGGAGTCAGGTGATAATTCTGTGTGGGTTTGTCGCTACTGGCAACATCTTTTACATTGCACATAGTCATTTGATCACTTGTTATTATAAAAATATTTATCATAGAATTCCTTCATCTTTTAGATATATAAATTCTAATCAAAAAAACAATGTTCTAATATTGAACAACTGAAATTCATCTTGAGGATTTCTCTTTCCTTCTGGGGGAAGGTTGTTGTAGCTCTGCTGTCATTAACAATGGTGAAGGCTTTCCAACAGCTCAACATCTGTCTCTTAACATACAGTATTATTTCAAGATGTCTTAGAACATTTTGGGAAAGTTAAATGTCCTCTCTAAACGCTAATTCCCTGTACTTACTATTAGAGATTTGCAGCTGCCAATCGTAAATTTTACACATTTGCATTAACAACTGTCCCCTGAAACTTCTTTTCCATGCAGTTTGATCATTTAAATCCTAAAAGACATTTATGAGTGCTCATCTGTAGTCTGGCGATGTTGGGAAGGAAGTCAGAGGGAAACTAGTCAGCTGTTCAGCCTCTGGTAGTTTCCTCTTTTCTCTTAAAGTAATGCTAAGCTATGGCCTGGAAGTTTTTCATTAAACGCTGGATACTGATTGAATAAAGTGAAATATAAGCTTCTAAAATGCAGCCTATCAATTGCTTGACTCCATCTTCTGGCTACGCTCCATGACGTTTTGCCTTCTGGCTCACATCTCCCCAGGAATGTAGTGCAGTGCCGAGTGTCCATATCAGACCATAAAAACAGCAACCGAGGCTGAGCATCGAGTTTATGTGAATAGACTGAAGCATAAAATGTAATGGGTGGAACCGTTGGAGTTCTCCCGAAATGGCTTTTTTAAAAGGTTTGTCGACATATTTTTTAGCAAGATGGTCTATTAAAAAGAGGAACATTTATATTGAGTTGTCAGTGGGTGGACAGGTCAGATGCTCCTTTAATAGTGTCCTCAGTCGGCCTGCAGTTCAACAGGGGATCAGCGCCGGTGGCTGCCTCGCCACTAACGAGATAATATTGTTTTCCAAGGCAAGGTTTGATTTAGAGCAACTGGTTAAATATACCTCTCAGTTAGCAGCATTGTTAATTTAATTACATGACAGTTTGATAAAGAGGAGAATGATCTCTGATCCTCAGCCATGAATAATTTTAAGCAAACCATTCTTTTTATTTTCAGACCCTGCTCCGTGCTCTACTTTCAACGCAATCTGTCATCTCCTCCATCTAATGAAGACGAATCTGTCCATGGTTCAGATCATTGTGGTTCTGTCATTGTTACAGAAATGTACAGTTTAACTGGGGACCCTCATCCCCTTAAAGTTGAACCAGTCCTCTGTTTCATGACACTGTGCCTGTCAGTCAGCTCTGAAAGGCATCAGTGGAATCTGCTCAAGATGAAAAACATGGGAATCCAGTTTGAGAGCAGAAATGTCAGCCGTTTAGAGCAGACAAGACATCCGCTTGACAGATAACCAGCATGTGTGCATGTCAGATGAGAGACCAGAGACAGGAGTAGAGGATCTCCGGCTTCTCTTTTGTCTGCCTCTGTGGAGCCCAATGCAGACATGATGAAGCTGGGCATGGAGAGCTATTGATGGTGCTTTTAGAAAATTCAGTTTCAGGCATGCTAAAATGTTATATAGGTTATTTTAAACCATTTATCTAAATTATATAATAAAGCAAAGTTAAATACCATTCACCCAAAATAAATGAAATGAAAACTTACTTAAAGGAAGAGAAGTCATCTATACCAGAACCTCTGGAATCTCTGTCCATTTAAAGCCACGTCAAGAAGTCTTGGACTTCTGTTGAGTTTGCAGCCCCTGTGGACATAAAATTTAACATTCACTATCACAACCTTGTCTCATCATACACAACTAATTTGCATTAGGAAAAACATTTTGTAGGAAATATTAATTCTGCAGAGATTTTGTTTTTATATAAAAAGGAAATGCTTTACCGAACATATCTGCAAAAATTATACTCCCAACCCAATTTGGTTTTGTTCCCTACAGTGTCTCTTCATGGCAACCGAAGCATTTTTACAGTTATTGTGTGGCAACTCAAAGCACACGGTTGAGGCTTGGGAACTATTTCAACCTTGGTTAATATTGGATCTTAAACCAGGAGATGAAACCCATTGATTTTTTCAATATTTAACCAAAACCATGACCTTTCTCTAACATTACATGCATCTTGTACAAATTCTTTTTTGGTAAACACAGTCATGCTTACATTCAGCTTTTTTCAACAAAATACACTTTGTGTATCATTGAGGTGTAACAAACCATTGTCGGGAATGTGTTGTGCTTTGCCCATGTGCTTTTAAATCTCCTAGTGAGCACGACAAGAGATACGAGCAAGATAGAAACAAAACAGGGACCTGCCACTTTCAAAACATTACTCCATAGTGCCACTAGTGGTCACAAACTCCACAGTTGTTTTAGCCACTGTAGTGGGATTGCAATACACAAACCTTGGCGTCCTGGGTTAAGATTTTATGTTTTGTATGCCCAATCTTCCAGTCTGACATCCTGCTCTTTAAGGTTGTCACACTTCGTGGATTGGAACAACATTGCCAGTAAACCTAATCCTGGTAGCAATCATACTTCCACCAAAACCAAAAATCAATTTTGGTGTAGATGAAATTTGTAGAAGAAAAGGTCGGCCATGAGTGCCACTGATTTCTATCACTGAGATTTCTCCTAAACCAACCATGACCATTTGCCAGTTTTTTGTTCTGAAAAGAGAGGTTTGTAAAAATAGTTGTCTGCATGATAAGTGCTGATGACAGAGGCTAATGTACTGTATCTCTAGTTGTGGCCATGTAAGATTAATATTATGCCATAAAGTCATATTGCCATTAGAAGTGATGAGTCTTCATACGGATGGTCTCATTTGCCAGTGATGATTATATAGAAAAAATGCACTGGGACTGGTAATAAAAACACTGACTAAATTCAGAATTTTAGAGTTCTAATTCATTTTCCCCATATCTTCAGATCTGTTGGGTTCAATTAAATCTACAGTAGCACAGAAAACAACTCAGTAAATGAGAAAACAAAAAACATTTTGGGATTTTGGGTCAGGACACCAATACTAGGCTGTTTTCGAAATCTTTTTTTTTTTTTTTTTACCTTTTCATATTATTGCACAAATTGGAGAAAAGTGCAAGAGTCAAAACAGAGGTGTTTTGCTGATTCTGTTTGTAAAAACAAATAAGAAGGATACTGGGGATGATTTCTACTTGCTTTTAAAATGAAAACTTTCAATGAATAGTTCATGCTTTTTGTTCTGTCAGTCACCTCACACCAAAGAACATACAAGCCAAAGTTCTGTAAGTGGTTGTCCTTAAAATTTTATGTTAATTAGAGCTAAGTTTAACAGTTGCAGCTTTAATTATCAGTGTTTTTAGGCCTCAGTGCTGGCGCCAACTCTGGCTGGAGCCATTACGTTTCCGTGTTGACCCATTCTCGTGAATGCGATATTTCAGGAACTCCTCGAGAGAATCTGGCACAAATATCTACTTGGACTCATGATGAACTGTTTTAAATTTGGTGGTAAAAAGGTCAAAGGTCAAGTACACTGTGACCTAAAATAAAAAAACGTTTTGGGACACAAGAATTCATAAAGAATTCTATGCTAACTATGACAAAATAAACTTAATACCTTTTATTAAATTCCTTCAAAGTCTTCACTACATATATTACGAGTCTGGACAGACATGGATCTAAACTGCAATTTGACTGGGTATACATACAACCGTGAGGCGTGTGTGGTACACTCTAATATTTGGACGATGTACCTTCAAACATTTAGAGAATGTTTCCATGTTTCTGAACATACATCAAAATACATGAGGTGATAGATACTAATGGGATATCATCAAGTAGATCATGAGAAAAAAATGTAGAAAAATGACGTATGTTGTATCTAACAGTGTTAACATGAGATGATGAAAAATGCATACTTTCTCCTACGGTAAAAAAGACAGAACATCATATGTGATGAAATGAGAAAAAGACTATAATGGCTCTTTGATGATGTCTCTGAACATCCCTTATTACATTTTCAGTGACTGTCTAGAGAATGAGTAACCGTGTCAAGACAACACTTTCTTTGCAAAGGGCTTTCAGTCTGTGTATAACTCTTTCTCTGCATCTCTGCTGCTGCTGCTGTCCCTTGATTTAATAACTTCAGTAGCCTTTCACTTATAAGGCCGTATCATTCCTTGAGGGACTCCAATTGATCAGTCAGTGGTGGGCTCTAACATCGTGGCAGCCAGATGAATCTTACTGACACAGACTTCGCCTAAACCACTAAAGCATATATTCTGGGAATGTAAGAGCCCACTCATCTGTTTCTATATTCTTTCTCTCTAAAGATTGTCGTCAGTGAGTAAAAGATTAAAAAAAAAAAAATCTGTTCTTTCTGTTAGGAAGCTGGCCCATGAGGATAAAGACTAATGAGCAAGCAATACTTGCACTTTATTTGGGTAATTGAAAGTTTCCATGCTGCTCCTATGTAGTGTAATCTCAAAAGCTGTTGCAGCCGGGTTATCGTTGGCTTGATTCTGGGTTTGATCATTTTCACAGGAGTGCGGAACCACTGAATATCATGCTGCAAGTGCCCCCTTCACGAGAAATTACAGTTTTTCTGACCTAAGTGTAATTCTCATATGTTTGTGTAATATGACTTTTGTTCACCACTTCACTTGTATACATTTGACAAACAGGCAAGCACTGGCAAGAACAATGTTGTTAGGGGAAAGGATCACAAGCTTCCTACAGCATTCCAAAAATGAATCATATCTCTGCCACCTGCATGGTTTAGGTTTGGTTAGGTATAGATACCTAAAACTACTAAGGTTAAGATTAGGGAAAGATTGTGGCCATGGTTAATAGAATAACAGTGTTGACATTTGGTAGGATATGGGATGCTGCTTCCTTTGCCGCACATAGTCATTTTCTGTGAGACTGACAACTGCTCTCTGCTCCTTCCTCTACTTGTTTCTCTTTTACCTCTTCATTTTTCTCAATCTCTCTTAAACATTACTTATCTTCTGCTACTCGCTGTGTGCTAAACCATATCACTTAGGACTTGCTGCTTTTTACTTGAAATATTCTAGGTGTTAGTGGGTAGCCCGTTGCTGCCCTGTTAGTTCAGCTCCTAGCCTAGCCTACCTCAGTAACTGTTTTTACGATGGTGTGTAAGCTGTTCAGCTTCTGCATACAGGGTGTCTCTGCTAGAGAGATGTGTCAATTGGCTGGAACAGCTCCCCCTCCGAATGTTACCTTAGATGTGACGGGCAATCCAGATGATGTTAGCCACAGGCTTGATAGTTAGCCTGTTAGCGTTAGCACTAGCACAACCTCGTCGGCTGGTGGTGCAGAGTTTACCCCTTGTTTGCCAACTTGGAAAGGCTCAAAAGAGCAAGCAGCCAGTTGTATGGCCTGATCTGCAGTCACCCCTCCCAACTGCAAGCTGGTTTTCCACCCTCACCAGTCCTGTGTTTAGTCTAGTTAGCCTGCATGCCTCCTCTCCAACTCCATCACCCACGACGTTAAGTTAGCAATCGCCAGCCACTGTTAACTGTCTACCTTGGGCCAAAGCTTCCGACATAGAGGTTAATCTTAGGGTGCTGGTATCACGTAGGGAGAAACAGAGAACTAACATACATTCCAACACTAGTTTTAGCAACACGGTTATCCATGTTGGCACCAATAACATGGGGATGAACCAGTCTGAGATCACAAAAGAAAGCCTAGGCAGAACGTTTGAGTTTGCCAGATAGATGTGTTGGCATAAAATAATTTTTTTCTGGTACCTTGCCCGTACAGCGTAAAGATGAGATGTACAGTAGGCTTTCTTCACTGAACAGCCTGCTGGCTCGCCACTGTAGTGAGCAGAGGTTTGGTTTTGTTGATAACTGACCTGCTGAAGGTGGACAGCTTTAATCCTACTGGAATAGTCACTGCTGTTTTATATAGAAATATAGACAGAGGTTTAAGTCAAGTTTAACATTAGGGATTTGGCACTCGGCAGTCAGAGGTGGTTAGAGTGCTTGCTAGATTTATAGGTAGTGCGGTCTTGGATTTTACTCACTTAATATGTCCGGCAAGGGAAATCCTCAGAGTGCTGACTATCAAACTGATAGCCAGGTCTGTAACATTGAGACTGTCTCAGTCCGCCTCCGTATTACTCAGAAATTCCTTAAATATGGGAATCACAAAAATCTAATTATTATCCCTACCACTGATGAAAGTGTACCACAAAAAACTGATAAAATCCCTCTAAACAAAATTCCTAAGGTAAACACAATTGTATCTCTACGACGCCTCGTGCGCATTCCAATAAACACATCATCTACCTGTAGCTCTACAGATTGGCCAGTTACTGAAAACTCCAGCCTCAACAATTCTCTCGAATCTTGTTTTTGTCAAGTTCAGTCAGTAATAATTCTGGACCCAAATGTAGAACTAGGTCTAAGAGTTTAAACAAAGGTAGTTTATGGTAAGGTTGTTAAAAAACTTGATCTCAGTCGGTGGAGCGGGGCAGGCAGCAGTACAGGTAACTGAGCCAGAGCAGACAGCAGAGTGGAGCAGGTAGAGGCAGGATATCTTCAGCAGACACAGGAAACAAATGAGGCACTGGGCGTAGCAGGCAAACCAGTAAGTCAGGGAGCGATGGACCTGAGGTACAGGAAAAAATGGATTAGCTAGGGTAAAAAAAACAATGAGGAAATTTCTAGGAACAAGGAGAATTGGCCGAACGTTAACTACCACGTTGACACATGGAATGATCGGGTGAAGAGAGGAGTGCAGGAACGGGGTTTAAATACAGCAGGCTTCAGGTAGAGTTGATGAGGCATCAGGTGCACGGATGAATTTGTGAGGAAACTTGATTCTAATGCCCAGGCAAAGAAGCCCACACACAAACACGTACACCTACATGCATACACACACACACACACACCGCACACGCACACACACACACACACACACACACACACACACACACACGCACACACACTCAAAGAGAGAGAAAAACAAACAAGATACACCAGGGAGCGGGAAAACAGCAGGACAGTGGTTTCTGATCTCACTGTCTACGCGATCAAATCTGTTACTTCAGATCAATACCTTCTAAAATTTGAAGCCATATTAACCTGTCTTTTTAACGTTGGTCCTGATGTATTTACCACTCGACACTTTGGTCCGTCAACTTAAACTTCTTTTTGTGGGCAATTGCCGGTGGTCCCTGGCTCCTTCTACTGCAGAGACAGGCCCTGTTGAAAATTGTACCAGTGACTTAAACTCAGCTCTGTCTAGTCTCCCCGATTCAGTTGTACCTCTTTCCATGAAAACTAGATGGTCAAAAGGGTCTACACCCTGGTTTAGTGAAGAAACGCTTGCCCTTAAGCAAGCCTGGAGCACAAATAGCGAAAATCTCATTTGGAAGTCTTCTACCACCAGTGGCAGGAGTGTGCACTGAATCAAAAGCATGTTCTGTCCCCTACTGGAGCAGCATATTTCTCTTGCGTAATCATTCACAATAAATTTTTACAATTTTTTTTTTTTTGCAGTTAAATAAATGTGACTAGATTCAAAATTTGTTCCTCATCGCCATCTTTTTCTGAAGACACAGTTGAGCATTACATCCAATCCCAGATAGTCTTCAAAACCTACCACCTTCCTTGCTGACCCTCGACCAGCTAAACTTTCCAAAGATCTCTGGCAAGTTTTGGGACATACAATCCCAAATATTGTTAATTCAC
The DNA here is from genome assembly GCF_016859285.1 of Xiphias gladius. Lineage (NCBI taxonomy): Eukaryota > Metazoa > Chordata > Actinopteri > Istiophoriformes > Xiphiidae > Xiphias > Xiphias gladius. Next base: position 9,594,715 of record NC_053420.1, on the reverse strand, counting down.
CCCTTGCATCTCGCATTGTCCCAACTTTAAAACTGCTATGGTTAAACCATTATTTAAGAAACCACACCTTGATCCAGAGTCTTTTAATAATTATTGATCAGTTTTCAACCCTCCATTCTTTTCAAAAGTACTAGAAAGAGTTGCGTCTCAGCAGCCTTCAGCCCACATATCTAACAGTAAACATTTTTAACCTTTTCAGTCTGCTTTCAGGGCCTGTCACTCCACTGAAACTGCACTTGCTGAAGTGGTAAATGCTCTTCAGCTTGCTGTGGATTCAGATTCCACCTCTGTGCTTCTCTTACTCGATCTCAGTGCAGCTTTTAATACCATAGATCACTGCATACTCTAAGACCGACTGGAAAACCAATTTGGCTTCTCTGGCTTGACTCTCACGTGGTTAAATTCTTACTTTTCTGAAAGAACACTGAGTTTCCTACAATAATACTACATCACTATTTTATGATGTGGATATGGAATACTCCAGGGTTTTGTTTTGCCACGTGCTAGTACTAAAAGTCTTCAAATGGTTCAGAATGCTGCAGCAAGATTTTTTACTAAATCCAGAAAATATGATCACATTTCACCAATTTTAGCTTCCCTGCATTGGCTTCCCATCCATTTCAGGTCAGACTTTCAGGTGCTTCTAATGACATACAAAATCCTAAATGCGCAGGCCCCTTCATACCTGACTAATCTCCCTAAACCTTACACTCCGTCCCGTGCTCTTCGCTCTCAGAATGCAGGGCTCCTCTTTGTCCCCAGAGATAAAAAGAAGGCTGCAGGCTGCAGGGTCTTTTCCATTCGTGCAACCTTCCTCTTCAACAACCTCCCTGCTGATGACAGACTGTCTGACTCAGTTAAGGCAGTTACATCAAAAACTTAAAATTCCTCTTAATGCCTTAACTTTCGGTTTGTGGCTTATTCTTTGATTATTTCATGCTTGGTAACTGTTACCATTCTCTCGCCACCGGGTCGATCTCAGGCTGAATTAATCCATTAAACCTAGAATGTACAGTATGGTCCGTGTGGTCCTGCTAACGGGATTATTGTAAACTTGCTGATAACCACTGCATCTCTCTAACCCTCTGTTTGTTTATTCCCTCAAGCACACGAGTGTCAGGCTGTGTGCCTATCTCTCCCTCTCTCTCTCGCTCTCTCTCTCTCTTCCCCTATATTTTTTCCTCCCTATCATCTCTTTTCACTCACGCTGTCTGTGCTATTGGATGTCCGGGGACCTCTCTCCCTCTCCTGTCTGTCAGTGCCTCATACACGATGTTTAGGATCTTGATCTTTGTCCTTCAGGAGTCTCGGCATCCTCATCTCTCTTTCCCTGTCTGTTTGTTTCCTTCTCCTAGACGTGTGAATGATGTGCTTGGTTTTGCCTCTTGTATGTCTGTGTAGTCTTGTCCTTTTTCCAGGTCTTCATGGTGGAGAGGAGGTCGTGTGGCTCAGGTCCTATCTGTGTTGATGGCACCTGGAAGCTGCTTGACATCTTCACAGATGTTCTTCATTAATGTTTTTAATCTATAATGTTGTCACCCTGACTCTACTTTGATTCTCTATTGTGTACACATAACATCTACAGCATTGCTGTCCATTGTGGAAGAGGGATCTCTCCTCTGTTGCTTTTCCTGTGTTTGAACAAGCTAAAAATGCAGTAATTTTTTCAGGTGAGGACCATCTCACATCATCTCAAACACTTGTCTTTGAGGATGACTGAAGGTAACGACAGAAACTAGTCCCCTGGAAAATCTTGTACCTTTTTTAGCAAACTGCATAACATACAGTAGCAAATCCAGACATAATTCGATAGGTCAGCTGGCAAATCATGCTGTATGTGGTATGCCCTGCAGTTTTCCACATTAGCTTTGAGATGATTTTTGCTAAAATTAAACCTTTTTAATTTAATACATATTTTTTAAAGCCTGGTGGCTGCACAACGAGCTGTAAATAAAAACACTGACACTTTATCCTTTTATAAGTTGTAATGCCAATATGTGTTAGCAAACAGTTGCCTATTTACTGCTCCAGCAGACGTGAAGAAAAAATGATCATTCATTTGGTTTTTGTTACTTACCACTTGGCAAATTTTGGTACAATATTCACCCTCTTTTTGACTCTGTTTTGGTCTCCACATTCTCCTGAGGGAAATATCTGGCTTTTTAGTTGCCAGATGATCCACTATGTTAACCAGCTAGTTGCTAACTGAGTCTGCCTGCTGTTTGGTGCTGAACATACAGTCGGTTTATCAGCTGCCTGCTGCATCTGCAAACAACACTGATTAAAGCCGCAAAGATGAATCTAAATTGTAAATTTGCAGGCTGTAGAATCAACACAGTGACCTGAAAGATGCTATAACGCTCTGTAGAGCTGTGAGCAGCTGCAAAGTTGGGTGATAACGCTCTGAGTGCTCGTCACTACCAGCGACTCCTGTCACATTACACATTTTAATTTCCCTCAGTGTTGTATATTAATATTTATTTGCGGCGCCTCAATTTTTTTGGAGACTCATAGAATTCATATGCTCCTTGCCCCAGTTAGTCCCTTTTTTTTCCCTGCTTGCCCTTAATCTCTACAACTGAGGAGGTGAGTAAAATATAATCATCAAAAATGACCCAGTATTCATCAAAGACAAAAATATGAGCAAAAACATCCATGGTAATAAAGACTAGATTTTAAAAAAAAACAACTAAACTCCTGCTTCAGTCTCTCTCAGATGTGGGCTTATTTCTTGGGTCTTGCTGGGCCCGATTGTCAGCTCAGCAGTTTTACAGCTGGATAGAAATGAGTCAATCTTTTCTGAATACGGTAATCCAATTAAACACTGGTCTTGTGAGAGTTCTCTTCATGTTTCTCACCAGGCAAAAGTAATGAATGTTTCATAAACCAATACCTCAGTTTTTTCTCTGGTGTGTTTGCTGCTGCTTTGAAAGATTTTTTTAATGTGGCAATTTTAATTGTTTTACCTGAATCTATATTTAATACCCACTCACATATCCTTTGATGAGTGTTTTGGCTGCTCAGTTTTACCTACTTAAAATATGCTGCAGTTAGTTGTGTTCAGCATGTAGAGGCTTGTGAGTCATCATGATGGGTTATCGGTATCTGGAGCAAACAGTATGATTTGAATCATTACTAATTCATAGGGTGTCTCCATTGAAAGGCCTAAAACCTCTGTTTTTTATGGAAGCTGCTGTTTCTGCGGTCTGGGCCTGTGGCCAAGACGTGACTCTGTTTTCAGTGTTTTGATCTGCCTCTGCAATTGCTGGCTGAAAAAGGCTGGCTGGCAGCACGCTGCATGAAGCCGGATTGAAACAGAAAATACACGGTGTATGTTTTGCTCTCTGTCCCTGTGTGGTGAAAGCCTGCTGAAGCCGGACTTGTTGCTTCACGCTTCACTGGGTAAAAGAAGTTTGTTTCCTGTCAGGCCGATACGTCTGTTCATGTCAACAAGGCGGTCAAGAAATAGTATTTGATTTGACGTTAATTTGACTGAACATTTTTAGGCACTCGATTCGGCCTCCCTTGATTGGTGTGTATGTCAAGAGTGCTTGTTTGAGTTCTGTTTTATAAGTGACTTGCTGTAAATTGCTTTGTAACTGGTTTAATAACTAAAACGTTTAAGCTGTAATGTACTTCTGTAATAATGTTTTTTCTTCCATACAATCTCGGCTCCCTGAACAGGCATGAGGACGTGCCGGAGTGCACAGCTGATCATTATTTAACCTAATCTGTTATTCGCTATGTATTGATTCCTCTCTGTCTTTCAGCCATTAATAGAGAAATCATATTATGCTTCATATTTTGCCCTTATCATTGTGTTTGGGTCTATGATGTCAGTGAATCAACATCAGCGTAGGGTAGCTAAGATCGAAATCTGAACATTTCCATGTCTGAGGTTATGTAACAGGTCATTGATTCTCAATAATTTATACTACTTTACCACTTATTATATGGCAGTTCTTTGATGAAATCAAACCTTTTTATGCACTAAGGACCTTGAAGGAAAATCTTATATTTACCAGCTGTCATGGCTGGTAAATATAAGTGTGTGTGTGTGTGTGTGTGTGTGTGTGTGTGTGTGTGTGTGTGTGTGTGTGTGTGTGTGTGTCTTCATGTCAAAATGTCGTCCTGGAAGCACCTCCTGTAGTATGAGCTACAACAGAGGTGATTTTGAGTCATTTTTGTGGGTGTCTTCAGGTGTGTAGTTGGGATCAATATGAAGGCAGAGTTCGAAGACGGGGGTGGTCCGAGCAAGGGCACCGAAAGTTGAAGGGGTGGAAGCAGGGAAGGGGCCATTGCCATTTTACACTCCTGGCCCACATTTGTTTTAAGCTGCGGATAACTGTATCTCAGTTTCAGTCATTCCCGTTCACTCTAAGAATTTAGGTAAAACTACATACCATCTTGTGATGGGATCACACGGTTGGGCATATTGAATACATCTGAGATAGTTCATCTATTTCGCCAAACTCCCTTCTCTCATGTTGTGAGTTCCATTGCACTGTACAAACTGATTTGACATCACGGCTGGTGTGATTCCACCGCAAGATGGTTTCTATTTATCCCTTTAATTGTATTCTCAAACTATCCTGAGATATTTATTGCGCACATTTTAGATCTGTCTCTTCTAGCTACATGATAATGCACCGAAGATTTGAAAAAGTATGTATTTTATGTTTATGTATCTGAATTTTCATATTATAGAGGTGTTTTATTGTACTGTAATTATATGTAATGATTTTTAGGTGGGTGAGCTCAAATACCTAATGGTGGTTAGTGACATAACGACACCCAGTATTTTGTTATGATATCATCTAGAGCCTGACTGATATTGGATATTTGAGGATGACACTGATATCAATATTTGAGAGTCGGTTATTGACATTGGCCAATATTGATTTATTTATTTGAATTTTGTCTTTATTTGATAGTGACAGTAGGGACACACACAGGATATGGGAGGAGAGAGATAGCAAGAGAGAGGAATATTAGGAATATGTGTCTTAACCGCTAGGCCAACAGGCACCCCACAGTATTCCTTTATTAACCTGTTAGCAGACACCCCAGTTTTTGTGCACAAGCCTGAAAATAATGTGCCCAAAATAAAAAGGTTACTTTTCTTCAACCCGTTGAATTACAGTCACTGTCCTGGTCTCCTTTGAAAGGTAACTCTTTAAATTTTAAAACTGAAAAGTCAGAATGAATATAAGAGATACTGAACCAAAGGTACAGAAACACAAACATGAGATTTTATTTTTGGCATAAAATATAAGGGCTTTAGTGGTACCCTTTGTTTGGAAAACCCTTTGGAGCCATAGCAACAAGTCTGAACCAATTCTGTGTCAACAGCTGCTACAGTCATATGGGAATACTAAAATGCTCTGCACAGTTTGAATCAGGAGAGTCAGAGCTTTCAAACAATGTATAATTTATAAAGACTGTGACTGAGTCAAGTATAGACCAAGATACACCTAGAGCGGCGTTAATGTGTTTTAACATTAAGACATAGTACAAACACACATTGTTACAGGAATATTTTACCACTTCGGGAAATACATGCTTATTCTCTTTCTTACCGAAAGTTAGATGGGAAGATAAATGCCACTCTCATGTCTAAAAGTTGAACATGGAGATACAGTAAGTAGCCGGTCAGCTTAGCTTAGCATAAAGATCCGGTTTGTTTAATCTTGTCTCTGCTGGTTCCCTCATGGTGATGATGAGACCCGATGAAGTCACTGGTCCCAGCCAAGAAATAGGTAAAATCACAAACTGAACAAACAAATCGTTTTTACTCTTCAGTTTTTTCATGTAATGTAAGACACTGTCCTGCAATTTCTTGTTAATTATTAGCTGACATGTCTGCGGATACTGATAGACATGTGATATGCTGATATCAACCGGCCAATACATCGCTCAGGCTCCAATATCATCTGTGTAGTGAAACTGCACATTAACTCTAGTTGGAGACACTCCTGTTATTGAAAAGTGTTGATTGGGTTTTACAAGTCGTACCTGTTTATTTGACAGTTACTGATGCCACCTAACGTTATCACTTCTGTATATATTTCATTTGGATTTACACTAAGGTCTAACTGCATACCAGCAACAGCAAGATGACAGAGGTTTGCATATGTCACATAATTGCTCGGCCATTTTCCAGTGTAGGTTGTGAAGGTTTAGTTGTCAACTTTAATGTTTTGCAGTTTGCTATGGTCGTCATCCTACCAAACAATTAGTCTCCTATTCAGCCTTCAAACATTTTATTTTAAAACAAGAAGGAATTCTGCCAGTTGCGGGAGAAAATATGTCTCTAGGTATATTTTACCTTGTTTCAGAAATGTTCAAGAAATTAGCAGTTTTAGAGAGATGCTTACCAAAATTGCTGCACAAAGAAAATTACTGTATTCCAGGAAATCCATACATAATTTTATCTCAATGACAGACTCTTTCAGGACTTATAGATGTCCGTTTTTTTTCTTTTTTTTTTTTTTTTTTAATAGAGTAGCTTCTCATTTTCACCACGTCAACTGAAACATCCTGTGCATCAAACTAGCACATGAAGTATTTCTAATTCTGCTTTGTTGCAGTCAGTAAAGTCTCCCTGTCAGCAGTAGAATGAACGCTGCACTTCTGTTTTTCATGTATCCCCTGTTGTGCTTCTATTACTGTATCTTGTGCTTGACTGGCCAGGTGAGGCTGATACAGCCAGTCATGCAGATGACAGCTGGAACAGTGTGTTGTTCTTGATGCTTCAGTACCTGCATGTTAGATCAATTGTTTGATTGCTGTAGAAGCTGAAAGCAACCTGTGGCTTTGTTCTAACCTGTATGATTAGTTCTGTGATACTGTGATAAGGACAACAGGAGGGCACTTTACCTAGTCATTGGCGACAGCTTTCAGTACAGAAATGAATCTACAGAGCTGTCCCATGTGGTTTAGTCGCCAGTGGATTTTCTGTTGGGCTTTCTGAGCTGGGATTTGATTTATTTTGAGTTAGAGGACAAATTACATCCTACTTTTTATGTAAACTATATGTGGCGTACAGTTCTGACTGAAATTATTGGTGCCCATGAATTTTAAGTGCAGAATTTAGGATATCTTTAGAAATAAATGCAAATTAACCAATTTTTCATAATCAGAATATTTAATAAAATCTCCAAACTTATTGAACAACAACAACAACAACAACAACAACAACAAATACTTTCATATATTGAAATAAAAAATAGACGTAAAATCTTCGCTTGACACAATTATTGGCACCCTTTGATGAATTTGAATTTGTTCCTTAAACAAAATGGAAACAAATAAGACTCACCTGTGCCTAATTTTCAGTGTTCACATGACCTGAATTAACCAATGAATGATGGTTTTACTGCATTAAAAGAGGCGGATTGTTTCCAGCTTCTTTTTCACAATGGCAAAGACAGGAGAGCTGTCTGAGAGCATCAGAAAGGCTGTTATCAAAAAACATAACAATTCCAAAGGCTACAAAGCAGTTGGCAAGATCTTGAAATTTCTGTTTCAACAGTTTGTGATGTCATCAAGAAGTTTGACAGTCATAAAACCACGAAGGCGCTTCCTGGACGTGTCGCTAAGAAGAAACTCAAAGAGAGAAGTCTGCGAAGGTTGATCCGGATTGTGGCAAAAACACCACACAAGACATCTAAAGAGCTTCAGGCTGACCTGGAGCAATCTGGAGTGGCCGCTCACTAAACCAAGTAGGGCTCCATGGGCTAAGGCCAAGGAGGACACCACTCCAGAAAGAAAGGCCAAAAAAAGGCAAAACTATGCTTTCATAGATAAGCAACAGTGTTTTTGGGATAACGTTCTGTGGACAGATGAAACCAAAGTAGAGCTCTTTGGGAATGCAGTGCATCAGTTTTGTTTACAGGTGATGAGATGAAGTCCATGAGGAAAAGAAGACCCTACCTACAGTAAAACATGTCGCAGGTTCTATCATGCTGAGGGGCTGCTTTGCTGCATCTGGTACTGGAGGCACTGAATGAATCAAAGGAATAATGATATCAGATTACCAAGGCATTTTAGAGCGAAATGTGTTATCCAGCGTCAGAAAACTAGGTGTGCAGTGAAGGTCTTGGGTCTTTCAAGGGACAACGACCCAAAGGATACATCCATCCCACAAAGGAATGGTTGAAAGGGAAAAGATGGACTGTTTCAAACCGGCCGGCAATGAGTCCTGGCCAACTGAAAAAATTGAAATACCTTTGGAGAGAGCTGAAATCTGCCATTGCAAAGAAGACTCCTGCAAACCTAAAAGAGCTTGAACGCATAGCAGTGAAAGAGACGACCAACAGACAGGTGCAAGAAGCTTCTAGATGGCTTGAAAAACGGTTAGAGGCTGACATTGTTTCCAAAGTTGCTCCAACCAAATATTAAAGAAGGGTGCCAACAACTGTGTCTGGGTTACATGTTGTACTTGTATTATTTCACTGTTATGCAAGATTTGTTTTTTTTTTTAAGTTTCTCTTGTTCAGTAACCTTGGACATTAAAATATTTTGACGATACAGAATTGGGTCATTTGCATTTATGTCTGAAGATATTCTATATTCTGTACTTAAAATTCAGCTGTGTCAATTATATCAACCAGGAATGTATCTGAGCGAATTTTGCATCTTCAAAACACTGTATGTTCATTTAAAAAAAGATCCAGTGTACGACTGACCTTGGATCTATAGTCAGTGGTACTTTTTTAGTCGCAAATGTCTCACTTTCAAACAAAATTCACCCACGCACATAATCAGCGCTATTAATGTAACCGATTCAAATCTCTCTTTTTATTTTATGCTGCTGTTGAATTAAACAGATAATTTCCTTATTCCTGTTCATCTCACAGAGGTCTTTCATGTCTTGATTTTCCTGCTATCTTTATGTAACAGTTTTAGAGCATAAAAACATGTTGGTGAAAAACAAAGTGCCCACCCAAAGCAAGAATGCAAATTTACTAATGAAGACTTTTTATAAATAAACTCAAGGGAAAATTGTTTCTCCTTTTCCTGCCTTTTGTCATCACATTAGAAAACTCCTGCATGACAAACACGATATGAAATCAAAGAGAGTGCAGTTGGCAACGTGACAGGTAAAATAAGCAAATGGAAAGGAGAGTGCATCTGTCAGCTCTTCCTTTTTTGTGTCAGGGGACTCACATATTGCACACTCTTATTTATTAATGCCCTTCACCCTCATAAAAGTAATGACAGGTTTATATTTTCTGCTTTTAGATGTTCCACACCATTCGCTTTCCACTAATGCACAGTGCTGTGTGGTTCATGGTGTTTGATACACAGTCGTTTTATAGATGGGATAACTGACTGCTTGTCAGAAACATAACTTTTTGCCAGTTTAAATTAAACAGTGGTTCAGTTTAGGTAAATATTTTAGTTTTAATACAACTGTTAGACTTCATATACAAGAGTCATGTATGTGATTCTTACATAACTGCTTACAGCAATGTGGCACAGAGATCAAACTATTTCTAAACAAAATCAGTGTAGCTTTTTTTTTTCCCTTTCTTGGATTACATTTATGTGTTCATGTGCTATTGTTGTCAAGTTTGGTTTATAGATTTCTCCAATTAATGACAGTATAAATGTCCCTTTTTTAAAAGCAGCCAGTTATAGAGTTTGTAATTATAATAACTTTGGAACCCCTTGAATCCTTTATGGTGTTTAACTTCAGCTGTTACAAGAAGGAACCCTATCTACTGTATCTAATTGTATTAGTGATAATATTGAGTCTTATTTAGATGTAACTACCAATGGTGGTGGCTTTGATGTGAACACAGCATTGTCACTGAGCATTAACCATGTGGTGCGAACTAGCTAATATGAACACAGTGTCATGGTATGACAGTATGAATTTTTGGACAAACTCATTCAAGTTATTTCTGCCAGCTAAATTCTGGTCATTTGGTCAGTGACGCTCAGTCGACTGGTTTTTGTCTCGCACAACTTTACAACTGTGATGGCTTCAGAAGATGAGGGAATTTTACTCCAGAAATGAGCTACAGCAACTTTTGTTATTTGTCATAAAACACGTAAGGGAATGTATTAGGTTATGTCTATGCTACCAAAAGGGTTTCCTCTTCGCCAAAAAAATATAGCTGATGCTAATGCTCATGGATGGCCTTAACACAAATAGGGAATATAACATTTGTGCACCAAGTAAAAATGAAATCAGATTATATAGTCTCTAATTATTATCAACATAAATGTCACAATATACTGTATAGTTACAGGTTTCATGTTTTATTACCCAGTCCCAATCCCAGTCATTTAATGCAAATTTTCCATATCAAATGTTTTGAATTTGCCGAAATAATAAAATGAAACTGATATGAGTGTCTCATGTCTGGACATAAAGCAGATGTTTTAAGGGTAGAACAAAACAGTTTCCCCCTTCTTTTCCTTTTCCAGCTCTGTGCAGGTTCTGTTGCATATTGGCATTTATCAGTCAGGGATTGATGAATATGATTGTGGAGCAGAGTGCTTTGCCTCAGAGACGTATTGATTGGCTGAAGGATTGGGCCTTATGCCAGTTCTCATTAGTGGCCTCTGTCCTTTCACGTTTCTTTGTCTCTCATCTCTCCTTCCTGCTGATGTGGGTGACTGGTGATTCTAACTGATGACAGTGCTAAGTGCTTTAATAGATATGTATTGATCACAGGTGTTGGGAGCCGTGTACACAGCTACGTGCATCTCCTATGTGTGTGTTACACTTCACGACCCTTACACTCGCTTGCTTCCATTGACGGCATATGAAGAGCTGGTTTGTACTGTGTACAAGGTGACCCTGGTGGTTAGACAGACCATTTTACAACCACAAAATCAGAGGTTCAGTGGTAACCCCCCCCCTCTTTGTCAAAGTGTCCTTGAGCAACACATTGACCTCTTAGCTGCCCAGAGCTGCGGTGCTGATATGTATGCACTCATGTATGTTTGACAGAAAGGACGTTTGAAGAAACAAGTCATCATAATATAAATGCATGTGGTTGTTTTTAAGCCCAGTGAGTGCTCTAAATAACAAATTATTAATGACTTAATCTCTTCATAAAAACAGTTCTAAAAACACATATTTATTTCCATTTTTTTTTACTATTCTTACGTGTCATACTATTTATTACATTCCTTTTTTTCCAAACAAAGGATCATCAAACGATGCCAAACGAACATGAATACATACAAGCATACAACTATGTGCCTGCATAACTAAAGGCAGCAACTAACAGTAGTTCATCTTACGTATTAAAGACGGGGAAGAAGCTATTTTGTAACCTGAGGTTCAAAATTAATTCTTGACCTTGGAAACAGCAATTGAGAAATCTCACCACAAGGTCCATTTAGTAGCTATTCTATCTATTCTAGGAGTAGGCCAAGTTGTTGTGGAATTTTAGATGCTCGAATTAACCCTTTTTTTGAGTGCTTTAATGCCTCCTGTCCGTGTTGGCTGAAAAGTTGAGTCTTCAAAATTCTTTTGTGGATTTTAGAAACAGCAGCCGACAATATAATCTCGGTTTCAAAACAGTTAAATTTTTTAACCTTTGAATACATCTTCCAGCGTTATTTTACATTTAAATAAACCAAGTTCCACCTTTTTTCAATAATATCTGTATGTCTTGTTTTGAAGACGTATTCTGGGTAACTGATCATGATCATCACAAATTGAAGTGACAAACATCTTGTGTTTCCTGTGGATGACTGATGATAAAAGTCCCCCTGTGTTCCCCCCAGTTGAAAGCTTTTAATGTGAGCCAGCAGCAGCAAGATCATCCGTTTGTATTATCAGTAACTTAATGTAGCTGTGATACAGGGTAAAGAGAGAGAACAACTAACAGTGAGGCTGATATTAGTGAGATAAAATTGCGCTGGATTACAAGCATAAAGTTTCCTCTCTGGAACCCTTAGGTAGGCAATCTAAATCCCGTGTGGAGATGGCAGTCTCTGCCTCTACCAATATAACTACTAAACAGAGAGATAATTGCTGAATGTAAATACAGTACATTGGATAGCTTTTGGGAAGAAAAATGCCATAAATAGTTTTTTTTTTAAAGTAATTTGATTTGATTGAAATTTTCATCATTCTAACTTTACCATTGTCTCTCATACCCAGTATAAAGTAGTCAGACAGTTCATGGTTGTTTTCTCATAAGGATCGTTACCAGCTCAGACTGACCAACGCGCCCTGGTCTCTGAACTCACATCCTGTCCACACTGCATGGTGGTTCTGGGTCCAGCCTCAGAGTCAGTGACCTTGGCCAGCAGCTCCAGTTTTAATCAGCAGTTCACTCCGCATGGGCAGCGCCAACCTGCAGCTTCCCGCACCTTAATGAGTTGAGAGTCCCAGGCCAGACCCAGCCACAGCTCGTGCTGTAGCTCTCTCTTCCTCGTTTTCGCACAGCAGCAGAGAGGGCGTACAAACAGCAGAACTACACCCAGTGATGCACATCACTGTACAACACTAGCAGACAAGATTGAGGAGGTTCTAAAGGCTATGAGTGTGACATCTGTCCCTTGACACTTTCTTTTTTGACAGCTAATTCAGTTATATTGTAGGGGTAATAGAAAAATATTATCTGATTCGACTGCAGTCCTGATTTGTAGGGCTGGCCTGTTAGACTTAGTGAGCAGTTTCTAGACACTGACGGCAAACACGTGTTATTTGTTTTCCCTTATCATCAGGTGATTTCCAATAATTGTCTTTGTCCGTCTCACCTCTTGTGATAACCTATTGTCCTCGCACATCTATCTCTTAAACAAAGTTTGAATATTCTATCCATGTTATTCCAACTTTTAAAATTAACTTTGACTGGGGGGGCGTGCTAGTGTCTTAAAGATAATCACATCAAGGGCATGGTGCCTGACCTGTTTTTGCATCAGTAAGTTTCTGCTCAGTGAAAAAGCACTCAATCGGCAATTGTTGTCTTGCCTTTTGTAGGAATGTAAATAGCACCTTATTGATTGGAAGCAAAATGTTTTTAATGTTGTAGATGAGATTTCTGGATTGCTAGCTAATGGGAAGATAGAAGCTCGCTGCAATCTATTTTCAGGTCAAGTTCCAAATTGAAAATCTTTGCAGGCATAATTAAGGGGTTATCTGAAAGGAATGTCAAAACTTTTCAATGCCTTTTAAATTTTTTTCCCACCTCCCATTCAATCCTGATTGTTACGTGTAAATACACAAACATGCTGAGAATGGTGATGAGTCTATGCAGAAAGTAAAGAGTATAAAATGGAGAGCAGTATTGATGTTTGATCCAACTTAATGCCTGTGGTTGAGGTTGTGAAGCCAGTGTCCTTGTAATTGATATTGTAATGTTCTTTATTGTATATAAGCAGTTTAGTGATGTTAATCAAGTCATTTATAAGAGCTTTGTTTGTTTTTTTAATGTTATGTAACTTCATTAGCTGTATCCCAATAGAGAAGTGCTCTGTACATCCTCTGGTTGGGGTGCAGGATCAGTGGATCAACTGTGTTGCTGGAAATGGACAGATGGAGCTACACTGGGGTTCATAGCTCGGGTCCTCCACCTGGGGGATGACCTGGATTTCAAGTAGCCATTGTGTTTGGATGTTTTATACAAGACTGTCCTGAGAAATAGCAGGCCTTTCGTTATACCAAAGGAGACATGGAGGCTCACTGCTGAAACTGCTGAAACTTGTTCGACTTTGTGTAGCTCTAGATTTATATACTGAATTAAAGTTTTACCACCTGCTTTGCAATACACAAAACAAGAATCTCTCTTCCTCAGTGATGCATATGTATTGAACATTTTCTCAGCACTGTATGTTCCATACTTTATGAACAGCTTCCTTGAATCTGCATAATATATGACTGGTTGGGAAGAAAGACTCCTGTATATTGAAAACTCCAAACGAGATAATTTTAGATTCTTATTAATAATGAGCGGTACAGTAGATCTATTTACTGTGAGGTTGATACCACACCTCGTTCAGCCTTTGCAGTTTGTTTAAAGGAATAATGTGACATTTTGGGAAATATGCTTACTCTCTTTCTTCACGAGAATTAGATGAGAGCATCAATGTCACGATTATCTGTATGAAGCTGAAGCTAGCAGACGGTTATCTTAGTTTTGCACTCGACTCGAGACAAAGGGCAACAGTTAGCCTGGCTCTGTCCAAAGGTTAAAAAACCTGCGTACCATCACCTCTAAAAGCCGTCGTTTTTACAATTCTGTTTTTGAACTGAAGTACTTAAGTGGAATTTCAATAAATTGCATGAAAAGACCAAAACCAACAATGACTTGACAATGACCAATGTTGCCCAAAAACTATTGAAAACACATCAATGAGCCATGTGACACGTTCCCTTAATCTCACGACCATGGGCAGTTTAGTTTATTCTGAGTCAATCAATCCCACATACACTGTTCTGGTGCTGTAAATATTCACTAGTGTGTATCTTTGGCAGAAAATAGTCCCCCAACACATGCACTCTTTACTCCTGTTTGAGTAGTGTTTGCTAAAACCGCAGGTCGCTGCTGTCTTGGGACATTACTTATCCTTTTTAAAAATGAAGCTACATGTTTGTGACCAGTTTTAAATATTTACATCTTCATTAGAAAGGAATGGGCTTGAGGCCAAGTGCCTTAAATCTGTGTACATGAAAGAAATGCACAAACCACAGAGTTCTGTTATTTGTTGCTTAAATGCTTTGGTGAAAAACTGCAAGAAAAGCGGAATGACTGTTGCAGAGTGCCGTCACATGCGTTCTAACCATTGTGTATGTTTGTGCTTCCAGTTCATGTGAAAGCAGGAACCTGTGAGGTAATTGCTGCACACCGATGCTGCAACAAGAACAAGATCGAAGAGAGATCCCAGACCGTCAAATGCTCCTGCTTTCCTGGACAGGTGGCGGGAACAACAAGAGCGGCTCCATCTTGTGTAGACGGTATGCCAGGCTTCTCATTACAGTTTTGGTAATGATTTGAGACCGACTTCTGATTAGGGTAGAAATGTGGTACGCGGCAAAACTGTCACACCTGTCACTGTGCCTCTGGTGCTTATTTCAGTGATTATTCAGGTATGAGAGGTTTATTGTACGAAAGAAAGAAAAAAGTACAGTGTTGGGATTTTCATTATCCCGCCGTTGTGTGTCCTGAAGGCTTTATAATCTTCAAAATCAAACCGCTCGCCAGTTTATTCATCCTTTGTCTGTTTTTGAGACTGTATCAAGCCTTGTGTTCAGCAGAGCAGACAGAAGGCCAGGTCATTTAATATCATGTCAAAAGTGGCCTCAGCTACAGGTGAATTGATCCCTATCTCCTCCTTTCCCTGTAATGGCTCTGACAGGAGCTTTCTCAACTATGACAGTTCTTTTTTTACTTTAGAAATGAAGCTGTTTCTACCCTGTAGGTCTCCTCGGAGCAGCCTTAGACCTTGATGCGGCAACCACTGCCGCACGCTATATTACCCCTCCTACATACAAACATCCACCCTCCCCACACTGAACGCACCTGCTCACAACACTGACCAGCTTGACACTGACCCAGGCCCTGTAATTCAGACCTGAAAACGCACTGGGGCAGGTCCGACAGGTCTCTACTGTCAGCCACAGATCAAAAGACACTCTTTTCAATCACCGTGAAGTACAGGAACTGGAAACTGAAGGCATTTGTTGTTGCTTGGCAGAACCATGCTTTCAAATTCAAATAGCATGTTGTTAATTTTATTTTTTTTTTCCTCACAGCATCCATAGTTGCACAGAAGTGGTGGTGCCAGATGCATCCCTGCATGGATGGGGAAGAGTGTAAGGTGCTGCCTGATCTCAAAGGATGGAGCTGCAGTACAGGAAACAAAGTTAAGACAACCAAGGTGGGTTTAATTCACAAAATATTTGTGGGCAGACAGTAGGTATTCTTAAATTTTCATTCGTAAAAGTCATAGATTCCAAAGATTTTTAAGAGCAAACAAATAGCTGCAGAATTCATGGTCTTGGATACCAAATGTAACAAAACAGGACCATAGAATAATGGAAGAGGGCTGGATAAGTGTTTGAAAAAAAAAAAAGAAACAAGAGCTACAGAGAGCACCTGAGAAGATTTTTTAAAATCAATTTCAGATGAGAGCAGGGTAGAGTAGGCAGAGTAGGAGCCATCTGGAGAGGAAAATGTGACTCACAGGGGAGAGCCAGTGAAGTGTTTCTTGCAGCAATTGCCTTACAGCAGTAGAGAGAGGTGAGCTGGGTGCAACTATCTGTTTGGTTACATCTCACATTTTGTGGTGAAAGTGTAACTAAAGTCAATTTATTGTATTTTTCTTAAGTTGCTAATTTGGTGGAGCCAAGTAGGGGCAGGTAGTCTGCAATCTAGGAGCCCATCAGCTTATTGTGTACAGTTGTGGAGGGAACGGGCAACAGGATACAGCAGGATGTTTTGTTGAAGCTGCTCCCAAACCAAAATCAAGACATCCACTCCCATGCATTCCTGTTAAAGACAAATAATTCTTCACACAATGGGCAAGTACCAGTATACTTCTAAGGTGTTTTAGGAAATTTTCAAACCTACGTTGTTTAGTCTGATTGAATGAGACTACAGTTTGATTTCCCCCTTTGTACGATTCGTTTTGGCAGATCTGAACACAGTACTCATACTCGTGTGCAGACCAAAATGAATTCTGGAGTGGTTAATTTGTTCTGAGAACGTGATTCGAACTCGTTCTGACCCGACTACAGAGCATACTCTGCAAGTTTGAGCTAAATGGCTCCTGTAGGGTTGGGGAAGAGTAAGATCAAGAGTTACCAGCAGCAAGCCGGAGACTGAATCAAAGTCTGGCACTGACTAACAACAAAGTATGTCCCTTTGATATTTACACAGATCTGACCTTCCTCTGTGTTTTGTTTGAAGATTTATTTGGCTTTGACAGTAATGTATGGGAGTGGACGTCTTGAGTTTGTTTTACTTTCTCGCTCCTCAGACACATCTAACCGATGAGCCATGTTCTCACATGGAGTTAAGCAAAGCATTTTGGTTTGCTTGAATTTTTTCTTTTTCTTTTTGTGTGTCTATGCATGAAAAGAAACCAAACCAAGGGGTTTACCAACTCATCCACTGATTTGGATCAGAGCAAACAAACTATAGGTTTTTAGATGCCCTTCGAGCGCCGTCTCACTTTCACCTGTTTGGTTCAGTTTACAAAAAATCTGGTGTGTTTTCCTGCTTAGTTCAGTTCATTTAGTTAGATGCAAATGCAATCAGTTGAACTCTGGAGTGGACAAAATAACTGGACCAAGGCCATCGGAAAAGGGGGATCTCTTTCCACTTCCAAGTGGTCTCTTGAGAGAAATTCTACATTCGATGACTTGTCAGAAATCCTGCAGGAATTCAAAACTAATAAAAGCAAGACAATTAAAAAAAAGACTTTTGTGGATGACCTGAGACAAATATATTCATGTCTCCATGTAGTGTCAGTTTATTGTACATTTAGCTGAAGTTGTCAATGTTCTTGTATTAACATATTTTCCTTCACGACATTATGACATTAATGAAGATTATTTTGTCAAACTTCTAGTAGTAGACTGGCAAACAATGTCATTTTTAGGGCAATTAAGTAGCATTTTCATGTATTTCTTTGAAAAGTAATAAGCACTTAAAAATATACTGTAGATTGATGTCTGCTCTATGATGCCAGGGTTCTCATCACAAGCTCTGATAAGAGTGTGTTTTAAAACAGAACCTGACTACAAAACAGAATATTTCCTTGGTGTCAAAATCATTCATGAATATACATGATGTGCGACACTAACATATACAACAAGACCTCTGTCTTGTTTCTTCATAGACCTACCTTATAATTTCACAAAAATCTGATTTACAGGGTTGAAAAATCAAATGTCATAGTTATCCTCTTGAAGATTATAAGATCAGAAGTTAACTTTCTGGTGAGAACAACAACAAAAAAATACAGATATAAATAGATCAAATAAAAATAAATAGCTCGCAATTTTCACTTGGTAGTTTAGATGAGAAAAGAAATTTGGATGCACAAAGCACATGGCAACTTTGCAAATGGAAAATCAATCATCACTTCTGTTATAAACACTGTTACTGTACACCACTCGTCTTCATTGGTACAAATTGCAACACCCATCCTCTGGGGAATCACAAAACATTGTTGGTGACTGAGCAGAAATCCAGATCACACGTATCCATCTCATACTCGTGGTTTTATCATTAAGGGTAGGAGAGAGTGGGCTTGAGTCGCGTCTTGCCTTTGAAAAAGTCAGCGCAGGCTTGCATTAGGCTTCAGAAGTGCTAGCGAGAAGCAAAACAAAAGCAAGCAAAGGCAGTAAAAACACAAACAAAACAACAAAAAAAAATCCCTCAATTGTCGAGTGGGACGGGCTGAGACAGGGCAGGAGGGCTCAAGCTGTAGCACTTCCAGCGATTGATAGAGGTTATCTGGACGTGTTTTTTAGGTTTCAGGGTGTGGCAGACCTGAAGTGGATGGTAGGTGTGTGTGTGTGGGGGGGGGGGCAGAGAGAGCCTTCAGCCATCCATCACGGCCCAGTGTTTGACTAACCAAACGCCTGTAGTTGAGCTGCCTCTTCCATTATTCATGGCTACAGGAGGCCTGGACAAAGCAGAGCTTTTTATTTTAGCTGGGTTAATAATTCATACCCTCTCATCAGCCACAGGAAAGCAGAAACACAGGCAGAGACAAGCAAGGGTCCAGGTGGCTAGTAGAACCCGTCAGAGCCCCGACTCTTTCTCGATTTGGAAGTCAGTGGGGGTCGCTCTGTGCTCGTGTCCTTGCTGCCTCCCACAGAGAGCCCGCAAGGGACAGCATTTGTATGCTAGTGGCATGCCAGCCATTAGGAATTATGGACAGGGTGACAACATTTTCCAAATTGAGCCCCTCATCCACACCCACTCCAGCACCACCAACAGCCACGCACCCTTAGCTCTAATAGGTGGGGTTTTAGAAGTACCAAGGTCATAAACTAAACTTAATTTGAATTTTCTTTTCATTTCTGTTTTTATTTCTTTTAAAAAAATGTTTTTATTTTATCGTACATCACTGGAATTAGTTTTATCCGTTCAATCATAAAATCTAATGATTTTATGATTCATTGGTTTTAATTTGGTCCCTTTTATGAAGCAGTTGGTACCTTGGGTTTTGAAAAGTGCGCTGGAAATGAAAATTTCTGACAGAGGTGTAAATAAGCAACTGTTGGCTAACACGGTTGCCACAACAATTTTATGTCGCCATAATATGCCGCCAATTACGCAAAAAATAAGTAAGTGAATAGATAATAATCTCTTAATACTGCTTTAAGTCTGACGTGAGTCCAAGTCCAAAGTCTACAGCTCTGCAAAATGCTGTAGTTATGTTGTATATACAGTATTTTTTAATGTTAGTAGTAAAAATGGACTTCACTTTATATCATCTCAAAATTGATACTTAATATGGTATCAATTGGTGCAAACAAACTCCTCAGCTTCAGTACATGTTTCATACAGTGCTATACATGTAAATAATTTCTTCCTTGATGTTCAGCGGTGGCATTGTTGATTTAAAAAAAAAAAAAAAAAAAATGATGGTGCCGTTTCACCTCGTGATAAAAATCACGTCAATAAATCAGATGTCTTAACACCCTGAAGGCCCCTTCTTGGACTACTCCAGTTGTCCTCTCTTTCTCTACATGTCCAGGAGCAGCTAGTTTTATAGTCCTGCTGGTAATGTCAGGAATTATAACCCCAGCAGCTCCTGCTTTTCACTTCCTATCAATCAGAGGGCAGATGGCGTTTGTGGAGAATTTGTTGAAGGTTGGTGATGATAGCTGTCTGAGGCGGATTTGTTTTCAAGACATAATTTACTCTACGATATATAGTATGTATAAAAGATAGTATTCTAGTCGTATTATACTTCATGCTCACTAGCAGCTTGATATTCATTCACTGAACTGCACTATTGTGTGTGTTTATGTCTCCCCTTTTTCTTCCCAGTTCGGTATGGTTAATTCCCTTGCACTGGGATCCTCACTACAGAACACATGGATACTCATATTATCCTCGTAGATCCAAACCCAATACAGCAACCCTGTCTCTAAGGAATCCGGTTTCAATACAGCTAGTTCGCAACAGCAAGTACTGTATGTTTTGAAGGTAGCGTAATTGTGACCGGATTTCATTTTGCATTAACATAATGAGGGAATGTTGTTAATTTACATATTTTTCAATTCACAAATACGTTGATATCAGTGATATGCTCACTGAAAACATGTTTGTTTTCCGCTAAAATATCCAATCCTGCAGTACAATATCCACTTGTAGTGACTACAGCATTGTTAAACTTTCTTATTTTTGACCTTTCAAACAGCTGTTGACGAAACAATCTCAGTCTCATGTCTTTGTCCATTAAGTATCTGATTTGGAGGTTTTGACCAGTAGATTGATTTTGCTTAATTTCTATGTAACATTAGACGTTCAAAACAACTGTAAGACTTTTCATCCATGTTGAGTTAAAATCTGAAGCACATTCTTGACCTTGGAAATAGCAGTTGACAAAAGTCTCACCTCAATGTCCATTTGCCACGAAATGGACCTTGAGGTGAGATGTTTTTCTCAACTGAAAATGATTTTATATATTTTTATATATTTTAATAAAATGTCCAAGGTTACTGAAGAAGAACGAACAACAAAAAAAGTACTTTCATATAGTGAAATAAAAAATACGGACATAAAATGTTCGCTTGACACAATTATTCGCACCCTTTTGATGAATTTAAATGAGTTCCTTAAACAAAATAAAAAACAAATAAGACTCATCTGTGCTTAATTTTCAGTGTTCAGATGACCTGAATTAACCAATGAATGATGGTTTTACTGCATTAAAAGAGGCTGATTGTTTCCAGTTTCTTTTTCACAATGGCAAAGACAGGAGAGCTGTCTGAGAGCATCAGAAACATACGTTATAAAACTGTGAAGACATGGTGCTAAGAAGAAACTCAATGAGAGAAGTCTGAGAAGGTTGATGCGGATTGTGGAAAAAAACACCACGCAAGACATCTAAAGAGCTTCAGGCTGACCTGGAGCAATCTGGAATGGTGCTTTCAGCCCATGCCACCCGCCACTCAATAAACCAAGTAGGGCTCCGTGGGCGAAGACCAAAGAGGCCACCACTATTGAAAGAAAGGCACAAAAGGGCAAGACTAGTGTTTGCAAAAACCTTCATAGATAAGCCACAGTCTTTCTGGGATAATGTTCTATGGACAGATGAAACCAAAGTAAAGTGCATCAGTTTTGTTTATAGGCGATGAAATGAAGCCCTAAAGGAAAAGCCCTACCTAAAGTAAAACATGGTGCAGGTTCTATCATGCTGTGGGGCTGCTTTTGCTGCCTCAGGTACTGGAGGCATTGAATATATCAAAGAAATGATGAAATCAGAACATTACCCAGGCATTTTAGGGCGAAATGTTTTACCCAATGTCAGAAAACAAGGTTTGAGGCAAAGGTCTTGGGTCTTTTAGCTTGACAACAACACAAAGCACACATCCAGCAGCACAACAGAATGGTTGAAAAGGAAAAGATGAACTGTTTTAAACTGGCCAGCAATGAATCATGACCTAAATCCAATTGAAAACCTTTGGAGAGAGCTGAAATCTGCCATTGCAAAAAGGAATCCTGCAAACTTAAAAAGACCTTGAACACACTACCAGCAGACAGGTGCACAAAGCTTCTGGATGGCTACAAAAAACGTTTAGAGGCTGGGGTACATTTTGTGTTTGTATTATTTCACTGTTATCCAAGTTTTGTTATTTAATTTTGTTTTATTCAGTAACCTGTGACATTTTAATAAAAATATTTTGATTATACAAAATTGGTTAATTCGGATTTATTTCTGAAGATATTCTAAATTCTATACTTAAAATTCAGGGGTGCCAATAATTTCAATCCGGACTGTATGTTACGTATCGTAACATTAAAAGAAGAAAAAAGAGAGTGGCCAATACAGGACCATGATGGACTGTTTAAATTTGCTCTGTTCTTTCATTAATAATAGAATTATCAAAAAATTTAAGTGCTGCCTCCAATGCAAATGTGTCTGTTTATTAAAACATACTGTATGGTCCTGTATGTCTGTATTTTTTATTTCACTATATGAAAGTACTTTTTTTGTTGTTGGTTGTTCTTCAGTAACCTTGGGAATTTTTAAAAAATATTTTGATTATACAAAATTGATTAATTTGGATTTATTTGTGAAGATATTCTAAATTCTGTACTTAAAATTCAGGGGTGCCAATCATTTCAACCAGGACCGCAACCATAGAGAGATAACCACAACCACCTACCCCAGTCTGGACAACTGTCACTCAAGTACTGTCATGTACTAAACTAGAAAGTGTGACAAGGTCATACATACTTACACATGCCTAACCCTAACTCTCAACACAATATTAAAAGTAATAATAAAATAGTAGATATGAAGGATCTGAATTCATTTAAAGGAACCAAGTAAGAGCAGGTTCGCTTACTTTTTTTTGTGAAAACTGACTAACCTGTTGTTTAAAGTTGCCATAACAACATTTACAAGATTCCCATGTACAGAATAAAAAGGTGATAGTGAGTTGTACAAAATCACAAATCATCACGAATGGTTTAAAACAAAGTGAAACTGAACCAGGCTGTTGTGTCAGGTTATATTTCTAGGCCACATATTGTCAGTCCAAAGCAGTGTGTGAATAAAAATGATTTTAAGAGTTAAAAGCCTGAAAGAGGAGATGTGGCATTTAGTTGATGGATATCATGTTTGTTTTTTGAAGCCCATTAAGAAATTGCTGGGGACTGACATTGACCATTCAGTGGTGATTTTAATGCAACATTGAAAACTGCAGTAGTATCTACTGTACTTCAAGGAATGTCTAAAAGAGGCAAGATCCATGCAATAAAAACTGTGAATATTCAGAGGTGTTTAATATTTTTATAGCTTTATTAATGAGTATGGGATTCATGCATGTGCACATGCACACTCACCTGTGCTTCAGTAGCTATCCATCAAAGGCAGGGTCTTAGTTTGTTTGTGAAAGGGACTTTGAACCAACAGCTGACCAGTCAAGTGTGGTCTTTCATCCTGAAGCAATTTAAGAATCGAACCCTCAGGAGCTGCCTTCTGTTCTCCTGATTCCCCTTTGTGTGTTTATCACTGATAACCCTCACAGTGACACCCACAACACCAGGGCATGCTAATTGCTTTGATAAGGTTTCACTGTGCTTCCCTTTTAGTTTCTGTTGCCATTCTTTTTTGTGTTTTGTTTTGTATCCCTTCCATATGTCTCTTATGAGGTGAAATTCCTCTTCCAAGCTGCCCCTGCACTGAAAATGTGTCACTTATTATGTGTTGTTATTATGTTTTTATTTATTTTTTTATAATGAGAAAGAAAACTGAGCTGGGCACATGTGTAACATACAAATTCTATACATAATTGTCAATACAACAGTAATCTACAACTGTGCTTGTAATTGCATTTATGGGTTGATTTTTGTGCCACTGCAGTTGATCCAAAATGTTGCTGCCACTACATATATGCTGGAGGCCATCACTAAAAACATTTACTTCTGGTAATGTTGTGACCAAACAACATGGCTTAAATTAATTTATGAATGTGCGTCTGTCCACAGCCTGCTGCTGCATCAGTAGCGAAACCAAAACATTTTTACATGCTCTCTCATACCCATGATTACTGAGGACTATCAATAAATGGAAGTGTAAATTAAATTGTGACTCCCCAAGCAGCGTGCACTGTGTCTTCAGCTGCAGCTCCAACAAACAGAAAAATCACACTTCCACTAGATATCATATATGTGTGTGTGTATATATTCATATATGAGTGTATATATACATATATGGGTATATATATATATACACCCATATATATATATATATATATATATATATATATATATATATATATATATGTATGTATAAATACATCAATCAGCAACAACATTAAAACCAGTTACTGGTGAGACCCTGCCAACTGCTAATTGAATGACAGTGTGTGTGTGTGTGTGTGTGTGTGTGTGTGTGTGTGTGTGTGTGTGTGTGTGTGTGTGTGTGTGTGTGTGTTTTTATAGTGCTTCCTACATCAGAGGGCAAGTAAAAAAGTAACGTGTGTTCTACTTTTAAAGGGCAAACCAGCAAGGAACAACCTTCATCTGCCAGCGTACTTTTAGAGTTATACTTAAAGTGAGAGTAGTACAAACTGCATCTTTCAATCCTTTAGATTAATATTAATGAAAATATCTGAGAAAACTTATGCCAGCAGTATGCCATCATGAATAATAATATTCCCACTGTTTGCATGTAAATCATTGAGCATGATGTACATTGCTTTATGTCTGACTTCTAGCTGCTCATTGTCTTCCCACTGTCTTCAAACACCACAGATGTTTGAATTATAAACATGTCAGCGGGAAATATACACATCTTGAACCTGTCACACTTATGTCAGATAGGCTATTACTAGATTTGCAGCACCAAAACAATTCATGAAATAGCCACAATTTGAAGTAGAGCTGAAATAATTGGTCAATTAATCAGACAGTCAGTAGACAAAAACATAACATACATAAGAGTCTATACCCATGCTAATGCCTCTGTGAGGTTGTATTTAGGCACGACAATGATTTGAGGTAAATGCTAACGTCATCATGCTTTCATACGTATAAAGACCATGCTAACTTGCTGATGTTTAGCTGGTACTGTTTAAAATGTTCACCATCATAATTTAGCGCGTTAGCATTCTAACAAGCCCATATATCTGTAAGCAGCTCATTACGACGGGTCGACAAAACACAGGACTTTCACACAGGAGACTGTTTGTTACCCGTGTGAAACCGATATTCCACATTGTTTTTCATCCATGAGCATTTCACAATCTTAACCATGTGTTTATTATCGTAACCATGATGATGAAGGTCCTCCTACGTTAAGGAAATACTTACTGTAACCCAAACCATGATCTTTACCTGAACCTAAATTTTTCTTTCCCCTTCTTTCTAGGTGACACGATAGTCGTCTGTCTCCAGGATAACCTTGTTTGGAACCAGACGTTATTTCTTTGACAAACACCGTAGGACATTTGGATATAATGTGATTTGAGGATTGGTGGAAACCAGGGACCAACAGGGACAATAATCACAGACATTCCACTGAACAAATGGAAGAAAAGGACCAGCGAGCATCATATAAGACTACATATCTAAGAAGATTCCTGACTTTAGATCCAGCATCAACACTAGCTGTCTCTGAACTCTACTGCGCACCAAATGTCTCTTTGTATTATAGTTTTAATCCCATGGACTATAAGACTCTACCATGAAGATAATTATTGACTAAAAGACTGTGGGTTACACAAGGAAAAAAAATCACCCTTAAAACGAAACCATGTGATGTGAAACTTTTGTGTTATTTTCTTGCCACAAACAACCCCAGGACTCCTGTTGCATATCGGTGTTGAAGATGTAGTGCGATCATGAGCATTTTCATTCCTTTTAGCCTTATGGAGCAGATATTTCTTCTGTTTCTTTTTTGTTGATTTGAAACTATCAAGTGTTTGGCTTTCATAAGTTTGTTAGGACGTCGAGTCTTCTTTTCAAAGACAAAAGACGATACCACAACAATAAAACCCTGAAAAAATGTAATGATGTTTGACAACAAGTCACCAAGGGTCAACACAGCTGAGTTCTGCCAAAATGTTTTGATGGTATCTGTTGTATTCAAAGCCTGGTGACAACCATTGATTACAAATGTCAGTATTATCTCAATAAATCTAACTCAATGAATATCAATGTATGGAAAAAAATGGGTTTTTTACAGTCACTGTTACTGCTTTTCGTGGGCCACAGTGCTGGTTAGGCAGGAGATGTTGGGACTTAAAATTAGCAGTTCAAACAAATAATCTGACAAATAAAAGAAGCAGGAGGAGAAAAGCTCACAAGTAATCAAGGTTGTGTTCAAGACGGAATTGAAATGCAAAAATCAGCAAATCCAAAAGTAGGCCATGTTCAAAAATACAAAAAGGAAAATCAAACTGCACTGTTTCTTAAAATGAACAGACTTCACAAAAAGCCATCTGAAATCTTGTCCAGGGAGAGACTGATAATTAGCTCTCCCTCTAAAACAACCCTAATCCGGTTTGATTCATTTCCAGACCTTTATTGTGTGGTTTATTGTGTTAAATTAACACTACCCATCACCAACAAAGCCATACTATTTTTATTTCTTCTTGTTTTTTTGTTGTTGTTTTTTTTTGGTCCAAATGATTTCCCATAAGATTCAACCTGATAGAAACCCCAAAAGCACAGTTAGTGCATGTTATTAAAAGCTTACAGAAAGTAGACCTGAGGGATTTGGGCTAGGTGCTGTGGAGCCGGGGGGTCGGAGAAAATGGACAAAGACAGAAACCAAAGCACAGCAGAGAAGGATTATTTAGCCACAGTGACCATGCTAGCCTTCTCAATCTGTGGGGTTCAAGGGCGAATAAAACGTCCATCCCTTTTGACACATATATTCTGTATACTGTGGTTAGTGTAATTCGCGATATCAACATGCGGCTCCATTCCCCTCTCTGTGGAAGCCAAGCAGGTCAGAGGCAGGCGTTTGTGAGAAGGCAGAGAACTGTGGGAGATATATTTGTTTACCCTATATTTCACCTGCATGTGGCATTTACACCTTTGGGACAGGAAACCACGGTACATACTATGGGGACCTCTTCGCCGATGTGATAATGTGATTTGAGATTTTTGAAATGTATATTTTCACTATAGCTGTCATGTTTATGACTCCAAGGCAACCATGGCCATGCCATCTGTGCAAGAATGACAGAAAAAAAAAAAAATCCAGAAATCTTGTTGAATGTGGTTTTAACCGAAAAGCAGTTGATACTAAACTTATATTCATCCAAACACTGAGGCAGAGAAAAATTTTGGTCAAATATAAGGCCGTGTAGACTCCAAACAAACCACCACTTTATGGGGAATTTCATATTTTGTAAGTCAATTTCTTCCTGTAATTGAAACAGTGCATTCATTGCAGAATGCTCCTTATACTAAACATAATTAATTAAGCAAAAATGTAGAAGGCTTGCTCCCAAAGATCAGACCCAGGGGACCGGCACTGAAGGGGAGGAGTGAGGAGTGCTGCTGTGGTTAGCGATCCAGGTTGTCGCTTGTTTGGTTAGAAATCATTAAATTACAGTAATGACTAATTTCTCATTCCTGCATGCAATTCGCCAGGGACCACCATGGATTTAATAAAGAGCGGGCGATGAATTACAAACAGCGAACGGGTGAGGAAAGGCTACGTGATTATACCGAGTAATTCAAAAATGCATTAATAAAACAATACAGAAACATTGTTAAATCATTTGAGATAAAGGCTATTTGCATAATTCATTAAGATTAATCAGACCAGGCAATCCACCGCAGTGCTCCAAGGAACAGAGAGAGAAGGCATGAATCCAGTCCCCTGGAAAAGCCCTTTCTATCTACAAACAATGATACAAATCTACCCTTGGATCAGAGAATTAACCTCTGTGCACTTTACAGCCCCTGCAGTGTTGAAACACAATCCTTCACTCATTCACCTTTATGTGGGCTAATATTCTATTAATAATGAAAGATCTTTTCATACCATAGCTCCTCTGGGTTTTGTTGCTCTGCCATAATAGACCTTCACAAAAGTTGAATGGAAATGTATTCTGTGTGCTTGGAAACCGCAGTGAGGATCTGAGGGCTGGCTGTTTGACAATTCTGTGTACTGCTATTGACTTCGGTGTTTTCACTCTCTGCAGTAAAATAAGTTGGGCAGGATGCACACGAGATGAGTTCGACAGTGTTCACAGATCGCATGATGTAGAAAAGTCACCTGTTGTTCAGGCAGACCCCCTATAACCACTGAGATCCTCACTCCAGTCATCCTCACTGTCACTATAAGCTCAGGTTAGACTGATAAGGATGTTTAAAGGGATAGTTCAACAATTCGGGAAATACGCTTATTTGGTTTCCCGTTGAGTTAGATGAGAAAATTGATACAACTTAATGGTGGCAATTACAAAAAACTTAATTGATTTAACTCGTTTTGTTCAGTACAGTTCAAAGATTTGTAGTAACTGACTGTGTAGTTTATTAACTTTTTGTAAAGCTAGGTGGTCACAGTGCCCGTCAAATGTGCATAAGTACGTGAACACAGTCCGTGAACACATAATTGTTCATACAACTGCTGATTGTTGTCAGTTCAGTAGTACATTCAGATGTTATTTTCGGTTCGGTACAAAACTAGACCTTTACAAGCACTGTTTATAACGTTAATAGCTCGGCACCCGACTATCTGGGGTGACTGGGGGGAGAGCCGACGTTGTGACATTACGTCCAGGCTAGCCTCTGTTCCAGTAGCCTTTGCAAGTCACATTTAGCATTTCCTTTCATCAGTCTTGGAGTGTGTTCCTGGGATTTACTTTCTATATTCTAGCACAAATTGCCATCCACTATACCACACCTACACAACATAACAAATTAAAAACCTTCATAATTTTAACAATTTTAAACAACTTTGTGAGCACAGAAGCAAACTACATCTCCCATAAAAAAAAGAGGTGCTTACGTCATCATGACTTGTTTTCATCCATGTCCATAAAACTCACCAACAATTTCTTCTACTGTGATATTTTCAACTTGCTAGTTGTAATCTCTGCTGTCTATGAACTTTCACGCAAACGTCTAGGGCAAAAATGCATTTGTGGGAAGTAACTGCTCCCTTCCAAGAAATAGTCTGGTACATGAATCTCTGTGCTGTGCCAAGCTAACTGGATGCTAGCGGTCGCTTCATGTTTACCGTGCAGACACAAGACTGGCATCAATCTTCTAATCTAACTCTCAGTGAGGAAGCACATCAAACTTCTCAAGTGTAACTCCTACAAATGAAATTCTTTGAGGTGGGTTATAATGTGTAGGTTATTAGCTTATAGCTGGTTTCATTGCCGGTTTTACAGACTCATGCCTCTGAAGCTGTTGATTAAAATCCTCCCACACCTCCTCCCTGGAATAAATTCCCTGGTCAGCCATCTGAAATAGAAAATATTAGTGAAATGTTATTTTCTAGCTGTGGTCAGGGAAGTGCACAAATCATATTGAAAGTGGATGAGAATGACTCACCAATCCTATTTTTAATGGAAGGCCATAATTACACTACACTAAAATTTCAGTTCAACCGTATCTCAGAGTTGCAGCTTTCTATTTGTAGTATATCTCTTTTTTTACTTGTCGAGGAATATATTAAATTAAGCGACAGTATACTAAAGAGCAATACCAACCAATTTGTTTTTTAAGCTTATCTCAATCAAACAAGATATTAATCACAGATTGGTAGTGACAATTTTCCTGCTCCCAGAGAAGAACAGAAACAAAACACAATGCACATTTAGACCTATATCAAGAAGGGGCTTCCACTTTATGAAATGTGCACACTGAAAACAAAGCTCTCAGTTACACAAACACCATCTGGAGGGTTTGCCAGTGCTTTATCTTGACAGGATGAATTAGTGTGAAAAACTGTCAGATACACCATGCAAAATTAGATTCTCTCTTTTCCTAATGAAAGCTGACAGACTGTAATGAAAAACTGCTCGATCTTGAAAACAGCCAGGATGAACTGTAAAAGTCTGGCTGGGAAAACTCTCCCTTTTTTCTAATCTAATTGTGTTATTCTCTCTTTTCAATATCTGGGGTATTTTTCATCCCTAAATTGGATGTTCTAATTCAGTTTGGGTCGGAGTGTGATGTTATTTCTGACGGCTGTTTGTGTTATTCTCGTCAACCGTAAACAGTTTTTTTTTTAAGTGAGTTGTGCCTTTCTCTCCATGTGCACTGCTGTGACCTGAGGCATAATGGGATTATCCTGCTTAAGGCAAGACATAGATGCCTTGAATTCTAATATCAAAGTATTCCTTGCTATACCTGACACCTCCTCCTCTCTGTGTTTCTCATGCCTGATTTGCCTGTGAGGCGATTAGCCCATGTATCAAGACAGAACGCAAGCGGCTTTGGCAAAAAATTCACACATCCTGTTGAGACTTCCTATACAAAGTTTGTTTTTTTTAATGGCTATTTAATACAACACATCCTGTACCTTCACATGCATCAACAACAAGTTCTGTGTGATTCGAGTGTCAGCTAATCATACTGAGTTTTTCTGTAGCCCAAAAATGCTATAGAGGAATCTGATTGAGCAAGTTTGAGGCACCCTATAGGCATCCATGTCCAAGTACAGTGTTGACAAGACATTAGTGCTGGCCAGTGCATTTGCTCTCGCCCCTCATCAGAGACACTCTCTGCTCCCACACTGCATTATCACAATGCCCTCGGGTCAGTGAAAAGGCCTGCTGTAATTTGAAAAGGAAATTATCTTTTGTGGAACTTACTCAGACAGACCAAAAGTAGGGGAAGAAGAAGAAGAAGGTGGGGGCGAGTGGATGTCTATAGGCAGAAAGAGTTGATATAAAGGTGAAAAATACAACTTCCTCTCTTGGCAACCTATGAACCTTTTAATGGGAGTGAGGTTTGCAATGAGCTGATACCTACCTGGATGGGCAGAGAGGGAGAGGAAGAGACACACAAAATGACATTCTGATGGATTTCTAACTGCATTTTTTCTCCTTGGCCCCATTTTGAGGCGAGTTACTGTCCATTTTTTATTTTTTTATTTAGCTTATTTCTTTACGCCATAAATAGCTTCCATTTCTTTGCTAATGGTTAGGTTACACTACATAGGGAGCAGGGCCAGTCCCAGGGTGACATTTGATGATTGAGGGGACCAAAAGATGATGCTACTGAAATTAAAGTATCCTTATATTTTCCTTCGGAGCCAGGTGGGGTCAGTGGACTGGCATTCTGCTAAAAGGGATCCTCCTTTTGTGGTGGTGTGCAAATGTCCCTCACTGCTTTGAATGCAGCTGGATTGCTTGTGGTTTTAGCTACATGGTCAGTCCAACACTATGGTCCAGAGTGAAATATCTTGACAACTACTGAATGAATTACCATGGGATTTTGTACAGGCATTCATGGTCCCCAGAGGATGAAGTCTACCGACCTTATTGATCCCTGACTTTTCCTCTTGTGCCACCATGAAATTAACCTTTTTCTTTTTTCTTTTTTTGGTGAAATATCTAAAACAACGATTCGATGGATTATCATGACATGTGACACACACATTTAAACCCCCCACAAGATTAAGTGTAATAACTTTCGTGACCTTCTTACTTTTCATCTAGCGCCATCACCAGGTCAAAAATTTTACTTACTCAAAGCTGTGGTTTACCAGATACCCGCAAAACTAATTCCCATTCCCCATCAGCTTCAGCTCTACTTTGTGTTTAGTGTGAACTAGCAAATTTTAGCATTCTAACACACTGAACAAAGATGGTGAACATTGTAAACCACTGTAAACATTATACCTGCTAAACATCAGCATACTAGCTTTGTCATTGTGCGCATGCTGATACTAGCTTTTAGTTCAAAGCACCGCTGTGCCTAAGCAGAGCCTCACAAAGCAAAGTCTTTCTTCCTGTCATTACTGACTTGGTCTGATGAACTGATATTTATAAAACAATGACAGGGGAAAGAATCCTTGTCAGTTCCACCTTGATAAGATCTCACAACATCTCACAATCGCTCAGGTAGAAAATATACACACATCCCTTCAATATAGTGTAAGCTATAACTGAAAGTAGGATTCCATCTTTCCTTGCATTTGATGTAATTTGTAGATAGCATATGTCTGCATTTCAAATAATCACCTGCACACACTTAAGCCTGTTTTTTTAAGGCTGAAATGAGAGATCAAACTTTAAAGTAAAACGGATGAGGTCTGACAAAGTTCAAAGTTGTTTAAAATGTTTAATTCAGTTCCATTACATTTGATATTTAGTTTAGTTTTTCGCTACACTGAGACCGACTTAAGTTCACACACCATCTCGTCACAGCCAAATGGAAGTATACAGGTGGACCTTGGTGATTAATACAAATGGTTTATCAAAGTAAATAGCTCGAGCTGCTCACTCTCCATTCTGAGCCAAAGAGTGATTTAAGATCTGCAGCCCATGAGATACAGGGGAACTTCCGCCAACAGATGTTCCTGACTAATTATCTATTGTAGCAGAGATCCCACAATCCCTCAGTTCCTCTGTTGTCTTCCTGTGGGAGCCTGGTCATCACTGTTTCATATCCTTGGCTTGGTCTCCACTTACCTGGGGCACACCTCTCCATCTGTGAAGGGAACTGGAGAGACACACAGAGTAGCCCACCAGCAACATACAGCGCCATACACACACCTTTAGCTGTCATTTTCAAGTACAAACACCCCTCTATCCTGTTGTTTAAGCTCAATAGGAGAGGAGTTATAGAAAGTGCAACAGTTTACAGCTGTTATGTTTACATGTGCTTTGCAAAAAAAAACAGCTTTAGTGTGGTGTACTGGACTTTGATGGAAACAGACCTTTGAACATAATAGCAAGTTAACATTTTAAAGCCAATTCTGAACAGCTTTTCAATCAGATTAAATTTAGCCATCCAATGCAACAAGTAGAATTCATTCACCAAAAGTGAAAAAGCATTTAACTGAAACACAGAATTCTATCATTTATGAGCAATGCGAGCGGATGCGACTTGATCCAAACATACTTTAAACTGCAGTGTGCAGAGTTAATGCTTCGTGAATCCCTTATAGATGAGTTTAGCATCTGAGACGAAAAAAATGAATTTTCGGCTCTTAACACCGTTCTCTACGATGAGCATGTTGGCACATTTATTCCACATGAATAATTTAACAACAGAGTGTTTACATGGAGAACAAATTGAAACACACTTTCACAAACACAGCCTGAATATTTCAGGAGGGGAGGTCAGAGAAAAATGGCAGGTTTAGCTACATAACATGAAACGACAGAATTCCTCTGCTCCTGTCAACTGTCTAAAACTCTTCAGCCTTTGCTAGCGTCTTCCATTCAGACTAATGGAGTAGCTGGTTGAGAAAACCCTTTTTGTACACAGAGAGAACTCCAGCAGCACCTTAGACAACTCTGGCCGGAGCAAAGCAGAGCTAGAATGGATTAAGATATGCTTGGCTGCCTTTTGCAGTCCTGTCAATGTGGGCTGGGTGTATGTGCCGCACAGATCAGAGAGACACAGGAAGGTCATCGCCGCTGGGAAAAGGAGGCAGTGAAAATATTGTCCTGACAAGATGTAGAGTGACTTTTGCAACCTGAGGCTTGTGTTTCAGATTAAACCATGTCGGCTGATAGAAGAGGTGAAGTCAAAGGAGGTGTAAAAGGGGGACTTGTAGGGTGTTGATGCCGCCACCTTTAAATTTGCACTGTCCTCCTCTAAGACAGTTTGACCATTTAGAATTTTGGAGGATGCTTGATGAAAGAGTGTTAAATTTCCTGGCAATCTAACATCTCTAGACACATGGTGTTAAATGTTATGGTACGTGTTATTCTATTCATAACTTAGTAATGATTTAAAGCACTTGATCAACAAAACTGTAATGTACTGTTGTTTACCTATTATGCATGATCTGTTTTTTTTTTTTTATAACACCATAGAAACCATCAAAGAGGAAAATCACAAATCCCCATGGAATACACATGTGATGTATGTTATGATACATATACCATATATCATAACATACATTTCTGCAACTGATGTGTCTAAATCTCATATCTTTCTTCTCATTCTATCATCGTTGTGGCCCTTCCTAAAGCTGGTGGTATGTGTAAGTCTGTCGCTTAATGTTCCCCTGTCTGTGCTACTCAGCCCCAAACTAGTTTGTTCCTAATGAAAATGTATCTATTAATCTTTTCAATCTTTAAAAATTTTAAGTTAAATTCCTAAAACAGCGGTGCACTATATTTATTAGCAAATGTTATTCAAACGGGGGTAAATACAGTATTTGTTGTGGACTATTTTCAGCAACAGATTTATATTAATATAAATGCCCATGTTTGTGGTAATACAGTACAGTGTAGCTCAGGGATGTGTTTTTAATAGTTTTTTGACATTGTTGGAGGTCTAGAAGCTAAGTCAGACTTTGGCTACATAAGAAAATACTTGTTGTTTTGGCACAGAATTTGTTGACAACAAGAAAAAATATAACCAGGCTTGTGCCTTAAGCAAATCATATTCTTTCATAATATCTTATC
Source organism: Xiphias gladius (assembly GCF_016859285.1). Lineage (NCBI taxonomy): Eukaryota > Metazoa > Chordata > Actinopteri > Istiophoriformes > Xiphiidae > Xiphias > Xiphias gladius. Next base: position 9,560,478 of record NC_053420.1, on the reverse strand, counting down.
CCGTGATGCATTTCTCTCCTGTGAAAAGCATTTCTGTCCCTGGGGATGGCCTGTCTAAAATAAAAAATACTGGTTTGAGACTGACATTGTTGTTAGAAAATGCTCAGCTCAAAGATCTCTTTGAATGCAGCACTAAAGTAACTACTTTGCAGACAAACAGACTTGTGAATCAAAACAGCTCAGCATAAATCTTCACATCTTAAATGATAAGTTTAAAGTATGCAGATTCATTCCATTAGATAGACTGAATCCAATAATAGACCGTTTCTGAAAGGAATGGTTTCTAAACCAGTAATGTTTCATGCTTGTTGCTGGTTCACCCCACCTTTTTTTTTTTTTCTCAACGTTCATTAGGCCTGCCAGTTATGGAATTGTCATGCAGGTCTCCCTATTTATTTCTCAGCCTACTGGCAGTTTAGGTGCAGTTTTGGCATGGTCCAGAAAGGCCTCAGCAGCACTCTCCATTAGTTTGGCTGATTCAGGGTTGTTAGCCATTTTTAATTTCCCATTAGACCCACAAAAGCTCCATTCATGTTCTCTCTCAGGTAACTCATTAATTTGCTGTGATGCATATGAGATGGAGAGTGAGGGCTTCTTGCCAAGAGTTGGTTAGCATTTTATGCATAAAAGAAATACAGAGTGGAGCAGATGGTTACATTAGGGACTGATGATACAGACACAATGCAGCGTGTGAATCTGTCTGTGTATTTGTGTGTGGGTATGAATAAATTACATATTCGCTATGTGTGTGTATTATATTAGGATACTCGAGAGTGATGATGTGTGTAGATCCCATATTTCATACCTTTGCTGTATCTTTGTGTGTGCACTGTCTAGTCCTGCATATTCACGCTGAAACTTGTGAATATATGTTATTACCAATCCTTTACTATCTCTTCAGGTTAAGAATGATTTTGTACAGCTGTAGAGAATGAAACACCGGGAAAAAAGACATCAAATCCGGCCGTGTTTGCACCACAAAGAGGGGGAATGCTTGCTCATTTTTCCTACAGTGTGAGAACATGTGAGGCCAAGCAGAAGGTTTGGTCGGCCCCACACTGCAGGACCTCGCTTTCATTACAGTCCATGTAAGTCTCAGCACACTTGCCTTTGTTCAGCCCGCTCTCTGCACAGTATCACCATTTTTCACTTCGCTTTAAACAGCTGAAGTAGCATCGCATGACTCTATTTCATGAATGTAATATAAGGTACAGTAGGTTGGCTCTGTGGTGGGTTTAACTATGTGATATAGTACTGGACAAATGAAACAAACCTCATAACTTTATCTCATGGGGTCAATGATAAATCTAAACTAGTTTATGTCACATAGAAGATTTAGGGCTGGAAGTAATGATAGTTTTTGTTATCAATTACTCTCAATAGAGAGTAAGCCTATAAAATGCCAGAAATTTATGAAAATTTGCCCATCAGCATTTCTGTGAGCTGTAGGTAATGCCTTCAAATTACTTGTTTTCCAACCAACAGTCTAAAACCCAAAGATGCTCCATTTACACTGATATTAAGCAAAGGAAAGCAGCAAGTCTTCACATTTAAGAAGTTGGAGCCATCAAATGTTCAGCATTTTTGATTTAAATGTCACTTACAGTGATTAATTGCTTATCAAAAGTGTTTGCAATTAATTTTCAGTCAATTGACTAATGGATTCATTGAGTCATTGATTCATGGATTTATGAAAATTCAAGAGGGTTTGTGACCAGTCTGAACGTTTCATTGACACAGGGTCTTGAGGGCAGATATCAGTATTTTTTAAATGAACCTGCCAATGACAACAAAGTACTGGCACAACATATTGACTGATATTTAAGTCTTTGAATTAGAATTTTATTTTAATGAATGATTAGATAGCTAGATAGATCAGTAGACAAAAAGACAGATTAGCATCTGATTGATGGCTCAGTGACTGACTCTATTTTTCTTGTCCATTCGTTCAGTGACCTTTCCACCTGAATTTATCCTTGGCAGTGTGGAAAATCCTTTCCATTTAGACAGAAGGATAAAAAAACACACACTCACTCACTCACTCACACACACACACACACACACACACACACACACACACACACACACACACACACACACACACATTAATATTAATGATAATAATGATGAGAAAAAGAAAACGTCACATTCAAATTGATTCAGGTAAAGGGCCTCCAATAGCCAATTTAATAATCAATATGTCAATTGTACGATAAACACACATGCTAACAAAAAAGGCGTTACATTTGCCAAATTAATGGGCAATATGTGCAAACTATTATACTGGTCTAACACTACAACTTTCATTGGCTGTTTCGTATACTGAACTTTTTTTTTTGGCTCCTTGTAGACTGAAAATTATAGCCTACATCTAAAAAATGTTAACAGGCATCCAAGGCAGAATAACTTTATTGAGTGCTCCAGTCAAATGAAGTCAAGACCAAAGGTTTGGGTGTTCGTGGTGAACGTATATTACAAATTTCAAAGGCTGATTGTCCGGCGAGCTGTGTTGGAAAATGGAAATCCTGAACTAAAATATGTATTTTGCTAATGTGCAGCCTTCTCAAGGATGGCGAAAATATGACACATGAAAATAGTAATCAGTGGGAAGATGAAAAGAAGCAAAAGAGCCCTCGTGGAAGAACCTCTGAGTGGCTGGAGACACTGCAATTATAGAAAATATTGACTTGTGTTTCCCAAGGTATGATCAATTGCCGTGAAATAATGACATCTGTGTTTTTTTGACCCATTCACAGTAAAGGCAATTTATTTTGTGTGACGGGAGGCTTGCAAAGGATAACTCAACTGATGTGTGCCAGAGATCAGGGAGAAGAGAGTTCCCAGTTGGAAAAATAGAGAACAGAATCGGTGGAAGGCCGTTACTTTGTAAGCTGGCCTCTTGTGGGATGTGACCCCAAAATGTTTTTCATTCAAAATGTTTATTTTTTATTTTATTTTTTAGTAGTCTGCCACTCTTATCTTCTACAGAGTCGACAGTTAATAACAGATGATGTCTTTGTCACGGTTCTCAAAAAAGAGACCCAAGAGCACGACTCAGGAGGCAGGTGTAAAAGTCAAAGGTCTTTACTTCAAAAAAGAAAGAAAAAAAAAAACAAGGATACAAAAATCCAAGCAGTCAAATAAAGTAAAAAGGGTCAGGCTGAGGCGATCCCAGAAAACACAGGCAAGGTCATATATACGATCAGGATGAAAACAGATGGGCAAAGAACAGAGTGCTGGAAAGCTAAGGCACATGCCACAAGGAGAGTCTGGCAGAGAACAAATGGAAACAGACCAGTATATATTATGGGGAGCTAATGGGGGAATGGGGAGCAGGCGAGCAGGTGAGTGGGGAGGAGGGGCAGGTCAGGTGATATAACGGTTGGGAAAGGCAGGCAGGTAGGTGGGAGCGGCTGTGTCTGAAAGAACAGCAAAATTAGAACATGTATGAACGAACAGCTGGACTGAATGAATGAAAGAATGAAGGAGCAGACCGACACTCAAAACCATGACACTAAGCATTTCTTCCCGTGACAGATTTCCAAGATTTGCTGAGTATAGCTTATAATGGCCAGTCTTTGTTAAGACTTTCCAAAAGGTGTCAATTTAACTCTGTTTATTATTGAGGTTGTGGCTTTGAGCTGAACTGGACTGCTTTACAGTGAGAGATGTTAGTGTTTTGCCCACCCAATTTTCAAACAAATGGGGGAGGAAAACTATTGCATTCATGTTTCAATATAATGCAGCCGGGTACAACACCTACATTAATGTAACTATGACCTCAGTATTCCCCATTCCCTTCAGAGAATACAAACTTTAATCAAAACTATTTCACCGTAGATCATTGCAGCATATCAAGAGTCATTTCAGTTTTTGCAGAGATGGCATCCCATATTCACCATTTCTGTTGCCTTTGAATGGCATACATGCTCAGTATATGATAGAAATATAATAAACATGTTCATCAGATTGTTAAAATTACAAAAAAGCAAAAATGCACAAGATTCTGAGGAATTATTGAAACACTAAATTTTTCAATATTTGACCAAAATATTACTATAGAAAATTATATTTGATAAATATTTTTGGATGATTATACTGAATATGCTATCAGCACTCCTGTAATTTGCGTAAACTGCCGTTGCGGAATGAGTTGGGGAAAAACGCACCTTGCAATATGGCGGCCTGAAGGAAGTAGCGAATCGTACCTGCGTGTTCCCCGGTGTCGCCGCACTGCGGCTGTAACATTTAATGGCGCCTGCACTGTCCGAATTAACTGTATGTCACTTCCGGAAGTTTCCGTGGATAATAACCGCGTTTTTTTTTTTTTTTTTGCCGTGTTGCTACTGTGAAATACTGAGTTTCAGCACGGCGGCCGTTTGTCCCAGCAGCTAACGGCTTCGAAACGACACTTGAGGCGGAAGGGGAGTCTTGCTGTCCTGCCGTTGGCGGCCTCGGACGACGTCGGCGGAGCTTCCCAACGCCGCTGAGACGCCGGGGAACGCTCTTCATCAAGCTCTTCATCAAGCTAAGGCTTTTCCTACCTGTGCTAATGTGCATTTCGTGCCCACGGCTGTGCTCCAACTCCATACTTTACTCTAAATCTAAAAGGCTGTTAGATTAGTTAAGACTACGCACAAACAGCTCCACTCACGCGTCCCAGTAAGTCTTGACAGAGTGACGGTGTGTCAGCATGAACAATACCGGGGCCCTGAACCTGAAGCAGCCAAATAAAAAGATTCAGCCAACCACGAATTTTAATGAAGTACAGCCGTGCAATTTCTTTTTTTTTTGGTGCTGTGACATGTCAAAACACGGTCTCTCCATGAAAAAGGCAGATGCAATACGGAGATGGAAGTGGTACCTAGAGCTGCAAAAGGTAAAATAAATTGAGAGTGGCGTTGAGCAGGCCCCAGAAAGATCATAGAAAACCAAAAAAAGCAACTTTAAATGAGTAAGTGGTTGGAATACCATTTTGTTTATATTGACGAAATGTACTGCTCAGTAGCAGTCTAAAGTTGGAGGCAAATGTGTAATTTCCTGTTAGTATAAAACAATAAAATAAGTTGATTTCTTGCACATTAATTGCGAAACCAGGAAACTTGTACTTTGACATCAAGCTTAGTATGCAATATGGATTTGGGATGTCTATTCGGTAGGTGCTTCTTAGACTGGTGCTAGGTGCTTGTGTACCATACTGCAGATGTGAAAGAACTAATAGAAATATATTTCATCCCACATATGAATAATTATTTTTGAATAGCATTCCTCTGTATGCATACATTGTGGTTTTTTTGCAGCATGGTTCCAACAATTTTAGCCCTTTTTTTTTTTTTTTTTTTTCTGCAGATTTACCGGTTTACTAAAAACTTGTTGGAGGGTAGTTTTGTGTATTGATTTTTGGAGATATAAACTTGAGTGTTGTCTTGCTCACAGCCAGTTGACATAATTTCTTCCCCGTTTCACCGGGAAACCTAACATTGCATCTGTCACACAGAGGATCTCCACACACGTCACACTCTGCTGAACACTGGAGAAATATTTTATTTCAAAACAATGAACTTATTTGGCAGCTCGCTCTACATTTAAACTGCTGAGCTCCTGTGCCACACTTAATGTTGCTTTCAGAGAGTGGCACTGCCTCTCCTACACTTATTTACATGTACTAATGGTTATCGCCTGCAGTCAACACTACTTAACATTTCAGATGACAAGATTGTCTGCTTCAAGCCATGAATTCATATGCTGATGTTAATTATTATTTTCTGACGTGTGTCACTTGATGTCTTAACCTGCTGCTGAAAAGCACCTCGCTGGGTTTAGATTTATCTGTCTGTTTTTTAATGGGGTAATTGGTGACGGCGATTTGATTGACCGCAAATACATGAACTGACATAGGAAATGAGGGACATGTGGCGTAAAGTGAGGTGTACTGAGGTTTTGTTGCCACTCCTGGTTGCGTCACTTCATGGTGCACCTCTGGGGTCGTCTGAGGGCATGTTTTTTTATTGTCCCTCACCGGTCTCTGTTGTGATGAGCTCCGTGTGTGCTTGTAGAAAGTGAGGAGGTCAGAGCATTGTCAACAAATACCAACAAAATGCTCTTTATTCAAATGAGCAATCTCTCTTTCACATGTTTTGGCTGACTGAAAAGTGTATAAAATCGGATGTTCTTGTGTATATACTGTACAGTAAAATAGACAGCACATGACAATGGTATGGTCTGTCTCACATAGTAGACAGTATGCTTCCAAATTTAAGACCACTGTTGTGCAGAAAAAGTTTGAGTCCCCCACCTATCTTCCTGGCGTCGCTCCATGTGTTTCTTTTCTCTTTGTCTTCAACAGAGAGAGTAACATGTTAGATGTTAGAAATCTTTCCTCAGGGCTTTCACTAGTCATTATACTGGTGTCTCCAAATTAATGTAATATTAGTCATTTATCAACAGTAAAATTCTACATGAAGCACTTTAATCGAACATAAAATGTTTAGCATTTAAATGGAGGTTTCCTCATGGACCTGTGAGCGAATATCTGGTTAAGATGAACTAGCAGATTGAAGTGATCATCACTTGGCTTTACTTTCCTCCAAAATGCTCTTCAGAATGAACTCCCCTCTTACACTCACACATCTGTATTTCGCTGTGACACAGACAAATGGGACAATTGGGGACAGTAGAAAAAGTACTTCAAGTCCTCTCGCCTGTTCACAGAAAACTATCCATCAGGCACCCGCCGACCCCTCTGCCTTTGCCTCCGCATTGTCTGCAAATCGCTTAAATCCCAATCCCAGTTCCACCCACACATCCATCCTGACTTTATTGCTGCTTTTCGGTCATGACTGAATGGCACATTTTGGGCACGCAACCCTTGTAATCCTTCTGCAGGAGGAGCTTGAAGATAAGCTGAGGCTAACTGGTACCAGTAGCTTGACAAAGGTCAAGCTACAACTACGATCTGCACTCTGCCAGATGACTCAGTTACTTTCAAGTTAGCGTCCTTTTAGAGGAGGTGTTCCTGTTATTTTTCAGTTAAAAACACATAACACACCACACCTGGTGTGTTATGTGTTGTGTGACAACTAAATCCCCATCACAAGCAGTGTTACATAAAGGGGTAATTTTAGGTTGTGTGCTAATCATCAGTGTTTGTAACTCCTCTAAACTGTCATATTGCCGCCGGTTAGTTTGAACCTGTGACTGCTGACACAGATGTGTCTGGCATTTGTTATTATAATTTTCAAAACTGTGCCGAACCGCTGAACAGTAAGCCAAATAATTTTGCAGTCTTTTGGAGTAAAGATGACTGACATTTGACTTCATTGCCTGACTTCTTTTACGACTACCGAATAAGTACTGCATGTGATCAACATGCAGTACTTATGAGTCTCAAGGATAAGGCTGACGATATCAGCCATATTATCTTACAGTCAACAAATATAATGCAAAGAGCAAAATCAACAATGAATTGATTCTACTATCAAGTATTGCTGTTGCTGTCCTAACTCTACCGGTCTGCCATTGTTGTCCAAAGACTACGAAGAACACATCAGTGCAGATTATTGATTATTATTTTGAGTCAAATACAACAAATACACATACATCCCACATAGCCCATCCTGGTGCCAGAAATACTAGTCACCAACAAATGCACTGTTTATCCCTAGTTATGTAACATATCCTAAATTCTACAGTGGACAACTGTTTAGAAAATTTCTTAGCTCACTTTAGCCTAAGAATTTTAGTGAATTGTTTATCTTACAACCTCTTTGTTATCTCTATTTTTTCAAGCGTTAGAATTGTTTGATCTATTTCATCTAGCCTAGTATATGTTTCGTTTACATACTGTAGACCTTACAGTCAAAATAGCCTGAGGTTAAAGTCAAAGATACTGTGCTCCCTGCACCTCGTGTACTTGCGAAGTCTCTGCTTCCGGCCTATTTCTGTATCTGTGAGACAGAACTTGTCATGTGTAATTAAACACGTATCACACCACCCATCCTCTTAAATGTGTGTATCGTTTCTTCACCAGAACAGCATTAATAACATACACAAACATGACTTCATTTCGTTTGGTGGATTATGGCTTAAGGCTAAAGCAAAAGCGATGCCTCGACCTTTACATTAGCCTAATAAGATTTAGCTGTGATGTTGGCTTCTTTTGCCGGCGATTTCATATCATTTTCACCAGTAAATTGCAGTGGGTGATCATTGTTTTTCACACTGGTGTCAATTTTCATATGTGTGACAAGCCCTGCAAAAGTCTTGCCGGTGTTTGCTGCAGCAAGACAAGTACTGTATGTCTTGCCACAAGTGGTACATGTGAGAGGCGGATTGGTAACCACTCTCCCGTTTTCTCAGTGATGAAGGGCTGAGTGATAAGAAGGAAGCACACATTTCATGACGCAGTATCTTTAATTAGTGGCCAGAGTCTTGAGAAAACAAAAAGGCAGTGAGAGGAAAGGAGGAAGAAATGTAAGGAGATGAGGCTGTTAATTCCACTGCTGTCTGCTTGCATTTGAGTACTCATTAATCTGAGACAGGGCACACCCTGTTGTCTTGCTGAGCATCTTTTATAAAAAACAGCATTAGCACTTCTGCAGCATTGAGAAATTGTCAGTGATGTTTCATGGGGGAGATGTGCCAAGAACGAGAGAGGATGCCTGTAGCATACTGAGCTTCTCTGCTCTCACTCCTCACAACACTCGGGGCCTCCTAGCTAGCAAGAAAGTCTGCAACACTTTTCAACACAAGTAGAGCTCCTGGACTGTGACCTTCAAAGTTTACTACAAATACTAATCAAGTGTGACCACTTCAACGCTAAATGTATCGAATCGTATTGCAGTTAACTGAGTTATTGGTGCCACAGAGGAACGAGCTTGCTCCATTTGTTTTGCCATTAGCGCTGATGTGATATCAGGAACGATTTAGACATATTTTCTTTTCCCTCAATTAGAGTAATGTAATCTATGTTTACAGAATACATCTCCATGCACTAAAAATATCCACTGTAATTGGAAGCCAGACAATTAATTTAGCGCACAATAAGTCAATGAAAATTGAACAAAGGGTTATGTTTGTGTCATTAACTCAGTGCAATTGGCAATTTATATGCCCTGTGTAGAGCTTGTGAACATCATCAACGCATGCATGCATATTCATTACCATGGTCACTCAATTCACAGAGCAAGAAGTCTGAACAAAGGTGAATTAGAGGCTGAACCCTATAACCATCCATCATTATGCCTGCTAGAGATACCCCGGGAGGGTAGTTGCAGTGGTGTGTTTATATGTCTGCACACATGTTTTAGAGTGTGTGCGTGTGCATTTTTGTTGGCCTGTGAGTAAGGGTGAAGAGAGTTTCTCCTCTCTCAATCCTCTCTCCACTCTACCTGAGGCATTGGCACCTCCTCTTCTCCTGGAGCCTTGTAAATAGCACCTCTGCCACCTCCCTTCTGCCCAGAGGAGAGCAACACTTGGCTGGGTCCAGGGCGCAGCCAAACCCCCCTCTCCTCCTACCATTAATCCACTCCTTCGGCAGACAGAATCCATCTCCCCTCAGCACCTGTTTGACAGAGGGTAAAAACAGGGATGAGATAGCAGGGCGCGGATCAATCCCTTCGATCCCCTTCTCCATCTCAGCAGTCGTTCATCAGCCAGTGGTTGTTGTTGTTGATGTTGGTGGTGTTGTTTGGCTTGACACTGCCCCATCCCCAGTCACTGTAAATAGGGCAGCTGAATTATAGTTGAGCAGAGAGACATATCAAAGGGTGAAACTATTTGGGGCTTTTTTTTCATTGTTCTGGAAAGAAATTAAGTTGATATTAATATTTTTTTTACTTTTCAAGATTTATTTTTTCCTTGCTCTGGCATCTATAGCTGATAAAGATTAGTTGGTTAATATTTTCAACTATTTTGATAAGCAATTGATTGTTTCAGTTGTTGTTGTTGTTATTATTTTTATTATTTTGCTGTTTTTTTTCATCATATATGATCTCACCTTGACTCTGGGAAATTATAATGGACATGTTAACAAATTAAAAAATGATACATGGACTGTGATGCAGTGCTCCAGAGACATTGTAGTGTTTTTAACCCAAACCGTGATCTTTCTGTTAACTTCACCTGGTCGTTTTTGTGTCGAAACCAAACCAAATCTTAACCATGTTGCTGTCACATCATGCAGCTGATTTATGTTTCAACAGTGATTTGTAATGGTTTTGGAAGGCGCGGATGAATGATGTCGTGCTCTGGATCTATGTGTACTTCTAGACGGCATGGACAAACAACATGTTTTGTTGTTTAATGTGGAGCAAACAACTGTTAGTTGCACTCCTGCTGACATCACATCTTAGATATTAAATACATTGTCACTATTCTCTATACTGTATTTCCATTTAGCTTTGCATGGTTGTCAGGCAGGTCTTTGATCACTCAAGGAGAAACACTCACCCTCAGTTAGAGGTGAAGTGAGTTTTACTGTATATGTGTTTGCAGTAACCTGTATGCCCTAATGTTCCTGTCCCTACCACTATGACCCTCGCTTTTAATGATATAGTACCTTGTACAGTGCAGCTACCGCTGACAAGTTGGGGCGGCAGCTTTGATGTTTGTCCTTTGTGCGTCCCCAATAAGACATTGCAGCCTTAAAGTGAGTGGTGAAGGGTTGGGGCAGCAAGTCTCCTCTAACCTGACTTTAAGGTACATTTGAGAAGAAATAATATCAGTAAAAAGCAGTCAGTATATGGGACTCCATATAATATAAATACATATACATTTAAATTTAGATCATAAACAAAAAAAGTAACAATAACACGCATTATTTTTTGACATGTTGATGACAGTCAGGTAGGATTAGTATGTAAATTGGATTTTAATCATTTTTGGAAGCACAAAATAGCCTTGAGTTTATTCTTACAAATCGGTCCTGAAATGGCATGGTTATAGAAAAGATGAACTGAGATAAAAATGATTTCATAAGCATAACAATTTACAAACTTCAGTGAAATAATACATTTTTTTGTGGTTTGGAATTAATCTTTGGGATTACTCAGAATTATAAGCAGTGTTTCAGTGCTCCCTTGTCACTTTGGGGGGAAATGTTTGTCACATCTCATGAAACCTGAAACAAACATACATACTATTCAAACAAAAGAGGGGGCAAACAGAAAAAAATGCATAAAAAGAATGGAAGATCAAGTCTGATTAAAAGCCTCGTGTTGCACCCTCGTGGGAGATCATTCCAATGACTGTTGCACACATTGCAGCACAAAGAGTCTGCAGAAATCTTAATGATCCAAAGGACCATTCATCCACAAAAAAAAAAAAACATCAGTCCTGCTGCACATCATCAAAAAAGCAAGAAGAAAAAGCTGCAGCCAAGGCTGGACCACGCATGATCCTGGATGACTAAAGGCTGTGAACTCAAGAAAGCAGCCTTTTTTGGGAGGATGAAAGGGAGCATTTGAAATGCACAAACTCAGCAGTGTACAAGTGAGTTCTGGCACTTTAGAGAGGAGTTAATGAAAGACATCAGTTTGCCCTTTATTCTCTGCCCTGATGGAACATGGTGAAGAAGCTGCTCTGTAATTGTGGAGAAATGCACATTGGTCAGTATGTCTAGCTTGTCTCCATCATTAACATCTCTGAAGTTTGTTTTTTTGTTGGACAGATTTAATTTTGCTCATCGAAAATGTTCTATCTCTGACAGTTAAAAGACATTCTGCCAGTTCATAATCCCTGTTTAGGGACAGATAACATTCTAATCTACTTTGGCTTTTAGTTTCTTCTTTCCAGTTTCTCAGATAGGTTTCTTTACATTGTGTTATAATTTGGCTTATTCCGATTAGTGTTTATCAGTGGTGATGTGTGACTGGTAAGAGTGTGTTTGAGAGGGGGAAGTTAGTCTCAGTACCAGCTGACAGAGGGGACTCTTTTCTGGGCTCAGCTCTTGGGTTTAGAGGGCTTTGGAAAGGAGGGTGTGTAAGGGGCTGGATTTAAGGTGCTTAAAAATGTGAGTGCTTTCTTTTGAATGATAATTATCAGTGGGTATTCTGCTGGACAGGCATTTGTTGGTGGTTTTATTCATACGTGTAAAGTGTATCTGCAGAATTCTGCATGTAGAGATTCTGTTGGATGTCTATCCCAACCGGTATGACTATGATGACTGAGTGGACCACATGCCTGACTACCGTATAGCGCAATATGCAGGATAACATTGTAAATGATTTTAAGCCAGATTTTAATTGGAATTTTTGAAGTTATAAAATTTTCTCTTAATTGCATTCAGAGCATTTAGAGCGTTTTCTTTTAGTGCATTCACTGCCATGTTGAAACCTCCTGATGCTGTTATGGTTATACCAAGTTAGGTATAACTCATACTGTGTTCAATGATTTGATTTATTTATGGTGAACTGGCATGTGTTCTCATGACATCTGGGGTGCTTTTGGGAAATCATGATGTTAGTTTTCTTCATATTTACTGCCAGGGCCCAGTTCTGACAGAGTTTTTCTAGTGTGTCCAGCTATTGCTGTTGTCCTTGTTCAGTAGGAGATGAGCTAAATGACATCTCAAAATTGAAAATACTCCTAGAAGAAGGAGACAGGGCACATCTTGCTGCCCATTATATATCAACATGCCACAACCTTAGGGACAGCGAATGACCTAAAAACATGCGCACACATGCACACACACACACACACACACACACACACACACACACACATATACATACATATACACACATATATATATATATATAGATAGATAGATAGAGATAGAGAGAGAGATAGAGATATAGAGAGAGATAAATAGGTATATAGATATATCTATCTCTTGGTGCTATTTTATTGTTTCTTTTTTGATCGTTTGCTTAGGCAACTTTTTTTTTTTTTTTAAACTTCGATGCCACTAGAGCACCTTTTATTGAATTTAATTGAATTTTGCAGCCACTTAAAACTGCAGTAGTTTAGTAATGGGTTGCATACGTCTCTGCTTTGTTGTTACTTGCTTGAATGTGGTCTGATGGATAATGACTGTTCTATTACACAGTTGTATGTTTTTATTTTTTATAAGTGAGTTGCGATAGCTATGCAGTTTTCGGTGGTGGCTTTATGGTTTGTCAGAGACATTTGGGGATGTTTCCTTTTGGATTGTGGAGGTTTTAGGTCGTTAAGTTTTTGGCATGGGAACAGGCAACACTGCGGAATTTTTCATGCTTGCAGAGCTATGTAATCCAGCATTTTCTTGTTTATGTTTGGTTACTTGTTAAAAAGTTAAATGTAGCACTTGGCCCCATCTATCTAACTGTGTACTTGTGTATGGATGAGATGACAATAAAAAGCTCTAATAAGATTTAGATTTGATTAGATTTGTCAATAAACAAACCAGTATTTAAACAATATGTAGGTAACTGTAAAAAAAAAAAAATAAGACCATATTTTTCACTTTTGACCACGAGGGCTAGAAGTTTTCCCCTGCATCTTTGTGGTAAGCTAGGCTGAACATGAATGATTTTGATATTGATCTTCTGTTCTGACTCTGGGTAAGATGGTAAACAAATGCATTTCCAAAAATGTTAGACTATTCAAGCACTTTGGGAAATACTACACTGCATGAGCTGTCTGTGCTCTGCATAGAGTAGCTCTATCACAGGAGCAGCTTGGAGGAGCAAATATCCAAGTTGTGGATGAAATCAAACCTGGAAATTGTGCAGATTTAGCTATAGATCTAAGCAGTGGGAACGGTAATTGTGATAACAGTGTTGGTAGTGGTAGCGGTAGTAGTAAAACGTGTAGTAATAGAGTTGACTCTTTCTTTCACTGATGCAACTGATACATTACTGTTTGTCATTTTTATGTATTTAAACATTCTAATTATAATCTTAAAGCTAAGGCTTATTAAAGTACATTATTACTGCATCGTTAGTTAGTGCACATCTTCCTCCCCATCAATTATACAACTTCCGCCCCCAAAACATGCCACTAATTTTGATAAGCAACCTTGAAATGACACATAGTGTGAGCCAGAGGTATCTACTCATACAACTCAAGCAAATGGCAAGCTTAGGCAATCTGCAAATGAAAAAAGTATTCACTGCTATTTTGAAAATGTAATTTGTCTGCTTGTTGTTTAGCGTCTGTTTCTTATTGCTTCCTGCCTTTGTTTCTAATTGCTTGAGATGTCCGTTGCAAAAGGCCTATACTGTTTGCCCAGAGAAGTTTCATGCTGCTTTTAAGTAAGCTACAGAGACTGATTTACCATCTGGAATAGGATAAGCAGTGGCTACAGCATTTACTCTGGTAAACTGTGCTTTTCAGTCTCTCAGCTGACAGAGACAGACTGATTGTGTTGTACCTGAGTTGTGCCTTAACAAATTAACATTTCACCTGCATAGCTGGGATTTCCAACCACAGGCTGGTCAGTTCACATGAGCAGCTTAGGCACTTGTGTCCACCAAAACAAATTGTTACTCTATAACCAGTAAACAGATGAATGAGAATGAAGATGAATGAATGAAGATGAATGTTGTTTTATCTATTTTTTTGAGGGTGTTGCCAGTATTTTTTTAAGCACCATACTGCATCTGTGACTGAGAACACTGAAAGTTTTTTTTATTTATTTATTTTTATTATTATTATTTTTTATGCAGTGATGTAGAGTGTATTTTTTTTTTAATGTATGCAAAACCACTGGTGTCTGAAATGCCCTTGTGTGACTGAGTGGGCCATCATCACACCCTGGTGTGATTTCCAGGCTTTCACAGTGTGCTCTGGGTAAGGTGAGAAAACTGGGAAGTGCAATGATGTACAATATCAAGAGTGAGCTCAGAGGGCTGCTTTGAGCCATGAGATGAGAAAGATGACAGTATAGATGAAAAATGTTTCACTGTGTTAAAATAAAAGGTCTGAATAAAACAGATGGTGAAAGAGTTTTAAATTTAGAATAGGAATTCTGGGTGGTTTGAACAGTCAGTGTCTCATCCTCTTTATTTAAGGACTAGTCAATACAAAAAAAAAACTAAAGATGATAACTCACAAAGTGGCATAAATTCTGTAGTACATCATGCACTGGAGGCTAAGTCATAGTTAACATAAGTTGGCAGTGGACCTTTAAGAGTGTCATAATGCCCAGTATTAGCTCGGGGGATTTAAGCAGGACGTGCCATGTGTCTGATTCAGCTTTTCAGTAACCCCACTGTGTTTTCCCCTGTCCTCTCGCAGGCAGATCATTATTATTTCACTGAAAAACATAAAAGGAATATGTTACCAAGCTTTTAAATACTGGAGAAGACCTGTTTAAGACGTGACCGACTTGATGGTGTCAGTGATAAAAGGTGTGGTTGCGTCAATAAATACAGACCACTAAGCCCCAAGGAATGGAGTTAAATAATTGCACCAATAACTTTTGCTGAAGTTTCCTCTCTCTTCCTATACCATTTATATGCTAACCATGTCCCTGAGGGTCGTTCCCTTTCTGTTTAATTTCAGCTATCCCTTTTTAATCAATTTTCTTTTATCTCACAGCAGTTTGAATGCAGATACATTCTATTTAATTTTTTTAATCAAGAGTACATGTTTGAAGCATCAATTATTTGATGAAAAAGGACCCACAGAACACGTTCGCATTGATTAAATAGTCTCTCACCCTGAGAAGATTATGTTTTCTTAGAGTAACTGAAAGTGATGCTCGGTGCGGTTCATTGGCTCACGAGGTCAAAGTCAAAAGAAACAGTCTTCTCTGATGGAGAAAGCGAAAGAGAGAGGTGGACAGAGAGGGACAGGGCTGGGCATGGTGCAGGGGAAGGAAAATGAAAATATGAACAGCAAGCAAACAGACTGAGAGGATGAGCTTGGGATAAAATCAGCAAGTCGGTAGTCGCGGAGCATAAAAGAACAACATTTAACCTTGCTGTTTTGATGACAAGTTACTGTGAGGTTAGAGCATGCACTGAGAGCATGTCTACAAATGGACCCACTGTAAACGACACTAAGAAGAGCTTTAAAAAAATCCATAAAGGTGTACATACACTGATCAGCCACAACATTAGAACCGGTAACTGGTTTTAATGTTGTGTAGAGTGGCATTTCATAGCTGTACAGAGGATGTGCAGTATGTCATGCAAATCTGAAGTATCTAATGCACCTGCCAAAGTATCTTGTGTACTATACAGAGCCGAGAGAAATCCCCTATGGCCCTTTTAGGTAAAGTATTTAGACTTCTCAGACTGGTATGTAGGCAGTGGCTTTCATAAATACACTCTCAGGTTGCCCCACAGTGGGTTTAGGGGCAAACCACCCACACTCAATTTAGTTCCTTCCAGTAATCAAAGCTGTCTCGTTTGACCCATTTAGTGTAACATTATGCTTACCCAGCTGGTTTGATTTCAGCCTCCTTTGCCCTCCCCTGCCGTTTCCTCCCAAGCAAACTACCCAGATGAGAAATTCAAGGTACTGATGAACAGACGGTCTGTTTATAAACCTTTTTATATGAAGCCTCCATGACATTAGCCCTCGTCTACGTTGCTGCTATTCTCCTAATGGAGGTGCCACAGCCTTGGTTTGCAATGCAGCAGCTGCAGCAGCAGGCTGCCTCTGATCTGTGTGACCCCCAGAGAGGGGTCGGGGGGCCTGGCTGCCTGTGGAGAATACAGATAAACCTCCTACATGTCCTGAACCCTGCCCTCTCCAATCATTACCTCTCACATTCACTTACCAGAGGGTGGTGGTGATGCCAAATGCACCTCCCGTTTGAAACATTTGGTGACTCCTAAGGAGAAAGTGGGATATTGCTGATGCACAGTGAAGAAAGTACAGCACTTTATGGCATGTCATTTTGCAACAGTGTTGGTTTTGTGTTATTTAGTTGTAATCAGTTCATTCAGCTGTTTGTGGCGGGAGGATGTCCCTGTTGTAGCCTTTTAATGTAAGAGTTAATAAACAGCTCTCCAGCGCGTCAGCTGCTGTAATTGCCCACAGGATGACTAATTCCATAGTCAATCAAATTGATGTTTTATTCTTATCATTTAGGAGATACAGTGCTTCAACTTAATAAGAAATGTCTCTCAGCACCCTATTGAAATGCATTACCTCGACAAAGTTAACTATTAATGAAAACCAATAAATAACAATGAAAGCAGTTTATTTGCTTTTAGGACCAGTGTTCAGTGCTTTAGTAGTTTAGCTTTGTCTTGGGGCTGTGAAATGTTTATTAGAGATACATAGTAATCAGTTACACTATAAAAACAGGTGCAACAAAGTCATTGCTTTGGGAGTTACAAGTTAAGTCTTAAGTCTTAGCACTGAAGTCCAAAGTGAAGTCTTAAACTATGGTTTTGAAGTCCTAAACAAGTCCTTACTGTATGTGCTACTCACCACATTAACTATCATTATTACATTTCTGCAAAGGACTATTAATAATGGCAGTGATTAAAGTGATAGTATATTAATACCCTCTGACCCATGATAAGAGACCCTGTTTAACAACTTAATTTTTTAGCGGACTGAATAATATTCACTGAAACTACATAACGTTTTGCATTTAGTTTCTTTCTTTTTCCTTTCATTATCAAAGCACTTGTTCTTTGTAGACTTGAAAAGTGGCCATTTGAAAGTTGGCCTTAGGCATTATGTTTTCAGGTTGCCCGTCCGTCTGCCCGTCCCATTCTCATGAATGTGATATCTCAGGAATGCCTTGAGGGAATTCCTTCAAATTTGGCACAAACTCAAGGATGAACAGATTAGATTTTGGAGGTCAAACGTCATGGTCACTGTGACCTCACAAAACACGTTTTTGGCCATAACTCAAGAATTCATACGTTAATTATGATAATTGCAACTTGACTGATTGGAGGAGGCATACAACTGTGAAGTGGTAATTCTAGTTTCCTTTAGAGAACAGCAGCTGTGGTCAGTTTCAATTCCTGTCAGTTATAATTTACTCCAAAGGTAACAATTCATCACTGCAGAAAAAAAATCTCCAACCACCACTGCAGGATAAACCTTTACTTTGCTACTCAGCGTCATACTCGGTACGTTCCTCACAGTCATATTTTGCCAAAATATCGTTGCAGAGATCGGTTGTGTTTGTTGCTCACTAAAGGTCATTTGAGTTGTAAGTCTTTTTTTTAATTTTGTTGAGTAAAAATTCATTTGAGTCTCACTTGATTTCAATGGATGAAAAATACAGAACACAGACTGTGACAATCAAAGACATTATGTTTGAATGGTATCCATCCATTCAGTAACGGTGTCTTTGCAGATGTGTTCTAACTTTGCTTCACAGTATCGTCTCATTAGAGATGACACATTAGTGAAGTTGAGATCTGCTGTTGATCTGGGCATTATCCTGGATTCATCAGGCTGAAAAATGACAGGGCATTTCACATTTATAAGGAAAGGTGCAGAAGGGCAGCACCGTTACACCTGCAGAGGTGGATCTACTACGCATTCAGATTGTCCAGCTGTGCAAGCCCAAACAAAGCCCACTTCATCATAATGGCGCTCTGTCACAGTGGATTGAAGGCCCTTGTAATGAATAATTATAGCTTGGTGGAATACGAAAACAAAGAGGGACTGTGTATTTGTGTGTGTGTGTGAGGGGGGTTTTGCTGTCGAGAAAACAGGTGTATGCCATGAATTATACATCTGGAGAAATGCCACCATACTTCAGATGAATGCATTTCATATTGGCTTGTGGTTGCTTGTGTTTGCAGTCACAAACTGCCTCTTATTAGGTAGATGAATCCAAGACACGTAAAAAGGTAAATGAGGAAAAAAGATATATTGTAGTGGTTGTTTTCGAGGAACAAAGCACATTTTTAGATTCAAGCTAGTGATGCAGTCCACCTTTGGGGTATTTTGTTAATTATGCTACATAGAGAGATTAATTAGAGAGGACACATGCACTGCATGCACATGCTGCCTTGCCTGTGCAGTGACACTCACTAGACACAAACACAAACCACCAGCAATCCTACACACACACACACACACACACACACACGCGCGCGCGCGCGCACAGGCTCTGTCTGGTGTCCTTCCTCGAAGCCATGCTCCCTGTGCTTTGGGTCACAGAGGTGGGAGCAACAAGCTATGAAGCTGGGACCTTCTAGCTCAACAGTTCCACAGGCCCCTGACATCTCCCTCAGGCCCCGGTAATAAACCAAGGGGCACCTGGGCCAACTTATAAAGAATAATGATGCCACAATGCTTTCTGTGCTACAAGTCTTGCTATAAAAAGCAGCCAGATTAAATTCCTGAACTGTGTGAATCATGCCAGGTGATGCCAAGATACAGTCCCTCTGGCTACATGGCACCACTTTTCACTTTCAATGGCCCTACCTTTTCAATGTCCACTGTGGTACAGGGATGGTTTGCAGGCACATCAGTCACATTATTGTAAAAACAATGATAAAGAATAACTTGGTATCAACATCATACTTACAACTCAGCTCATCTCCCCAGTACAGCAAAGGATCTGGTGAAATTTATGGGAAATGAGGGAATAAATGTGCATGTTTTAGAAAAAGTAATCTTCTTAATTTCCCTACACATTTGGGTTTTTTTTTTACCCTAAAGTCAAACGGTTAAATTTAAATTGATGATTTCCTGGAATTACTCTGGATTTTTTTTTTTTTTTTTAAATACAATGATCGCTGGAAAAAGAAAATGCTATTTTTCATTCCATAATTATAACAATAATTTGTGCTATTTGGAATTCGCTTCAGAAACTGCACGTTTAGTTCTGGATTTCAGAAGTTCAGAATTTTAAGACAATTTGCTGAATGAGTAACATAACATATCGTGCAGAGATGTCTTGATATAGGAAAATAGTTAATGAGGTAGAGCAGAAGCTTTTTACAATGCAATAAAAGACTTCTGTCCACCAGGGCCATTGGTTTCATCTATCAGGCCATCTCGAAATGGTTAGCAAGCCTTGTTCTGAACAGGTTGT
This sequence comes from Xiphias gladius, assembly GCF_016859285.1. NCBI lineage: Eukaryota > Metazoa > Chordata > Actinopteri > Istiophoriformes > Xiphiidae > Xiphias > Xiphias gladius. The sequence continues at coordinate 9,540,527 of NC_053420.1, read as the reverse complement.
GTCTTACAGAATGTGACTCTTGCCAAGGAAACAATGCCGTGTTTGAGGACACATGATTTATTGAAGACGTACTAGAGCTTCATTGATATATTGGCCGACATCCCCATAAACAGATATGTCTGTATTGGTATGTACTGTATGCCGTGCCATTAAGTAACAAGTAATCACAGTATTTAAAAACCTCAAAGCTTCAAGATCACTTAGTTACACTGTAGCCATTTCCTAGTTTGTCCTCCAGACAGCACTGATAAATTCATTTTTCAATAACTAACCTTTGCGGATTTTTGTCATAAAAGTTTATTTAGGTAATTTTTTTATGTTATAAGCAAATATTGTTAGATGCAGCATTAGTAGATTCTTTTTTTCTTTTTTTCTTTTTTTTTTTTCTTAATTTTCAAGTATCTATTACAGTATCAGCCTTACAGATTACTATTGGTCTGTACCGGCTTGACCAAGCTAGTTTGTTATCTCCATAGTAGACAGGGCATAACAGACCATCTGGCTAATGGCAAGCTAGCTCAGTTATCTAACTGATTAGCGCAGCTACCGTTAGTCCTGCTCCCATGAGCTGGCTGTCTGACTACTAGTACCTTTTACTAGGTACGAGCATTTAAATAAAGATATATTTTAATAGTGTGATGAAAATGAGTGGGCTGAGCAGAATTATTACAGAACCTAAAAGCGTAGTTGACAAGCAAATGGTAGCTAGTGAGCATAGCTGAGGTTATAGTCAGGCTAGAACAACAAGTCTGTCTCTGATAATACTGGAAAAATTAATTAATTAATTAAAGAAATTATTCAAAAGAAGCTTAAAGCAAAACTTGGAAAAAAACATTTTCATTCAACCAAAAGATATTAGTTCTAAAACATAGCTCCAGGCAGTTTACACTGTTTTTTTTTGTGGCCTTTTTACACTCATAGCATGTTCTACTGATGTCTGCAGTGAATGTAAGTTTTATCCTCTGCATTTATTGTGTGCTACAGCATACGTACACTTTATCTATTCTGTAAATCACTTGTCTCTGTTCTCTTTTGAGAACAAATTAGAAACCAAAAGGGTGAAATTTGTATTTTTTGGTTCCATGATGGTTACTCCTAGTTTTGAAACCTACCCACATTAGATTTCCTGCTAAAGTCTCCTTCATGTTTGCAACTAACTTGCAAACATGAACACACGCACCTTAGCTTGTGAGAGGAACTGCCAAAAAAAACATTCACTGGGGAAAAGTGCACCGACAGCATCAGTTTGCACGTAGCAAAATCGTTGTTGCCACTACTCGGGCCACATATTGGGTTTCATCTGGCTCAATATATGCCCATTTCCTCAGCCAAAGTCCGGCCCACATACAGCATGACTGTCGATGCTACTTCCACATCTGGACCAATTCTGGTGCAAACACAGAAAATCTTGCTGGCTGTCAGCCAATGCTTGAGGATAACAGCTGGAATCATCCCAGATGTGGAAGTACATGGGCCTGACTCGGGCCGAGGACCAAGGGATATGTTGGGCCAGAGGTTTCTTTCTGCTACCTGGGTAATAATTCTGCTCAGCTGCAGCACATTGAACAGCATGTAAACTTAACCTGCAAGTTTAATTTTAGTCCAGTATGATGCTGCTGTTGTCCTCTCTCTTCAATATCACTGACAACACACTGTCTGCCTACGTAACCTTGTCTCCTACAAATTATGTATTTATACAACTAAAATGCAACGGCAAATACGTTTTGTACAAAATGTAATTACACTAACCTTTTCAATTAAAATAATGAGTAAATGTGTTCATTTATGTATCTGGAAGTCACAAATACGTTGATACTGAAAAAATCAGTAAAATGTTGACTGTATTTGTTTTCCACCAAAAAAAAAGATCTTATTCTACAATATCCACTTGACATGACAACAGCATTATTAAACTTTTTTTAAGGTTACGTTTAGGCACTCAAAGCATTTGGTTAACGTTAGGGAAAGATCGTGGTCTGGTTTAATACAGATGTTCACAGTGACTTCAGACACAACAATACATTTAAGCAAAACCACGATCTTTCGTGGAGATGAGTAAATGTTATTTGAATTGGACTTAAATACCATGTGTCCATGGTAGAAGACAAACCCAGCAGACAACGGTGTGGGGGAGTGCAATGAATCATGTTTCTTATTTTTGCTACCTGCACAGAAAAGGGTCGAATGTTAAATCGACAGTGTCAGTAATTGGTTGCCTTTCAGTTGTTCTTGTGCTGTGATTTGAATATGATCATCCATTCACAATCCAGAATGAATGTAATAGAATTGAAATCCCACTCAGGTAATGACATGGGGTTTACAGGATGGAGGTCTTTAATCCCTCTTTTTGTTGAATTGTGCAAAAACTTAAAGATTGGTGTACGTATATATGTGTGTGTGTGTGTGTGTGTGTGTGTGTGTGTGTGTGTGTGTGTGTGTGTGTGTGTGTGTGTTTATGTATTTATGCACATATACACCCACAAAAGACATCTCCTGCCTGTCTCCTGCCTTACCTTCGCCATCCTCTGCCCGTCCTTGACAGATCGCATGGATATGGGCTGCCTGCTTAAGAAATAACACCTCCCATCAAGTTGATAAAGGAGCTCTGAGGAGCCAGCTTCTCTTACTCTCTCTCTGGGATGTTTACATTCAGTCCTCCAGGTCGCCGTCTAAGCAATGATCGTGTATTCAGTGGGGATTTTGGGGGGGATAGTGGAGCGAGACAGGATGTAAGTGCTCCTACGGGAAATAAGGGTCACCTCTTTAATCTCCGATTCGGGGGATCTATCTAGCCTGTTTACGAAATGTGAGTGTGTTGTTATTTGGCACGTTGTATGGCCTACCTGCCAGCCGTTCTGTTTATACATTACACATGCGTTGTGTGTAATCTTACTGTTTGTATTGGTTCTCTTGTTGATGGAATAATAAGGGAGGTCACAGGCTGTTGTTGTGTAATACAGGCTTTGTTGATTACTCTGTGGATTACTGGAGGCATAATGGGAGACTCACTTCAGACTTGAATAAGGAAACTTGCTGCCCACATCTAATTATTGTGAATTTATTTGTCCAAGTGACTGAGAGATTTGCTTGGATGGGATCAAAGTAGTAACTGACTCAATAAAAGAGCTAACTAGTGACTAACAGTCAGGAAATAGGCAGTTTTGGCTCATTTATTGTATTCCACCTGGTGTTTTGTGGAGACTGTCTTCACCTGAAAAAGTATTTTTTTTTTTGAAATGGCAAAAAATTACCTATGTTAACGTTCAGTAACGAGCAGGAAGTAATTTGCCTTATACGTAATGAGGCGGATTATAAGGTGTGGAGGTTGGGGTGGTTGATGGGTGTGTAGCGAGTCTGACTTTCGTGCATGATGCAGGTGATTAACCTCAATCTTTACCTAATGTCAAAGTGGCTATAACCGATATTTCAGAGCAATCAGAGCAAAACTAAAGTGATATTGGACTTCCATTTGCCGGCTAGACAGAAAAATTACTTCAAATGAAAATGTTTCTCTGTAACTGCTCAATGTGTAAATAAGCAACTGTTTACAAAATCTTCATATCAACAAGGTGATGATACAATGACAGCAAAAACATAATGACAACCCGCCTACTATGCAGTTGGTCCCCTATGTGCTGCCAAAACAGCACCGACTAGCCAAGGCATGGACTCTATAACACCTCTGAAGGTGCCCTGTGGAATCTGGCACCAAGACATTAACAGTAGATCGTTTAAGTCCTGTAAGTTGTGACATGGAGCCACCATGGATCTGACTTGTTCCAGCACATCACCATGTCGTCAGTTTGTGGTTTGACCCACCTGGATCGTAGTTGGTAGGAATTCACAAGTGCTGACCAGGAGCACCCCACGAGCCTTCCTCTTTCAGATATGCTCCAACCCAGTCGTCTGGCCAAAACATTTTGACCCCTGTCAAAGTCACTCTTTACTCCTGCACATTTCTCCTGCATCCATCACATTGACTATGACGACTGACTGTTCACCTACTGTCTAATATACAGTATCTCAGACCTTGACATGGGCCAATGTTACAAGATAATCAACATTACTTGCTTCATCTGTGAGTTGTCATAATGTTTTGGCTCATAAGTGTGTGTTTGCAAGGTGGACAGAAACATGAGTCCGAATTAATCATAATGGTTTTTCCATAACTGCTGGATGTATAAATAAGCACTGTTTACAGGTTCTCCATATCAACAAGGTGATGTCCATGTAGTATTCATAACTTGTTCCCGCTACTCTTGAGTGGCCAAAAAAATCAGTTACTGCAGGTTTAACCATACCGTAGCTGCCATGTCCAGATATGGTAAAACGGGAGAACTTAAAAAACATTGGGACTAAACGATTTGTCCAATACTGATGTTCTTGTCTGGAAATAGGGGTGGCAAAGTATACATAGCATGTGAGTATTGTATTAAGATTTAAAAAAAACAGAACCTTTCCTTTAAGCAAGTAATTTTAGTTGTTTTAACTTAACATACCATATCCCTAATTGACTTCACATAACTAAAATCCTCCCATAACCATAACCAAATTGACTTGATTACCTAAATATGGAAGAAAGGCACTGCTGATTTGTCTTTGCCATAGTTATTAAGGCACCAGATCATCAAAATTCAAGTGTATGTAATGGCTTATTGGCTTATGGATCGCTATAATTTGGGCCAAGGTCTATTTTTGAAAAAACAGTGCAGTACTCAGAGTGGTTTTTGTTTGACGCATGTGTTTATAGGTGAAATTTTCAACTGCTCCTGTTGAGTTGATTACCTCAACCGCCACTTACCTACCAACTGACAGAGAAAAATGATCCCTGAAGAAAAAGGAGGGTACATTTAATAAATGGACACATTTTTAGATGATGGGTCCAAATGGCAGAAGAGGAAAACATGAGTATATTCCATTATACATTGATAAGTAGTGATGTGTCAGGGAAAGTGGATGAGAGACTACAGAGAGAATCAATGCACTCAGCAACACTGGTATTTTTCCTCCTATAATATTTCTAAATTTCTTTACAGACAACATTTCCACTAATGCTGTATAGCGATGCAAACAAGCAGCTGTAATATGAATGTATGTCTTTATTGCACTCTCTTTGGCTGACTTTTCATGCTTATTGGATGCTATTGGAACAGGAAGTCTAACTCACTGAAAGTATGGACTGTTATTTCTGACTTCACTCCCTCAGCTGCTTTGGCAGCTTTAGTGTAAAATCCTCAGGGAGTAGTTTCTACAAGAGTCACCAGCTTTTTAGGGTCAAAGCTCTTAATTATGCCGGGTGTAAATGAGAGGACTGAAGAGGGAGCTGGCGAGGCTAGCCAGGGGCCCCCATGTGAGGGTGACAAAGCTTGTAGCAGCACGGTGGCACTCTCAGCCTTAGGCTCTGCACAGATGAAACGAGGACAGAAAAAGAGACAGAACATAAGGCATGAACAGTATGCTAATGTGTCAACTCAGTAAGCTGGCAAGAGGATGAACAAAGCTGCTTCATCTCAAGCACTGCAGCGCAAAGCGGATACATTTTACAAATTAAATGCTGTATGTCTGCTTTTAGATTTATATGTTGTCTCTGATTTTGACATTGAATTTTACTTAGACCGACCGTATTGTAGATTTCGATTACCTATTACAACGAATACTGGCTGCAGACAAAGCCAGACACTCAGCTCGAAGTTGTTCCAGCTGCATGGGAATTCAAAGTTTCTGAATAATACAGTTAAACAGAAGAACCGAGAAAAATTTAAAGTATAATTCATTCAACAGTATGTCTCTTTTGTGAGTGATGCAGCCATATTGCATATCCATCTTTCTCACTGTGCCAAGTGCAGAAAAACGGTAAAAGCAATGTGGCTACAGTGAGCATTTAGATATAGTAAAGCCAGAGGGAAATTATACAGAAGCATAATAAAATAGACAACACATATTTAACCTTGTATGCCTGTTTATACATTACATCAGTGGCAGTGTATCATAAAAGACCCATCGCATCCCATCATCACACACACTCATGGAGGAGTGTTTTTTTTAATCAGTATTTAATCAGCTGAAATACAAAATAATTATGGAGTGAAGAGAATGAGCAGTGCTACACATTTGTATTGAAAACTGATCAGTGCCTTTATGTTTGCTCATGTTATTATTATTCCAAGCTTTTTCTCAAATACACAGAATGTGATGCAGCAGTCAGGATGAGTCTTCATACAGAAGCCAAAATGACATGTTAAAGGAATATTGTGACATTTGGGAATTACGCTCATTTGCGCTCTTGCTGAGAGTTCGATAAAAAGATTGACACCAGTCTTATATTTGGTAGCTAAATATGAAGCTACAGCCAGCAACCGGTTAGCTTATCTTAGCATAAAGACTGGAAGTGGGGAAACCGCTAGCCTTGTTCTGTCACAGGGTAACAAAATCTGACTACCAGAACCTCTAAAGCTCACAAATTTAATCTATCTAATTTTATCTAGCTCAAAATCATCTATTGTTTATTAAATCAAAAATTACAAATTAAAATGACAAGTTGTGTGTTAATGGGGGATATGTGCCTGACTATATCTTGGCCAGGAGCAGTGAAAAAACAGGAAAAAGAATGATGCACAGAGAGCCTTGGTAGCCAAATGGTTATAGCCCATGCCTCATAAATGGCTGTTGCATGTCACACTCCCCTCTCTCTCCCCTTGTTTCTTGTCTGCCTCTTTAGTATGACCTCCCTGATAAAGGCAGAAATGCCAATAGAAAGAAACAAAAAAAGAATATGCACTAACCCATGTAACAAACATTACAGCAAAATGACAATAATAAAAACAAATATGTTTTATGTTTTCTGTGAAAGCATTTGGGATGAATGGGGTTTGGACTGGGCCTTTTATAAGATACTGTAGCTATGATTTGATTAAACTGATGTCCAATTTATGCCTAACCAAAAATCTTGGAAATCTGCATTTCTCTTCCTACTAAATTGTCCCTCTGGTTCTAGGCGCCATTATACGCAAGCAATAAATTTCCCTACTTGAGTTTTCTTAGACAAATAAGTCTGAATGAGTGGACTCCATTAGTTATGTCATTTATTATTAATGTAATAAATGGATTGGGTGGGTTATAGTTTTTACAGGTATACTTCAGGGGTCTGGATGTCTCATTTTTCAGGTTTGTTTTAGAGCTCTGGGTGTCAAAACACTGAGCCAGACCAGCAAACACAAAGTCTGCGGGTTACAAATTCTTTCAGATAAATGCTTCACAAGGCTAAAGGATGTGGGGAGAAGGAGTCAGTCAGTGAGTGGGTGACGAAAAGGGAGGAAAATGCGGTAGAGAGGCACAAAGACAGAGAGAGTAAGAGATGGAGCAAGAGATAGACATAGAGATGCAAGAGAGACGGCGAGAAAGAGACTGAGAAGTTGAGAGAAAATGTGATTTGGTCTGGGTGTTTTGGGCTGCATGCTCCATTTGCCCTCCCTGACAGAGAGGGAGAGTGACGGGCATTGGCAGGAATTGAATCAGTAGATTAAACAACCCCTCCTCGTCCTCCTCCACCCCCTCCTCCTCTCTCTTCCTATCTTCTCTCCCCTCTCACCCCTCTTACCTCCTCTCCTATCCCCTCTCCACCTATTCTTCTGTTCCATTGAGGGCTGAAATGTGGTGGAGATTGCAGGCAGAGATGTTCTTGCCAAGCGTAGCTAAAGAACCTTTGTCACAGGTAAGATTGATTGGGTGATTAAATATCCAGCAGTAGAGTATTAGTAGCCACTCTTGACCATTAGTGCAAGGCGGCAGCAAAGATGCATTAAGAAAGTGTCTGTGGCAAAGGCAGAACCTCTACTCCAACTTATCAAATCCTCTGTGCTATCATGATTCACTTAAGCTCTGTAGCAGCAAAATCAGGATAGTCAGGATAATAAAAGCATAGTCCATACATCAAGGCCATCTGTGAAGGAAACTGATAACCCTCAGCACATACAGCAACTATACAACAAATTTTTTTTATTTTTTATTTTTTTTCTAAATATAAGACCATAGATCTGTATGTATGGTGAGTTGATTCAGATATGCTAACAGCCAGTCAGCAGAGATGCCTGTGGTTGAAACCTGTAGGCCAACTTCTTGTTGGACCACTCTTACGCCACAACATTGTGTTTCAAATTTGGCTGTTCAAAAGAATTTATTCCAATAGTCCCTCATTTTCAGAGGTCCCAGAAATAATTGGACAGGTGACTGACAATCAGTTTCATGGCCATGTGTCCCTCGTTATTTCATGACAAATTAAGCAGATAAAAGATCTGGAGTTGATTCAAAGTGTTGAATTTGTATTTGGTAGCTTTTCTTGGGAACTCTCAATATGCTGTCCAAAGAGTTGTTGATGCAAATGAAGGATGCCATCATTAGGCTGAAAAAACAAAACAAAAAGATTCAGATTCAGCCAAATGCTGCAAAACTCATAGGATGGTGCTTCGCAGTACAGATGGATAATGCCCCTAAGCATACTGCGATACTGCGAAAGCAACCCAAGAGCTTCTCAAGGCAAAGAAATTCTTCAATGGCCAAGTCAGTCACCTGACTTCAACCCAGCTGAGCATGCTTTTCACTCACTGAAGCCAAAACTTGAGTTAGACAGACCCACAAACAGACCTACAAACCCCTCCCACCCCACCTTCTTACAGCTGAAAGTCTACACTTCAATCTCATCTTGATGGCTTCATTTCTAATCCACTGTGATGGTGTAAAGTGGTAAAATAGTGAAAATTGTATCACTGTCCAAATACTTAAATATTACTAGTACCAGTATTTGTAAGAGGGTACATTATATTGTACTTACTTACAATTATTTACATACTGTACATTGGTGTTTAGTCCAATGACTGTCTTGTATCTATGTATGAGGGGAAAAGGAAATAATCCGGTGGAAACCCACTGTAAATCACTCAAGGAGAACATTCCAATTTATGTATGTATGTATGTATGTATTTATTAATGTTATGATGTCTCCGATGCCCAAAGTATTTCTTTGAACAACAAATATTTTGGGCATCAAAACACGAACTCTAAAGAGTTGGTAAATCTTCAACAAATTCTCTTCCCTCATATGCTCAATCATTTTTATAATGATTTCTTTGTAATGTAGACAACCCACAGAACTTGTAAAGCCCACCTTATTACCTTACACAAACACTTTTTACTACATCTCAATTCTAATTGAACTGACATAGCCATTACATCCTGCTCTTCTCATTGCTCAGCCTATTCATTTCATCACTCATGCTGTGATTGAACAATGTAAAAGAAATGACTTGTAACAGGATTTTCTTTTCCAGATCCTTTGGTGGTCCTCCTGAAAGATTAAAATTTTTGTCAGCCTGCTTTACTGTAACAGAAAAATGTTTACATTTTGAATTACATGCCAGTATGCTCACAAATGATATAGTGTTGTAAATGGCTAAAAGTTTTCATTTGTTTTCCTCTGAAGGTTTGAATCACTGTTGAATAATGACTGTAATTAAATGCCAAAATCCACTCTTGATAACCTCTCTTGAAAGTCCACTCTTGTGGTTTCTAAGGTAAAAATGTGTGATAAATGACATGTTTATAATGAGGAGCACAATGAACACTGTTTAGTCAAGCTTTTGTGTTGTCTTATTCTCTGCTGATTGCAATTTGTAGGTTTTTTTTTGTTTGTTTGTTTTGGTTAGCTGAACGTATTGTCACTAAGTAAAATCTGACAAAATTATTAGAATTACTTTTCTCTGGGGTAAAGCTATTGCCGACTTTAATCTTGCATTAAATGTCTTTTTTTAATTTTTTCATTGAACAATAAGAAAAAAACTTTTTGTAAAGCAGGTACAGCTGATGGACGAATGGACTTAGCATATTTGTATTTATTTTTCACTGTATATACTGTAACTGCACAGCTCTGTTCTAAATTTTCAGTAAGCGAAGTGGTGGTGGATGAAATTTAACAACATTCAGTAGACTGTGTTTCCCATCTGCCCTCTGATATCAGTGCATTGATCTCTGTATCTGTGAGGTGAAGTAAAAGACTCCAGATAAACAACTATTGTTGGAAATCAATGCGGCCATGCTGGAGGGGTTGAGCCAAAGAGTTGCATTGTCTAGTTTTTTAACCCTTATTTCACAGCCCTTAGTTCAGAAACAATCACATTTGTAGCTGTGGCCTTGTGGAGTTGTTCCACATGGAGGGGGCGTTATCTAAGCCAGCAGTACACTTCAAATGGATTCAAAATGTCTGTTTTAATATGACAGGAATTTTTTTTTTCTTTTTCTTTTTTTGCACCCAACGCAGGCCTCCAGCAAGAATTTTTAGACTTGTTAACTTGTTAATTGTCACCTGCAAATGGAAAAAAAAAAAAGAGAGATTAGTTTGCAACTTGGATCTGGGCTTGGATGGGGCATATTTCCAATTAATATGTTTATATAACTGAGCAGATAAATGGATAGTGACGCCTAGATGAATAAATCTGAGGCAACTTAGAAATCCATCTTCTGAATCAGGTCCCTAAATGTAAAACATCTTCCAACACCACTTTCTTGTTTTCCACACTGCGAGGCTTTACTTTCTTTTCTTTAACAGAAGGCGGCAATAATGCTGTGAGAAGTGGCAGTGTAGCAGTAAATGGGAGTTTAGTAAATATTATCCATATTTATTTGAAGAAAACACAGAGGATGGAGACAGTTTTGTTTATACCTAGCTAGTATTGGTCCCAGTCCTAAAATGAGTATTGTTCAACTATCACACTATCAATACTTTTAGTATGGATCCATCCGTCACAATTAACAAGGTGCTTTTTTCTGTAGCCTGCACAATGTGTATCAGTACAATCTGAGTTAAGTGTGACATTTTCTAAACCAGGACTTTTTTGAGATAAAAAGCCTTTTTTCTGCAGCCAGTAGTAGTCCTACAGCTGACTAAAGTGGACTTAAGCCACAATGCGGTAATATGTGATTTGCCAGGTAGATAACCCTCTTCACCATGCACTGGTTATCAGGGGGTTCTTGATGCTCCATACTGACCTTTACTTTGAGGTTGTTACGCTGACCCGGAAATTCCACTGTGCTGATTGGTTTAGAGGCTGGAGATGCAATCTGCTGATGAATACTGAAAAGGTCAAGGCAGCCTCTCTCAAGCAAAGCCGTTCCATTGGGTTACATGCTGTCCAGAATGCATCTGATAACGCCTCTTCCCCTGTCTGTGTCTTTCTCTCTCATTTATTTCCTTTCTGTCCGTTTGTTGAACATCGTGTCCTAGGTGCAACTTGTCCTCTGGTGACTACTAGTTAGTCTCTTAAATGATATTCGGTAAACAGAGAATACACTGTGCCCTCTGAGCATATCTATCAATCTATCTATCTACAAAGACCAGAGTTTGTATTTTGATACAGAATGATGAAATACTACTGTAATTATGAGCATAAATGTGCACTTCATGTTTGAATTTTTGTTTATATAGTTTGTCTTTATATAGTTTGTCTTATTTAGTAAATGTTCAGGCAGAACGTTTACTTAAAAGTAAAATTAAGCCTCACTCAGTATTTTTTTAATAACATGGACGCAAATGACTTACGTGTGCGGGTTCGCTCGTAGTGATGAACACAGAATTACCAACAAACGCTGCAGCTCTGAAGTCGATTTTTAGCTGACAGTTTGACCAAGCAAGCAGCTATTATAGAACTTTTGCAGGCTAAAGACCCAGAATGTTTTCTCAGGAGTTGTTTTTGGATCAAAAGGAGGCATAAGTAGATTGAACGCTGGACTTAATGTTTGCCAGGTGCCAATTTCAAATGTTGCTCTATGTCTGCTGGATGTGTAGTGATAGGCAACTGCTAATCGTCAGTGTCAGGGTTGCTCGTCTGTCAGCTTGTTTTAAAAAACGTTTAATTATTCCTCACTTAAAATTGTCTCCCCACTCTGTGCCAGTACAAAATGTCAAAGAATGAATTAAATAGATATAAAATAAAAATCATGTGTTCTTTATTTTTGCATATCTACTCACCTGACACCCACTCTGTGTTTTCTTAACATTTCAATAAAGGCAGAAAATATATCGGTCCCCATTTGCAGCATGTAATGTTGATACAGTATATCTCACTCAGAGCTTAAATGTCACTCCAGGAAAGTCAAGGCATTTTTGGTAATGGCATATGGTTGCAAATGTCAGGAAAAGTGCATTGCTGATGAGTGACTGTTGTCTGGCCAACAACATGACTCTGATGCAGCAACACAGAATGTCTTTGATATGGGAAAAATACTGGCTCCTTAATGTGAACTGGACGCGTATCAAGATCAAAGTTGGACAGGATCTATCTGATATGTGATCTTCATCATATACATAGGCAGGTGTTCCGTGTGTACCGTTTCTCTTCGACTCTAAAAATGGGATAATTTGAAGGTTAGGTATTAAACTTTCGGAAAAATCCTGAACTCAGATCACATGAACAGTGCACATCCCCTGCATATATCAGATTGCTGCAGACTTTGCAGCTGTGTTCTCACGTTGTATCTGTACAGCATTTTATGATTTCATATGGTCTTGTAAAATAACGTACCAGCCAAATGAATTCACAGTGAGTCTAAAGTGATTATTGTATCTAGCTTTATTACTTCAGCATTATTTATTTAGTCCCTGAAAATGTGGTTTATGTCTAAATGAGCAGTCACGTTTGAAGTTTGGAAAAACATCTGTATTATTCGTCTAATAAGATCTGTATTATTTATTAAGAGATTAAAAGTCCTTAAGCATGTAGTGACTATATGTGCAGGGCTAGTTTGTGAACTGTTGTAGCTGGCAAGCTAACCGCTAAAAATTTAGTGCACTTTACTCTGTAGATGAAGATTTCTGAACCGTTGTTCTTTTACTGTTCTTAAGCCCTACCACCTTGACACTGAACAAGATAAGGTGCTGTAATGCTGCTCAAATCATCTTTCACATGTATTGGGTCCCATCTGCCTCCTTTTTTGTACAAGTCAAGCCTCAGCTTTTTTTTTCCTACTGCTGAATGAAATTCCATAGGAGCCAAGATTATTATCTATATAGGAGGAATGATTTTTCTCTCTTATTCCCCCTCGACTTATCTGTCTCTCTCCTCAGTAGTTGACTTGCCTTCCAAGGCCTGAGAATGATTCTGACTTCAGAGGGATATCTCCCCCTCACATCCGTGGCTCGCACCCTGCCAATGCAGAGTTAGCCTTTCCTTTCATGCTGTGCCCCTGGGATTATCATATCAATCTGCGTGACCTGATTACCAGGCTGTGGTTGGCTGCCAGAGCTCCGGATCAAGCGATCCCTCCATTGCTGCCATCTAATTAACACTAGCGTGTCATTGCTGCACTCCCTCGCTGAATCCTCCTCAAAACGAAGTTTGGCAGCTAGTCTTGCCTCATCTGGAGGGTTGCGATTGGTCAGTGCTCACAGGACTAATAGAGAATGTGCTATGTGCAATAGAGTTGATGACTTTTCCTGTGGATTTGTACTATGTGCTGCTGTGTAGTAGAGCTGAAATGATTAGTCGATTATTTTGTAAGTCGATTGACATAAAATTAATAAGCAAAAATGTTGATAATCACTTAATCGTAGAACCGAAACGATTTCTCGGTTACTCAATTACTAGGCTGAGAGAAAATTAATAACATTTATTTTGAAAATTAACTAATCATTTAAGTCATGTAATAACCAAAAACTTCATTATAGCTTCTTCGGTATGAGGATTTGTTGCTTTTCTGTTTTCATCATTGTAAATTTGGGTTTTGGAAAACTGTGATAGAAATTTTTCATTTTTCCTGACATTTTATTCACCAAACGATTAATAGATAAATCAAGGAAATCATCTTCAGGTAATTTGCTGCTTTTATTGTGTTTTATATTGTAAATTTAATCTCAAGTAGGGCACCAACTAATAATGATTTTCATTATTGATTAATTTGCTGGTAATTTTCTTGATTAATTGCTTAAGTGTTTGGTCTATAAAGTGTCAGAAAATACTGAGATGTCAGAAAAGTTTCCAGTTTTCAAGACCACAAGGTGACATTCAAAACCCAAAGATACTTAGTTTACTATCCTAGAAGACTATTTGAGAAAGTAAAGTTAAGGTTCCACCTCAGCCTTTGAAACTTTGTGATGGGCATTTTTGCAAAGTTTTCTTTCATTTTAAAGACTAACCAGTTAATTGGTAAAATGATAAACAGATTAATTGACAGTGTAAATAACCGTTGTGTAGCTTAGTGGGTAGATGGCCGTGCTGTTGCTGTGCTTATGAGTGGTCTGATTCCCTGCTGGAGCATCCATGCTGAAAATGTAGTCATGCTACTGTGGTGCTTTAGATCAAAGCATCTGCAGAAACGGCATATGTTGCGGTAGTTAGCGTGATCATAGGCACATTGGTGTGTTTTGATTATGAGAAGTAACTACTGCCATAACACCACACCCAGATGGATATTAGAGGGAACTGTTCCAGTGGCCTGTCATTAACAGGTGTGTAATTAATTCCCCATGATGGGCCAGTGTGACATTAATGCGGGTCGACTGTGTGGTGGTCCGCTCTGTGGGACTTAAATGACGCTAGCCAGCCAGACGTGTCCTTGTCATCCTTGTGTCTGTGTGGCCTCATTACTTCTCTGGCCACTGACACTTCTCCTCCTCCTCCTACTCCTCCTCTGCTGCGCTCCTCTTCTTCCCTGGCACATTGTACCCCTCTCGTTGTTGCGTCGATCTGTGCCACCGGATGGGGGTTTATTTGTGGAGTTAGATTTAGTTTGAAGCGTTTGAGGACAGACGGTCTGGCCCCTTTTATTAGTATTGAACTAGGTAAAGGTAAATCAGTGTCTGTGTGTGGAAAAAAGGACAATCAGACATCACCTCATTAGGTTGCATAGGTTATGCATTGTACTAAAGACAAAGTTGTTTGAGATGTCTACCTATGCCAATAAATATTTGAATTATTCATAACAAAGGGAGAAATTCATAATGTCCCTGATCAGCATTTTAGCATAATTGATTCTCAAGAAAAGATGGAATAATAAATCAATGCCGGTCTCCTTTTACATGAATGATGCACCTACATTATCCACCCAACCCTTCTCCCCTTCTCAGCAATGCTTTTTTCATTTGCCATTTGTATGCTTTTCATTACCTATCTGCTCCCTCATGACACACCAGTAATAGCCTTGGAGGCATGCTGGTAAACAGTTTTGACAAATTAAAATCACCCAGCTCAAGTGAAAAGACCAAAACAGTAAACCAAGGGAAGGAGGAGGGCAGCAGCTCGGTTCTCGTGCAACAAGGCAAGCTCAAGTACACATTGTGTAGTTACCGACTGTGCTCACAGCTTTACTCAGTGAGCTGTGGCCACACAGTCATTCATTTCACTCAATCTACAGTGTAAGCCTAAAACAATTGCCCACTCAAATGTGTCATTGACGAGGATGCTAAGATGACAGAGTGGCATTAAAAATATTAAACTGTCTTAATGAATCTTGTCCTCTCCTACTGTGTGCTTCTGTTTGTGCAGGAGTTCCCCCTAGTCCCCCCCCCCCCCCGAGAGTCCTGGGCTTTCATAATGGGTAGAAATGAATGTGACGGTGACAGGCATGTAACACAGATTGAAGAGTAATCAATGAAGGATGAAAAACATTATTAATCCTGTGAATATAAAAACATGTTTTTGACAGGTGTTTTAAACCTAAAGCAGCCTTATTAATCTTCAGACCACTGTCAATTATTTTCTTCTCATATAGCTCTATCTTTAAAACACTCTTCTTTCTGCTCATTTTACAGTGTATATATATATATATATATCTAAACTGGGAACTGCAATCTAAACATAAATGCAAGCTGTTTATATGCAAACATATCAATGGCAAAAAAATAGAAATACATATGGTCACTAAAGTATAAAGCTATGGAAAACATTAACAATTGTTAAAAAATCAAAATGAAAGTATATTTGACTTTAAAAATGTTATCTAGAATTTATATCCTCAGTACCTCAAAATTCTGCACTGCAGGCGGTTATTGTGCAAGATTATTACTACAAAAACGTTCATAACTTCCTGCTCGACAAAATCACTTCTTATCCAAGACACTATCCATCTTCATTTCCTATCATGGATCACTGACAGGGGTTTCCATCATGTGTCATTATTGGTGCATGAGGCAACTCAGCGGAACAATCCGCCACTCTGGGAAATACATCAATCACCGACTCCTTGTCCCACCCTGACAGCTCAGCTCAGAGACAACAGTAGCTGTGTCCCACCGTAAGGACGCACTTGAACCTGAGCCGGATTGGCCCGAGCAGGCTCAGGCTGTGTACAGTTAGTAATTAAGATTGGTGGCTGAATACATGACAGCAATAATATGTGACTGAATGACCGTCAGGCTTTACCTCGTGACAGTGTCGATAGAAGAAGTAGGCATAACTGTCAGAGCAAAGCCTGAGCAGAGACAGGTCTTAGGACCCGCAATGGGGGAGGAAAACATTGGCGTAATAGATGAATAAGTCTGTACACAACATAAAGGCTGCCCAGTGATACAGCAGAGGATACAAGAGATCTCTTGCAACCTACAACCTAAATTGCAAAAATAAGCCATCAGTTGAGGAAACAGTAAAAGGCATGGAAGCATAGTCTTCCTCAAGCAAATGCATATTACTGCATTCATGGTTATGTATTTCCTAGAAAGAATCACAATGCCTTGAAATGATCAAAAAAGGTTTGATTTGAAAGGGCTATTGGGTTAAGCTTAAAGGATTTTTTGTCAAAAGTAGTACTACCCAGAATGTAAGAATAATAGTATATCTTCTACAGCTCCAGAGAGAGTTCTTAAAAGTCTGTGTTACAGACAAGGGGCATCGAATTAGGCTGTAGCACCACGTCTTCCAAACTTGGTCTGCTCTGGTATGACCAGTAGCTGTAATGTTAGCAAAGGTTTGTAAACTTTAGACCAGCAGTTCCTGAAAAGGATGCTGCGAAACCCTGGGATGCCTTGAGGGTGTGCGTTATATCATTTTTTTTTTTTTGGGCTTTTTACTGTATGTTCATAATACTTTTTCATTCCATAAAAAACAATGCAAAATTTACATTTGCTACATTTTTATATTACTTTCTAATAAATATCAAAAGCAAGTAAATAAATATCTAAGAGTACTACAAAGCCTGTTACATATGCAGTTATGCTACAGCTTAGACTGCTGATAACAGCTCACAGTTGCAGGAATTAAGGGTTTCCAAGGAAAAACAAATCATTATAAAAGAGTGTTGCGGTTTGAAAAAGTTGAACATGAATGCTATTTACAAGTCGGAAACTGGTAAATATGGTAACACTGACGTGACATGATCCCAGCTGTCTTTCCCAGGTCCGTCAGATTTACTGAATCTCAACTCCAGTACACTTTTAGGATGCGTTTACTGCATTCTCAAATTCGTAAGTTATATATTCACATGGAAGCTCAATTAAAACAGCAAAACTCAACATGCTGCACAAAAACAGTGGACTTTTATTGTTACTTGAGTTCCCAATCAACGGTGAGGCAGAACAAGCAGGTGGCTGCAGCCAACGGGGAGTCCTGGATGACATTCAAACTGATTTCACTGACATTGTGTATTTCAATAAATAAACAAATAAAAGTATGGGGAGGGTAGGTAGAGGCATACTGGTAAAAAATAGAGAATAAAAATTGAGTGTTACTTAGGTCATCCTTTAGATCTAAGATGATGTGACTTGGTTTGACTTCAATTAAATCCTGGGGGAGGCTTCCCAGTCAATCTGTGATCTTTATCAAGGCGCTGCCTCTCAGATCACTATCTCTCACTGCGACCCATGGGAAATGGAGACGACTTTCATGACAATGGTTTGGACTCCATGCTATTTCTGGCTGGCTCCTCTCCCTCCTCTCCCTCCGCTGCCTAACAATGCTGTGACTCTATTGACAACCTCAACCTTGAGCACCAGTCCCAAATCTGACCTGGGAAATTTAGCTGCACCGTATTTGATTATTCATGACTTAGAGGAAAAATATTTTAGCCCTTGAAATAGATTTTCAGTTGAGCATTGAAAAAGGATTCATATACTCTAAATCTCATACTCTGCTCTAAAAACAAGCCAAGTTAGAATTGAAGAAAAAACACAGACGCACACACATGAACCTAGTAAAGAAGCAGCTGCAGAGTGCCTTGCTTTTCACGCAGCCATGATCGACACAGTCCTTACTCACCCCCTTAATCTCTGGCTCTCCTCCCTCACTGGAAACTGTCCTCTGATGGTTAATTACATGCTTTGATCTGGGTTTGTTCCATCTGCATGATATTTCACGTTCTCTAATTGTGCTGAATATTCAGGGGGCCTGTCATCTGTGTCCGCTGAGTCCTAGATTTGCCGACTGGCACTGGGTGTCTTCGTTTACGTATACAGGCTGTTTGAATTTAAGGCTGATGGTAGTAGTTTGACTGTAAAATGCATAGGGAGGTGCTGAATGCTGTGAAATGCACCGCATTCACTAAACAGTGCTTAGATAGCAGGGCTTGAAGCAGGATGAGAGAATCTCCTCGATGGACTCAGAATGTTGAATTCACTATGGAAAAATCAATTCCTTAAACTTCTCCCTCAACACTCGAACCACATGCATTTATTGGACACATGAGAGGAATATGAATTTTCCAATACACTCAGCATACAGTGCAGTAACACAACATTCTTGCTTTGTAATCATTTCACACAATTGAAAGGAAACTGATATATATCTTTGTACAGTACTAATATGTCTCAGTATCAGTAAAAACAGCAAATAAATCAGACTAAGTGGTATCTAATGAGAGTAATTATTATAAAAAGTATGAAGATGTTCCTCTGTGTAATTTCAATTTATTTTAATTTAATGCGTCTGTACAAAGGGACTCTGAATACAAGAACTGACAAAACGTGACGATGAGGTGAGATCATCTATTACTGTATGCCTGTTTTCATAAACTGTGAATTGTGGTTATTTCTGAGGGTGTTATTAGAGGTGATTGTTGCCCCTAATGTATGCATAGGAAATTGGTTTGGAAAAAACACAAGAAATACTTTGCAATATAGTTCAACCTAACACAAATAAACTAACAGCAGCCTGAAAAATGACCTCACAGTTTCAGCAAAAACTCAACATAATGGGAGAGGATGTAATTAACAATTATTGTCCTTATCAATTAATCAACTGATGTTTTTCTTAATTAATTGATTAATCGTTTGCTCTACTAAATGTTTAGAAAAAAGTAAAAGTGCCTTTCAGCATCTCCTAAAGCCCAAGGTAAGACTTTCAAATTCAGTGTTTTCTTCTACCAACAGTCCCAAACCAAAGATATTCAGTTTACCTTAACACGAGACAGCTTTTTGTTTCTTATCCTTGAGAAGCTGAAATGAGGGGATATTTGGTGTTTTTGTGAGGGGAAAAATCACTTGAACCATTCATGGATGATCAAAATAGTTGCAGAAAAATTCTCTGTTCATGAAATATAATTGATTAATTTCATCTTAAATTGTGAGCATTGCAAATATAAGAATTGTTGGAGGGCTGTCGTATTGGGTGTTCTTATTCTTGTCATTTTCTTGTTACATTTAAGGAGTAAAGAGGCTACAAACCTTGTCGATGCAGTTGAATCTTATATAGTACTGTATTACCTAATGCCATGTTACTGACTTTTTTTTTTTTTTTTTTTCCCCCAGATAGCATGTACAGTATACTAGAGAGGATATTTCACTTTATCTTTACACACTGTGCTACAGCAGTGCAAGAGAAAGGTCTAGCAAAGCTCATTGGTGATACAAAGGTTGTGTGATTGTCAGAACATCTTGTACAGGTTAACTGCCTTTGCCAAATCGTACATAACAAGTGCAGAAGACCTACTGTAGAAGATACTGAGGTAAATACTGGTCTTTGGGCCACAAAGCACAAATTTTCGGCCTCAGAAAACTTTAATTTATGCTGAAATGTTGATTGTGGAGTTAATTATTCCCATAACAGGTCAATCTGACTGCTTAAATGATTGAAATGTGAATTGTAGCCTACACTGTATGTTAGAGATGTTGCAGCACAGACCAAAGCCAAAGCTAAAATGTATTTTGAAAATTCACACACTTCAAACACACATTAATATGGATTGCTTTTTTCTGTTTGGGTTGGAAAAATTGGAAGTTATTCAGTGTAAGCAAATGTACACTATTCATTAATTATTTCTCCTGAAATTGTGCCACGAGCTATGAAATCCCAAATCAGTCACATGTTGCTGCTTGAGAGACAGTGGCTCCTCTCTATCAACGCTCATTCGTAGCTGGCACATGATGGATTTCAGAGCATTGCTCTTTCCATCTCCTGACTACAGAGATTGCCTGGGGATGCTGGTAGGTCCCTGACAAACAGGGCCTCCTCCATGCCTCACCTTGATCAACATTCAGCGTTGCCCCCTGAATCCATCATGGGCTGTGACAACACGCCCCATTCTGGGCTTTTTATATCATAGTGGATAATGTGGCTGCTGCTGGTAGCTGCTGGTGGTGGTGGTGATGATTATGATGTAGTGCTGTTCTCAAAAATGGATAGAGAACCTTTTTTTTTTTTTTAAGTCCAATGTATGCATAGTATTTTTGATTAATAAATAAATAGATGTGCTCATCATTTAGATCCGTGTCAGGGTTGTAGCGGGATGAATAATGCATTATACAAGACAATGCAATGTCCTTAAGCGACCACAAAAGCAAGTTGAACCTTTTCTTTTTTTTATTGTTAAATTTACTGCTCTGAGGAATAATCATTATAAGAGATGGTTGAACAGGAAATCTCATGTCCTTCCTGTGTCCTGCCGGGAACCATGTGATTTCTCATATTACATTTTACCGACGTAAAATTGATTCAGACATAAAACCACAATACAGCACATAAAACAAAAACTTTAACAGAGAGCAGAATTTGAAACGGTGACAGTGGTATAAAAACACAATACAGCAGCTTTTAAACATTTCAGACTGCACAGCCTTTAAAAGTCTTAGCTGACACGGTTATAGATGTGCAGTAGTACTGGGAGAGATTGAGTCAAGTAAGTTCAAAAAATGAATTCTTTTCTTCATTATCGTTGCTAATAAGTGCTCTGAAATCAATTCAAGACAGATGACCCCAAAAACTAATGATATTTCTTTGATAATCACTTGTTTGATCTGATGTAATTATTGATTCTAATCTGTTCATCTGCATGAACCCATCTTGTGCAAATGTTTTTGTACAGATTAACTGCCACGGTTTACCTCATTAAACCCGACTTGTCAGATGGCTTTGTCATCAGCGGGACACTTTGCGAACGAGGCTGCTAGACAATTAAATATAAATCCACATCATGCAAATGCAATTCGTAATTGTGATCGTATGCCAAAAAAATAATTTGCATGTTATTTGATCAAACCCCCACAGACTGGACTGCTGCGGTGATGGAATGAATGATACCGCAGTGGTAAACAAAGATCTGACGGCTGACACAAGTTGTCATTAGTCAAGCACTACTTTGGAATAATGCTTTAACAATTATATTTCATGAGGGACGCCGTGGTGTACTTGTAAATCACCTCCCCATTAATATGTTGTACACAGCGCCGGATGTGAAAAACGTATTTATGATGAATGAAGTGTGTCGTGGTGAACAGAGTGTCATTGTTTCTTTAGAAGGAGAAATGACAGTCTTGTTTTGGTATAGAGAAAAAAACAAAACAAAACAAAAGTGCAATGGCTACAGGTTACAACCTGAAACGAGCATGACGTTGCCGCTACCTTATCCAGCACCTTTGAAGCTCATTTTCGCAAGAATACATATGCTGCCTTCTCGGGACGAAAACAGCTTGAAACAGCCCAAAATTTCCTCTGTGACTACCATTGACTTCAAAGACAAATTTCACTCTCCCTGTGTCTTGTGTTCCCTCACTGCAGTGTCGGTGCCATTCCCTCCAGATTACTGCTTTTATTTGATATTAGACTAATGAGATTTCCATTCTGAAAGCATATCCTTTCGCTCCCCAGTCTTAGAGAAGATTCCATTTATGTATATACCCTGGAATGTTATTTGTTTTTTGCATATTTACATAGACATATCCATCCTATGTTTTCCAAATGCCAATGTTTTATTCATGTATTTCTCTATAATTTGCTTTTCATATCCTCTGCCACTTAAACTGCATAAACTGTCAAAAAGAGTGATATGTATTATTGGTGTATTGAACATATAATTTAGTTTGCAGCTTATGTGGGTGAAAGCTTATATACTTGAATATACAGGCTCTCAATCAAATAGAGAAATTATAATTGATACTTTTTGAATAGAGGTTATATAAAAATTATTTTGTTCAGTGCTTTTCCAGGAAGCCTGTTTTCTTTGTCTTTGCTTAGAGGAATCATAAATTAAAACTGCCATAATTAATAGCACAATATGCAGTTATCATTTAATGCTGCTGCCTATTGTACTGTACCGTATTTGGAATAGAAACGAAATGAAAATGAAGAACATGTCTTCAGAGCTCCACTGACAGTCAGTGAGCACAGTGAACTTATACATCGAGAGTGATTGACATCCCAGCCAAGAACATGACAGTGTACGCTCAGCCAAGCTGGCAGACAGCGCCTCCTGTCTCGCTGAGGAAAACATCCGTTTGTGAGCGACAGGAATCATCTTTAATATTCATCTGTCTTTGGCCGTACACACACGCACGCACACACACACACACACACACACACAGGAATAGTCTTACATCAACAGACAGAATGACAGTGAAGTGATCAAAAATCCAAGTATAAAATATGTCCTCCATATCTGCTGGAATATGTCCAGGTTTTACTCTCCGCCTCACTTTGTCTCCCTCCATACGTCTCCTTTCCTTGGCACATCATACCCTCTCTGTTTTTACACATAGACAAACACAAAAAAAGCACAGAAGCACTGAATTATGGATAAACCTTGTGACACTGTGATGATACATTTGTCAGATCTATACAAAGTCATTCTTTAAAAGGATGTCCCTCCTAATGCCTCCTAGAGTTCACATTTTGGCACTTGACATTTACGGAGAGGCTTACGACGGCCCTAAGCATTGATGTCTCACTGCTGCTGACACTGAATCCAGACTCTGTGGACACCGACACAGACAGCACCTGAGGGCCTGAAATGGTGCAGAAGGCAAGTTCCATATTTGGACTCAGCTTTGAGGTCCAACTGAGCATTTGTTTTGTAAAGCAACAATACACTATTTTAAAACGAGACACCAGCCTAAACTAAATTTGGATTATAGAACTTCCTTAATGTTTATCTACATAGGAGCAATCATATTTAAAGATGCTCTCCAACGATTTCAAGCAAGAAGTTCAGTTTACTCTTTAGTAGTACCATTCAGCCTGTGAAAGCAGTTTTATGACGCTATCTGTGGCTCTGGAGGGAGCTTTCAAAATTCTAAAAAAATCACTTATTGGGCTTGAAACGTTTATTTGAAAGCCTTTCCTATAAACTGGGGTCGTAGGGTTTGAAAGAAGTGGGAATTTAGGAGGCAGGGTGAGTCTAATGAACTAATGCACCACTGAGTTACATTATGGGAAATGTAGGATCCAATGTTTCTGAGCCTTGACCCGTAGTAGGGGCAAAAAGTCAACATATCTTACTCTCTGCTACTCTGATTATAACCATCCTTCCCTTTTTTCTGTCTCTTATGAGTCACCCAAATATTAAATTTGTTTTTGTTTTTTTTAAATGAATAGCCAGACCTAAATGCTGACACAAATATGGAAAATACAGTATAAAAAGGTGTTTACTTCCATGGCTGATTATACAAATCAGCATAAAAAAACAAAATGAGCTAGGACTGGAATGTCATTGCAGCAAAGTGCATCAACATGCAAAGATTACTGTTGGCTTTTTGGAGTAACCTGATTTGTTAAACATCATGTTAACAAGGAACCAGTTTCTTCAAATTACAGAAGGGGATTACAGAAACCTGTTAAACATTTCTGATGAAAACAACCTGCTTTCTTGGGAATGTGTACACTTAACTGGGTTTCTAATGGGGTTTTTATACATTTGCAGGGACACCAGACAGGGAAAATGATCAGTTACAGCAGTGTGGCAGGATGAAAGGAAAAATCACTAAATTCTAAATAACTAAATCTAAACTAAAGTTGTACTATAACTGAATAACGTCTCTAAAATCAAGAACTGTAGCTTCTAGAAGTCTAAAAAAGACTATTTCCACAGCTGACGATCATAAATTCGGACAAATTTACACTGAGAAAACAGAGAGAATAGACTGTAGTGAGAGAGTGCACAATCGTTGTGCTCTGAGCAAGAAAAACAAATCTTCACAAAGGAAAATCAAATCAAATTTAACTTTATTATCTTAACAGGGAATTTCATTGAAGCAGAAAAAACACACACAACACACAATCAATCTAAAGTAACAATTCCTAGAAAGACAGCTATGTATATCACTAATACACTCATAACACTTGAATATGCCAGACTTTGTTCAACAATATGGTTGGGCCTAGAAATGAAATATGAAATATGAGTACTAATTTGCTGCAGTAATCAGGTCATTGCAGTGCAGTTAAACCAGATCTCCAGCCTTGAGGTTTTATCTTTTGTGCATGTAAAAAAAAAAAAAAAAAAAATCAATGTGACGTAGTGAGCCAAAGTCTGTATATACTGTACTGCATAGGCTAAATGATGAGGCCAGGTAGGTAGTATTATTAGCTAACTGGCTGAAATGGGTGACTAGCGGACAAGGTCCGGTATGACAGGGCCTGACAGGACAGGAAAAGATAAGTAAAACGCAGGAAAAGCACTGATACAAACACTAGGGTAGGTCAGCAGGAGAAGTGGAGGCCGACGAGGATGGAGCAGCTGTCGCCATGACAGAGTGGTTAAATTTAAAGTAATCACATTTTCAAACATCCATCCTTTTTAGCTCAGACCAGCATCCAGTATAAGTCACTGTGTGGGTTTGTCTGGCACATAAATTTTACTTACTGCGCATGTTCTTTTGCAGGGCACAGCTGCAAAGAGTGTACAGATCCTGTCTGTGACATCATTGTCTCGAGTTTAGTTTGTCATAAATAACGCGCTTGGCCTGACTAAAAAATCGATTAAATGCTTCCTAAATATTTTACCTCGGAAACCGGTATCTGATCTCTCTGCCAGTAAGAACATCAGACATTTAGGACTTTTTTGCCAAATAACACAAACGTTAATCTGATGCTGAGCCGCTGTGTTTAAAGCAATATCCCTTGGGAGTTCAGTCCTGGTTGATTACTGGCAGTAACAGGTCCCTGAATTAGGGGGGGGCAGTAGTTTTCCACAACAACAGGACACGGTAAAGTTGGTTACCTTGCCGACGAGTTCGTCTGCAGTAACCTTCATCTGACAGCTCACTGTGGCTGCTCCCTCTTGTTCTCTTACACTCTGCACTATTTAAAATCTATCCGCTGTCAAACAATGGTCCAAAATGACCATTTTTTTTTTTTTTGTAGACGATCCAACCAATGATCCATGTAGCAAAATACATTAGGTTTCCTATGTTTCACAAATTTTAATGTGAAGCAGTTGCAGTGGGAAACGTTCAGTTTGAGTGACATGATATAGCTCTGACTGTAGGAGAGTGAAGAGCAAACAGTGAGGCTATTAATAATTAGATAACATGTTTAATTGTTTTCCTGTGAATCCCTTGCACATGCAAAGGCATTACTAACAATAAAAACTACTTTATAAAGAGCTAATTACAGAATAAATATAATAGAATAAATATTTTAGCTTTAAAAACATGCCATAAAACTTGATTATACATTTACCTTCACTGCTCTTTATGCTGTAGCATCTCACTTCACATATCTCAGTCTTTACTTTGAAGGCTTAGTGCCGTCTTTGACAGTTTAAAAATGTATCTAAAATCTGCAATCCCATCATTTCCATGTGTTACTAAACACAAGTGCTGTAACACTGGTATATTTCCCTTGTTTGACAGGGTTATCGTCCTAACGCTTTTGCTAATCTAAAAAAAAGCTAAGAGATCTAAGATTTGACTGTACAAGTTTCTCTCAATAGAATTTGCTCCCTAGAGGTGATGTAGCTAATATGTCATTCTGTCCACCCACTAATACCCTGACATAATCTCTGTGCATGGGGGGGATCACATTGTTGTACGGGAACACAACAACAATTATATTGTATTAAATATTAAATTATGAAAAATTAATTATACTGAGATTTCTAGTAATAGTCAAACTGGTCAGAAACTGTGATGAGGAAACAGCCCACGAACCTGGAAATGGGCAATGAGACCTGTTTTCAGATCTTCATGCTTGGAGAATGTTTGTATTAAGAAGTTTTTCATTTTGCCAAATGGTGCCGGTCCCCGGGTCTCCTGTCTCACAGATGGCCAGTATGGCTCCCGACTGGCTCTGGGAAGGTGCGTTGATTCAAATGAATTTCCATTACAGAAAACTGGCTGGCTAGAATAAATCATAATAAAAATGGAACTTGTGGCCTGTCATCTCTCAGAGATCGGCTACCTTGGGACACTGCTGAAACCTCTCCCATCATATGCCCCAGTGAAGCAGAGACGATGGGAAAGGGTATGGAGAGGATTTCTGTGCCAGAGGGAAAGATTTTCAAAAGAGATTAAAATACAGTTCACTTTTTAAAGCCTTCCTCTTCTTCCAAGTATGTAGCCTTCTAGATACATCTGTGAATGTTGCTGTTTTCCTGGGAAAGGACAGTGCGTTCACTTGCGTGTGCTACTTTTTGCTATATTATTGTGACCATGACATCTGAATTAGTCTGATAAATCATCCATGTCATATGGGAACAGTCTCATACGCTGGAAGGTTTGAATGGTTTTTTTTTTGTTTTGTTTTTTTCACGATTGGTCACAAACCACAGACATGTCAGCTGTTGTCTGGAAACAGAATAAGGGTGTATGCCCCACTGAAATGCTTAGCAATTAGAAGGGATGGAGAAATGTCAGGCAGAGAAACCGTCGGTCCCTTAGAGCACTTGTGTGAATGTTGTATGTCACTTCTCACAGACATTAAGCTTGTCAGCGTGTCACACTGCAACCCTCTGCTTCTTCAAAATTGATCCTCTGGGAACGGGTGTAATGCACATTTTTTTTCCTTTTTCCAAATGTTGAGACAGTGGCCAAAATTCATCAAAAAAACTACATCCATCTTCCCTTACACCGCTCGCGGGATCTTTATGAGACAGAGGAATCCGATCCGCAGTTCCTTCCTTTAGTTTTACACAAGCTGATGCTGTTGTACAGTATTATAAGCAGTGGTTTAGTAAGCTTAAGGAGTAACTTTACACCCCATTTTAGTTTGACCATGCTCCCTTCACAAACTCTGAAAGCTGTCATATCGTTGTTCAAGTGTCTCTCAGTCTTTCCTTGACTTTTTACGTTCAGCATATATCTAGAGAGCAGAATTACTGAATTTTCTCTGGAAGAAGGGAGATCACATTTGTTGTAATGGATACTATAAAATGGCTGGGCTCTGTAACGTGTTGTTTGCAAAGTGTTACTATCTGAACTACTAACAACCCATACATCCAATTCATTATTGTACTGATATTTCAGTAGTACATGCACACGGCAGGTTATCTAAATAGTTCCTCATTTAAGTTCAGCTTTCCATCTGGTGGACTCCTCTGGCTGTGTTCAGATTATTTTGATCTTATTAGATCCCTTATTTTCTTTGTTATCATTGATTTATCATATGTTTATTATAGATTCACTAATGCTTACACAGTAGCTATGAGATCTAAAATTATTTACGTAGTTGTGGGTACTATAGTTTAAATGTGCAGTTTTGGTTTTTATTATACTGTGTGTATTGACAGCTGCAAGGTATGCTTTTGCTCCAAGAAATTTTATTTGTGGAAAATGTTTTACCTTGACGAAACAGCTGCAACATATTTTCATTCAAGTAGCTATATCATTATATCTGGATTCTGTTCTGACATTATGAGATTTCTTTCCAACTGCGGCTCTCACACACACACACACACACACACACACACACACACACACACACACACACACACACACACACACACACACACACACACACACACACACAGTCTGTGCTGCTATCCTTGTTAGGACATTGCATTGACTTCCATTCATTGTGCACAACCTAACATTAACCTCTAACCCTAACCTTAACCAGGATGTCAGAAATGATGTTTTGCCTTGTTAGAATTGGGCTTTGGTCCACATGAGGACCACTGGTCCCGACAAGGTTGGTGTTGATACCAGAAAAATTCACAAAGAGGTAAAGAAAATGCATACACGCACATGCACACACTTGTACTTCTATCTCTGTAAGGGCGTTCATTGACATAATGCATTCCTTAGCCCCTTATCCTAATCTGAACTATCACAACTAAATGCCTAATACCAACACTTACCCTGAACTTAATCTAAACTTAATTCTAACCCTAACCCTAAAACCAAGTCTTAACCTTCAAACGGCCCTTTGAATGTGTGTCAGAAAAAGAGGACTGGCCAAAATATCCTCACTCTGTAAGGTCTATAGCTCCCATTGGTCCTTCCAAAGATTAAAGTACAAGTACACACACACACACACACACACACACACACACACACACACACACACACACACACACACACAAACACACACAGGAGCTATTCCTTTTCCCTCCAAGAAACTTAAGGTTCCACAAATGACAAAAAATCTAAATGAACTGTATTGAAAAGGCACAGTTCTCTGGAGCAGCCTTAGTCAATTTAGTCAAGTAATAATGGAACTTTTTTGACTTGACTCAGCAAGGTATACTGCCAGTACCCAGCTCAATAACTTCAGTTGGACAAGTTTATGCCCCCAAAATTGTCACTCTATCTTGATGAGGAGTCTACATTGAAACATCTAGCCTGAGGCTTAGCATAAAAAAATCTGATCTCAGGAGATGAAGGAGCAGATGGCTGGCCTAAGATGCTGTTCAGTCCCACGGTGCAACTGTAGTTTAAGTACTGATATTCCTGGAATATTCAAGACAACGATGTCAGTCACCAATTTACAATATTATCAAGAAAAATACATTCACTACTCATCTCGGTTAGGTTTTATTAACTAAAGACAAAGTGACCTCTCTTTTTTGCATTTGTTTCTGCTGTTAGACGTTGTTGTTGCTGTCACTTTGTTTTTCCTTTATAGCCACAACCCAGCTCAACTCTGTGGCATTAAATTTGTCTCAATTCTGGGTGCACTATGGGACATTTTCAGCACAGAAAAAGATAGAGAAATTATTATCGCACTAAAAAGAATTTCATTTTTTAGCAGACAAAATCTACAGTTTAAGACATGTTACAATAATTATCTTTCTCACTCAGTTTTACTCATTTCTGCGCTCTCAAACCCTTGCAGACTTGCTTGCAGTGTGGCTCTTAAACCCTTAACATCCTTGCTGTGCTTCTTTCGAGTTTGCCTGTGCAATTGTCTCTACAAATATGTAAAAAATCTTTTTATGTGGTCACAACATTCCATCATGTACTCAGAATTGAGACAAAAAATTTAATTCCATACACTGCTGACTGACTGTTCACTACACCAAAAGATACTGTAAATACTCAAAAATACTTTCAGCAAGGTGAAAGCCAGCAAGGTCTATTAACAATGTATACAGAGTCTCTATTCACAAAGTGGAAAACCCCTAACAATTTATTTATTAACAGCTCTCCCTTCTTTATTGTAAGAGTGAAAATCACCCATGGGTGGACGTCCCTTGCGGCAGCAGCTTGAAGTCGATTTACAGAAACAGAGCAGTGATAGACAGGTGCAGGTGTTACTTACAAGCTGCCACACTACTGTGGCCACCGATGCCACAGGAGAGGTGAGAGAAGCAGACAGACAGAGACACAGAGAGGGATATCTTCCCATCCCTCTCGTCAGGGTACTTCCAGACCGAATGTGGCAAGATTTAAATTTATCTACATTGAATCCATGACCGAGTTCAGTGGTGACTGGTCACCGATTGGTGCCAGTTTCCACCCCTTCCAGCTGCAACACTTCATGTGTATAAACTTTGCCCTCAGAGCTGCCTCACCACCTCAGTCCGGCTGTAATCCCATCATGCTCATTACAAACACTTTGGCAGAAAATGAAAGGGAAAATATGGGGGGAAATATATGTAAATGTGTCGAAAAATACCACACATATTTCAAAATACATGCTGAATTATATTTCAAACTAAAAATGTATGATATTTCCATTGCTTTTCTCTGACCAAATGATCTTTAAATTTTGACATTCAGAGTATTTTTCATGGTAATGGTGTGAATATTGGCCAGTGAATGTTGAGGAATTTTTACAAAGTGGCATGACTTAACTGTCTTAAAATGGACAGAGTGGATTGCTAATAGATAGCTCTGGTTAGCATTTTTTGACTTCTGTTTAATTTAGCTATAATGATAATTTTGTCACCTGACAGTCATGAGAGATGTATTAAAAAATCATTACACTACTTGTACAATATAATTAGGAAAAGCTCCTTGGGACCCATGTTTTTTAATGGAATATTTAGTTCACTTTGGTCATTGGCCATTTTACATGTGGTATCATTGTCTCCATCAGTGTGAAAATTTAAAAAATGATACATCAGTTATCTTAGTTAACACTTGTACATTGGATTCACTTGTGTATAATGGCTTCCACAGAGAGAGGAAGCGAGAGAGAGACTGTGTTGAGTTGATGGGAACAGAGTTTCCTCTGAGTAGATCAGCCTTTTCTTATTGAACTCTACCATGAGAAGAGGAGATCATCTATCTCTGAGAAAGACAGAGTGCTATTACTTGTAGATGGACTGATTGTGATGGTGTTTACAAGTACAGCAGCTCATTCAATACCAGTTTCACTGATACAGTGTGTTTCTGCGCATACACAAGTGTGCTGATCATAAATGCTCACTTAGCACAATTGAAAATAAGATTAAATTAGTACATGTGATAGCCCTGATGTTATTTTTGGCCACTTGCATCATTTTATATATGCTTGGCAGGATGTCCCTAACCTGTCTAAATTACATCCCGAGAGCTGGTTCTTTTTGTCTGTAGCCCTCTATGAAGAATCGTTACTTCTTTCTTTAGAGAGCCCTCACTCTCACATGGTCTCCTGCCCTTAGGCCAGTGAAACCCAAGTACAGTCAGAGTACACCCACATCACATGTGCAGCCTTGGCTCCTGGATTTTCTCTGCGGTATACCCATTTTGCAGCAAGAAAATGTACACCTTTATGATCATTTTGAATATATGGAATTTGGAGACATCGGGATTCTTCCGTTCTCAGAATAGCTTTGTGAAACTTAAAGGGGAACTCCAGCAGTATCTCAGTTCTGACCTCATTTTGATGAGATCTCAATACGAGCAATACTGGTCAAAAAACATCTTGTGGCTCAAGGGAAACGGGGAAGCTGTACTTAGTCTTTCCTTGCAGAGGAAGTAGCCGTTTTTGCTGGACTTGCTTGACATAGCAGGAAGAGGCGGAGTTAGGTGGCCTCTGAACTTGTTGATTTTTTTCCTGTTTTAAAGAATGTGGCCAAACTGTATAGATTAAAGTTTTATTGTCATCTGTACAGAAACCACAAGGAACCTGTGCAATGTTTGACCATGGCACTCTCAATATAAAACTTAGCAATTCAGAATAAAAAAAATATAACATATATATAGTCTTTATTGACATACTGTATGAACCATTTAAAAAAAGAAAAAAAAAAAGAGGAATAGCCAGACCTCATCTGCCTGACAGCATTCAGATTGCAATTGAGGGCCCTATTTTACCCGTCAAGCGCAGCGACAAGTGTAAATCGGTAGGTTGTGGGCGCACAGACTGTGTGGACGCCTCCAAATGCTCCTGCTTAATATCTGTGGAGCAGTGCAAAGTAAAAAAAGGCTGGCCTAGGTGGATTATGACTGTAAATTGGAGGATGTGTTGTTTAATAAATTCACTCTTAGCCAGTCACATAATTTATCTCATTGCTTTGAAACAGCTGTGCCAATTACAGTGATGTATGATGACAACAGATCAACAAATGTAACGAGTCTTCTCCAGGAAATCATGTCGTGTCTGGATGTTGCAGAGCGGCACAACCTGAGCACATAGCAGCTCAAATCTGCAGCCAGAGGCAGACGGTGCGGGTTTTTATTTAACTTGTACAATGATGGTAGAAATAAGTAATAAAAAATGATGATGAGACCCTTTATATAACCACATCAATCCAAGGCTGTTTCAGTTTTATTTCTATTGTATCTCGCGTCAAAAATGGTCACATCACACTGTAAAATGTGACACAAAAGAATTTGCACCATAATGCATTTCGAAAATAAAACATTAAATTCGACATTTGCTAAAAAGAAAGCAGAGGCAATGAAGCAGGATTCATGAGCCAATGTAATCCGACATCTCCCACTTAAACAACAGAATACCGAGTCATAATGGACCAGTCTGATGTGTGTAGTATTGTCTGGGGGTTACTTTTTAGCAGCCTGGTGTCATTTTCATGGGATTTAATAAGGGCAAACAGAGTGGACAGCCATGCGTAATGGCACTGTGCTCTAGCATGGCACTTCTCAAATCAGAGGCTGCAGATTTATCAACATGTGTGTCCTGCTGCCTTCATGATGGCTGCAGGGATTTGATGAAATGACGGAGAAGCGTTTTTCCAAATATAAAGCAGGTGTGGACAGCAGATACTAGAAGAATCATCCATATTAATTTATAGAAGAATGCAGACTGATTTATTGACGTCTCTGCTTTAAATACGATAAATGTTAATTTTAAAAAAAAATGCGGATTGAAGCGCCTCTACTGGGTGGGCAGCGCAATGCCTAAGACATGTTTCCACCAAAAAACCTACACCACGCTTTGCACTGCCTCATTTGAATCAACCTCCCACCTGTATATACCACTCCTCGCATCCGGGGCCCTGTGTGCTCTGTGCATGGCACTAAAATACCACACAGACAGGCAAAGTGAATGTCAGGAATTTATCAGACTGTCAGAGCGCTGCTTGCGCTGGTCTTTGTGCTGCCATGAAAATAAGGTCTGCACAGCGCATTTACACCTGCATTTTCCTTATCCAAATGAGAGATCCAGATACAGACTGCATGTTAATACAAGGAGTCGTAGTCCCTAGTATGCATCAAGCTCTAACAACACTGGGTCCTACTTTTCCTAAAATGCAATCATATGAAGGTTTTCATCACACACTTCCCGCCTGGGCTTAGGTTAGGTTGTAGTTGTAGGCAGGGGGGAGGATAGGGTTCAGGTTGACACAAGAGACACTAACTGATTCGGAATATCAGACTTTGACACATCACCACTTTAAAGGTGTAGCTGAGCCAGGATCACCAGTTTGGGCTTTACTAACACACTCTCCGAACACTTTCTCTTAAACAGAGGCAAAGCAGCACTGAAACAGCGTCTCTGTTGGTTTACGAAAATAACCATAGAGAGGACCGTATCTGTGTAGCTGTAATTTGTCAAAGCTGGACGCATAATGTAGGTTCATTCAGCTGCGTAGATTAAAGGACATCAAGATGCATTCTGTTCAGAAATACCACCAAACAATCAGGTCCTGCCCTTTTTAACATGCATGGTACATAATGCAACAAAATTAATGATCTTATTATCTTAATGGCCATAATTTCATGCACAGCCGGTTGCTAATGCTGATCTGATGATTCCCCTTTTGGTAAATCATTTGACCATGAAGGAAGTTCATCCAAAACCAGTCGTCGCACATGTTATATCATTGTAAATATTCTCTATGTTTGTCATTCACAAATCACTTACACTCAATTATATGATTCCCAGCAGCAGAGAAGCGAAGGGACAGCAGCTCTCGCAGGAGGCCGCTGACCACATGGGCCTGTGGCCAAGATGTATCATTCTGTGGCATCATGGATAATTGAACAACAAAATTGTAATTTCAGGGACCAGTGCTCAATGTCCACCCTGTTCCCTTTCAAAGTGAGCAGCTGATTATACACATCTGATGTGGTTTCAGATTACCGTCTGACTCACTGTTGAGTTTAAAAGTATTCTCAAAGAGCTGCAGGGAAAAGACAACAGATCATGGACAAAAATTAACAGTTGAGGTCAATGACACTCCCGCACTGCGTGGCTTATTTTGCAGGTACATCCTCTGCTGCTCTTTCTCACAACAACTTAAAAAAAAGATACCCTAAAACAATGAAATAGAGAAAGTAAGTTGAACATTTTTGTTGTAGGTTTATTTAGTTTTTTTTGCGATTTGCTACAGCTCAATGTTCATAACAGTTCAAATCCTTTCAAGTGCAAAGCACAAGTGCAGATCTCTTTTATCCTCTTAGCACAAGCCTAAAATCACTTATAGCATGCAAAATAAAAACAAAACAAGTATGTCAAGTGAGGTACCATAGTGCGTCATATAGTAGGTTTACCCTGTTATCGCATACCGCTACAACACTGGACTTTCTACTTGAATTATAGTCTGTGCTGCATTCGAAAATGAAATGGGCATTGTGCAACTATGCGCAAACCGTGCCGACAATAAAAAAAAATCGTTTGAAAATATAATATACAGTGTTGGTTTCCTGACATTTCGATTATCCAAGCATAAATAAGAAATTTTGTTGAGTTATTTAAAATTGTTTAAATTAGTATATCCTGGGATATTAAGAACCTTTTTAACTATAATGATGTTCTCATTACTTGTACAAGACAAAATCTTTTCATGTCCATCAGGATCTAAGGAAAGGTTCAAAGAGACAGACTGTGCATTTTGAATCATACAAAAATTGTGCACTTAGAGCTTTAATGCATATAGATGTACCAAATCTGTTGGCTGTAATACCAATAAATTATTTCTTGAGACAACAGTGACCTAAGATGAAAAAAGCATTCGTTTTTGAATGTGTGGGGTTATACAGAGGGTAAAGCTGCTGTAAACTCTACAGACAACATATATTTAATATTTAATCTGAGCTTTAAATGGACTGTGTTCAGTTACCTATCTTGTTAGTTACATTGTTCTTTGTAAGAGGGGGCAATATGGGTAAAATTAAAATCCTCAATCACTTTACTAGATTTTATACTGTGATATCTACATACTGTATATCATGCAATAGGAACTTTATATCATTTGTAAAATCAAATGAGTAACAGTAGATAAATGGATAATGGATAAAAAAAAGCAGAAAGAAATATCTGGTATAATAAATGTGTTGCGTGGTCTTCCAGGCCTTTTGGTGTTGCTGCGCTCGCCAGTGCATTCCTTCTTTTTAAGAATGTACCAAATTTTTGATTTTGCCTCTCCTAAAGTTTCTGCTGTCTGTTTGATAGGTTTGTTTTGTTTTTCAGCCTAAGGATGGCCTCCTTCAGACTTTTTACTTGCTTAATTTGTCGTTAACAAGAAAAAACACATCAGGAATTCAGCCAAGGTCATTTGAGTCGTATTTCTCTGAGTCTTCATACATGCAGCATATTATTTCAGTTTAACAGTTTGTTGCCCTGCCACACAGGGTGCAGTGGAGTGCAGGCTGGGCCAGCTGGTAACTGAGAGTTACATAATGTTACTCTTGTACTATTCAGCACCTTAAAAGGCCTGTGAGAAACAGAGTGAGTCTTCTCTCTGCTGCAGCAGCAGCAATCTAGGATAAGCCAGTTTAATACCAGCTTCTTCAAACATAGTGCCAGTACGAGTCAAAGGTTAATGAAAGGGCACCTGGTTGGGAGGATGAAGACATAGCAGCAGCCAGAACTAGAGGGATTAGCCCTGTTCTCATATCAAAGAGATCCCTAGCCAGTGAGGCTCAATCTGGATTTTATGTAGAAATCTGTCTCCATTGCAGATATACTGGGTCCAAGAGCAGGCTAGCTGGGCTCTTGATCTTCTTTCACACCCTCCACTCTCATATATATATATATGTCTGTGTGTGTGTGTGTGTGTGTGTGTGTGTGTGTGTGTGTGTGTATTCATATATACAGAAAAAAAATGTATACTCACATTCACTATGTTAATGCTATAACCCATTAGGCTGCGGATTAATTTTTTTCAATTTTGACAATATTTCAGAGTTTTTCTACGAGTGTACAAAACATTTAATGCAGTACAAACACTTCAGCTGTACAGCAAAAAGGTTTGAAAACACAATCTGCAAATCGCTGTTAGAAAATCTGTCTAAATTAACAACAGCAAAATGTATTCACTGCTGGTAACCACACTTTTTATGAGTGAGTCTTGTGCTGTGTACAGCTTTATTTGCTCATTTTCAGTGGAGCCAGTTTCACTTTGTCAAAACCAAAACACTGTATCCAATAGATCTGTATGTGTCCTTTAGGGCTGCAAAGAACAGTTATTTTCATTATCAACTTTTAATCTGCAGATTATTTTCTCAGTTAATTGACAGGTTTATTTAAATCACAATATCCTAGAGCCCAAGCTGACATCTTCAAATAGCTTGTTTTTGTTAGATCAACACCCCAAAGTCCAAATATATCAGTTTGCTTTCAAACACAGTTACAAAATACAACAAAAAACACATTTGATAGACTTGAAGCAGTGGATGTTTTGTATAAAACAATCCTTAAATGATAATTGGTGAAAATTTTTCTCTTGATTAACTAATACATTAACTGAATAATCTTTTTAGCTCTACTTCCTG
Source organism: Xiphias gladius (assembly GCF_016859285.1). Lineage (NCBI taxonomy): Eukaryota > Metazoa > Chordata > Actinopteri > Istiophoriformes > Xiphiidae > Xiphias > Xiphias gladius. The sequence continues at coordinate 9,503,800 of NC_053420.1, read as the reverse complement.
GTAAACACAAGAACCTAGAGTGCTAAGTGTGATTGAATGAACCATGTAGGAATTGTAGCCCTTTTAAATTATGCATATTATCCTGTCAATGACTGAGGTCTAAAGCCCATAAACATCGGCAGACACTCAGAATCAGCCCTGGCGATGCCAGCCCTCTCGTTGCTTGTTTCAGATTAATGCCTTCACTCTGGTCTTTGGCGAGTGAAATACACATTCAAGTGGAGATCAGGTGACTGATGGCCAGTCAGGAATATTCCTCTGTTTGGCACAGAGTTTTAAGCAGGTACATAGTCTGGCTGCTTATTCTGTGTATTTAGGATCGTTGTCCTGCTGCAAGAAGAAGCATCCAGAGTTTTGATGCATTTCTTTGAATCTGAGTCCAACAGATGTCTCTGTATACTTTCAACGAACATCGTCCTGCTGCCGTCAGCAGTGATCTGATCAAAAAAAGTGAACCGGTTCTACCTTGCAGTCTACATGGTCAAGCCAAAACACCACGGCCAGTAAGTCTGACCTGGGGTACGTTCAATCTGAAAACGGTGCGCCCCGTGTTGCTACGGTTTCCAGGTTGAACGACATGTTTCCTCGAAATTGTGTGAAACCGCGTCCAGTCGGCTTCGAGGTACGTTTGCTCTTTTTTGGTGGGTGTGTCAGACATGTTACCCAATCAGCAGGGGACGTACGTGAACCCCACCGCGTACAAAAGGCAGTGCGCATGCGTAACACAACAGGGTGTTCAACTCACCACCTTTTCCATTTATCTAAACATTTTGTTAATTTTTTACAGGGCTGAACATGCCACCGATCACCCAGTGTGCCTCAAATCAAGAGCTGTTCCTTTTTTTCTCTATTTTTTCATCTCTTTGGGACAGTTTGATCTTTGTCAGATTTTTTTCCAGGGGGAGGCATCTTGACGTTTGCCTCGGGTTAAGCTGGAGTAGTCTTCTTGTCCATAGTTCTACATCTTTAGAACAGTTGGAGAGGAGTTTTTCTTCACCACCCTGTATCATAACCAATACTGGTCTTCTGTAGCTTAGCGGGTCATTCACAATTGCTGAGCTCAGCAGTGCATTCTTGCAAAAACTTGATTTCATCCCACTTACTATTTTGACTGTGTCTCTGATTTTGGCAGAATCTGATTTTTTTTATCCTCATCGTACTCATCCTGCTTTACATGTTTTAACACTTTTGTGGCCCTCAAGTTGAGAGACAAGATTAGAGAATTACTCAAAACAAAAAATGTCACAACTCTAAACATATTGTTCAGCTCTTTTACATGAGGTAACAAGTAAACTTAACACACCTGCCCAACAAATATTTGAGCAGCCAATCTTCCAGTTAGTTTTGGTATAAAAACTGCTACAATTCCTACATTGTTTGCCCAATATTGAACGTAATGTCCATTAAATTAAAGATGAAAGTCAGACTTTTAACCTCGCATAGCACATCTCTGTGTGTTTGTTGGTATAAATAAAAGTAAATATTTATTTCTGTGTGTAGAGACATAAGGGAGCTGTTGTGGCAGAGATGGATCTGCTGTTCTATAGCCGTCCTTATAAATTGGATATAGCAGCGTAATATCGAGCTACTTAAACACTTTGCAGTCGCTCCCTGTGGTCTCACTGTGTGACAGCTTTTCTCGAATATGCTCTTTAGAGATAGGCCTACTGCACTTTCCTAAAAAAAGAGCCCAGTTGTTATGAGGAGATTTTAATGGATTTACAGCAAGTCATTAACATTACGCTTCAGTGTTTTTATAAGGTGCAATTGTCATGGGATGTCAACAGAATGAATAATTTTGAAAGTCTTTCTTAGTTATCTCTCTGTTCAGTGTCTTGTGAAAAGCTGTAAAACACACAGAAATGTGTATTTTTATCCTATGTCTCAGATGCATTGGCTATTTTGTGACAGTTTAAATTGGTCACGCTCGTACATATATATCGACAGATTAGTTGTGTAACACTGGGACTTAATCAAACTAAATTCTTCATTAATTTGCAGTAGCCTATTCGACTGTAATCCTTAGGCAGCAATCAAATGAACATTAACGTAAATGGATGGAGGGATGATACAGTTTGTGGAAATGAATTACTGGAACGATAAATTCCTCCATGGAAAAACAAGTGACGGCACAAGAAATTGGACACACCTATTTTCTTCTTTTCATGTGGAAAAGTGAAGCGAAGTTTGCACAAAGTTGAAGCAAACGTTTTTTCCCTTTAACCTTTTTGTTCAAGGCTCAAAGAAAGGGACATTTAAAGGGTCATTTTACTCCAAATAAAAATACCTATCTGCATGGGTAAGTACCACTGGAGCTAAATTGGAAAATATTTTTGTGATTTTGTGACTATGTATTTTTCTTATTGTCAACAAATCCTCTGAAAAGACCAAAGCTATGTATATAAACATATACTACTATGTGTTTGTCTGTCTGAGTACTTTCCAGCATCCTTACCCATTCTGTTGCACCCAGCCCTAAGCCTGTTCATCCCTTCTGATAAAGGGATGGTTTGGCTTTGGTTTGGTTTTTTAACACCATTCTAATACATTTATAGAATACAACAAGCCAATAGAACCATAGAGTGGTAGGTCCAGATCTATAAACAATGTGTTGTCTGGTGTTTTCATGGTAGAAAGCTTCTTAGCCAGGGTTGAGTTTTAAAGCTTTACTGTCAAAGTTGACAGGCTGGTTGGAAAGTAACATTACACAAATTCAGATTTTACATTGTCTTTTTCGAAAACGTGGTTGTGAAAATAGGTGGATACACTCTGAAGACATGGAAATATGTTTAAATTTGAAGAGGGTTTGAGCTGAACAAGTTATTTTCACTGTAGATCAAGATTGCAAGTAAGTTTTTACTCCCATCAGCCTGCCCACACATTTCAGAAAGGTTATGTGGCAGCCCACAGCAACAGAGGAAGTTGTTATCAAGTAAAACTATTATGTAAATGCTTCAGCCAAGTTTTCTTTTGATGTGTAACTCAGTCAATTTGTTACAGGATTATTACACCTGACCCTTCCTAGACGTAGGTGTGAGTAAAATCTCTGGAGAGCAGACAACAGGGAAAAATTTTGATCAACGCTATTCTACATTTCTTTTCCAATATGGTACGGCATGGTAGTGATTAATACAGTACCTTTTTATAATGAGTGGGAATTCTAATCACCTCACTGTGTAATATGCCTCAGAAGTCTAGAAGCAGGAGAGAAAATCCTTTCAGTTCTTCAAAGTGCTTCTGCTTCCCACCCTTTGACAATTTGTGAGGTAAATTTTTATCTAGTCAAGGTGTTTTAAATTTCTTTGCTGGCTCCCATTGCACCAATACTGCTGTTCTGGTTCAGCCCTTAATGTTGGTGGACCTGACTCTTCTACTGTGTACGTGGTCTTACGGTTCCTATTTGTGGACACATCCATCCACCCTAATCTCCCCCCAACACAGACTTTGCTGCTCCATAATAACATTACATGATTTCCTCATTTCTACAGATGCTAGAGGGCTTTGTCAATTGAACGTAAACATATGTTGTTTTGTGGCACTTTTTGAAATGACAGATGCTGTGGTTTTTCTTGGAAGGACAGTGTCCTTTCTTTAAGGCTGTCACAGGTGTTGCTTTTCGCTAAATATCATAAAAATATGTACTAAATGACTAAGATTATCATTTTATTATTACATTCATTACCTTTGAGTTCTGTGCTGTGTTAAAGCTCGTGGTCATATACAGCGTGAAATGAACCAGAAGCCAAAATACTCTTCAGAAAAGGGAATTTAGTGTGATTTAAACTAGCTGGAGGCAATTTATTACAGTGCATTTGTCAGCTCTGTAGACATATCATATTTAGGTCTCCACGGTGTTTTGCTTAGTTTTGTTCAGGTTTGTAGTTTTATCTCTATGTTCGCTTGTGAGACTGATTTATAAGAAAATAGTAAAAAGTGATTTAGAGCTTGGAGACTTTATTGTAGCGCTGCTATTAGAGTTACCATAAGTCTGTAAGGAGAGCAGAAAATATGTGTTTTCTGAGTTGGTGAAGATAAGAAACCAGTCAGTCTCACACCATGCATCTCAATCATGCCGTGTGCCAAAAGGTAATCTGTGATTCACGTCCTACCTGCTTCTCTTCACATTCTGCCATTAGGCATCTTAAACCCTCTGTCTCTTCTCATTCTCTGTCTGTAGTTGTCACACAGTGTAGAAGTTGTCTCCTTGGAAGGGTGCAACATATAAGGGCTTAGCCTGGAGGACTAAAGGCTTTTTCAAACTAAACACAAAACAAATTTCAGGAGTGGAAGTTGCATATAGAGTCAATGTAAAGACACGAGTTAAGATGCTAATCACTGCAAATTTGACCAGGGTGGAAAAAGGGCAGTGAAGAGCAGCTGCATGAATTTTAAAATGTTTCGACTTGAGACAAAAATTCACTCTTGTCCTGAGGCTGCATGCCTCCACTTTATTAATGTACAAACATAAGAAGAAAAAAGAAGGAAGAAACAGGAGGAAGAGTTTGAGTTGAGTCTGAGACCACTCAGTTTCTGAGCTGCCATGCAAACATAACAGACACACAGTCCAAAGTGATTAGTGCATAAATTAATAGCTAGATACTTACATTTGCACAGTCAGCACACTGGCTGTTATCAGAATCAGAATCAAGAATCACAATCAGAAAAACTTTAATGACCCCCGAAGGGAAATTGCTCTTTTTGCTGTTAGGGCCAAATTAAAACAGTCTGCAAAAACTATGTGATAAAATTTTCATAAAAATGGAAGTTTAGTTCAGATTACATTACAGATGAATGTTCTTGCTGAGAAGAACAGTGGAGTTTATTGACACCAGTCGTTTTTTAATTGGTCCACTTCATCTCATGAAGGACCTTCTGAAAGCACCAAACAAGTGACTTGCAGTTGTGGTTTTGGGATACTGAGGGTCACAAAAAGATACACTGGTTGGGTCCACCGAGTTTGGCTGCATTTCTCAGGCACATTCGAAGGAGCGTTTAAAACGGGACAACACTTTCGACTCGTTACAGCGTATTCTGTCTTCATACGTGGATTTCGAAGGAGACAGCTCTGAAATTGGGACACAGTTATCTCTCCCTCTCACTATTCTCTCCCACACTGGATCTCAGTGACACCACATACATGGATGCATTGTAGTAGTCCACCGAAATGCAGGGGGAAAGTTTGAAGAATGTGCAGATAGGAGACACTTTGAAACTGTGGAGGAGGTACACCTGTTATATCACCCTGCAAAGTCGTTCTTGGAGGGCATCTGTAACATAGACTGAATTTCTCTTTCTAGATTTTCGATTCGAGTGCTAAAACTTACTCTAATAATTGCTTGATGGCTTGAAGTAAAGGCAGTTTTTCACTGGCCCCCTACAGAACATAGAGGGGTGGATGGAGAACAGGTATTAGCCCCATAGATCATGTAAAATTAGCAGCAGGAACCGCTGTCAGCCCAGACATTGGCACTTAATCTTGGACTTTTGGCAGACTGTTGCCTTAACAGGTCAAATGATATCTATAAATCAAGGATCCCCTGGTGGAGAGTGAGAGGGAGCCAGGGAGAGAGGGGAAATGCATAGAGCTGGCACTGAAACTCCAAGGGAATTAAATCCCGGTCATAAAGCCTAACCCAAGGAAATAATCTAGTCTATTTCATAAAGGATTAAAACCTTTAAAGAAGATTGATTGCCTCTTTTTCCTTTTCTATGCGATATAATCCTAGATTATGGAGACCACTTGGGGTTAGATTTTAAAGAAATTTGCACAGGATTAATGGTGAAGGGGGCATTCGTTCTAGCTGGTCTGTCATAGAAAAAGATGCTTTTTTAGGTTCTCATCCTCCCCTCTGTCATAAGAGAATAATGTTTCTAAACTAAGGGAACAGAAAAAGGAGTAATCTTTTCCTTCTTTACCCCTATTTCTTTTATTGTGTCCAATTTTTCAAGGTCCAACATTGCATTGGTTGATAATAAGTAACTTTATTTAATCAGGTTGTCTCATTTAGATCAAAATGCCTTTTCCAAGAGAGAACCTGAGAAAAAGTCGTCATCAAACAATCCCCCAGCCAGCATACAAGAACATGTCTAAAGCAAGACAACTAACCATCAAGTGACAAAACAGAATTATTGAAAACAATAAGAAGAGTAATTTAAAAGATAAAACATAGTAAAACTTTAAAATCTCCAAGGGGAGTGAAAGAGTCCAGCTTGAGAGAAGTTCGTAGTTCCTTCCATTTCCAGGTACATAGCACTGTGAAAGTAGCTCTGCTAAGATTAGTGTGTACATATGGGACATCTGAGGCTAAAGGTGTAGTTTGACATATTTGCTTTCTTGCCCAGAGTTAGATGAGAAGATTGATACCACTTTCATATCTGTCAGTTAAATTACTACTACTACTACTACTACTATTTCTTTGAAACTTATAATTAAATTGTGGTCAAAGAAATCCATGCAAACAGGCCTGGAAAGATATGACAGGGAAAATTCAAACCATGGAACAAATACTTCCAAGTTAAGACGGAAATTACAATTACGTGAGAGAAGGTGGAGAAATGCTGTCATCGTGACAAACAAATAAATACTTGATTTTGAATTTGTAGAAATAGATAGACATACAATATTTTAATAAATGAATGTGCATTGTGTGCATCTGTTTTATTTTCGTTTTTGGTCGTTGCATTGTATCTCTATTATTTTTTCCATCCCATTTATCTTAATGAAGGGCAGACTAAACAAAAAACACCTCTCTGTATAATGCAATACAGTTCAACAGCACCACAAACTGCAGCCTCCAAAAATGATCATAAAGTTGAGAAGAGATGTGAGGTACAAATTGCCCTTCATACCAAATCATTCGGCCGCATGACAAAATTAGGTTGTCTTTCTGATACCGAACATAGTCGTGGATCTCGGGTGAGCAGAGCGTGTGGTGTCCACATTGGGACGGGAGAGGCACCGTGACAGACAGGCTGGAATATCAGGTGAAGAGAGACATTAGCGATTTGTAATCACAGAGTCTGGTTGGCAGCGGCAGTCGTAGTAAAGGAACGGGAGGTGGTGATGGAAATAGGGGTTTCTGGAGTGTGTGTGTGTGAGTGAGAGAGTGGAGAGAGAGCGGACCTCAAGCGAAATGCTCCACCACCCATGGAACTAATTTAAAGTCCTCGTTTAGAGGCTGTCACACGAAGGGCTCTGACGACCACTGATCTCTGCACATTTAACGGCACAGGCAGCTGTCAGGGAGTTGACAGACAGGCCCCACCACTGACTGATTACATACAGGCCCAGAGTGAACTGTGATCTGGCGAACTTTATTTTCCCTGGCAGGCCCAACGTGCGGTGCATGCCTCAGCTCGGAGGCCATTCGCAAGCCCGCTCCGCGTCAGACAGACGCTCCATCTCCTCCATTAACACCACATTCCCGTATAAATAATCCCCGAGAGGTTATGATTTATTAAATTTGTGGATGGAGACCCTGTAACACCTTTGAAAACTAAAATGAAAAAATAAACACTTGGACAGTTTTAGTGGAAGCCTAATAAAAGCACAAAAACTCTTCTCCATGCTCTTCTCCAGGGTTTTATGGAGAGGACTGGAAATTATCTGAACACCTCTCTTATCCTAAAGTCTGCATATTTTATTCCATGACACAGACATCCGAGTATTAAATAGGTTTCAACTTTCACAGAAACCATGTGTCAGGAAATTGCAAATGAAAGAATCGTGCCAATCCGTTCACCTGCTGCAAGTGCTGCCAGTCTGTCTGTGTGAGTGAGTGAGTGAGGCTGTAAGAAAGCTGTTTAAAGTATACTCAGGCACAGATTTATCCGCAACCACTGGGGATAGAATAATCTGAACTAATTTTAAGATTAGTCAGTAATTACCTCAAAACTGCACATTTCCCAGGTGGGACCACATTAGCAGATTCTCTAAAATTGTTGAATTGATTTCAAAGAGGCAGCCTTCTGAGTCTGACGTTTAAAAAAAAAAAAAAAAAACCCAACCAGGAATGTCTTTCTCTTTTTTAGAGTAAAAAACACATAAAAGTTGTTATTTTATGTGTCTATAATTGGTTTCATAAAATTCAGGTTTTAAACTCTATGTTGACAGTTAGTTTAAACCTTAAATGCATGGGTATATTACTTAAATCCCTGCATACTGTACCTCAGGTCTGTGGAGATCAGTTACTCATAAAATACAGCTTGAATTATGAATCAAAATAACTGCGTGTAAACATTTTAGTACTTTGTATCCTCAGTAATAAACCCCCAAACCATACTTCTCCCTTTCATTTGTGTTTTTACAATCACTTAGAACACTTTTTGTCATCTATATGTAGCCTCTTATATTTTAACTTATATACGTATTAAAGTCTGTTACACATTGACACAAGTTCAACTTGCCAAACAAAAATTAGTCAGTGCAGTAATCAGTAATCACACTGCCTTGCAGTCACTGCAACATGTTTTTAAACCCTGTCCCAGGTCTTGTTTGGTGGGTAAAGCCCCTGAAAACATGATTTTAAATCATTTGATCTCAGAATCTTATTGGTATTGAAAATAAACATAGTTGCAGATCTAGCATACACACAAAACAACAACATTCCCAAATTTGGATCTGTGTATTTTCACAGCTTTTTCAGGACTTTTCACATAACTCCACAGAGTTATGTGAAAACAAATCTTGAACGTGTTGACATATAATAACAGATCCTCTGTAAACTCTATTCTCTACTAACACTTGAGGTCAAATACAAACACAGAAGCAGGTTTCTTCATCTGTCACTATGCAAAAGGAGGCTGTTGACATCTCTCTTTGCCTGGAAAAAGAAAGCCATCAAATAAGAATTCCAGCCTCTCTACCTGCAAATCTCCCTCCATCTGTGGATTAGATTTAAGTCCTTCAAAATCTTGGGCTGGTGCTACATCAGAGAATGTGCGGTGCCGGGGAAGTTACGTAACTCATTAAGACCTCACTGCTCTCTCCTGGGTTGGTTCCTCATCCCTCTAAACTTGCAGCCTTTGAGAAAATAAAGCCATATAAGAAGGTTGAACTGTAAGACACCCGCAAACTCTGTAAAACTTTCTGATCTAACAGCTTGAATTCAACTTGAGGGCAGCACATTTGAACTGCGTCATTAAGCATCATTATGCCCATTGCTTTGCCCCATGCTTTGCTTTCTAATCAGTGGTGTTATTCCCATCCTGCGCAATATAGATTAACAATCCTACAAGAACCAATAGCACAAGGTTGGTCATGTTTTTAATTACAAGCAATAAATTATAATGCTCAGGTCTTGAACAACGTAGGGAAATGTGATTCTACAAGTATACGTAAGGACTATGCGACAGCTAGTTGTATTATTCTTCAGATTTTGTTGCAGAAGTGTGACAAAAATGTTTTTAATGGATATTTTCTCTTCCACAATCCACTTCTGTCAGCCTTTCTCTCCTAATAACTTCTTTGTCCTTCAGGAGGATCGTGCTTCCAGGCTTCCATTACCTGTCTTTCATACGGCACATTTGAAGAACATTGCTATGATTGGCATCCCCCATTAGCAATCCCCTCCCAAGCCCTTTTCCTATTGTCATTCTGCAGCAGTGCTGGGCTGCACTGTTCTCCCTCACTCTCTCTGAACTGCCATGACAACGTGCTGGAAAAGCCTGACGGAGCCCGAAGGCCTCGTCAGTCAAGAGGGCTCTGCTCGCCTCTGCAGATGACTGCACTGTTTCATTTACTTGCATGAAGGAAAACAAAAGGCAAGATTGAACAGGGGATAAAGCGGCCAAGCTAAACACGCCGGAGACACTGACCGCACATACTGTAGTTAGCGGCACACAATTTGCCACAGGAGTCTGTGCTGTCTGTAGAGACCAGATATGATAGTAATATTTCAGTGTGGGTTTAATTACAGCCTCTGCTCTGACTACTGCAAAAATGTTGGAGCTTTCAGCTTGAAGTTCATATGCTAAAAATTATTGTTGAAGATCAAAACTACAAAATTGATCTTTTTCCTAATGATAAGATATTTTATCACTGGCACATTATTGATGGATGATAGCTTTGGTTGAAATTCAGAGGAATAGATCAACATTTTGGGAAATGGACTTCTTTGCTTTCTCGTTGTGAGTCAGATGAGAACATTGATACCACTCCCATGTCTGTACAGAAAATATGAAGCTGCAGGGAGCGGCTCGTTGGCTTAGTTTTGCATAAAAACTGGAAACGGGCAACGAGCCGGGACAGCTAGCCTGGCTCTGTCCAAAGGTAACTAAATATGCCTACCATCATTTACACAGCTCACTAATCAACACGTTATATCTTGCTAGTTTAATCTGTACAAAAACCAAATTATAAAAACAACACGTTGTGGTTCTACAGAGAGTTACGTACTGGACTTTTTCTTGGCTGGGAGAATGACTTCCTGTGCGTCTTGCCATCACTGGCTCATTTTTACATTTATGATACATATGATGTATGTTTGTTTTATTTATTTTAATTTAGAGCTTCTGGCCGGGCGATTTTCTTTTTTTTATGCCATGGAGCTGGAGCCAACAGACTTTAGATTGATACCAATCTTCTCAAACTAACTCTTGACAAGAAAGCGAATGAGTGTTGTTAACTACCCCTTTGATCCACTGGAGGTCAGCAAAAACAAACTTCTGTTATGATGCTTTTACATGAATGATGAAGGGTGGGAGAGCTTTACTGGTTGTATTTTTTAGTACATTATCCGTTTTCATGGTGAACTAATCACTGGACATCTTTTAGCATGGATCTAAATCTAATTCCTGATACTTTCTGAGTCTGCACTCGACACTCAAATGGGTCGGGTACCCCCGCTCCAACCGGGTGGCCAGGTATAAAGATAAATGGAATAAAAGGGAGGCACATGAGAGCTGTTTTGTCTGTTTTGTGTTACACCACACAGTTACAAAAATCGATGTTTTTCAGCTAATGCAAAGATCTGCTACCCCTGTTAGCAGCACGTTATCATTGATCAGTGTCATTACAAATGATTGTGAACTTTACAGATGCTTCAAGTGACCTTTTGTTCACCCACCTTTATGCCTGGGTTTTACTCAGGTTAGAAAACTAGAACTACCCTTGGTTAAGGGTTAGGGGAAGATGTTGACTGTTGCGGAGACAAGACACACAGTAACACAAATTTCATTATTTGCACAGCCACGAGAAATGACCAAAATTGCAGTTTTTCTGATGAGGACAGTCTCGATAAGCAAAGGTCAGATACCTTGGGCTCTACTGTAGCAGGTAACTCTCACTGGCTCAAGGACACCAGCACACATTATAACTGCAGCCCCAGTGAAGAACCAAAAAAGAGAGGAAGTTGCAGTTGGTAGCCTGCTCTCCTTTGGAAGCCTTCATCCATGCCCACTTCCTAATGCTTTGAAATAGCTGCATCTGCCCGACCATCAGAGGAAGCGTGCCGTGGAGGCCTCATCTCTATGAGATCCCTCGCTGCTTTGATGCCTCAATAGACCTGCGGCCAATAAGACACAAGAAGAGGTGGAGAGATTACTGATGCAACTTATCTGAGTTTACACCTGGATGAGTCACTTCGGAGGAAAGTCAGACACTCGGACTGAGAAGAACTTTTTTTGTAGCTGCATCATATAATCACTCTTCACCTCAGTGGTGGTGGTGGTGAGATTTTATTGGCTGGTAATGACTAAAGACACAGCTTTCTGTTTGTTTTTATTTGCTAAATTGTAGCTGCCATGAAACATATCACAAAAACTTGGCCAAACCAAAAGGATTGGGGTAAAATATTTGGTCGAGTGAACTGTATTAAAACTTTAAAGTAAAATTGCTCTCAAAATCATCTAATTTGCATGCACATGAATTATGTTCGATTATTTGTCTTGTATGAACAAGGTTATGCTCGGAATTATTTAGAATCGGTTATGAGCAGCATCAGCAGATCTCACTACATATTTCGTTCATTATGCACCTTTAATTTGCTTTTCTGCTTGGATTTCTTATATTTCATTCACTAAGATTTTATTTTGCAACAAAAATGTTCATTTAAGTTTAAAATAAAATTAACTTCTGAAAACAAAGATGGGAGATGCAGAAGATGTCTGGGTGTTACTGTAGATAATCTCGGGGATATGATTGTGGATGTGCTTTTAGCCAATGTACCCTCTGCCTCAACCTTGCCCGGAGCTAGTGTAGAGTTAGGGCAGCATGCCTGAGGCCTGGTCATGTCTGAGTGATTAGATAAAGCAGGAGAGGCCAAGCGGTGGGAGCCAGAGCCAAGTTTATGCTGCAGTGGCCACTCTGCGACCGACATCACATCAGCGAGCACGACAGGAGGCTGTCACCGCTTTTATTCATTCACGACACCTTCAAAGGAAGTAAACACCGCAAGCGACCGTCTTGATTCACGTAAACATTTTCAGCGCTGATTAATTTTCCGAAAGGAAACCTTTTTATGCTCATTTGTGGCACTTTTCATGCCTCAACCGTGAGCTATGACAGCACAGTTGGCTGGGGGACACTGTTATATATTGCATGCTGCGTTAGTGCGCCTTTTTCTCTACCCTTCTTTATGGTAATGAGACTCTCTGAGGTCTCAAATACTGCTCTGGGCATATTCCCATCTCCCAGTTCAGGTCAGAAGACACCAACACTTTGACAGCGGCAGATTTAGCCATATCATGTTTGACATGACGGTGAGGATTGAAAATGCTGCAGCAAAACACTTTAGCCCTTTCCTATGCAAATAGGCTGTCCTTTTAAGTCCAGAATGCAAAATAATCTGAAAATTAGACAGATTTTTATATGCATATGAATCTATCACAGCCACATTTTCTATCCATTAAATCAAACCCCCGGGTGCTGAAATGCATTTGGGAAAAATGTGAAAATCTGTGAAATGACAAAAAAAGTGGTTCTGTTGCGAGCCCTATTTTATTTTCCTGAATGCTGACCATTAAGCAGAAAGGAATGTTTTTTAATGGGATTCACTGCACCAGACCAGCAGTCATGGACCTCAGAGTTGTCCCCCGCCACGATTCCTGTCTCTGCAATCAGATAGTTTTAGTTCAAATCTTTGACGAGAGCTACATGACTAATTTCACTGGATAAATCTATAGCTTCAAACAGTGTCACAGCACTGTGCATGTGCAGTGTCACAACCAAGATGTATGCAAAATCCTGCATCTCACGTGTTGCAGATCCAAACCAATAGTCAAGATTTTCCTAGGAGAAGAGAAGCTTATAGGAAAAGTAAGAATAAAGAATATGCAGCTTTCTTTGATGCAATAGCGTTTTCTTCTCCCTCTTTTTTTCTTTTTTGCTGTTGTCCCACAAGGATTCATGAAAAATGGATAACAAGGTGAATGATCTTTCTGGAAAAACATCTACAGATACGAATCACAGCATGTGTAAATGTACAAAATGATGACAATTTCGAAAAACATTTGTCACACAGATGCACGGCTATTTCTGAGCTAATTGACAAGATATAATGATAGAAAGTTATTTTTCTGAATTCCAGCCAAAGTGCTTGCACGCTCTGATGCCCACAGGAAAAGCACCATCTGTACAGCATTCCATAAACGTTTTGCCATTCTCATTTTTAGACAAATGCATTCTTGATGAGCAGGTTTTGTTTCATTATCTGCCGTAATGAGTCAGAGGTTTTGTCCCACAGCTTTATTGACATGTTTATAGAGAGCTGTTGGTTCTGTTTTGGACTGGAAAATGTATAAATTATAATAATATGATATGAGGCCTTCTGTTAGTCTGATTGATGGCTTTGTTAGTGTTTTACATCGTCTGGTTATGGAGTGGAGGTTTTTCTTTATCAAACAAAAGAAATTAGCAATATAGAAATCCAAGCCTCTCCAGTCCCAGTTCTTTTATTCTGCAAACGCTTCCTTTTGGACTATGGGTAGCTACATTCTTTTTAATCCCGTTACACTGTTCCCTGGCAGGTGTCTGCTTAATTTTTTGGCTTGCATGGTAGTAATTTACTTACTGTAGAAGCCGTAATAGCACAGAGCAGGTAAACAACAACTGCCTGTTATTGAAATTGTAAACATGAGTTGATATAGGGTCTAAAGGTGGGTCAGTGGTCAGACTTTTGACTGGAGCAGGCAGTATCTATACTGTACAGTAATATATTCCCGTGTATGTTTGTCATTGCATGCCACTGTGCCCGCTCAGTCCCCATGGGAACCATAGCATGGACAGTGCTCCCTACACTTCACAGATGGAGTTTGCAATTGCATACCTCCAGTGAATAATCTTCTCATTACTTATCATGATGAACTGTGGCATGCAAATATCAATAAGGGACTGTGGTGAAGCAATCCAATTAAGGCCTAAAACCAGGAGTCTCATTAGTAGTGAGTCTCTGAAAATGCAAATGACACCCTAGTAGTAATCAACCTTGAATGTTAATGGCCCCGGCAATTCCACCACTACATGATACAGGTGATGTCTACCTGGATATGATTAAAGACTCGAGACTTTAACACTGCTCTCTTTAAGATTTTGGAAGAGAAATTAGCATCCACCCCCTTCTGTGTAGATACAAAGGCCAGAAAACAGCGCCCTAAAGGAAAATGTGCTTGAAATATCACCTGCTTATCTGTGGCCTCTGCTCAGGTTTTGGCTCATTACTATCACGATTGTCATGAAACGTTTGCATGCAGATATTTGGTTTGCACAAGCTAAACTCACTCAGCTCTTGTCGCCTTGTCATCTTCAACCCTATCAGCGGACAGAAACGTCATCCGACGATTCCGCTCAATGCCAAGGTTTTTGATATTCTCATTTTCTTCAAAATCTGTGCACGGCAACTACAGTATGGTGCTGATTAGGGGAGGATCGTAGCTGTGGCTAGTAAACTATAGTTAAAGTTTGTTGTATTTTTTGTAACTTATTGTCCAGTGTCGAAACCAAATCCGATCGGAAAAGGACTGAGGCATTCTACGATGAAAAATCTCACAAGATCACAAACAATACTTGGATAAAGTTAGGGAAAGACTGTGGTTACACATAACATTAAGATGAATATTTAATTGGAGGTTTCTGACTGGAAGCAAACTCTGGTGTCCTGCATTAAAGGCTGACTTGCTACACATCCATCCATCTCCGTTTACTTTCACACTATATGGGGCACTGTGTTGGCACTGAACAATAACACTGGGCATACATTTTTATTGTGGTCTCATCCAATACGGAGGCAATTCCTACGATACTGAGATTCATCCTCAATTTACACGTAATAGCTTTCATTCTCACTCATCTAGCATGAGTTCTGGAGGTAAGGAAAGTAAACTGCAACGGGGTTAATAACAGCTGCTCACTTCAAGGGTCATCGCACACGTTTGGCTACACGGCAGACACCTCAGTATTCACATTTAAAGCAATGCTCCTTTGAGAAAACAGTTGAAATATCTCTTCAGTTTTCATTGGCTTTGAGATCGTTAATGACGTCTTTTTTTTTTTTTTTTGTAATGCAGTAGGCAGGATGGGTCAGCACAAGCAGCCTATCAGACCGCGACGGAAGAGAGAGATGATGCAACAAAAATGCAACCTGACAGAGAAATCCCTCAGAGATATTAAAGTCTGTCTGGTGCTCCTGTGACCATATCAGACCAGCGGTGAGGGCCTCTGCACATAGAGAGACATGGCGGTTTGTTTCCAGACTGTTAAATGGTTAAATGGTTTACAAGTTATATACGGCAGAGTCTTAAAGATGTTTTGAAATCAATAACATCAAGCTCACTAATTAACATGTTTTATCTCTGTTTAATGCTTATAAGATCAATTTGTTGTTTTTATACTTGTTTTTCTACAGATTGAAAAAATGAGATACAGCGTGTTAATTAGTGAGTTTAGTCTCTTTGCATATTTTAAGATTTAAAATCCTTCAGAAAACTCAGCCACACTAGCTGCAGTATGGGGCTTCTGGCCAACGTGCCACAGTTCTGCCCATCAAAGCTAAGAGGAAATTTCTTGAATCTCCCTGGTTTTCCTTGTCATCTGCTGGATGCTCCGTCAGACCCTGACCTCTGCCCAAGCGCTTAGGCCCAGATGACACCAGTCTCAGCAGAACAACTTTTCAGACTTTTCGTCATTCAGTCCAGTCTGGCAGCGCAGGCTTGCGTCAGTTGAAGTTCTCCAGGATTTGACAAGAGTGCAAAAAAAAGTCATACTTAACAACTTCCCACTCAGAAATTACACATCAATAGAGACTGCCAAAACTAACTGCTCCACTCTTGATTTTAGTTTTATTCAGAAGGAAAAAGGGAGAAAACATATTCGCCAATGGCAGAGGTATCTAAGTTTGATGTCTTTTGCCCATTTTCTTCTAAATTTAAACATCTGCTGCTCTCTCTGAGTTTGATTCGGTAGCCCTTGTATAAATGTAATAAAGCACAAGTTTGAGAGGCCACCGCTGTGTGATTTAACATTGCTGTAATAGTGCTCCATGTGTTGCACCATTACAGCAATTTTCAAAGCGCTTCAGACTGGTAGCACTTCAGAGTAGATCTACATTCTTCCATAACTGCAGAACTCCCATCTGCTTAGACATCAGCAACATCTAGCAAAGGTATGAGGCAGCTTGAAACACCCTCTTTTCACGAAAGCACATGAACATCCATCAGACCTTCACAAAACTTTGACAGTTACATGGCGAGAAATTGCAACATACTGTAAGCATTAGAATTTAGCATAAAAGTGCTGCGATTGAGTTTTAGGAAACTGGAGCACTGTTAAAGTGTAAAGGGACAAAATTAGCATTATAAAAATAATGAGATGAAATCAATATGTTCCATCAATACACACGAGGTCGTAAATTCCTGATCCTTTGTATAAGCCTTGTGAAAATTTCATTCATTCTAGTTTATAGTGCTACAATACAGAAAATGACTCCTTTAATGAATTATTAATCACAGGTGTTGGGCGAAGTGTTTACTGTTCATTACTGCCTTAAGGCAAACAGAAAAACATCTTTCACACAGATATAAGGCACAACGTGCAAAAGTGTACATTGTACAGGAAGAAATTTATCCTGAAAACTGCACATCTGTCTTACCTCACATCATCCAGCAGCTTGATTAAAACAGCTGCCAGTGTCAGAATGTAACCAGATTACTAAATTATTCTTTATACTAAACTGGGATGTTCTGTGAAGTGCTCCAGCTGAGAGCCTTTCAACACGTTAGAAGTGAAGTGGAGCTCATTAAGCAGGATGTATTCTGAGAACAGGGAATTGAAGTGTCAGCTTCCTAAAAACTATAGGTGTTAACTTCTCCGGGTCTTCATGTTTCATACAACCTGTGATCCTCCGCCGATCTGCCGGAGCTTTACTGTTTTTCTCTTGTGGATCTGCTTGGCAGTTTCCTGTTGCTGACCGTTGGCTAAGCCCCAACCCCCTTAGTTATTGCCTGTCACGCCATCCATTCTCCCACGCCGCACTTGATATTTACAGTGATAACAATGGCAGATTGAACACTTCAACTTCTTAGTAATTTTTTTATTTAACAATGTGTGCTTGATTTCAAATAGAGTTAGACAAAAGCAGGTTTCTCATTTCTAGCCAGTGACTCTCGATTTCTGGCAAATTTTATCAGCTGTTGCTAGCTAGCTAGGACAATGCAAAGGGAGTGTTAAATATGCACCTGATGGCTACATAAATGATATTATGCTAAAAAAAAAAAAACTGAGACTAAAGCTGCATGTCACAGGCAAAAAGTTGGTATTTTCATTTCCATGTAGAAGACATAGAAATAAAGAAAAAGCATTTTTCTTGTTTTGCAGTGTGGAGCTAGTTAGTCCCAGTAGTATGATGAGGAAAAATGTAAGATGAGTCTGTTACATGATAGTAACATAACCCTATTTGACAGCTCAGCTTACTCTTTCCTATTGTCAAATCATTTCTTTAAGTTCAATATTACAAGGATAAAGGCTTTCAGGATGAGGATTATCCCACAATTTAGCAAGTGTGTTATATTTTACTTAAGAATAAACCAATTTTGTCATAGATTTTTCACTTTGTGGTAAAATAATTTTTCTCCTCCTCCTACTCCTCCCTTCTTCTTTCTCCTCTTTCACATATACTCAGTGTATAGTGTAAGTACTGTGAATCCATTTGAATTGTAGGAACTCTTGGGAGGGTTTTCTGTGATAGCAAATTCACCGCAATCTGACTTAAATTATAGGCGGGGACCTGTAGAGGAGGCCATTTTTCACCAAGCTCACTCTCAAGCTCAGTTGGCTTACAATCATTAATATGATAGTGGGCTGAGACTCTGAAAAGCTTTGAGCAGCCTTGAAGAAAATCCAATTATGATCTTTGATTCCTCTCCAGAAACAGATTACCTATCTCACTAATGACATTTTCCTTCCTATTCATGCCCTCTCTAAATGAGACGATTGAGAGACCGTATGGGTGTTCCAAATGTGCTGGGATGGTGATGACTATCTATTCCTATCAGATGGACAGCTCGCATTATGTATAAATGCTTTTCTTGAGATTCCCAGCTGCACGAGATGAACTTTATAAGGATTATTCGAAATCCTCCATATATTAAGTAAAGGCAAAGAGAGGAAAGAGAGGATGTTTTTTTTTTTTTGTTTGTTTGTTTTTGGGGTTTTTTTTGTTCAAATGAAATGAAGGCAGATTGACGTCCAGAAAACTTCTGGGCCCTTCATCAGCTGTGACAGACGGGGCAAAGTCTGTCAGTTCCATGAATTTCTCTGCAACCAGTTTAAAAAAAAGATTTGGTTTATAGCATTATTTAACCACCCTGTAAAATATCTTTAATATTATGGTGCCTTTGCAACAAGGCTTAACTTTTTCACAGTGTCAGCTTTTTTTGGCCACTGTCATTGTAGTAGCTACAATTTACCATTTTTCTTTGAACATATATATATATATATATATATATATATATATATATATATATATACACTGTCTTTTGAAGTGATGAATAATTCCATGATTCATCCGTGCAGCTTACTACAGCTATTAACACTTTCAAACCCCTGCAGGCGTCACATTGATAATTAAAACCTGGAGAGCTTTCTTTACGGGGATCATGCTGGGATCATGCATTTTCATGAATTAACCATGCTTTATGTGCTGGGCAGCTACAATATGCACATCCAATCAGCTTGGGTCGTGTCCAGCCAGTTGCTAATCACAGGTAGGACATGACTACTCCCTCTTCAGGTCAACATTAGAGCTAGCATTGACAAGGCAGGGGTATTGGAAATTACATATTGGGGAGATTTCTTTTAAAAATCCTGCAAATACTGAACCTAGAGAAATTTTTTAAAGGTTCCTTTCCGACTTCTGGGATTGAGTGTCTTTTCACACAGTATTGCTGGAGGATAGCGTTTCATTCTCTCTGTAGTACACCAAAGTTTAAATACAGCACCTGCACAAATATTCCTGCCAGTGTGCCTCTGATACTACCTCCAAAGCTCGCTCTGGCAACATTACGGGTACATTGGCACTCAGATGGAGTTTTTGCTGCCAACCATTAGAGCTCCACACCTGAGGCTAAATGAACAGCAGTCACACAAGCCCCAAAAGAACCAGCTCAGCTATGTTGTTGTGTTTTCTTTCTTTTTCTTAATCTTTTTTACCTTCAGACCACATTGAACAAGGGGTTCTTCCTAATTCCAGGGCTCGCCGTCTGCTTACGTGCGCCACAACGTGTAAACATTAGTGTTGCAGAACAAAGAGCTTTGTGTATGTCTCTGCTGATTTCTTATAGTAAATGTCAGTAGACTTTCATCTTAAGCTTTTCATTTTTAAGGGGCGCCCTGGATTCAGCAATCTTTCTAAGAAGGAAGTGAACACGAAGGCAGATAAGTTGTACATTCAATGAGAGAAGCAGACTGATGGTCAGTTAGAAAGATGGACGGATCAACAGTCAGAGGGCACGGTTGACTCCTCTTTTTCTTCCTTGTCTTGAATGATCAGAATCTTCATTGGAATTCGTCAACATACACTGCCGGGTAGTTAGCATGTCTCCAAGGTTAACATTTTTAATGCAAGACTGAGGGATTCAGAGAAGCGCTCCTTTGAAGTTTCTTGTTGGAGTCAGAAGCGAGGCTGCGAGGCTGCTGAAGACTGTCTGCAATATTGACATTAAAACTCAACACATAGAATGATGCCAATTGAAATTTCATAGTGCTCCCCTTCGGGAAGCTGGGGAGTTGGGCATGCCAGTGTGAGATGAATAATGAAACTTCCCTTGCTTTGCTCATTTTTTATTTAATGTGGAACTCTCCTTTGTTGCTCCCTGAAGCTCCACGGGAGCCGGTGTGCACATAATACAGGTGTAGAGTCAAAAGAAAAGAGTCAAGTTCTTATTTTTTATATATGCATGAAACTGGGCATGAAGGTTAAATGATTATGAATAGTCTTTTGTTGTGGATTTATGGATCACTGCTGGCTTTCACTCTTGTTTGTCATCACATGCTGAATGTGTAAAGCAGGCTTTTGTAATGAGTTTGGGCTGCGTTTTGAATCAGTTATTTATTTCTTTTTTTCACCTCAAGGATTGACAAAGACACCTCAGGTTATAATTGAATCATACCACTGAATATACACACACACAAAATGTGGCAAGCAGTTTTCCCTCATCTTCTCGCACATTCAAAATGAACCAAATATAGGTGTGGTGTCACTTGAGGTAACCTGCAGTAGCAAAGATGTCACCAGTCCAAGGATGACTGTTGTATCTAGACTTTGAACTGCTGCTTCTTTGCCTACCTGGAGTCAGCAGGAGGCAGCGTTGCCACATATAAATGATGTAAGAGCATAGCGATATCATGACGTACAAAACAGTAAATGTGCATCAGTCTGCAGCTGAAAGTAGCCCCCAACAAATGCACAGTACACTAGTGTTTAGGTAACTTTTGCTCAAAACTAGTTTTAGGAAATTACCGATCCTTTTTAAAAATGAAACTTTATAGTTTTGATTCATTCTTCTTTTGTATGAAGAACTTGGGTTGGAGCTTGGAAAGGATAGGTAATGTTGTAAAGTAAAGATAGGCAAAGTCACTATTGATTTATTGACAATAAGAAGAATATAAAGTGACACCAGCCTTATTCTTTATGCTAGACATCTTTAGTCCATGTACTGCAGCTTTACAGTAAAAATCATTTTGTGTCAGCCTGAGAGCACAATCTATTGCATTGTCATTTGACCCTCATGAAAAAAAGAACATATATTTTATATATATATATATATATATATAAATATAAATAAAACAAACACACACACACAACACGGGATGTAGACTTGACATAGCAAAGCTAACCCTCCGGGTAAAATGTACAAGCTCTTTGCTGCATTAGAAGCCAGGCTGTAGTTCCCCTGCAGGACTTCTATCCAACCAGTAATACATGACACTAGTATCTAGCCAGACAAAATAGCACATTTGTTGTTTTTCATTCCTTTGTGAGAAATAGTTGTAGGCTTTATGCATTCAGGCCGTGAAACTGGGACTCAACACAACAAGACTTTTTAAACATCTGTAGTTTTCCTTTTGTAAGAAAACACCTGCCCTACCTTCTATCCCCTCATCCACCTTTCCCTCTCTTTCTTGTTACAGCTCATCTCTTCTCTTTGCCTGAGTCATCTGATAGTGTTGTAGCTCGGCCTCCAGGGACTCCGTGCTCACCTCTGAATCATAGCTCAGCTCCCGAAAGGTTAATAACCTAATGAAAAGTCAAGGGCATCTGTTTGAGCCATGCCGAAGCTAAGTGCTGGGGAAGCAAAAAAACAAGAGAGAAACTGCCAGGGGAGTGTATTGGATTTTGATTTAAGTAAACAAAGGTGCTCACCTATTTCAAACCCCAGAAGGAGTGACAGTAAGTGCAGTTGAGCTTTGAACTTTATGCTTTTGGCTTTTTTATGAGACTATGAGGTCAAGGGGCAAGAGGGTTGTTTGTGTCTCCCATTATGATATTGTCTCTGAAGTATTTGATGGAGATGGTGTGTGCTGCCAAATATTAAGAAAAATAGCGTCTGAGACCACACACCGTCAAAAGAAGAATGATTCCGTAAACCTTTTATGATATGAATTGAATCTTTTGCTCTGTCTGGTGCGTGCGTGGCGCTGCATCGTGAGTCACATCTCATTTCACTGAGAGGAAGTTATCCCCACAAAGAAGAGCGGCGGCTTTCACATTTAGGAAAGTTGGTTTTAATCTAATGGCTTTGTTCATGGGGTTTCCTGGCTTTTAAAATCCCCTGAGAGTGAAAATGATCTACCTGTGAGTCTGTAGAATCAGTGAGTCATGCTAATTAGCAATTACATCCACAATCACCCATGTTAATTCACTTAGATGGAGTTCACTGTAATTCATTCTCATTTTCAGGAACTAGGACTGACGTTAAGTTAATAACCTAAAATAAGTGGCATTTAAGAAGCAGAGTCCTCCAGTCACAGCGGCAGCCACGGGCACACACAGTTACCTCTGTACTATTTTATTCTTTTACTCATCCCCTACACACATTCAATCACACACACACACACACGTTCTTTTTGAATCTTTAGCTCTCTCGGGTTCTGTTTGAAATCTAATTTTTCCTTGGAACAAAGATTCTATCTCCGTCCAACACACATGTCAATACATGGACAGTGTCTTGTGGGAGAGCTTACTTGATTTTCCATTTGTTTCTCCTCAAAGACGTGTCCTGACCTTTGGCATTTACATCAAACGCAATCTCCAGCAGAGGACAGATTCAATATTAGGAGTTATCTGAAAAAGTCAGCAGCTTACACAGTCATGCAAACTATAATCCTATGCATGACATGATTATGAGGTATTTGTGGCAGAGTTGAAAAACATCCAATAATATATCAGCTGACATTCTTTTTTTCCACACAAACACATAACATAAACATTTTTGATGAGGAGCCCCTAAGCTTTTTTTTTTTTTTTTTTTTTAAATAAATAATAATGTAATGCAATTTCTTGTTTTTTTAGCCTGGTCAATTTATCAGTTTGGCTCTGATGCAAACACAATGCTAAATTTGGTGGGGGTAGTATAGAAACCTATTTAGTTTTGGGCATGGTACTTAAGTGGCAAATACACCTTCAGGGTCTAGAGCATGCGCTTCTTTTATTAGACGTAAAGAAACATCTATATACCACATCTGATATGCATAAAGAGCAGCACACACAGCTAGAAACCTTACAACAAATTTGAATAAAAATATCTTTGGGGAAACAGAACATCTATTAATATGTCTTTTCTTTGGCAATACCTAATTTTAATGAGCAATTAAGAATACATTTCAGGGTAAAAGACAGCGCACAATCCATCACACTGTTCAGATGCCCTATCAAGAGATTGCTTGATAAGTTGCCCTGCCTAATCAAGTTAACTTGGTAATTTTTCATGTTTTAACAATCCATTTCCCTGACAAAATCCTGTCTATGGAAACTCCTAAATGGGAGAGCCAGCCACACTGATTGTGTTGAAATACAAATTGTTCCTCTTGTGTTTTTTGGGGGGTTTTTTCCTGAGTGCATTGTAGCTGGAGAAACAGCTCCTTAATACCAATTCTCAAATTTAACTCTATTCAATGTTTTCTAACCAGTGAGCATAATTAGCTGAAGGACCCTGGACCCTGTACACCACACAAATCCTATGAATTTTCCCATCTGCATGTGCAGATAAACAAGAAATCCAATCCACAGGCTTCGCTGTTTAAGACCAGAGTTCAATTCCAGCTGACAGATTCAGAGGAGATTTTCTTTGTAACCTGTGCTTTCACCATTAACCACAGAATGTGAACCAGCAACCCTGGACATAGAGTAAATTGCATCAGTTGCTATCATCAATCTCTATCTGTTGGCAGCATGTCTTATAAACTTACCAGGGCCAAGGAGCTGTGGTCGGCTGGATTGTACTGTATCTCAGTCACACAGGTCTGTTCAGAAAGTCCTGTGTGACAGGCCATGAAAGACCTCCTTGATGGACATCCTGTGCCCTCGGGATTTTCAATTTATCCTGAATAAAAAACAAACAGGCAATTATTAGAGAGCGGCTGAAGTTTTTGCAAAACTGTGCTCATATTTGGCAACTAATCTTTGTAAGTGATGTAATGATTATAATTGTATTTTAGACATGGTAGTGGCATTGGTCTAGGGATGGCAATGTTGGTCTGTCAGTCAGTCAGTCAATCCACCACTTTGCTCCACACTCAAATATCTCCACCACTATCAGACGGATTATCATCCGTGATGCCCAGAAGATGTATTCTACTGACTTCAGTGATCTTCTGACTTTTCACGTCCACGAGGTCGTCATTTGTGGTTCGGAGTGAAGTGTCTCGTCGCTTATTGGATGGATTGTCTGAAAATGTGGTGCACACATTCACGCTCTCCACAGTTTTAATTGTAATAAATCTGGTGATCCCTTAACTCTTCATTTAGCGCCATCAGCTGATCAAATTTAAACTTTTTCCGTACTTTGGTTAACAACCAAATAATGGCAAAATGAATGACAGTACTTTGTGTTTAGTGCTAATTAGCACATTTTAGCTTGCTAACACACTAAACTTGGATAGAAACAGTGTGAAACATAAATGAAAATACTGACAGTCTTTAAGCTGTACTAAAATGATTACCAGTACCGTAGATATTATAGATACCTTAATGCCTAAATGTTCATAAATAAATAAAGACTGTATTTCTTACTCCTTTCTATCACAACGTGATAAACTCTTCTGATATACAGTAGGTCCGACGTAATACCTTCATTTTGACATCACCCTCTGAAAATGTAATGTTAAAGACAAAAAACAAACAAAAAAACAGGTCTTTACAATGAGCATT
The DNA here is from genome assembly GCF_016859285.1 of Xiphias gladius. Lineage (NCBI taxonomy): Eukaryota > Metazoa > Chordata > Actinopteri > Istiophoriformes > Xiphiidae > Xiphias > Xiphias gladius. Next base: position 9,478,943 of record NC_053420.1, on the reverse strand, counting down.
ATTTAACACATAACAAGCTGCTAGCTTGACTATAGACTGTTAATCTTGTTAATGATATAGTAGGGTTTTTTTTCTATTGTTGATTTACTTTTGTCGCACTCTGATTGTGAGAGTCTCTAACATTTGTCATAGTCCTAGATTCATAAATATCTGCATTTTTTCTTCCTTTACGCATTCATAATACATCACCAACCATGTTTGGGGAAAAAAAGAGCTAGAGCAACTCCATATGTAAATCACTATTTGTTTAAGTTACCACAATAGCTATTATCAGTCATAGATTAAAGACATCGTGCAAAGAACTGAGACTTTCCCAGGCGGAACTTTTTCCGAAGCGTTAACTGTCCCCGTACTTGACAAATTGCAGCCTAAGACCCTCAGGCAAGATACTGTTAGTCTAAATTCTTTTAAATTAATCATTTAGTGTTAATTTTGGAATCATTTCTGTAAAGACTACTTTAAATTTCACATGACAGTTTTGGGTGAGAGATCTTAATTTGTTTAAAGTGAGGCTAAATCTGCTGTCCTGTGCCAGCATGCTGTGATTTGAGCAGCGACCAGTTTAGGTACTCAGACGACTGTATGAATTTCACCCAGATTGCCGTGGTACTCGCTCTCAGTGAAAGGGGGAGCAGGTCGGCGCTTACTACCAGCTTCACACTGTTACCCCGAGAGGATCAATATCCAATTCAGACTACACTGGATTTCGCCAATAAACACCGTATAGACTCAATCGGTTGGCCTGAAAATCTGTTGCACCTCGACTGCCTTTGTCCGCTTCTGTCTCTGGCCTAATGAGATGTCTCAATGACCAACAACCACTCATGCCAATGTCACCGTCACCATCATCACCCTGCCTGTAAAACTCCAGTCTGGTGATATTTCTGACACAAACTCAGTGGTACAACTGTAAATCAAATGAGATCCAATACAAAAGCTCAACCATAAATTCAACCTTTACAAAGATAATAGTGTTTAGTTTTGATTAACACTGTCAGAGAGCTATTGATTTTACTTGATGTTTGTTACTGAGGATGTTGTTAATAGTGCTGTTGAACTGGACTACATTATGTTGAGAGGGGTTCCTAATATTTTGCCCACCTCATTTACAAACATGCATTCCAATACAACACAGTTCAGCTCAACACCACTTCAAACTACAACCTCATGTATGACCTGGCTGGATCACCATACATTTAAACAGAGTGGGACTTGGTAGAATACATTAAATTACATTAAAAAATTGAATACTTAAATTATCAGTGGTAGTCATTTTCAAGTCAACTTTTATTTGTATACTGTTCCATTATGGAAAAATGGAGCATGTGAGGAAGAAAAAAGAACACAACACAAACTTCACAAACAATTGGTTTTAAGTATTGCTACATGAAGATCACTTAGACGAAATGCTGACAATGCAAGTGTTAAGCTGTAATAAGAACTGTGGCAGAGGTGAAGAAATAAATCATTTGATCTGAAAGTGAAAAGAAACAACAATGCCCCCGGAAGGAGGCAGAGTACTACTGAAGTGGTAACCATAAACATTCATACACATCCAGTATGTAGAAAATCTCTTTAACACCACAATTGAATTTAGTCAAATCAGGACAAATGTATTGCATGGTGTCAGAGTTAGCAGGGATATCCTGGTAAGGTGTTGGTGCATGTTTACGTGAAAATCTTGCCTGGTGCAGCTTTTAATAAAATATTGACTTTGTTGAGTTGTTAGTTTCCCTGCATTAAAATCCATTCAGTCCACAAACTACTTAATAAATGCTCCTGACTGTCATCCTTACTAAAAGAAGCCATAATTGTTGTGCACTTGTCAACATATGTGATTTGTAGAGAGAGAACTTTATTGCAGCAATGAGCAAACAAGCAGTACTTGTTTTGTCAGCACCGGATTCATGAGAATTGCAATTGCAGGACAATATGCAATTTTTGCATCAGTGCTGATATATCTGGCCAGCAGCACATCGCCTTTTTAAATGAAGCGTCTTTGCTCCTAAACAAAGCAATGGAACGGAAGATTGCCTATAGATCATGTAAATTATCACAAGGGTCTCAAATGCAGAGCTTTTCTCCGCAGCAATTCCCCATTTCTTTGCAAAGATAGGAAGTTTCATAGTTTATACATTTTTTAGAAAGGGTAGTAAGACTGGAATCATCTTCAGTTTCAAAAAACGTAATTTAAAAGCAATAGTAGGTATCAAGAAGTGCATTTTTAATAACAACATCCAATATGAGGCAAGGTAATGTAGTCAAGGCAGAAATACTTTATTATAAAAATCCCCGTGGAGTTGTTTCTCCTTTTCAGAAAAAACAGTGAGTTATTGACTCACTTTGACACTTACGAGCGCAGGCCATCATAAAGTTTTTGGGCCACAACGTGCTGCCTGAACAGCTTCAGTGCTTCTTGGCATTGATTCTACAAGTCCCTGGAACTCTACCGGAGGTATAAACACCATTGTTCCAAAAGATGGTCCCTCGTTTGGTATTTTAAAGATGGTGGTGGAGAGCGCTGTCTAACACATTGGTCCAAAATCTCCCTTGGGTGCTCAAAGGCCACTGACTGCAAAGGCCACAGCATATGATTCGAATAATTTTCATACTCCTCAAACCATTCAGTGACCCCCTTGTGCACTATGGATGGGGGCATTGTCAGCCTGGAAGGACCACTCCCATCAGGATAGAAATGTTTAATCATAGGGTAAAGGTGATTAGTCAGAAAAACTTTGTATTGATTTGCAGTGATCCTTTCCTCTAAGGGGGCAAGTGGGCCCAAACCATGCCAGCAAAATGCCCCCCACAGCATAACAGAGCCACAGGATCCCCTCACTGCAGGGGTCAAGCATTCAGGCCTACTGAGCGTTCATGCCGACTTCTTGAGAATATGGTGAAGGATGATTCATCTGACCATGTCGCTTCTTTCCACATCTCTGTAGACCAGGGCCTATGGTTTTTGCGCCACTGAACTGTGCACTCATCTTTGTAATGAGGTGTTTATGCACTGCAACCCCACTGTAATATCCCTTTCTGTGTAATTGTCGATGGACTGCTCTTGCTGACAGTCTGCATTGACGTTCTCAGTCCCCCGAGGAAGAGTCGGTCCTCTGCTTTTCTTTACATTTCGCACTAATGCACGAGCACCACGGTTATCAAATGTGCCCTGTCGTCCACAGTTTCTGACCCTGTTTACCGACGTCTTTCCCACTGATCTAAATGCAGATGTCACTTTAGTTACTGTTCCTATTGAAACATTAGCCGGTTGAGCAGTCTTTGTGACCAAAGCTCCTGCCATCCAAGCTCCAACAGTGAACACTCTTTCATCGTTACTTGGATATTTTCTTCTTGCCATCTTGATACAAAATCCGAATCAACTGGGCCTGCTCAGCATTTTTATACATGGCACAGAGCATGATGGGATGTTAATTGCTTAATTGTACCATGCAGTGCACCCATGTGGAAGCATCTGTGTTCGTAATGTTTTTCCACTCACTGTGTATTGTTGTAATGTTTTTGAAAGGCTATGATGATGTAGTGAGATCATGATTTCTTTTGGAATAAAATCACTTCTTGAGGAATAAAATTGTTCCCAATTCAAGGTCTGCCCACTAGCTTTTTCCAGAGCTTTCAATCATATTGCAGGGTCTTCATCAGTTGACATGGAGTCCTAAAAGTGCCACAGTTATATGCAAAAATTTGGGCACCCCGGGCAAAAGATGTATTTTGTTTATTTTTGAAGTGAAAAGAATTAAATACAACCCCTGTATCAAACAGACATTTAAAAATTAGCCCTTTTTCCAATGTTAATGCACAAACAGAAAAAAAGTAAACAGTAATTCTGGCATGTGTAAAAGTTTTGGAGCCCTATTAAGTTGGTCCTTAATAACGCCCCCTTTGCCTCCTTTTTTAAGCATTGGGGTGGAAATATTCTGCTTTGGATTTTTGTGGCAGTCGGTCGCACAGGAAACAGTGCACAGATTTAGAGAAGAATGGATTCCAGTAAATATCAGCAAACTCTGGATTCAGATGTCATTGAGTCAGTCAAGAAAGTGAAACTGAAAAGAGGCTGGCTTCTACAACAGGACAATGATCCAAAGCATACCTCAAAACCCACCATGAACTACTTCCAGAAACACAAGCTGAAGCTTTTGAATGGCCCTCCCTGTCCACTTACTTGAACGCCATTGAAAATCTATGTGTACATAGCACTTAAACATGCTGTATGTGCAAGACAGCCTAAAAATATCTCATAACTTCAAGTGATCTGCAGGAAGAGTGGGGGAAAATTCCTAAATCAAGAATAGAAAAACTCTTAGCTGGGTACCAAATGCATTTGCGAGCTCTGATATCTGCAAAAGGAAGAGTTACTAAGATATGACAGTAGGGTGCCCAAACTTTTCCACATTTTTTTTCCTTTCGATTTTTTTTAAAGTCATGAAATACAACTAACAGTGCATTAGCATTTGAATACATGTAATTTCCCCAAAACTGTTGCACAAAGCTGTATGGACGAACTCATAACAGCTACTGAGCTGTTATGTCAACAGATTAATCCCCATGAAAACTAAGCAAACGCTGTCCACAGATGGAGACCATATCCTCTGTCAGTATTATTTCCAAGGTCCAAGGGCCTCCAATGTTTTTTTTTGTGTGTGTCTTGTGTGTGTGTTGTGTGTGTGTCTCTCTGTGTCAGAGTTATTGTTTTGTTGTTGTATTTGGAGTCAGAGTCTAGTCACCGACAGATGATATTGAAGCTAATGTTTAACTCACGTTTCTTTCTCAGTGTAAACTGTTTATAACAACCTGACCTTTAAAAATGAATACATCAGGCATTGAGGCATCATGGAATACCTACAGTATCAGACGTCTATCAGGATGGTCAGTGTTTTTAGAAAACTGAGGTAACCTTATATCTAGATTTAAATTCATCCTGTTGTTTGCTGACATCAGAAATTGAATGGATTAAAGGTAGGCAGTGTATTTGGATATTTGGATTTAAGTACAGAGTATAATTTTTTATTGCTGTATGAAAACGATCCCCTACATGGTATATCTGAAAGAGAAAAAATCCGTAATACAACAAGTGCATAAAATCTGCATTTTTTTTTTTACAGTGACCTTTTGTGTTCCAAGTTCAATCAAATTCAATCCGCAGGTCCTCAGCCACCTGACCTCAGCAAGTTGTGAAAAGCAGGAGTCATCATCTAACACCAGCAGCAGAAAGACCCTGACATTTAAATAAAAGATGATGCCATTCAAAAGAAACGCCAGGCCTCGTAGAAAATCTGATAACACAGAATAGCTTTTATCCCGATTTCATAAAGAGGTCCTTACTTGAAGGAAGCATTATTTTTATCTTCTGTGCTACATTGCCAGGAAATTAAATATTCATGGGCTGCTTTCCCCATATTTACATACAATGTGTTTTTTCTCTGTAGGTGAGCCTTATTTCAAGGGCAGTGTTTTTATCACTATGGTTCACTAACCTCTCATTTAATTGTGCCGTTGTGTTTTGAGTATCTTCTTCGCTTTGGCATTTGAGCTCTAAATTAAACAAGCAGTAATTGTGTAAGGTAAGTTCCCTTTAGGATTTGTGCACCTAAGACATTTGAAAGTGAGACCATTGTCATGTAGCTTCACTGTCAAAAGACGGCAGCTGATAAATATTTCATCCCTCCTGCCTACCGAACCTTTCCTGCCTGCTTACAGATGTTCACAGCATTAAAATACTGTTGTGGCCCATGGTGATTCTTGTATGGAGGGTTTGGATCACTCACTTGTGCAAGTCAGTCATGAAGCTGCATTTGGTCATTTTATCTCACTAAATAAAATTCTGGATATTAATTTACAGATCAAAATAAACAATGGGCTTTTGATTAAAATTTCACCACTGATCTGAATTTGGAAAAAAAAAAAAAACTTTGGGCACCTCTGCCTTTTCACTCCATCAGAGGAGATATGATAAACTTTACTGATCCCATGCAGGGATATTGAAGCTAGTTTGGGTAGAGGAAGAAAAATGAAAGTTAAGAGTTAATGATGCAGTATTATTGAAGTATTATTAATGTTAGTGTAGTTGTTGTTATCATAGAGGAACTAAGATATTAAAACTTTTTGGTAACAGTTCTGTGGGGTATATTATTATGTAAATTGGAGAAGCCAGATAGTTCATACAACCCCAGCTGGGTACTATTGCCAGACAAAAGCAGTGTCATTCAATGTAAAAACATTAGTCTGCATAATAAGCTGTGCAAGTTCCCAAGTATTTAATTAGGCAAAGTGTTGACCAACAAAGTGTTCGAGAGAGAAATGGTCTAAGATGATAACTTCCACTGCAATTAGGGAATAAGATCATCGAAAAAAACCTCCTATAAGCCAAAAATGATCCACTATATATATATAAAACTGCATGGCAATTGTCCTAAAATAGTCTGGTGCTATAAAGAAACAAATATGCAATGAAGGAAATATGTGCGATGGTGTGATGATACATGAGAGAATAACTTTGTGAATAGCCTAAATTATCCACCGGGGGAGACAAACCTTGAAGAGGTCAAGTTGAAATTGATTTATTTATTGCATGTACTAATCTCATCCAGCTCATACTTGACTAAGTATCTTTGCTTTAGCTCTGGTGGTAGAATGGGTCCTTAATGTAAAGGGGTTAGTGGTTTGATCCCTGGCTCATCCTGTCCACATGTCGCAGTGTCCTCGAGCAGGACACTGAATCCCAAATTGGCCCAAGTGTGTGTGCTTGTAACTTAGTTACCGTGAGCTAATTTTGCCTTTTTAATCTTTCAAAAGACGATCAAAGACAAAGTTTTTAAAACGTTAACTTTTATGCTGTTTCATCTAACAAAACTAAATGGCTAATGTTTCAAAGGGAGTTAGGGTCCACAGTAAGGCTTTACTCATGCAAACCTGATTGTTGTCTTTGATGTAAATATAGGGGCATGACAAATGAGGGCACGGAGGCCCCTGAAAACTGGGATTAAAATCTGAAATACCTCGCTGTAACATTAAATATCGGCGATAAAATAAGCAAAGTTAAAGTTAAAAAACAATCGAAAGTATCATCAACGGTTAAAGTGGCTGTTACCAATATTTTACTCTAACAATGCATCAAATTACGGTGTGAAAACAATGTGACAATGTGAAAGGGTCATTTGTAAGGAAGAACCTACAGAGAATTATCCCCTGAATCTGCAGCCCCGCACAGCGTTATTGAGCTTTATAGTGAATTTCAGCACATTGTTTAGCTGTTCGGACCATAAATTTACTGTTTTCTGTTCATAACTTTTTTTTGCTGACCCCAAGTGGCCAAAAACACCCTAAAACATTTATTGCAGGTTTAAGCAGAGAGACTAATCTGCTTCATCACGACTGTGTGCGCTTGGTCTAATCAGGTTGGATCGACAGTGGTCTGGCAACTTAAGCAAACAGCTCCACAACTGTCTATAGAGTTTGAGTGAAACCAGTGAAAAGACAAAACAGAAAAAAAGTCCCAACTTAGGCAGATAATTGTGTGGTCATGTAGGAAGAAGCTGATTGCGAAAATATGTTCTCAGGGCCTGTTTTAGCTCAGTGAACACAATGTACCAACAGTCGAGACAAAAAAAGTAAGGAGAGGGTGCTTTCTCTCATTATGGACCATAAACTGCGGAACAGCCTTCCCATAAATATCCAACCTTACACTTTTGTGAATTCCTGTGAAAAGCGTGTTTGGACTCATCTTTTTAATCTCCCTTGTAAAGATGCTGTCTAAACATTTTTTTTAAATATATGTAGGTACGTTTTGTTTTATTTCACATTTTATTGTAGTTTAGTGTTTGTCTGCAACCTTTGACTTCCTAAGTGCCTTTGAGTAATAAGTATTTGTAATTAGTGTGGTCTACTAATACTAATACTACTAATGATAAATTATCATTAGTATTAGTAGCAGAAGCAGCCGCGTTCAAGTACTGAATGTGTAAAAATGTCCAGGGTAACTGTTAACTTCTTGGCTCATACAGTATGTACTGCACATTCAGGACAGCATGGTAGTGTGTTCACTGCTCCCCTTGCCCTGCACCACCATTCTCCTTCCTTATTCCCAGGAGGCCGCTGTGGCATTATGAGGTATGAGAACAGTTCCTCTCAAACCATTTGGCCTCCTGCAGAAAGGTTGCGACAAATCCGCCACGCACAGGCTGGCAGAAGCTATGGAGCATGCCAGGCTTTTTGAACAGGTTGGGATTTGTTGATGTCATTATTGTTTTTTTTTCCGAATAAATCCTCAGGCTATGAGCTGTTGTCCCATGCATCTTTTCAGTGATGAATATTGCATGGATTCTAACTTGACTGGCCAGCCAGCCCCGGTCCTTAATAAAATCACTGAAATGGTGAGGTAAATTATGCCCTAACTGCAGTGGCACCAATTAATTATTCATTAGGAGCTTTTCAAACAGTCCAGGCCGACATACCTTTACTGACAAAGCCTCTGATGGCAAGGCAGAATTAGCATTCAGAGAAAGTTCTGTAAGGCAGAAATAAAGGATTGTATATGCCTGTCATGGAAACAGATGTATGAAATGCAAATGGAATTGTATTACAGGTTTCTTCACTTCCTCAGAACTTTGTTTACTCTATATTTGTCTTGGAATTACCATTTTTATTCACTGAAAAATCTGAAATTATTATGATGGATGTGGCTGTGTTGCAAAATACCACTCGTAAGCTATTGAGGACAAGCACAACACATTGCACAAGGAACTGGTACATATTGATATAGTGGTGTCTAGATGCATCCAGGGTTTTAATCAAATTACTATGCTGACTGCTGCAGTCTAGTTTAAAAAGACTCTACAAATAAAGTGCAACATGGGAGTTTGTTGAATATATCTAGATTAGGTTTTACATCAAAAGAACTACACCTACATGTGCAGGAAAAGGACAACCTTCAAACTTCAATTCAGAAAGAAACCAAGGTAGCACTTTGGTTGCATAATCTATTATTTTACTCAAGCATACACAGCATTTTTTTATGTGCCTCCACGGGAAAGAAGCTGCATCCCAAATTCCTCTACACACTTCATGACATTAATGAGAGTGCAAGTGCTGATGGTTTTTATTTGCAGCTTGGACGCTCAAGGTCTCTTGCGTTGTTGAAAACCAGGCATACCTGCGCCACACTCTAATGCCCTGTGTCCAACCCTGTGAGTGGCAAATGCAGCTACTTTGCATGGGGCAATTCTAAGTCAATTTTCCCAACTTCCTCAAGCGGAAAATGAGCAGAGCACAGATAAGATGTGAAAGTGCATTGTCGACTGTGTAGTATATCTGCTTTATGACGGCATACAGTGAAAATCCTGTAGACTATCAGCAGGGAACCAACTGTAACTCTAATCACATTGCATAAATATTCTCCCATGGTCTCCATGGTAATGTACCCAGCTCATCCAACCATTTCTGGCTCTTATTCTGTTTTGTTATGCTTTCATTAGGTGTTCGCCAGTATATATACTTCACTCCTCAAGCTGACAAAGCTATGTAGTTATGAATTCATGGATAAACGGATTTACTAAACCCGGGATAAATGCTTGTGATGCAGCCATGGCATTGCCAAGACACTAATGAATGCAGCTGATACCAACACATAACTAGAATTAATGAGTCATTGACCCAAGCAGTCACACAATGATGAGATTTGAATTATAATAAGAAAATGTTTAAAACTGTACGGCACTTGGATAGACACTCCACCACAAAAATAGCTGCTGGGAAATGTAAAACGTAGTCATGTTTAAAAAAAAATCTTATTTTATTTTATTTTAAGCACACTATCAGCATGGCTGATGTATGGCGATGTTGGTTGGTGGACTGCTATGAAATTTTGCACAAGCATTCGCGTTTTTCTGACCTACTGAGTTTGGTGATCCCCTGACCTTTCACCTACTGCCTCCTTCCTCCATTTTCTAGTTTGATAACCCCCTTAATTTTTCATTTAGCACCATCATCAGGCCAATATTTTAAATTTCCAACATTTTGGTTTATGACCAAATACCTGCAAAACTAATGACATTCCATCAGCCTCAGCCATACTTGCGTAATGATTTAGCATTGACTACTAAATGTTTGCATGCTGACACGCTAAACTAAGATGGTGAACATGGTAAACATCCGCTAAAGCATTTAGCTCCAAGCGCTGCTGTGCCTAAGTACAATCTCACAGAGCTATATGGCTGTAGACATTTGGTCTTCTCCTTTGTGTCTTAAAACTAAATGGAACATGGGTCAAAAGCATGTCTCCCTTTGATCCGCTACAATACATAACTGGAATAATGATGCATCCTTCCCAATATATATTAATGTCCACCTCCAGTGTTTGTTCATAGCTTGTGCAGGAGTAGAAAGAACACAAATCAATACATGCAGACAGATGGCATACAGTCTTATTTGAAATTATTGGCACCCCTGAATTTTTAGTACAAAATTTAGAATATCTTCAGGAATAAATGCAAATCAACCAATTTTGTATAATCAAAATATTTTAATAAAATGCAAGAGGTTATCGAATAAAACATAATTAAAAAACAAAACTTGGATGATAGTGAAATAATACAAACATAAAATGTACCAAACACAATTATTGGCACCCTTCACTAATATTTGGTTGCAAAGCCTTTGACAACATGGCAGCCTCTAAACGTTTCTTGAAGCCATGTAGAAGCTTCTTGCACCTGTCTGTTGGTAGTTTCTCCCATTCTTCCATTGCTAAGTGTTCAAGCTCTTTTAAGTTTGCAGGAGTCCTTTTTGCAGTGGCAGATTTCATTCATTTCACTGTCCAGCTTTGCTTTCCTACCGTTCTGTTGTGTTGCTGGATGTTTGTTTTGGGTGGTTGTCCTGCTGAAAGACACAAGACGTTCACCTCAAACCTAGATTTCCTGAAACTGGGTAACACATTTTGCTCTAAAATGCCTTGGTAATCTTCTGATTTCATCATTCCTTTGACATATTCACTGCCTTTTGTTTCATCTGTCCATAGAACATTTTCTCAGAAAGACTATGGCTTGTCTATGAAAGTTTTTGCAAACACTAGTCTTGCCCTTTTGTGCCTTTCGCTCATTAGTGGTGTCCTCTTTGGTCTTTACCCATGGAGCCCTACGTAGTTTAGTGAATTGCGTATGGTACGGGCTGAAACCACTACTCCAGATTGCTCCAGGTCAGCCTGAAGCTCTTTAGATGTCTTGCGTGGTGTTTTTTCCAAACTCCACTTTAACCTTTGTTCGTAATCTCTCATTGGGTTTTTTCTTAGCACAACGTCCTGGACTTCACAGTGTTATGACTGTGAAACTTCTTGATGACATTACGAACTGTTGAAACAGAAATTTCAAGATCTTGCCAACTGCTTTATAGCCTTTGGAATTGTTATGTTTTTTGATAATAGCATTTCTGATGCTTTCAGACAGCTCTCCTGTCTTTGCCATTGCGAAAAAGAAACTGGAAACAATCAGCCTCTTTTAATGCAGTAAAACCATCATTCATTGGTTAATTCAGGTCATGTGAACACTTAAATTAAGCATAGGTGAGTCTTATTTGTTTGTTATTTTGTTTAAGGACGTAATTAAAATTCATTAAAAGGGTACAAATAATTGTGTCAAGCGAACATTTTATGTCTGTATTTTTATTTCACTATATGAAAGTATTTTTGTGTTGTTGTTCAGCAACTTAAATAGTCTGATTATACAAAATTGGTTGATTTGCATTTATTCCTGAAGATATTCTAAATTCTGTATTTAAAATTCAGGGGTGCCTATGATTTCAACCGGGACTGTACATACCGTATAGTGAGACTATCCTGACCATAGGTGGTTTGTGCAAGCAGCTTATTACGACCGGTAGTTAGGTTTCTTTTTAGGCGACTTCTAGCGGTCAGTCTACATTAGGAGGTTGGCGTGGATGGATGAGTCGACAAAACACAAGACTTTCACACAGGAAACAAATAGAGGTCTCCCGTGTAGAGTTGACGTCAGTCCTTTTATCCATGACCGTTCCACAACCATAACTGCATGTTTATTATTGTTACCAGTTTCGGTACACCTGGCTCTGGTATGCTCCTATGGGTTTGTATCCGAGGGTAGGAACTTGTTGGAGGACTTGTGGTGAGTAGTACGTGCGAATGACAAGTGAAAGAAAAATACAAATAAGTACAAAACATAAAAATAATAATACAAAGCAAAATTCCTTTAAGTGTGTCAGAGAGAATTATTAGATAAAGCTGTTGACTTGTAGTTGACCAGGTCCTCCCCCACCACGCACCACTTCCCACCCCTTACGTCACACCCTTGCCAACATTGAAGGAACCCAAGGAGGTTCAATGCAGCCTCCCGGAATTCTTGTTACAGATTTTTATCATTTTGTTATGTTGTGTTTGCTCTGCTGTGCCCTGCTTTGCTTTTTGGCGCAGAGCTTTCAAGAAATGAATCTACTGTATCTATACTATGTAGGAATGAAAGCAGCCATTCTTGCTTAATGCGTGTTGTGAGACCGGGTAGCCACAGACACTGCTTCGGTAGGGAAAGTTCCAAATTGGGGCTATCATTTATGAATTTAACAACACTACCCTACCCATCTTTACGAATGTAGTGTCGTGTGTAATTTTGAAATATTCAAACTGCATTTCACGTAGAATTTTAAAGCCTCTGGTGGTCACTCATAGTTTCGCAGTGGGAACATCAACATGGTGCAAAATAAACTTTGTCCACAAGGTGTCCCCACTCATTAATATATTATTGAGGTTATGAGTCACAAATTTTGCTTTACAAAGGATTTTATTTTAGGAACATCTCAGCTTTTGCACAATGGTCCATTCACTTTGAAACAAATAGCATGTGGATGTCCTAAATAACTTAATCATCTTCATTACGTTGTCTTGCCACTCCGTAAAAACTGAAGAGCATCTGAACAGGGGCTCAGTCTGTTGGCTGCACAGGCGGTGAAGATAATGAAGGGGAATTCAAATGTTGTGCTGGAGTTATATGCTCGTTGCGGCCTCGGCTGGAGCTGGGGCCCGAGCCAGAGAGTCTCATGGTGTAACAGTGTTCTTGTCTCTCAAATTTTATCACTCAATAGATCTGCCATCTGGCCAGTCTCGGAGATGCAAAGAGACAGTGATTCAAAATAGAAGCAGTAATAGAAAAGGTCAGACACAGAGTAAAGGCATCTGTAAAATTACTCTCCCTTTTGAATCGCAGTGTAACACAGTGACAGATTTAGTACAGATCTTCGATGCCTTCTCTATACTGAGGGGGAATATGCTCTGGTCACAAATAAGGGTATTCATTTTTATCGCTGATAATAATAATAACATTAATGCCTGTATCCTCTAGATAATAGCCTGTCCCACGTCCTTGATATGTAATAATTGAAGGGAACATTGTGAAATTACCTCTTAAAACAGATTCCAGTTGGACCGGAGCCAGAACGGCAAGGCCACAAATAGCAGGAGATAAATCTGCTGATGCACGTTTTCCTGCATCACAAATCCTCATGATTACCCCACTCTTCTGTGTTTTGTGTGAATGATTTGCTGGGGCTTGATCAGTGGCACAGTCATTCAAAAATGGATCTATCCTAACCTCTCCCCATGAAGGCACGCTCAGGCTTGAAAACTCTGATCTATGCTACCGCAGAAGGAATTGACCCTCATCGGATAAACCGCTCCAAATTGCCTCCCTGATATATAGCCGGCCCTTGTTACCGCTCTCCCCCCTGTCAATTTTCCCTTCCCCTCAAGGTCAGCTCTCCGTGCTGTTGGACAAAGTAGCAGAACAGCTCTACTGTTATTGCCTGCCTACCTCACTTCCAGCTCCCCAGCCCTCGTGCCTCCACCCCTTTGCCCCTGTGGTCCAATCACATTTCAGATACATTAATGACTACAACCACCTTCATGCAGCACCACAGGGGTTAGAGAGGAAAAAACATGTTGACAACAGAAAATGGCTCCAAATCAAGGAGATACAAGGTTAGGAATACTATTAAAGCCTTAAGACATTCAGCTACCTTTAAAATACATGTGGTGCCTCAAAGGTGTTTTGATCATATTAGCAAGTCCCAAAAGAAAAACTACAATAACTTTATCAGTTGATAAGGATTTGGATGGGCTGCAAACAATGATTGCTTCATTATTGATCAATTTTGTAATTTAGTTTTTAAGTAATTAAATTATTAGAATTGAATAATTATTATTATCATTATTATTAAATTATTGAATTAATTTTTCTATAAAATGTTCATAAATAGTGAAAAAAGTCACGGTTTCTGAGAGCCCAAGGTGACATCTTCAAATGTCTTGTTTTGTCTGACCATGACTCCAAAACACAAAGATATTGGGTACCGATCCATTAAATGTCTAATTTGTTTCAGCTCTGGAAAGCTCCAACAAGTGGTTAAGTTGAGGCAATGACAACTAAGACTGTGGTCATGGTCTTAAAAATACAAAATGTCGACTGACGCTTTGTACACTCACCCATCTACCAAACCATGACTACCTCCCTATGATGTTATACACTGTCAAAAGAATATCAAGCTTCTTTACTGCCACCTTTGCTGACACCTTTATTCACTCAACCACAAGAAATCCTTATCAGGAAAACATAGGTTGTTTTTCTAGGTTTTAGTATGAAAACCTATTAAAAAAAGAGACTTAAATAATTAAAGAGCAGTTCCAGCAGTTTTTTTCCCTCTTTCTCTCTCACTTTTTCCCTCTGAAGTATTCTCCTACAAACCCAGAACACATCAGACAAAACATATACTGTGGTATAATACATTTATATCTAATTCACCTGTGTAGGCTTCTGTTCTGATCTAAACATCAAGGTTCCAAATATGAAGAAAAAATATGAAAAAGAAAAAAGGACAAGGGACAATGTCACAAAAAAACAAAACAAAGCAAAGATCAACAAAATTGGTAATATTTAATTCCTTTGTTGTATATCCTGGAATAACCACTTTAGGATTATCCACAGAAGGACTACAAAGATAGAATTTAGAACTAGAGAATTAATTGACTGGTCGATCAACAGATAATCAATCACCTACTACTCTTAAGTGATTTTTTTTCCCAAAAAAAAAAAAAAAAAAAAGCCAAACATTCCCTAGTTTTTGTCAGTGTTTGACTAAACAAGCAATTATGTTATTTGGTTACTGAGGGCAGTGTCCACTGTATCACTTTGTTCATACTTTAAAGCGAATCTATTTTGTTGACAGCAGCCACTGTGGCCCCCACTCAAGGTCAAGATACTCACATCATTTCCTAAAATCAAACAATGGGACCCCTGTGATGACGGAACACATCCCGCCATAGGTGCTTTGTCTGTGTACACAGGAACCTACTCTGCTGTGTGTTTGATGTGTTACTAATCTCCACTAGGCTATGCATTGTCCACCGAGGAAGAAAGATATGTTACATACATTTCTTTTAAGTCAAAATAACTCTAATTTTTTTCCCTTTTTTAGATTAGCTGAATCTGTAATGATCCCATAGGAAAACTGGACTTTTGGAGCTACAGGGAAACCAGTTGTAGATAAGGCTGGAGCGAGAGCAGAGAATATTTACGATACTACAAAAAGACAACCACAACAAAAGAACATACTGAAGATAAAACCGCTATTCGTTAAACAAAAACACAGGGTCCTCGTTGCAGATTTAGGTAGGAAAGAGGGAATTTTTATTAATTTAAAAATTGCATTCGATAATATTAAATATTAACAGCTACAAAAATGTTTGCATCAGAGGTACTCTATCTTGTGTATATGCATTAAAAAACAAATGAACCACAAGAACTCTGCTGCTGGACATTTTCCTTGACACAGAAAATTGCATTTTATAATGCAACACTTTTGATTTCATTTCAGCAAATCTGTACTCCAAGCTATTCACATGATCATTATTTCAGGTCAGATTTTGCTGTTGGCTGAAAATTGTTTCAGAATGTAAATGTTTCATAAAAATAAATCGAAAAACTGTCTTTTGATATTCAAAGTTAATTCCTGACCTTGGAAACAATAGTTGACAAAACAGTCTCACCACAAGGTTCATGTAGCAGCTGTTCTGGAGCATTCAATTGTATCACATGATCTTCCTCAGCAGATGGAGCTGTTCAGATTTTCATTTTTCTGAACACTGTAAGATGGAAAGAACATGTTGTCCTTTTTTCTTTTCTTTTCTATTTTTTTTTAAGTCTTTGAACACTGGTAGCACTATAAACAATATTTTTATGAGTCTGAGTTTTGTGGGCACACAGGAGACGCAAGATACACATTCCTGCCCCTGGTTTTACACTTTCTCACTATAGGACAGTTGGTGGCGGTAACATGAAAAGAAGCGTAGAAATGCATCGCTAATGGAGATGAGGAAGAACACTGCAAGCTAGCAAGCTTGAATGTAAAGCATGGATAACTTAAAATATTCCAAAAATTGTCTTTGGAAATGTTTTATGTGGAAGAAATTGCATGTAACACATTTGTTAGACCTCAAGGATGCATACAATGTGTTTTGCTGAGAAACAACGAATATAAACCCAAACACTGTTTACAAGAAAACTCCAAAGGGCAACTTAAATTTGGTATGAAAATAAAAATATCTGCAAAATTTTAATTCTCTCTGTAACATGAAAAGTTGCATTTCTGATTGTTTTCTAAGATGGGAGTATCCTGATATTCTTTAGGTTCATAAAAACATACCAGCTCCCACAAACAGCACAGCAAAACTGTGCAAGTATGGCAGGTGTCTTGGTCCAGAGCAAAAGAGTGGGGGAGGAGAAATTCAGTCCAGGGTTGTAAATGGGTGCAGGCTCAACCCTCAGTTCAACAAAACCTATATGGGGCCAAGACTGAAGCCTTTATGGCCGGAAGTATTGTATAGCCGGACGTCTGTCAGCATAAAAGGAGTGCTTGAAGGGCTCCATAAGAGAGGGAGAGAGTTTTCATTGTGTGTGTGTGTGTGTGTGTGTGTGTGTGTGTGTGTGTGTGTGTGTGTGTGTGTGTGTGTGTGTGTGTGTGTGTGTGTGTGTGTGTGTGTGTGTGTGTGTGTGTGTGTGTGTGTGTGTGTGTGTGTGTGTGTGTGTGTGTGTGTGTGTGTCAGATGGAAGGGGAAGAGGCTTGTAAACAAACCGAAGATCAAAACAAAGCTTGTGTAACGTAGGTATTTATCAGAAAACTCTCAAGTTGTAGTTTCCGATCCTTTCAATGACCACTTTGAGCGGCGCCCATTGGTGTGCATCGCTGTGCACCATGTGTGCCTCAAAATCTGTGCGATAACATTGAAATGTGCTCTGACGTGTAACAATACATTCAAATACCCCCCGTCCTTTGTAATTTAATGAAATACATCTGTGCACGCTGCCAAAGCCCTGGCACAGACCTGTAAGCTCGTCTGTTTGTTCACATTGGGACGCACAGTCACCCTTGTGTTTAGCCACATAACACGGTTCAAATTCGAACGATCAAATTGTGTAATGGCATTATTGCACTCGGGTCTGTTTAAAAAATAACTGAGTGTCGTAGCTGGTGTAATTATTATCCAGCATGCACTCCACCACATTTAGACACAGCTGGCAGTTATGATACATGATCGGGTTAATTTTCAAATTGCCGTGGACACCAGGTTTTTTTTATGTTAACATGAAATTTAAAGTTTGAAGATGAGAATAAATCATTTGGAATCCGGTTCTGTATTGTCAGCCCTGATGACACTATCAACACCTTCACTTAGACACTTCCAATGTTTCTCAACCTCGGTCATCTTCTCATAATAGTGGCCATTCTGGGTCATGCTAACGTTGCACTATATTTTAGGGCAAGCATCAGAAGCCTTTTAAGGCGTTCCAAAAAAAACTTAAGTAGAAATTATAAATACTTTTATATTTACAATGGATAACATGACTACGTGTGATGTGAACACACCCAATATGACCCAACTTTGCAGGTTCCATTTCACTTGAATGGATAAGCATTGTCAGACTCTTGGACCCCACTGCATTTCCTTTAATCAGGAAGTATCTCAATGTGTAAACAAGACCTGACAAAGCAATCAGTGCTATCTTTTGGTACTTGACAGTCTTCAATCAGATGGTACTTAAAAAGTACTTAAGTTTGATACACGGCCACAGTTCTGTATTAAACTCTAGACTGGGTCTTCTGAGATAAGACAGACCATACTTTTGAGATCCAAAAAGTGCATCGTATCCCCGTGTGATAAGCGTGTTGCCTCAAGTCTCAAGGATCTAATAAGAGCATTAAATCCTTCTGTAAACCGTTCAAGATACCAATATCCCCTGTGTTGCTTTCCTGCGCAAATGCTATCGAAGCCAGAGCTGGACAGACCTTGAGTCACTTTCAGGCTCAGTGTCTCAGTGACTCTGTTGCCTGGCCTTGTTCCACAGTAGAAAATGTCTGCCAAAAAACGGCTTTTCTCTCCTGAGAGGACCAGAGACAAACACACAAAGAGTTTATGTGTGATTGAGGTGGCGGCGCAGTAGGGCCTTTTTATACATTGTACCAGGTGAAAGCTCTCCTGCCACTGCAGCCACTAAATGAAATGGATGTTTTCCTACTTGTACGAGTGAGTTAATTGGCTTTTGCAACACTCTGCCCTCACCCTGACCCTTATGAATACCGCGCTCTTTCTCGGTTCAGCAAGCCGGGATTTACTCCACTTTCATCTGTACCACCATGCCTGGGCAAAAGGTAATTGCCACTGACCTTTGACCTGTGAGTGTCACCTCTGTGGGCCACGGGGCAATTACATTCAATCCAGATGTAGCTGGAGGTGGTGCAATGTTTATTCGATTCCTGGTTACACTGGTGGTGTTGTTTTTGTAAAGCAACTAACCTTACGATACATCCCATGTTCTTATTATATGGCAGATCATATTTATTTTGTAATATCTGAGTAAAAAGAAGAGGTACATGCAGTACACTTGATGAGGTGGGGCATACAGTCCAGCAAAGTATGAGAACAAGGCACATCAGTCACAGTAATGAACAAAGAACACTGGTGGTGTTGACAGAGAGAACGTTGATTGAGAATGTATGGCACTCTTACTATAGCTTATTATACTGTATATGAGCTGTGGTTCACATGGCTGAGCTAATCAATTTTAATCCCTCTGACAATATTAAAAGGTCTATTACAACAGCGGTTCCTAGCCACTGAGCTGCAGGCCAGTACTAGGCAGAAAGGAAACATGTTTCATAAAAAAAAGAAAAAGCCGAATGATAATTCTGTACCTATATATACTGCTGTCTTTACTCATCACTCCCTTTATTACCCACAACAACAGATTAGTTGAACTTAAGTAGTGCATTATTACATGTGGTCAGTCCATCATCATTCACTTAGATGCTTCAACTACTTGTTGAAGGTTTTGTGTTCTTTAAGATGCATTATGCTACATTATGTACACTATTATGATGCATAATTCCCCCCCCCAAACACAGACACACACACACACACACACACATGCCTTTTGCCAGGATTTTTTTACCGTTTCGTCTGACAATTTCTGAAAATTTCCAAAAGAACAATTTGACAATCTTGCCCACTTCACGCAGCAGGGGTTCAGAGGTGCAAAAAGCAAGCAGAGTTTTAACCGCTCTCTCAAGCACTGTTTTTTCGCTGTTTACGCAAAAATTTCTGTTGCATTTTGCTGTTTACAAACGACTGCATCAATACAAATGCCTTTCCAGGAAAATTGTCTTAAAGTGTGCACCATTATTACCATATTTAAACAGTCATTGCGTCTCCCCCCTCTCTATTAAGGCTAGCTTTTGAGCTCAACTTTGAGTGTGACTAAAAAAATGTTTTTCTTCCAATGTGGTTGAACAACATGTTGTACAAAGTAGTTAATTTTGAACATACCAATGCCTTTGGCCAAGAATGTTAAAACTCACAAAGAATTTGACTCCAGTTGTCAGTAGCACACAGTAGCACTTATGCACAATGATGAGAACTGATTTACAGGGCGATATACAGCTTTAAAAAAAAAAAAGGCAATAAGCTAAACAAATATAAATAAATAGTAACAGATAGATAGTGTATTAGGCAAAGTATGAAAATATGTTTTTTTGAAAGCTGGAGAATATACAGTATCCACTGTGTATACAGACTGTTACTGTATGCTGCAGATACTGAGATGTGTTCTGGTTGTTACTTTCCAGTGCATAAGCTCGCTTCAACAGACAGCTAGCTGTAGCTATCTGTAGAACCTGCAGCCTGATTATTAGACATAAACCCCTCCCTAAGCAAGCCCCCCCCCCAATGGTCAGAAACTTCTCTGGTTCCTGACTGCTCATACAATAGGACTAGAACAATTAACTTCCAGGGAAACGACAGGTCTGATACGTAGGCCACAGACACTCAGACATTATGGGATGGGATGGGAGGAAGGATGATGTCATAGTTCCTGAGTCTCTGTGTTGTGATTTGGCACACTCAGATTGATTACGCTGATAAAGCCGGCAGGTTTTCTACCTCCACTGATCAGCTGTGTGACCGCAAATTTTTCTTCAGAGGGACTGCACAGGTAGTCAAAGATAGAAAAACAGCGAGGATCAGACTTTACAGACCCTCACAGTTCACACGAAAGATACAATCACAGAAACAAGAGGAAGGGCGTGCTGTGGTGATTGGTGTGGTTTAATCTGACAGAAACACTGGAGTCCTTTTCAGATTTAAAGCAGAAAATGGCAGCAAACAGTAACTGTGCATGCAGGAATAAGACTAAAATTCTACAGCCACGCTAGTGGCTCTTTGAGGGCGTGGAGGATCTGTGGATCCTGTCAGTCAAGACCCATCTTATTAGACTTGCCTTTGAGTAGAGCTTAACCTATTTTTTTTTATGTCTTTGTGTTTGTTATTTTTATACTGTGTCTCTATTTGCTTTGTCCTTCTTTAATCTTTATTGTGCAGCACTTTGTGATGTCTGAACTAGAAAGTTGCAATATAAATGGGTCAAAGTTATTCCAATTCATCCTCCTTGGAACCATGAATGTCTGTACCCAATTTCATGGCAATCCATCCAATAGTAGTTGTTGCGATATTTTCATAAAAAAAAAAAATGTGAGCCTCATAGTGGTTCTAGTGGATAATTCATTGGATCGCCACAGGCATTAGAATACATTGTCTTGGAATCATAAATGTCTGAACAACATTTCGTGCCAATCTATTCTGAAGATATTGAAATATTTCACTGAATAAGGAAAATCTTTGACCTCCTGGTGCCACCACAGGAAAAGTCAGAGAATCATCAAAGTCATTAGAATTTATGTTCTAGAGACTGTGACTATCTGTGGCAAATTTAATGGCCTCCAAGTGATCACCAAGGTCATTGGGGGGTACCACGAATATCTGCTCCATCCAATCCATCCAGTAGTTGTTGAGATATTTCAGTGGTGGACCAACTAATCAACAGTCCAACGTTTTCATCCCTAGAGCAGTGCCACTGGCATGGCTAAAAAAACAAGGAGGATGCAGTTAGAGGCTAAACAAAATAAGTGTGTTCAGGATTTTAAAGCATGAATTCAAAGTTTGTGGGAAATTGTAGATTGCATACACACGTGTATGTATATACGCATGTGTGTGCGTGTGTGTGTGCGTGTGTGTATGTGTTTGCGTGCGTGTTTGCGTGCGTGCGTGCGTGCGTGTGTGTCTGTCTGTCTCTGTGTATGTGTGTTTGTCTTTCTGACATAGGGTACTTTTGGGGACAAATTTCAGACTTAAGACCAGTTAATTAAGGATGGCTTATCAGACTGGGGACAAAAGCTGTGTCCCCAGTTGGGAAAAAGCTGAGTTTTGGGTCCGTTTTTAAGGTGAGGTTAAGGCTAGGATAAGGGTTAGGGTTAGGCAAGTAGTGGTCGTGTTAGGGTAAGGATATGTCTCCAGGAAATGAGCACAAGTCTATGTAATGTCCCCAAAAGTGACCTAGGTCAACGTCTGTGTGTGTGTGTGCGTGTGTGCGTGCGTGTGTGCGTGCGTGCGTGTGTGAGTGTGTGTGTGTGTGTGTGTGTGCGCGCAAATACAAAAGTTTTTGTCCCAAATCCATTTACATTCCTCATACTTGTGAATAAATGCCAGCCCAGAAGAAAAACAATGAATTGCAGGTGGTGCTCTATTGCATCCTCAGTTTGAAAATCAATAAAAGTTCTTGTTGGAGTGAAAAAATGAAGGGGAAGGACATAAAACAAGGCAACAAAGAGAAATAATGTATCAAGGGTGTCATGAATGTGAAGGCACAAGTACACGCTGTTTCAATAACCTCCTGTACTCGGGCCTTTCCTTTCTCAAGCCCTTAGACAGAGTCATTAACAGCTCCTCAGGGAGTTTGGGAGAAAGGCTCAACCAGGACTGACCCCTGAAGGGTCCAGAAATCTTTCTTTCACGTGGTTTAGGTAAACAATGTCTGTTGTTTAAATAAACTGGATTTCTTATACCTTCAACTTCAATATTCAATTGAATAACACTGATAAATCAGCTAATGCAGGAAATCAGCGTCTTAGAAAGCATCTTATCTCTTAGAGTGCAGACATTATTCGATATCCTCTTAGGTCACGCACACTATAGGGCCATGCAGTGAATTACTCTAACCTTGTGTGTGAGCTCAGCACATGACAGAGGGGTGGAGAAAGTATTGTAGGGGCACGGCACTAAGCCTCCCACAGCCAATAAGAACTTGACTGACCTCACCATTTAGCACCATAGTGTCCAGATTATCCAGCTGTTTGATCTGGGCACTGAATGAACTCAAATTTTCAACTTCACTTTAGTCACTGGAAACTGAGGCTGGGGTGCCACTGGAAACTTCTGGACTGCCACAGTGGATACAGACCCACTGATCACTTCTGGAGTATCTGTGGAACAAATGCAGTGATTTATTTTTTATTTTTTATTTTTTATTCATATTCAGAGACGCTCAGTCCCATTTAATGATGTCTGCAGCGTGTTAATGTGCCTCAAAGACTGCTGTTTATCTGCAGAGCTCATCTGGCCTTGTTCGAGAGCTCCTGTCAAGGTAAGATGTTTGACAAAGACACTGTGCACATTCAACATTTGCCAGACATCACTTTAAAACTAATAACTTGCACAAGTAGTCTATTTTCAACTGGATATTCATGACAGATGTATTGCTTTTGTCAGTGTTACAACAATACTAATTTTGTGAGTGTGCGATTTCCCTGAGAAAGTATTTAACACACTATTCTCATCTATAATTAATCAGACAAATTTGCCAGATCTAATAAGTGGTATTGGAAACCTGAGGTCAAAACAGGCCCAGAGCATGAATGAAAACTCTTTTGCCAGAAGCACAGACACAAAAAATTTGCTTAAAGTGTAAAACTTCATGTTCATTCAACATTATTCCAGCTACTTTCTTGTCAATCTAACCAACCTATTGATACCCCCAAAAAGTAGATAAATAAATACATTTTAAAATATCCTAATTTAATAAACTAAGGAGAAATGTTGGATCTTTAGGGGCACTTGAATGGAGCATATGGATAATTTTTCTATATGACCAGGTGCTTTGACTCAGTTGCCCCTCTGCTACTGCCGGTCAAGTCCAACAACAGTGTATCACTGCTTCACAAACCACCACCAGGGTCTTGACAGTGCTGCGACTAAGTGACCCACATTAGTCAAATTACTTCCAAGAAAGATTCAGCTTTGCGTTCTTTATGCATTGACTTCAAGTACTGTTGTCCCTCTGCCAATGCCCTCCGCTGAGCCCACCCTGCTTTGTGCTGATATCTGTGTGTTGTCAAGTGGCGCTTTGAGGCCAGCCACTTTGACTGCTTTATTTAGACCCTTACAGTATGAGGGGGGTAAGCATTGATGCCTCTGCCCATTTGACTACTTATGCCGTTCTCCTACCTGTTGTAAATGAATCACAACTGTATTTTTCACGGAATGTTTGATACTTTTCTCATTATTTTACGACCCAAATGATCAATCCTTGCTATTTAATTATCGGTTTTGTTCATTATTTCTGCACCTTTGCCATTTTATCAGGCGTCCTGTCAGTCTTAACTCGTTTCTCTATTCATCCTGCAATGTCAACCACTGAATTTTTCGTACTTCCAAAATGCCATCAACGCTGTCTCTGCTGGCAGTACAGAACATTTCCCGAGCATACTGTGCTATTTGAGAGGCCAGCGTGTGGATGTTTGGTGGCTGCTTTAATACAGTGAAAATCTTTCAACTGACCTTTCTAGTAATTGGGCAAAACCTTTCATTTTGAAAGGGGAAAAGGTGACGGGTGTGAAGTGAAATCCAGTACATTCAACTCTTCTATTTATCAGAGGTTGCTACAGTTTCATAACTAAACCGCCACATGACAAAAATCTTCTCTGTAGCCCACATTTAACGACACTGGTATCAAGTAAAAGAAGCAACCGCACAAAAGTTCCTCCAATATCCAAGACAAAATATCCTCCAAACAATGACAGAGGAATGTTTGTTGTTTCAAGGTTTTCAGTTTTACTTTAAAGCCATCAGAAAGTAGAGGAACAACAAATCCATTGTGTGCAAGATGATTGCTAAGTAGGCCTAACGTCAGTTAGGCAAATGGTGTCAGCAGCCTAGACACTGGTGATATTTAAGACAGTACTGGAGGATTGAAGCCACTTTACAGTGAAATATCTGGGCGGCGATGATTATGATGGTGTTAAGTTTAACTCAGCATAAGCACTGGGAGTGTGGGGAACAGCTGACTGCAAGGAAATAGTTCCAGCATATAGCTTTTAGATCCCATTCCTGTTTACGTACCGGTTAAATAAAAAAATAAATAAAATACACGTCAATTTGTATTGTTTTGTTTTTTTATTTTGGACAGAGCCGTGCGAGCTGTTTCTCCATGCCTCCAGTCTTAGTGCTAGGTTAGGTTAATTAAACCCGCCCCCAAAATTATTCTGTGTTTTTCCATTAGTAGGTGTAAAAGGTGGTGAAAAAAACCTCTAAAGAAATCAAGTTGCTCACATAATGCTGTGTGTTAAGTGCTGACATGGGATGGGCTGTCTCAAAAATCAGGCACTGTGTTAGCCTGTTACACCCATCTGTTACTTAACAGTGAGATGATCTGCTGTTTCTAATATTTCTACCTCCTCCTGATGATGGCATCAAACCAATAGCTTAAAAACAGCATACATGCTTCTGTCACTGTTCAACTTTACTCATAGTATCACACACGGACAAATCCTTGGTTATCGAGTGTAGAATACACACAGCAC
Source organism: Xiphias gladius (assembly GCF_016859285.1). Classification (NCBI taxonomy): domain Eukaryota; kingdom Metazoa; phylum Chordata; class Actinopteri; order Istiophoriformes; family Xiphiidae; genus Xiphias; species Xiphias gladius. The sequence goes on along the minus strand of NC_053420.1, from coordinate 9,453,674 downwards.
TTTATGCTCAAATATGTTAAGTTTACTTGTTACCCATATGTAAGTTTAATTTGTCACACCCAAGTGCTCATTATTTAATCATTCCAAGTGACCCATAATGACTGAATGGATAAAGAAGAGACACAAGTTCCTGTTTCTCTTCCATTACCTATCGTGTCTGTAGAATAATGCAGGAGGTACATTTACAACTGCATAGCAGCAGCTAAAATCCCAGCTCAATAACAAAAGTTCTTTAACACATTAAATATTCACTACCGGCTGCACGCAACTGGCTTATCCAATAAGTTTTCAGGGCACTAAACCAATTCATCAACCAAATCAAGTCCTCGTGGGCTGAAAAACACTAAATCATCACCCACTCCCGAGCATAGCCCTGAGCTATTGAGTAGTGTAAATTCAACCTGTACTCACGGTCTGATCGATGTTCTCTCTGGATAGTCTCCCCTGTGTAAACAATACAGTAAGTTGTTTGACTCTGCAGATAGACTCTTATTCATCACCTCTAAAGTGAGACTGTGGAAGATCAGCGGCTGGGAGCTCAGTGAATACATGCAGAGAGCAATTGAAAGCAAAGCAAGGCCAGAGATGGTAACCTAAATCTTAAAATCTGTTATCGAGTGAGGGAAATTATTTTTGACAAATCTGATCTTTTGAAATGCACACGAGGCATCAGCAAAAGCAGAGGTACTTATTGGTCAGTATACTGATTGTGTAGTGTATGTTGCACATTTTGATGGTGAACTCATACAGTGAAAGAAGCAAAGGGGCTTTTGCCAACAGAGAATAAAAAGGCCTTGTTTGGTTTGTTAGTACTGAAGATGAGACAAATGGGAGAAAAAAGAGTCACTTGGCATAAGACAGATAAAGAGAGAAAAAGATCAATACTGTCACACAACAATAAACATGAATATCTTCTACTGTATTATCAGATGTGACAAGCATTTAACGGTTGTTAAAAAGATTAGACAAAACATGGCAATAATTGTATACTTAAAGGGTGAAAAGGGTTGCACTTTTGTGATAGCATTTTTGTGTGTTTTGCATCTTCCGTTGTCTGACGTGAACACAATGTTTTGGCCTCGGCTGTGAAACATTTGTCACCAACGCCTCGGAACAGTTTTGCATCAAATTTGCAAATGAAAACCTTCAGCAACAGTTAAACTGCACCAACATCTACCCACATTCCAGCCATCAGAAATGTTTCCATTATAATTAAGTAAAACCTGCATAAAAAGTGGAGTTAGAAAATCAGTTTGACAAACGGGTTTCAAAGGAGAAACTAAAGGGAAGAATCATGGAAATTTGAAAAGGGCAAACATGAGTTTCTGAACCAGACATCGTTCACATCACACATCAACATTCGTTTCTGGCTTCATTGAATGTTCAAAGATGAACATGCCGGTGATAACCAATCAGAGTTCCAGTTATACTATATCCCCAAGTAGTAACAATGTTATCAACAGAAAACACCCTGTTAAGTGCCTGTTAATGATACAGAGTAGGCAAATGGAGGAGTAACTGGGGAAGCAAACTGACAAAAAAAAAGTCATATTTGTATTTTGTTTTCTGAAACCTGTATAAAATGTCGTGAATCTATGTTAAAATTGTCATAAAACTGATTTACATTTATGACATATTTCCACTTGAAATCCTCTTTTTATTGTTCAATTAGATACTGGTTGATGGAATACTTTAGAAGTATTTGCAATGCTCCTTACAAGACTGTGCGTTGTTGCTGATATTTTACATTCACAGAGGCGATACAAAAATGTTCAGAGATGCTGATATGAACTATATCAAAGCTGAAAATAAAACATCACTTTCAAGTCAAAATAGCTATCAAAATGAACAACTTATCACCATGTACCACAAACAGCAGCGGAGATATATTTTATCTCTTTATATTTATCTTTTTATACTTATCTCTTTTACTGTTACTTGTAACTATTTTCAACAATGACAACATAACAAAGTTCTTCTGGCTCATAAATGGTTAACAGAAATTTGAAAGAATCTGGAAAAATCTCATATTCCAACAACTAATCAAGCAATTTTCTGTGCTGCTTTGTTCTCTCCTGAACAGGTCCTCTTATTCGTAAAACGTGTTGAATTGGAAGAGGAGTTCTGTGAGGAAAAATGCCGGCTGCCATCGGTGGTGCTCAAGGATACACACCACCTGAAGGTGGCTGGGGATGGATGGTGGTGATTGGGGCTTTCATTTCTATCGGTTTCTCCTATGCATTTCCAAAGTCCATCACAGTCTTCTTCAAAGAGATTGAGGTGATCTTCAATGTGACCAGCAGCCAGGTGTCCTGGATCTCCTCCATCATGTTAGCAGTCATGTACGGCGGAGGTGAGCTACAAGCCAAAATACCACCTGCCAGTCGTGGGTTTGTCGACACTTGACATTAAGCACATCAAGACGATTTACAGATTGAATCAGTTTCTGGTTCTTAGCACAACTGTGAAATATTTATTCCTGCAGTGTTCAGGTAAAAGCCGAACAAAAAGCGAATGCTTTTTGCTGTAATACAGATCTGTATACTGTAGCCTTTCAGCCTCGGTTTGTCCACAAAGAGGCCACAGATTCTCAGAATTATAGTGCAGCTTCAATTAAACATTTCATACTAAGATAAAAACAATATTGTAACTCCTCCATTGAAGCGTTGTTAATAAAAGTGAAACATCATCGGTCTCTGGAGCACATGAATGGGTTTTAGCTCTGTATACTCCCTGATTGTTTTCACCCGCGCTTTGAGAGTGAAAGACCACAAGGGGTTTGGCTGTGTTCCTGCACCGATGAGATGAATGAGACGCTGGGTGATGTCACACAGGTCTGGCCAGTCCAGTGGTGATAAGGCTCTATTCTTGTGCATTATATTCAACAGGGAGAGAACAAAGTTCAAAGGAGCTCTCCTCGTTCCCTCAAGACCGTCTGCTCTGAAATCAAAACACTGCAGCCCTCTTTACTCTAATGTGAGATAAACTGGAAAAATTATGACAAAGGCATCTTTTTTTTTTTAATCTCAGGGAAGTTTCAGGAAAGTTGCTTTAGTGTGCCAAACTGATGTGAAGTGGAAACTCTAACACCATATAAAAACACTTAATATCAAATCTTCCCCAATGAATGTAGAATATATTTGCAAAATCTGCAAGCAATGAAATAAAAGTGGACATAATATTTTCTTGCTAGGCAAGCATTTCATCCATTTTATGGTGGTGAATATTACTTCAAAACTTACCTTTATTACCTCCACCAAGCAGGTTATGTTTTCACCCGTGTCTGTTTGTTTGTTGGTTTATTTGTCGGCAGGATTACACAAAAAGTACTGAACCGATTTGCAACGAATTAGGTGGAGGGATGGGGCATGGGCCAGGGAACAACCCATTTAATTTTGGGGCAGAATCAGATCATTTACTATGGATTTGAATTCTTTTCACTGAAGTCTGGTGTATGCTGTTTGACATTGGCTTTGGCGGAGGGCTGCGCTCTCCCAGTGCCAATCCACTATTATATTTTTGCTACATATATTCCGTAAAAGCAAGTTTCCATATATTTCATGTGTACTGAGAACAGTATTACATGTCAAAGGCAAGCAAAACATCACATCCAAGTTAAGCCCTCATTACTGTACAACAGAAGTACCGTGTTCCCCGTAAAGGAATCAATGCTGCTTATTGTTCAGCAACACATTCCCTTAACAAATAGCTGCAGGGTTGCATTCAAGCAGCACAAGTGATTAAAGGTTACCGAGTTACACTGTGAATTTGTCTTTCATTGTACATAGTGTTATGTAATATTTCTTATCAGAAGCAACACATAAGGGATCTAAGCTTGTTTGGGTTTACCCCCTTTTTTCATGGCTGCAGAAGTGAGATCTGCACCCGTCCTAACAGGTTCTGAGCCACAGTGGACTCAATATCTCTCAATGTTCAGGTGTAACATTGTTAATTAATGCAAATGTTTAGATGTGAATATACACAGATGAATGGAAGCTTTGCATGATAATTGAAAGTGAAAAAGTGTTTGTCAGTGCTGTGAGTAGATGACAGCTGACTTTGTTACTGTCTGTATGTTAAACATTCTGAGCACATCAGCAGGAGAAGTTCATTAACAACCCACTCTTGCGTACCTCTGTACTCCTTCAATTTATGATTCATTACATTCATAATATTCTACATTGGTTTGTCTCCAACCTTTTTATCCTGAGCAACTCTCCCTGCAAGGCAGCAGGAAAGAACTCATTGTTAGTGTGGAGACTCCCTGTATTACAATTTAAAAACCCTTTGTCTTGAACCGTGCTGGCAAATGAGTCTGGACAACCTCTAAACAAAAACTGTCAGTTTCTATTTAGGTTCATCGGGTAGCGCAGGGATTTGGCAGGGAGGCAGAAGTGTCGTCCATGTGGATCCTCATACTCATTTAGGCCAGTTGTTGTAAGCCATAGATGGAGATGGTGTTTTGCGACCTGAACCCTCCTCACATTTTGGGCACTTGTTTACAAGTCTTAGTGATTTTCTGGAATTGATTATGAATCCAAGGTGCATGCATATGAATAAGCTGATTTACTGTTGCCTGATTCAGTCAGTCTTTCTTTGGAACTAGTGCAATAGGTGCGTTAACTGCAAAAAAAAAAAGAAAAAAAAAAAGACATAGACAAAAACAGGAAAAAAGATTTTCAGTTGTTATTGTTCAGTTGTTCAGTAACCCCCACACACACACACACACACACACACACACACACACATACACTCACGCAGACACAGTAATACCCCCATCCACTTGTCTGAAGTGATGTACCTCCATCTAATCATTTCAATTGCGCTTAGAGTCTATTTAAGAAGAATTCACAAACAAATTATTCCTCTGTCAATTTTGCATGAATACCTGAACCAAATAAATTATTATTTCATTACAGCTTTCATTGTTTTTCTGACAGATCACATTATTAATGGCATGAGAACACATCTACTGCAGTGCAGCACTGACAAAAATGAATGCAGAAGTTGTTTGAATTTGCTGAAGCACAGCTATGGTACCAGGGCCCTCTGGTGGTTAAATATAGAACTATGGCTTGATGATTCAATAGAAATCACTATTTCTCAGCTTTTATTGTGGATGTGTCTGTTTTTGCATTGTTTTTTCCTCTCTAGGTCCTATCAGCAGCATCCTGGTTAATAAATATGGGAGTCGTCCTGTTATGATGGCAGGAGGATGCCTGTCTGCATTGGGCCTTGTTTCTGCCTCTTTCTGCAATTCCGTTGAAGCTCTGTACTTCTGTATTGGTGTGGTGGGAGGTACTTAATTTCCTTTCTTTATTTTTAAGTTTAGTCTTGACTCGCCCAATTTTTTTTTTTCCTGTGCACTGTTGCCATCTAGTGTTCCTAAAAAATAAAAACAACAAGAAAGGCCAAAAATCTCCAAACGTTGTTTTAAGCTTAAATCCTCATTTTAAGGCTCATATATATACACATATGTATATATATGTATATATATGTATATATATATATATATATAAATATATAAATAACGTTAACACAAATTTTTTTTTAATTGATTCTTTTAGGTTTGGGATTAGCCTTCAACCTCAACCCAGCCCTCACCATGATTGGAAAGTACTTCTACAAGAGGCGGCCTATTGCTAATGGGATTGCCATGGCTGGCAGCCCGGTCTTTCTATCCACTCTGGCGCCTTTAAACACCTGGCTCTTTGACCAGTTTGGCTGGAGAGGAAGTTTCATGATTCTCGGTGGCCTGGTCTTCAATTGCTGTGTTGCTGGTTCCCTTATGCGGCCTATAGGACCAAAACCCAAACCTGCAGAGAAGACCACAGAGAGGAGGACTGTTTTGCAGACCATTAACAGCTTCATTGACCTCTCTTTGTTCAAGCACCGTGGCTTTTTACTTTACATTGTGGGCAATATTATCATGTTGTTTGGCCTCTTTGCACCACTGGTGTTCCTCAGTAATTATGCCAAGAGTAAAGATATCCCTAAAGAAAAGGCAGCTTTCTTACTGTCTGTGCTGGCTTTTGTGGACATGGTTGCCCGGCCCTCAATGGGCATTGTGGCTAACACCAAATGGGTGCGGCCCAGAGTACAGTACTTCTTTGCTGCCTCTGTGCTGTACAACGGTGTGTGCCACGTTCTAGCTCCATTATCAGTAGACTACAAAGGCTTTGTTATTTATGCAATCTTCTTTGGGTTTGCGTTTGGCTGGCTAAGTTCAGTGCTTTTTGAGACCTTAATGGACCTGGTGGGAGCTCAGCGCTTCTCCAGTGCTGTTGGGCTGGTCACAATTGTGGAGTGTGGTCCGGTATTGTTGGGGCCCCCTTTGCTTGGTGAGTACATCATCCACTATGTGAACCTTCAAGTTGACTGACATTATTAATAATTTATTTGTGTGTTTTTAACCACATCGGAATCGTGACTGTGATTAAAAAATTCTGAAACATGGCCCTTTTTGTCTTCACAGGGAAGTTCAAAGACATCTATCACGATTACAAGTACACCTACCAGGGCTGTGGGATCCTCCTCATCGTCTCCAGTTTCTTCCTGTTTGCAGGGATGGGACTCAACTATCGACTGCTGGAAAAAGAGAAAAAAGAGGAGGAGAGGAGCGCCAGGGTGGGAGGTAGAGAACAAAAGTACAAAAGGGACAACGCTGCCAAGGAAGTGGCAGAGGCTAGAAACACAGAAGACACTGTCTAACATCCTGTACAATGTTAAGTTACATTTTTGTTCAATTTAATGTTGTCTGTGAGATGTATATTCATGAAAAACAGATGCTTGTGTGAAACAGTATGGATAAACATTATTCTGTTTCATTTGTGACTCCTCTTCTGTTTCATAATGCATTGTTTTTTAGAGACCAATCATTTGCAATTCGATGTAAAATATTTACACACCTATTTACACACCGATTAAATCCCTTTAAATTCCAATGAACAATCCCAAATAAATAACTTTAATATTCTTATAGGGACTGGTATATGTGTTTGGTAGACTATTCAAGTTTGCTTAGCTTTTTACGTCACTACTTTTTAGTCTCAGATGGTATCACTATAGCTCTTCTGTAACTTTACTGAAGCACATTATATATAGTATATTAACCTTCTAAATTGTGCCCTCAGATTATGCAGACTGCAAACATTCTCTGTAAAAGTGCATAATTATAGTATTCACCTCACTTTGCTTGTCACACCGTCTATCAAACACTTTTATAAAGAATTTCCCCTGTTTACCAGGAACCGAGAGCACTGTGCAGTTTTTGAAGGTTTGAAAACATCATCGGTGCCACCGTTGTATATTCCTCAAATATATTCATACTTATTCTCGATTTCTCTTTGAAACATGTTTTCCTGGTCCATTTTTGATGATGGATGATGGGAATTATCAGTAGTTCTGAGGGAATTAAACCTTGTTGCATAGCTTTGTGTATTCACATGATGGGAAAATGTGTCACTGACTACAAGTTACTATATATGAAACACATGTCAGAAAAATCAAATAAACTGTCATTTGACAAGAATATAAAAGTCCTCTGTATTCTATGCTTCACATAAAGCTTAGATGAGAAAAACGTTTGTTCTTTTGAAATGCACTAACACTATTTTTCTCAGAAAATACACCTGTATCATAGTATCCTTTATTAAACTGACTGGATGACGGAAGTACATTATTAAATTTACGGTATAGCCATTTTTGACACATATTTTATAAGATAAATGCCTCCACAACCCTGAGTCATTTTATCAAATTATGTTCTTGCCATTGGCTATGCTATAATAATAAGTGATGATAAATGATTTTCTTACTGGTTGAACATTGCACAGTTAACATGTTCAAAACTGTTTATGTACTGAAGGTAGTTACAAAGATACAAATCAGTGCAATACTGCACTTCTCATTAAACAGAATGACATTCAACCTGCAGAGCTATAGCTTCTCTTGGTACTGAAGGCCAGCTTATAAAATAAGTGGCAGAATCATGATACTTAAAAAAAAAAAAAAATCTAGGAAAATGTAGGATATGACAAAAATAATTATACTATAACAAACAAAGAGAAGAATCACCTTCCTATTCCACTTTTAAACACGTGTCAATTTTTGATGTTACTATAATGAGAAATGTTTTTAGAGAGGGATAATATAGTAATAGTAGTAGTAGTTGTAGTATTAGTAGTAGTAGTATCTTGCTTTGGACAAGACTGAAGTAATGTGAAAGGACGTGAGTATCATCCTGGACTTGGTCCCCTGGGTCAAAATATGACATTTGAAAGCCTCTAAAAATTAAATCTGAAGCAATGTTCTTTACAGAGCTCCCCCCCCATCTGAGAAGTTTTCAAAAATTAGATCTGTACCAAAATTCAGAGACACAGAGAGGACTGCAGATGTTTTCTTTTCTTTGTGCCTTGCATTATGCATGTCCTGTTCATATGCCGAGGAGACCCGATGTGTTGAATGAGAGCGTCTAAACCCTCTGGAACTTCTTCATTTTTTTTTTTTTCTTTCAAAATTTACTTAAGGCTTTATTGATCAGTTTCTACCTGCGTGGCCCGAGTCCCAGTCCTTCCTGAACTTATGATTCCTTAATGAACCTGCAACACTCGCAGAATGTTTGGCCGACGGCCTAAAGGAGGCTCGGGGTTGGCAGAGGCAGTGGCAAGAGCTTTTACTTTACTTAATCTTCCAGGTTTTATTAAACAACGCGTTTGGAGGTAATGATGGAAAATACATATGCATAATGCATATTATTTAGTAGCAGGAAATGGATCCGCTAAGATACAAGTACCTCAAAGATTGTATTCACTTGAATAAATGAATGTTACTTTCCACCACCGTAGGTGAGTAGTTCAAAGATAACTTCGGTGTTTTGTTAGTAAGAAAAGCGTGTGCATGTCAATTTAAAATCTATCGTTGTCCGATAATGGATGCAGTCTTCCAGGTGACCGTTTTAGCGAAATTTGAAATAAACCGTTAACGAACCGGAGAGTTGTTGCTAGTGCTCGACTACTTCGTCACGTTGAAAAACCGTTAACAGTTAACATTTTACCAGTCAGACTGAATATTTGACATTTAACATTACCAGCCATAGGTAGGTATGACTCGACTGTCGTTTGCCAAAATAATGTGGCGACAATTTTACTTGTTATGTCTTTGCGTGGTTGCTTTTTTTTGGTCAGTGTTTTTGTTGGAATAAATGAATTTGGCTACCTAGCTATTTCAGTAAGCTACCATCAAGTGGCACCGGTTAACTTGCCAGATAAACTTAATTAGCAATAGCAAGCTAATTAGATAACCGAGCCAACGACTACGTTAATTTCAGGTCATTGGGTGAAATTAAATAATGTGCAGGTTATCTGACATTATCTGTAATACTTTATTCCCGCAAAAAATGTTTTCCTCTTGATAAAGTCTAAGTAAGCCATTAACAGTTAACGTTAAAGCTCAGTGAACTACTTCAGTGGTGGAAAGTTAAGTAGCGTTACTCAAATTAATTTTACTTCAAGTACAATTTTGAGGTACTTGTACTTTACTTTAGTATTTCTGTTTTATGCGACTTTATACTTCTACTCCACTACATCTCAGGGGGAAATATACTGTTAACTGTACTCCATTTATTTGACAGATGTAGTTACTTGACGTTACTCTACTCTACTCTTACTCTCACTTTTCAGATGTATCCAAGGAGACATAGCAGGTGGCTTCATTGAAATTACCGTTGGATGCCAAAGATGTAACATTATCTAATAATTCACAAAAAAGCAAAGATTAGACAAAAGTCGGAAAAATAAATACAAATTTGTGTAGCAGAACATTGTTTTTCCGCTTTCCTCTCATTAATCATCCTAGAACACATCAGATTTATCTTAGGTTGGGAACCACTATGTTAAACTAGCTAACTGCATATAATGTAGGTAAAACTAACTAAAACTTTGGGCAGCTACAACAGTAAAATTTTGCTTACACATTGATGTATCAGTATTCACAATCTAATAAAGTCACACACACACCCATCAGCCACAACACTAAAACCGGTAACTGGTTTCAATGTAGTGGCTGATTGGTAACGCTCACAGGGGCTATTTTTCTGTGGAAAGAGTTCTTTTACCTTTGATAAAAGTAAAATGTACCGATAATTTTACAGATAAAACTGTAAGTCTGTACTTAAGTAGGATATTCAATGACAAACCTTTACTTTGAATGACGTATTTTTACATCGTTGTACTCAAACTTTTTCATACGTAAAAGATTTGCATACCTCTTCCACCACTGCTGTACTGTATGCTTGATAATAACAGCTGTATCTAACTACGTGGTCATTTCAGGATGGAGAGAGACCGGGGTTTTAACTTCAAACTGTTGGTGCCCCCCAGGGTCAATAACAGTCAGGTATCTGCTGTTAAACCTCAGGAAATCATTAAGAACTGTGGTGATTCCATGAATACATTGCAGCAGGTAAGTTAAATTAGTCAATAGTTAACCAACAGTAACTAACAGTGATTACTAATGAATAACATAAAGGCAAAACACTTTGATGCTAGCTCAGCACTCACACAGTCCTTCAGCACAATAATTACCCAACTTTTTTACCAGCAATGAAAGTTTTAAACATAGAGTATGTACTCTTGTGGGCATTGTTTTCCTTGTTGTAAGCTGAAAGCATTAATGAATCGACACAGTAATCATTAATGCCTATGATGACTACACATAATTGCTTTTTTCTTCTAGGGTCACAGTATGTGTTTTGACAAAGAGCAAAACATGCCTTTCCCCAATACAAGCGTGGTTACACCACCTAAACCAACCAGACAAGGTATTTTCTGTTAAACAACACTGGCTACACCATTTCAATGCAAAGAACTGGCAAGTATCATACATGTTATAATAAATTCATTATTCTCTCTCCTCTAAAGGCTTACCCAAGATGAAAGTTGTGCCCCCAATGGAAAAAGATGAGGTAATATTTTCATTGTACAAAAATGCGAACCATAAATAGAATATACTTGGCCTTTGCAACATGTTTATTCTAAAATGCCTCAGTTTACTTCCCATCATTGTGACTATTCCTCAGAATAATTGCAATCCTGCACAGCTTTATTCCAAACTGTTTGATGAAGTTGAGAAAATTAAGTGTTGGAAGGTCAAAGTTGACTCTGACACTGTGCAAAAGGAGAGAAGACTCCAAGAGAACAAAAGAACAATTGAAACTCAGCGCAAAGCCATTCAAGAATTGCAGGTATGTCTCTTTGACAAGTTTCCTTTCTCTGTCTTTCTGTCTCTCTCTAACCACATATATCCAGTATTCTCTTTTTTATAAAAAGATCATTGACAATCAAGAAAGTGCTCACCTTTGAGATCTATGGTGTTAACTGTTCTGTGTGTTCTGTCTTTCCAGTTTGGAAATGAAAGTCTCAGCATAAAGCTGGAGGAACAGATCAGTGAAAATCAAGATTTGAGGAACAAGTATGGGTTTTGTTTGAAAAATACTGTTAGAAACACTAGCCATGCTCTGTAAAAGCCAGATAAATGTGACAACCTGATTTATAAATACAAATGTTTTGTTTATATAAAATGTTTTGTTTATATAAAATTCCAAACTTTTAATATAGAAACAACGCAACCAGGAACTTGTGTAACATACTCAAAGATACTTTTCAGCGGTCAGCTGAGAGAATGCATTTATGTAAGTAAAAATTGCTTTAAATTTTTCTGCCCATATACGTGTTAGCCATATTATTAAAGTGAAGAAAATATTGATACATTGATGCATATTTTATAGTGAAATTTTACATTTCATAGTTGAATCTGAAAGAGAGGAAACACATCACGTCTTTATGGAAAATAGTGAGAGTATTCAGGTAAAACGCTTAAGTCTGTCACAAAGAATTTTTTTTTATTAGTATTTATTTGTTGGACAGTAGTAAAACAATAGGACATGAGCTTTGATGGTCAGTTTACAAGTAACTTTTTTCTATAGAAACTGATTACAGCATTCGAAAACCTTCGTATTCAAGCAGAAGCTGATCAACAAGAGATGCAGAAAGGTATATTTTTTTCTTTGTATGTCTATTAGACTTTTAACTACAGTAACTCCAAATATTAAGACATTTTAATCCTTCAGAAATAACATCAAGGACAAAATCCATTTTAAATGACACAGGATGAATTATTTATATTATTATTATTTATCTATATTATTTAGATTGACAAGCAAGATAACGTGTCCAACAGCAGGAGAACTAATTATTTTATCTTCTTCCAGTGAAAGAGGGCTTGCTGCAATTTGAAGAACTAAAAGAGAAATATTATCAAGACTATAACATGAAGGAGAAAGAGGTTAGTTTTAAGAAGAAGTTCATTTAGAAATATATAACCACACGTTTTGAAACAAAACTCAAGGACTGACGCTGCATTCACAGGTTGCAGGGCTTCAAACAAAACTTAAGAATAAGGAAAGTGAACTACAAAATATCCTGCTTGACTTCCATGAAACCCAGAAGCACTGCATACAACTCCAAGAGGCAACAAGTAAGATCATGATTAGATTTTAAAATAAGGTGTTTGTAGCTTAGATGCCAAATTATACAGAAGAGGTTTTGTTAAACGTTGTTTTGTAAAACAAGTTTTTTACCAAAATTGTTTTGTTAACATTTACATTGTTAACAATGAAAATTGTATTTTTATGCAAAAATATTGTGTTAAGCGTCAGTAGTTCTCTAAAGCAACATTCAGGGTTTTGTCAACGATGTTTTGATAAGCATTACCTTTAAAAAAGTGAGAGAGAAGCCACTAACCATTGTAATAAAAACAATGCAGATGTTCAGTGACCAATTAGGTTTAATTGAATAACAACCAAGTGACAGTGATATTCAGATAATTCTCTGGTAAGCAGTATGATTAAATTAACAGTGTGACCCTTGAACTGGAATCACAGGTTTGCGTTTATCCCATATTTCACAACAGCCTTGACTAAACATCAATGAACTTTTAAATACCTGAACTCAGAATTAAATTCTGAATGATCCATGCTATAACATTTCTTATTTTTTTTGTGCACTGTCTCAGTACTCTGGGATAACTGCTTATGAAAATGACAAAAAATTATAACATCCTTGTAATTTTTATCCACATTTCAGTTCAAGTTCAGTGAGCATTATTATTTGATATTTTGAGGATACAAGAGATTATATCATATATTTACTACCTTTACAGATCAACAATATGAACTTCTCAAAAGCTCAAAAACTGAACAGGAATCCCTTCTTCAAAAACTACACACTGCTGAGCAGCACTGCAAAGAAACTCAGGTGAGTGTGTTGAGATTCTTGACATTTTCAGTGAAACTGGGCTCTGTTGTGTTCTGTCTGCTTTGACTGAGACGTTATCACTCCATCAAAGAAAAATTGCGAAGCTATTGCCGCATCCCTGGAACAAAGTAAAGAAGAATATGCACAGATCATCCAAAGCAAAGACTTAAACTTGCAGGAGCTCAGCAGAGTTAAAAATCAACAAGCAGAGAAACTGGAGCAGATTCAGACAACCATTCAGGAGCTACAGAATTCATTAGCCCTGGAGATACAGAGGTATTATTAACTCCTGTAAATTCACAGTATTTTCCAGACTAACTACAATTTTCCCTCATGTCATTACATTCTTCTTTTGACTCATTTTCAAGGGCCAGAGAACTTAAGGATAAACTCATGGCAAACAACAAGGAACTTGAAAGGAGAAGCACACTTTTACGTAAGCCTCACTGTGTGAAATATGTAGATATTTTTATTTGATTCTCTGTCAAGCTGAAAGAAAATGTTTTACTTAACAAGGAGAGACCATGGAGCAGATTGCAAAGAAAGATGGGCAGATCAGAATCCTTGAAGATGAACTGGTAAAGTGTGTTTTAAATTAGAGGAAGAGAGGATTCATTGTAATCTAAACACTGCAGAAAATGGACTGAAGACAATCTCTGTATGTTGTTGTTGTTCCTAGGACAAAAAATCAAAATCCATAGAGTCCATGAAGACTAAGATTGACGTAACTGAAGTCAGAGTAGAGGAACTCACAGCTAAGCTTTCAAGGAAAACTGAAGAAGTCCAGCTATTTAAGGTGTTACATAAAGATACTTAATCTCAGAAAAAAGGATGTTTTATTTGATAGTCTAATACAGATACCTAAAAATATACACAGTGGGGTTATAAAGTCTGAGACCACTCTCAGACTTTATAACCCCACTTTATATAAATATATGCCCTTTTTATTGATGCAGAATGAAACACAGATGGCTTTTGCTGAAAATGATCTACTGAAGAAAGCTTGTGACGCTGCTGAAAAAGCACAAGAAGATTTAAAGGAGAAGTCCACTGTGACTGAGGTTTTAACATGGTTTTCAATTTCTTGCATTTCATCTCTTACCCAATGAGGAAATCTTCTTTGGGAAATTTGTTTTATAATGAAAAAATATACAGTGAGATGGTGTATTTGTTTTTTATACCCTCAGATCAAGGTGCAGGAGCTAGAAGGACAATTGCTGACTGAAATGAAGAAAAATGAAGAACATACCTTTCAGATGGAGCAAATGAGGAAAGACATCATGCTTCATACGTGAGTTCTTAATAGCCAGCCATTCCACAATATTGGTTTATAGAATATCATATTAAACTTTTCTATCTAAATGTCTAATGTTTAATTTATGTCATTTTAAAGAGTAAAATATGAAGAGCTATTATCCAACTTTAATGAGCTTCAGTCTGAAAAGATGGCCATTCAACGGCAGTCTGAGAGTGGATCCGCTAATGTGAAAGCTATTGAGGCAAATATGAAGGTCTGAATTATCCAATCGAATGTTATTTTCATCAGACCATTTTCATGTGTAGAGTAGCTGTTTGTGTTAGGTGTCACTTTGTTTTATTTATTCGTTACTTACTGTATCATATGAATAACAAATTCTGAAAACTGTTGTGACTGATTAGGCAAGTGAGGAGAAGGCTGTGAAGCTCACAAGAGAAATTCAAAGACTCGAAGAAGAAAACCAATCTTTACGGTAAGTTTGCAGGTTAGAGACCTAGATTTTTGGCATTGTGTAGTTTTCAAGATTTAGATTTCTATATTTTATTAAACAGAGAGGAAGTAAACTCCATTAAAACCAAAATCCAAGGGAAATGTCAAGACACTGAGACTCTGCAGAAGAAAATTGAAGAAAATGTAAGAATGCCATCCAAACCAATTATCAATAGGCCGGCACTGATTCATAAAGATACCTGTCGTTCTGAAAGTAGTAAACAATGATTTCTTTGTGCTTTCTTTGTATAGTGTGGACATCTGCAGGAAAGAATTAAAGAGAAAGAAAAACAGATCAAAACTGTGGAAACAAAGGTGATTTAAAAAACTGAAAATTGAAAATTCTGTTACTGTTATTGTTGACCATTTTCTGGAACTAACAAGAAATGTTTGGTTTTCAGCTGTGCAATCTCAGGAAAAAATTTGAAATTAAATTTAAATCCCAGGAGGAATACCAGAGGGAGGTTTGTGATGACTATGAAACTGTAGATATACATTACTTCAGATGGCTTTGTTATTTATTTAGCTAAACAGTTCACTTGTATATTTTCAGAATAAAAAACTTAAGAAACAAATAGCAAAGGAGATTGTGAAATCCAGTCAACTTGAAAATGTGGTATGATGATGGTTTTTTTATCTTCCACTTTTTAATATTAATATAAAACATTTAAAATAATAAGTGATACCCTGTTTAATATAGATGCTTGTTTTTGTCCTTAGATCAACAGTCTTCAGGAGGAGTTCCAGAGCCTTAAAAGATTGAACGAGGAAGACTGTCAGAAATTGTTTAAAGATATTGAGTACAAATCAAACTTCGCAGCAGAGCTTGAGAATGAGGTTACTTAAATAATGTAGAGTTATTTGCCACATTTTTAGCTCTTCAGAATGAAAAAAAATAAAATATAATAGCATCTTGTGTTACAGGTACAGAAACTCAGATTAACAGCAGCAGAGGCCATGAAGAACAAGGAAGATGCAGAACTCAAGTGTCAACACAAGATAGCAGATATGGTCGCACTGATGGAGAAACATAAGGTAAGGTCATCATGAAATATGTTCTGTCTGAAAATGGTCTTGTACAGCACGAATGTCAGTCCAGATACTTGTTGCATTGGCGGGAACTTGAGTTGTCATTACTAGAGCCAGTATGACCGGATGGTTGAAGAAAAGGATGCAGAGCTTGATGAGAACAAGAAGAAAGAGATTGAGGCTGTTGCCCATAGGAAATCATTGGTATGAAGCTAAAAAATTATAAATGAATATTTATCACCATTTAATAACAATCGGATAACGAATCAGCTCTATCATAAAATTTCCAAAATTAAATTCTTAAAATCAGGAGTTGGATCTATCGAAGCATAGGACAAAAAATGATCAGCTTAAGCAACAGCTGAAGACAGAAACCACAAAGAAGGTATGTCCTAGTTTGAATCAGTTATAGTTTTATTTTTGACTTTTTATTGACACAGAATGTGCTTTACATTTTGAGAGACAGTTCATTTTTTGAGAAACACTTTCATTGTTATTAGGAAAACCTACAGAAGGAGCTAACTGATTTGAAAAAAGAAATGTCATCAATGAAAATTACTAAGCTGTCAGAAGCAAGGAACAAGAAGGTACAAAGTCTGTACATGAGCAAATTTACAACCACTGATGACATGGTTTGTCATCACTTAACCAGTAATTCATTTTTCAAATTCTAGTCACCTACCTCATACTATAAACAAGGAAGATGTTCAGAGACGCCAAAAGAAAGTGCATCAAGGAGACATGTGTTTGACTTCTCCAAGACCAGGAAAAC
Source organism: Xiphias gladius (assembly GCF_016859285.1). Classification (NCBI taxonomy): domain Eukaryota; kingdom Metazoa; phylum Chordata; class Actinopteri; order Istiophoriformes; family Xiphiidae; genus Xiphias; species Xiphias gladius. Next base: position 9,436,813 of record NC_053420.1, on the reverse strand, counting down.
TCCCTCCTACAGCCAAGATGATGGAAGAACTGCAGTTATGAAGAGCACTGTGAGTTTAATCTACCAAAATTTTTTTTAAATAGGTGAAACAAATTTTCTCATTTCAGGTACATTCTTAATTGTTGAGGTGAGTTGGAAAATAAATCATCAAGCTGTCATAACTAAGTAAAAATACTGCATATTAACTCACCTGTTAATCATATTCAGACCATCATTACATTTTATGTCTTCTGTGGTCAAGGAATCTGACACTGAATCCATCAGAACGTCGTGCGGAACAACACCAAAGACCAAGGTAGATTACAGTTTAATCTGTCCATAAAGTAAATGTTAACTGGCTGTGATGATAGAGACAACTCTAACAATTACTTTAATCTATGTATCTCTGTTTACTGTAGCATTCATAATAATTGAAAATGACATTGACTTTGCATCATAGGACCTTCACAATGAAGACCTGAATACCCCAAGAAGTATTACAAACAGGGTTGGCAGAACGTCAAAGATCAAAGTAATGTACAGTATCATTCTGATATTTTCCAAAATGAATAAAAATATCAGTGACTTTTGCTGAAATTTCATCTTTGAATTCCCTTACAGTCCTACAGAATAGGGACACCACCTTCTCCTGAAAAAGCTGCACGCTGGGGGAAGAGCACCATTGAGCTTGACCCCAAATCTGACAGCTCTGATCAAAATGATCTCTTGGTGAGTATTGTTTTTTTTGGTTGATGGTTTATTTGCCAGAAGTATACAGTACCAACTCTCTTGATTTTGTGAATTGTATTTGATTATTTGTTTAAGATCACCAGAAGAGCTGATTTGGTTTTCTGTTTGTCTTCTTTATAGACCTTTGCAAATGCACCCACACCCATTTTTTCTGCTCCACACTCAAAACTCAGCACTTTCAAAAAGGTAACATACTGCCCTAGTGGGCGTTATGTTATTTTAAAATGATCTTTAAGCATTTTATGCACAAACAAAAATGAAATAAGCCCTGTAAATGTTATTTAAAAAACGCTCAACATTTTTTCAGATCCAGAGCCCTTTCACTCATAAATCACCAGGGAATTCCTTGAAGCTAGCTGCAATGAAAAGGATGAGGGATGCTGGTTGGACTGCGGTTACTGGCTGTGACAAGAAAAAAAAGAAGAACAATGAGAAGATCTTTGCTTAAGTATTGCTCTTACAGGTCAGATGAACAGTATTAACAACAATATTACACAGCTTTAAATGTTCATATTCCCAATTTCTTAACATGCATAGATAGTACTGTTATGGCTCAAATAGACATTAATAATAATAACAGGCAATTTTATTTCTTAATATGCATAGAAAGTATTGTTATGGATCAGCTAAATTGTATTGTTTATGACAGGTGAATTTAGGTGTCTGAGGTCGATTTTGAGTGGAGTCACCCTCTATGTTTTTAAGTACTTTGCAAAAAATTCTGTTCCATGAAAGAATTTCTGGATGTTCACATGAAATGTCATTTATTTTGCACAAGTTTATATTGTTGGTGTGGGAAAAGGTATAGTTGTTATGTATTACTATCTTAATATATATATATCTATCCTAGTATTGACAGTGACAGTGACAGTAAAAGTAATGTTCAAATCAATCAGTTTTGCTCTTGTTTAAATGTTCTTCCCATCATCATTTTCCCTTTCTCTCTGCCTTTAGCTTCTCATGAAGAACTTGGTTGTGAAGAAAAATTGGTTGTGTCCATGTCTGTTTTATATCAAAGGTGACATCTCAAACTGCAGTTAACTGTCTGTCCTCAATGAAGGAACTCGAGGTGAAATTGGGATTGGTCTTCTGGGGCTGTAGGTACATTATCGTAGAGCTGATGGCCATCATAAAGTCCTCCAGAAATTATGAGTGTATCATCATCTGCTGCAAATCCATCTGTTGAAAATTAAATAGGTATTTTTAACTGCTAATAATAAGTAAAATAATTTGTATTGATTGTTTGATGACTGGAGAGCTACTTACCTGTGTAATTAGTGTCGTTAAGAGGCTGATGCAAGTATTGGATTTTCTGTTTACATCTTTGAAACATGAACATAACCAGTGCCACAGCGAACACTCCCAGTGCAACACTGAAGACAATAGTCAAATTCTTTTCTGAAATGTTTAGTCCAAAACCTAGAAGCATAGGAAAAAAGGAAGTAATTGACAGAAGTTAAATAAAAGCATAAAATGAGCAATTGAATTATTAATAGAACTTTGCAAATTAGAAAATGGAGCCTGATGCTAACCTTGTGGGATTCTGTTCACTGAATCTAAAGTTGTATTGAGAGTGTGAGATGAATTTTCAGTTGTAATGACTGTAGTATCAGCGGTACCAATGTTACCTGCTGAGGTCTGGATTGCTGGCACTGTCAGCACAGTAAATGTTGGAGCGTGAGTGCCAGGTGTGGCAGTTGTCAGTGAGGGACTATTTGTTAGGGGAGTCAAGATGGTTGTTGACTGAGGAGTCTGGGGGTGACTTGTGGTTTCGTTGAATGTTTCATTGTCCCAGGTTGTGATGGTAAATGGAGTTGTGTCATCAGTCACATTTGAGATAACAGTTGCATGTACAGTGGAGTTAGAAGATGTTAGAAATGTAGTTGTGTTTGTCACGTTTAAGCCAGGGGTTGCTGTTGCCGGTGCGATAATCAAATTCCCTTTTTCTTTTTGTGCCACAGCAAAAGAAATGGCCAGAAGGTAACAAGGCAGAGTAGCAAAGATGGTATCCATGGCACTAGATGCTGTACTGGAAAACAAAACATGGGTTGAAAAACACTTGTGTAAAATAAAAACTGTAAACACTGCCCTGATAAATACATCTCTTTCCATTAACTTTGCAATATTCAGTTTAAAATCAAAGTCTGAGTTTTGTAAGTCCCTGACAATGTTATGCAGTGTAAACAATACCTTAAACATGGTGCCTTGTGTAAGTAGGACTTATGCAATACATTTTCAGTTTATATTAACATACTTGCAGCAGGAAATGACTGTACACACTAGACATGACTTTGTACATTCTAAGAAAATACATAATAGCCTACCAACTCTCTGATCTTTTGTAGCTACATTGATGGAAACATTTTCTAATCTCCCTCTCATGCGAAAGCTTGACTAAGTCCAAACTTTGATTAAAAAGTAAATGACTTTTACAGAATTCATTTTTGTATACTGATTTAGAAAAAAAACAAAAAACGGCTCACCTTGTTTTGTTGGTATGACTGAAAACAGTAACTTAGTTCACTTCCCTGGCAGTGAGTCAGCCTCCATGTCACGGCTGACTCTCCACTTCCTACAAACTTGGAAGAGCTAAAGAGTTTATTTGCTGATATAGCAGCAGGTAAAAGTGGGCAGGTCAGAGCTCTGTACACTTTCTATTGTATGTTGCCAAGGAGACAAAGGACACGGTTGTTACCTAGACCAAAGCTCAATCTCTCTCTTTCTCTCTGTCTCTCCCTCTCACGCAGTTCAAATAAATTTTACAGCCTAGAATAGAACTGGAGCTGCATTGCAAAAACATTAACTACACAGTAAATGTATTTTTCTTCACTTCACTGCTCTGTATTTTCTCTCACATACGAAGATCATGCACTTGCTGTAGTTCCTTGCGCTGACTTTGTATACCTGTTTATATGTGTGTTTTCAGTCAACATTGTTGAATTTTGTGCAAAATATTTATTAAAGGGTTGTTTTGTGTTTAATTTGTACAGGTAATTCATAAAGATTGAACTAATTCCTTATCAAAATAACCGGGCAATAAACAAATACCCAAAAACAAATGGGCAACAACAATATTCCAGTGGGCCATTCTGTGTAAGAATAAAATGAGGAAGTACAGGGTTCAGGCAGAATATAGAGCTAGGAGTCGGTATAAGAGAGAACAACTGAACAAAGGGAAATAAAAGTAAAACAATTTTGCCACATCACTGCTGGACAGGAAATGGGGGTAGAACAATCTGTGGAGCAAAAGATGTGGTAACCTTGTGCTACTTTAAGTGCCCTTTTCCCTATTGTGATAAAGATTACAACAGCATTAATGTCTTTATTTAATTAAAGAATTATGTAATAGAAGAAGAACATTTTCGTACTATTTCTTTTTTTTTCTGCCGTTTAAGCACCTCAGTTTGGTAGCGACATAAGTCGTCAAGTTTTTAAATTTAAATTACATTCTTTGTAAGTTCAGTTTTACGTTTTCTGAGCCTTATTACTACATGTCAAGCTCCTTCTTAATACAAAATATAAGTAATAATGTATTTTTAGCAACATTGTTAAAATATCTCATAAGTCGTATTAACATACATACACACATCCAGGTAATAGAGTTCATTTTTTTTCTTTTTCTTTTCCAAATGCACAACTCAAATCAAATGCACCACATCGATGTAGCAGCAAAATAATTGTGGCTTGTCATTCATCTGTTTATAAAATAAAAATAAGAATGTCTCCACGAGGAGTGGTGCATTGATACTGCAGCATTACAGTTTGGTTGCTTTTTCAACATCGTTGCTCATCACATCAAATTCTGAGAATGTTGAGTTGTCAGCTCCAATGTGAATCTCTTTTGCAGCCTTTTCTGGGGCATCTGATACCTGTAGTGGGATAAGAACATAAATAGCATATTAATAACATAACAAAATCTTGCTTGGTTTAGTGAGTAATATTGGTATATCCTTACTTTTTTACCCGTTACCTGACAAAAGGGTCAAAATCTTACCTTTGATTTACTAAAGCGGCTGAAGCAGATCAGGTCGCTCTTCTTTACAAACAGATCAGAGCTCAGCTTCTGTTGTTTGCATCCACCTAAAACACAGCTCCATATTCCCATAACAGTTTTACACGTTCTAATATGAAACATTGACACTTTTCCAGCATTGTTGTGTCTCTGCAGTGGAAGTAGGGGTTAGAGAAGGGTGTCTTACCTGTGACAATGCTCACCAGCAGGCCAGACACGATTGTCGTCAGTGCGCCCAACAGAGAGAAGTAGAGATAGGACAGAGAGTACCAGGAGTCTGCCAAAGCTGGTCTGACACTGATACACACAGGAAATCATTTTACTGATCCAAGTCAAACTATTCCTTTAACACGTGGTGTTAAACTGCTTGGTGATATTAACACTACCAAAAACCCTCAAGATTGGAAGATATTAAAATATTTCTACCACCAACGTGCTACGTTCGATCACATAGAGTCACAACTACATCAAGTCTTACAGCCACATAAGGCCTTTATGGGATGGCACTATACACAATGTGAGAGTAGATTTGAGTACTTTTGACTATGACTTCACTAGGAAGCTCTTGTACAACACAAGCTTCTATTCTGATGATCCACCTTTTACTATACACTTGATACACCAAAATCCGTGACACCTTTTTCTGATGACACAGTTTTATAAAGTAGGGCTTTGACTTAACGGTTAGCTTCATCATCACTTCATCTGTTGATTATTTCCTCGATTAATCATTTGGTCTAAAGAAGGTCATAAAATATTCTAAGGGGATCTTCAGATGTTTTATCCAGCTAACATGTATTTTAGAATTTTTGGAATAAATGTACAGCCTAGACAAAAATTTATTTCAGAAATGTAGTCCAGAAAAGTAGCGGGTGCAACATATTTGCTTAATCAAATTTGTGGACCAAGACCATGATAATGTAGCACCTGTTTTTTGTTGCATACATATGGGAACATTGCCTCTGAGCTGGGATACAGTGATGAAAGCTGTAAGGCTAAAATGTTTTCGGAGATGTTTTTACTTTTCATGATGAATTGCCAATGAAATTAAGTCTTTTAGGCTTTGGATTGGTTTTTTCCTAATGATTCAGTTTTATTCAACTTGTTTTCAGTAGAATCGGTGTTTGAATATTAAGTCAGCATTAATTTTAGTGACCACCAGTATTACTACATATTACTGTGACCAAGTCATGTGCTTGAGTATCATCAAATGGACCTTTATTTTACGTAACATGACTCACTCAGGCTGCGGGGTCAGAGTCATTGGACTGGTCCAGGGAGCTGTCGTTGTGTAGTTCTGGCTCATGGTGCTATTGCAGCCCACAGTGCTGAGATGCAGAGGATTTGTCTTCTCATGTGTTGGTGGGTAGATCTGGCCTCCAATCCCCACCCACAGAGTCAACGCTAGACCAATAATCATTCCCAGTAGTCCTCCCTGCAAAGTAAATATGACTGGAGTCAAACATTTCATGGATGTGTCACAAGATTTTTTGTTTTGTGTTGTCAGAGGGTGCAGTTGTTCTAGTAAAGGTTCCAGTAATAGAAAATACTCACTATTGAATTTGTTGTGCGGAAAAACATGCCTAACAGGTAAAGACCGAGAAGAGGCCCGCTGATCATGCCAAATATGGACAGAGCAGCCTGAAAATTAGAAAATTGGAAGGAGGCTTGTAGTTTTTAATATGCAGCTCATGGTGGTGCTGTAGAGCAGTGAATGGCTACAGTAGTGCGTGTTAGTGCAGGGTGTTGGGATAGGTTTACCTGCAGAATGCTTCCCATCGCTGAAGCAATTCCAGCCATCCCGATACAAAGGGCCCCAAAGAACACACCTGGGAGATGTTAAATCAGCGTTATTAAACTAAAAGAAAAGGTGTCCTCGCAACTTCCAAAAATACAGATACAAATGTTTAAGGCAGATGAGCTAAATTCTTACACACAGATTTTACAGGAAAGCTACATCTGGGTCGTACAACTTTAAATTTTCTCATCAAACTTTTGTGATAAATGTCACTGATGTATGAATTTTCAGCAGGTCTGCAAACCCTAATCCTAAACCTAATCCATTGAAAGGTCTTGAATTGAATTTAGCAAAAGTCCTAAATATTTTTATCTTGCCTGCCATAGGCAGTAATGTTATTTATGAGCATTTTTTTGTATCCAATTGTGGGTTGTCAGGAGACGTTTCATGCTTAGAAACTAGAAGCGGGATTGTTTTGACAGAGGATTGTGTGCGCAGCAAGCTGTAATCCTTTTTGTGGAGTTTCACTGCCAAAAAGAAAAAAAACAGTGAAATAATAATAAGTAATTCTGGGTCATATCATCCCTACTGGTTTTTTTATTCATACTTCTGCTGGCATGATTATGAAAGAGATATTAAATTTCATTTTATGTGGTATGAAAAAGGTCTTAAAAATCCTGAATTTAACTTTGTGAACCCTTCAGAAACCCTGTTTTCTGTCTGTTTCACTCCTATAAATAACAGCTCTAATCAGCACCTTCCAGTGCACTGCAAGGAACAGGAACATTGTAACATTGTGTAAAAATAGCACACAGATCCATACTAACCAATGTCTTGAATTATTCTCCTGTTGCAGCGTTCCCAGGGAAAATGAGATAGTGGAGCCGCACCCTTGACCTTAACCTTCCCAAAAGAAGCTCACGAGTTCCTGCCTGTGCATGTTTTTCTCATTAAATCTCCTGAAGAAATCCTGCACATTATTGTAACATTAACCAATGTTTGTGCATCGTGTCCTGTGAAATCTTCTTTTCTTCACAAATCATAATGACGTAATTAAAATAAACTCGATTTTGTATGCCTTTAACACATTTATGGTAACGTCATAACTTGCACAGTGGAGCTGGTAACATGTTTAGCTATCTCTTAACAGTAACAGAATGAGATAGCTGTCATCTTGGTGTCTACTGGCATCTAGTGAGTTTCTTGGAGTGAGAGGGTGATAGGAGTCCTACTGTATAGTGATTACTGGGGTATTCATAATAAGAATCTGCTTTAAACTCATACTAGGTTATGAAGTGTTTGAGGACCTTTTTGCTCCAGGCATGTTTTAATAATTGACAAAGGTCTTAAGGAAAACATTTTCTTCTGAACATTTTTTTTTCTGTAAATCACAAAAAATTGGCTTCACTCACTCTTTTCCTTCCACATTTCTATCGTACGTGATCATTCGTGGGCTAGCACGACAGTATTTTTTGACACAACTTACTCAGGCCCATGTTCATCCAGGTCACTTGTCTCTCTGTGAGGTTTTTGCACACAGGGAGAATAAAGTCTTCCACGGTGACAGCGACCAGGGCATTAATGCTGGACGACACCGTGCTGAGAAATAAGCAACAGTAAGTTTTTGTCACCGAAAAAAAAAAACAGTAAGGCTGACGCATTTAAATGGTAGATTAGCATTTAGATAAGATTAGTCTCGGGTAGCAGGGAGATGGTGGGTTGCTTGCATAATGTGTAAATAAAAGGACTGGAAATGTAAATGCAACAGTAACAATGATGTGGACTTTTTCTCAGGAAGCAACATGATCCAGGTATCGCTAGCTCATTATTTCCTCACCGCTGTACCTTTCCTTATCAATACAGCATTCCTGACTCTGATGCAAAATAGTACATTTTTCCTTGTTTTTCAGGCCTCACCTAAGGGTCCCACTGTATGCAGCAGCCACAAACAAGCCAGGGATTCCTGGGTAGTCTGCCAGAATATCCATCACAAGGTAGGGCAGCAGCTGGTTTACAAATATAGACCATTTTTACTGTTGACTCTAAAATTTGTTGGGTAAGACACAGTATGACGGCCGTGTGATGGCGGAGTTGGGAGACAACTGCAGCTGCAGTTACCTGGTCAGATGTGCTCAAATCACCGTTTGTTAGTGGGTCACAGTTCTTGTAAATTGAGTACATGGTGAGGCCAGAAAACATAGCCAGGCTCACAGTTACCCACAAGCCAACCATGTTCACATACAAAGATCTGAAAGATAAGAGAAGATTTGTCAGTGCATGAACCTTGGCTCACAGTCAATAGAACAGTTTGCTGTTGCACTGCCTTGCAGGAACACTCACATCTTGGCATGTCCCAGGGTTTTGCAGGAGATGTAGCGCTGCACCTGGGACTGATTGATAGAGTAGATAGAGATCCACATCACGCTACCACCGACTATAATGGTCCAGAAAGTATGTCGCTTCAGAGGATCTGGGTCAAAACTTTGATAGAATATCAATGATACAGAAGAATACTGAAGGTACCGTTTGGGGACATCACAGTACAGACTTCCAAAAATGTAGGGTGTCACTTTTAAGTTAGTAAGAGGTCTGTCAATCACTGATATAATCAGTTTTTTTTGACTGAGTGCAGAACAGTTTCCAGTGAAGCTTCCTTCTGTAGATACGATAGCAATTAGGGGTAGCAGGAAATTATAAGAATGTTGATCTAGTTTCTTTCCCTGTGGCTGCAAACTTAGAAGAAGCTCATTCAATTGCTCTGATCCAGGAAGCCCCACCTATCTGGTAGCGTTATCAGTTTAAAACACACTCTTACAACAAACACTAGTCTGCTGGTGTACTTACTCAAAGGCCTTTAGTCGGCCTCCTTGGCCTGCATCTTCCCAAATCTTCGTCAGGCCTCCCTGCAGTACAGCTCCTCTAGCTATAACAGCCACAAAACCTGCCAGCATGATCACCATCTGAAGCACATCTGTCCAGATTACTGCTTTCAGACCGCCCTGAAACAAAATTCTAGGGATAGCTGAACATTTCCATGTGCTTTTGTGTATTCTTTCCCATTTAATGCTGAGTTGAGGCTTACTGAAATGTTCGAATGTTTACAACGATACATTGTCATGCAGTTTCAATTTTATGAACCACAAACTAAAATAGGTGTATGATGGTGCCAAAGTGTAAAATTGTTCATAAAAACCATAATGAACCAGACTGTTTTTGGTCTGACTCTTTAAAATAGAAACACACTTGGACTTGAGGATCTTAGTCCATGTTTTTTTACATTACACACTTTTTGTATACTGTTGGGTACACAGATCGTTAATTCAGTACAATTTATAATACTTTTTGAAATGTACAGTACGAACCAAAGTGCAGTAGAGGATGCACACCACTCCTGTAGCCACTAGCACTCCCCACAGATCAAGTCCAGTGACTAGTATGGAAATAAAAGCTCCATGATGATTCATAGGTTAAAATGATATAAGTATCCATCTCTGTAACTTGACACTCAATTTGGGTTTTCCCTTTATTTATAACAAGAACACGTGTGACACACAAGAGAGAAAGAAAAACTAATGTCATAACAGTGATATGAGTAGTACATAAACTATTTTGTCCTGAAAATATAGATCATTGTAAGGAGATTAGACAGAACACTGTATCTGTATTATAGTTTAGTAAGGCTAAAACCTAAAAAAATACTTATCTACCCTAGTTTTGTGAGCTTTTTGTGTTTCGGCTTACTTTGATTTAGTGCAAGAGCTGGAGCATAGATGACCAAACCGGTGTACAGAGCCTGAGAAAAGATCCCACCATTAGTTGATTAGATTGAAGCATAACAACCATGGGATTCATATTGATGTATTCTTGGAATTGGCATCAAGAATCAATTTTACATAAAGTCAAAAAGAAAAAAGGCAGGTGCTGTTTACCTTGTTAGATTCATCATTTTAATCAAGGGCATTTGTTCAACTCTTCATTGTTTTGTAGTTTTGTTTTTAATTATCTAATTACAAAAAGTGACTGAATATTCCTCTTTCTTTTTCAGTAAAAGCATAGTTTTATTTACCGTCTGCACAATGTACATTGATGTGCCAATTATCCGAATGGGCTTGCTGAAGCGCATCTCCAGGTACTAGAAATAAAAGGGAAACTTAAACCGTCAAACGTCAGTAAACTGATGGATTGGATTGCTCACACATAATGGCTTATTATACACATCCATATTTACAGAATATTAAAAGTGTTTGTTTGTTTTTGTTTCTTTATGTTTTACTCCCAACTTATACTCACCTTTTGGAGGACATTCTTTTATACCAGTTGGATACAGTACAGCCTTATGAACCACTGATCATTTTAAACAAGACACTGCCAACTATAGTGGATGAATCAATAGAAACATCAACTATAGAAGTGTTGTATTTCTATAGCCTACAAATAAAGCATGCTTGCCTTATTGGTCGTTAATTGTAAGTTATTTACTGCTGCACCTGTCGGCAAGCTCTTGTACCATTAAAATGATTCAGATGCCTGTGACACCTCACCTCATAGGCACTGGTGATCCCCAGTCGGTAGAAAAGTGGGACAAAGATCTCAGCAGTGACAGCAGACATGATAGCATAGGAAAAGCCAAAAATCCAGAAGGCAGTTCCAAACTGGTAGGCCTCGGCCGGGGTGCCAATGACCGTGATGCCAGACATGAAGCTGGCAGTGAGGGACATGGCAACCGGCACCGCTGTCATTTGCCGTCCGCCCAACAAGAACTCAGCGCTGCTGGTCTCCTTGCGGCCTCGAACGGCCTGGAAGAGCCCAATACCAGCTGCCCCCAAAATCGTTCCAGCGAATACCACATAATCCCACACAGAGAAAGTGGCCACTGGACCACCTGTACCAACCATGGTTAGTTCAGCAGATGGAGCGTCCTCGTACCTTTTTCTTCGAGCTGTAGTTAAGAAGGCTTAGATTCAGCAGGATTTCTGTATTATGGTATCTTGCCAATATTTAATGTTCTTCCCTATAATTATCCCGAAATTGCCCTTAGGTCCAGGGGTACATATACCAATGCCAAAAGCAAAAATACACTCTAAAGATAGCAAAAAAAGCTTTTCAGCACTTTTCAGAATCTGTCAACTGTCAAAAAGATTAAAAATCAGCTGCATTCATATTAAAAGTTTCTCTTCAGACCTTCAGCAAAGAATGGAAAAATCCTCAGATTTCCAGGTTTTAGTTGCCTGTTGTGTTCCGCTTTGCCAGTAGAACACTCAGATACCTCAACTATTTCTGCTCTGGTCCACTCTAAAGCATTCAGCAGACTATAAAGATTTCTTCACTTTAGTTAATAATCCATCAAGGACACATTGTACTGAAGTCAGCCATAATTTTAGTGATGGTAAAAGGTCAGTATCCTGTGATGTGCCTGAAACAAGAGACTTTCTCTTTTGAAGATGACAGCTCCAGGTTACTCAGTAGTCATTGGTTATGTCAGGAATTTCAGGAGGCAAGGCAGGGTTAAATCATTAAGGTTGGGTCACTACTACTGTCGTATAATATTTTTATGTGATTACCATTGTTTTACTTAGAACATCTTTATCTTTGATTATCATCCCTTGATAGATAGATAAACACATCATTTCGAACATAACAACGCAGAGGGGTCACACGAAAAACGTTACAACTACAGTAAAACAATAATGCAGATGCGAGAGAAAAAAGTAGGCGTAAAGCTGCTGACAGAGATGTTTAGGCCAGCACAAGGCATATCAAGCCACAAGATTAAAACTGGTTAATGTCAAATGGCACATACTGTTAATGGTTGTAAAGGTGAGCAGTAGAGCGAGAAAGAGCAGCTAAGATGAACACTGAATTTTCATTGGACTGTTTCTCTGCCAAGTTTTGTGGTTTTCTGTTTTGTTTATTTGTCAGCAGGATTACGCACAAAGTACCGAACCAATTTGCACCGAAGTTGCTGGAGGGATGGGGCATGGGCCATGGAAGAACCTCTTCAATTTTGGGGCAGATCCGGATCATTTAATATGATTATTATATATTTATTTGAATTTTTTTCCCGGCCTTGGCATAGGCCCGCGCTCTATTGAGTGCCATTCTAGTGTTTTATTGTAATAATAAATGTGTAATAAGTGTGTGAGCAAATGACACAAAGTTAGCTACGTGCATTGTAAAATATAACTTTTAGTAGATGAGGACTTCAATTCAGTAAGAGGTACTGTGTACTGTGGTACTGAAATTAAAAAGAAGTTAATCAGACTTTTTGGTGTATATACAATTTAATATATTAAGTCTAATTTACTGCACAGCGCAGGATGTGTGATTGTCTGTAGGAATCCCAGTATACTATTAACTAATAAAAGTGATTTTAAAAACAACCGTATACTTTACAATGTTACCTTAATGTATCAAAGAGACTTCGGCTATCTTGACAGTCATTAAAGAAAAAGGAAAGTTAAGGAAGTCCCTGCACTCTGGAGGTGTTGGGTGGATAATTCTAATTGTATTATCACTTTTTAAGTCGAGGTACTGACTTGTCAGTAGTTTGTGGTCCACATCTGAAATATTCGACATTTGGACATTAATGTTGGTGTTTACTGCGGCAGTTTTTATTTTTTACCAGGAGAAAAGATTAGATAAACCCTCTCTGCATGTTTTTCTACCCATGTTCTGCACACGTTTTAACTGTAACAGTTTGTTTATTGAGCTGTGCACATTGCCTACTGTTCTTTAGTGTTAATTTCTTTAACCCACAATACACAAAGCATGATCTGTGCATGCACATTCAGTGTATTGAAATACTTTGCATTAAAAGAAGCTTCAGTTAATTTTTGCTCAAATGAGAGACAGATTAGGTTTGTTTTGGAAAAGGATCTAAAACTCGGGTTAAAATTTGAATGGTGATTAACAAATGATACATTCTTTCAAGCGGAAAAAAAGCTTTTCAGCATTTTGTGACACCTAGTCGACACTGCTTCAGGCCACTTTGGACAAAATTAGATACAGAGTTGCACAGACGCTTTCAGCTAGTGCATGATCCATTGCACCATTCTCCCTGATTACTGCATGAACTCTCTCCATTAAGGAAATAATTAATGCATGTCATTCACATAATGGCCAAAAAGTTCAGTTCTTCCTTTTCGTCACAGATAGATGATAAGGGCTAGCTTGGAGAAAGGTGGATTATATATTGCTCGCATAAATAATGTTCGGACTCACAGCATCACCAGGACGGCGGTTGACCACATCTCTCAAGCAGGTGAGTTTCACGGGCAGAGCAGAACAAGGAATGCCATGTTTAAGATACCAAACATTTGATCATCTCTGTGATCTGGTTGTCAACTTGTCTCTCTATGTTTTCTTTCCCATGCAGGTCCAGAATTGACTGGAAAAAATAACGTTACTTAACATGGAGACTGCCGTTTTCAACTGCTGGTTCCTTTTCCTGCTGTTCAGCCCAACTGTTCCCATGTGTTTACCTACTGACTTCACCCTGTACGTGGAGAAGCCCCAGTGTGACTTCTGTGTGGCGATCAACACTACTATCTGCGTGGGATTTTGCTACTCAAGGGTATGTACTAAAAGTCCTTTGTGTCCAAAGAATAGACTGTCGTTACCTCTTCAGGATGAAAGAAGGAAAACTATCAAACGGCATTGGAAAAGTTATAGTTTAGACCATGGGCACTAAAAATTCTTGATTCTACTTAGCTGGAAGGTGTGGATCAACTTTGAAACTTTTTTTTTTTTTTTTTTTTTTCAAAAATCATTATCAATCAAAACACTTTTCCATTTTTATCATAGCCAAGCATCTAAGTGTGTAATCAAGTGTTAAACTGGAAACGGAAGGTAAGGTAGTTATATCAAAAAAGTGATAACATTAAATTCCGTATTTATTCTCTGTTTTTTATTAGATTTTGGGGAGCTTATCAAACATGTAAAATCGTGAAAGAAAACATTAAAACATACTTTAGGCAATCTTCTAGAAAAATGGCACTTGTAAATTCAAAAAATCCCATCAAAATAAAAAAATTGAAATACATTTATTTTAGAGTCTTTACATTCAAAATATATTATGAAGTCTTCAATAAATTTAGAATCTAGAATGTAGAAAATGGTTACTAAAATCTGACCAAACCTTTGTGTTTAAGTTCCAACTGTAAGAGATCGGTTTCATTTTACAAAAGGCCTTTTCCCGCTCATCATCCATTACAATTATGCAACTTGCAACTTGTTGTACCCTTACATAAGTACGACACGAGGTACGTTTATTTAAAAGATCCACTGTTTGACATTAGGTAAGGAAGTCACATTAAAATTAAACAATCATGGCACATCTTTTCCCAACTGCATCTGAAATCAAGCACACTAAATAATGAGCTCAAGGGGCAATGTATCACGAGATCATTCATGTGCTGTTACGCTTGTGTTTTTGTATGATGAGCAGGACAGCAACATGCGGGAAATACTCGGCCCACGCTTCCTAATCCAGAGAGGCTGCACCTATGACAAGGTGGAGTACCGTACAGCCATACTGCCTGGCTGTCCCTTCGACTCCGACCCTGTCTACACCTACCCTGTGGCTCTCAGCTGCCACTGTGGTGCCTGCAGGACTGACAGCGATGAGTGCACACACAGAGCCAGCGTGGACAGAGCTAAGTGTACCAAACCAGTTCGACGTATCTATCCGTACCCTGGCCAGAGCAATTACATGATCCCTTTCTGATTGTTTTGTTTTTGTTCTCATCGTGTCTGTTTTTGTTAAAATTACTGAGCTGGAACTGCATGAACCATGAATGTTTTTAAGAAAAAATAAACATCATCCTCTAGCTTGTGATGGATACAGTGATATCTGTACTGCCTTTACTGTTATCTATTGTACCAGCTGGTTTTATTGTGCCTTTGTTGCCCAACGTGTCTGTGCTGCAGCTCTGCTTCTCAGTTTACAATGAGGGTTTATCCTGGTGCGTATTTCTGACAGCTTCATTATTTATCCTCTTGTACACGCACATGTGTGACTCCCAGACTTATTATGTTTACTCTGAAAGGGGTACTCTAAATGCAACTCAATTAAAGCTGAAGTCTCTAAATTGCTCTCAGACTAAGCTGTGCTTGACTTAATCATATTCTGTGCTGGACCATAGCTTTCTGTTTACTACATAACAAACACAAGGCTATGAAGCTCCACAATGTCACCTCATGATACTATATTTGCCTCCACAGTCATTCTGGAAAGCACATGATTGTTGACACACCACTTATTATTATATGGATTACCAGTGACAATGTCAAACCAGAAACATTTGACACAATGCACACAGAAGAATCACCAATCACCAAACTTACATTGTGTTTATAAGCTGTTGAGTAATTTTGTTCTCATCTCAGGTAGAGTTTATGTGTAGTTTCCCATTCACAAAGGGGATTTGGGAGGACAGCTGGATCTTATTAATAGCTCAGCAGTTCAGAGTGGGAGAATGTGTGGTAAGTCCATCATGTGGACCTCTGTCACATCGATCTTTCCTCTCAATATTATATTATGTCACTTCTGTATATTATAGTGTCCTGTTAGTGACAGTTTTCTAATCAAAGTGTCTCATTGTTTATGAAAAAACTACTTTGTTAGGTTTAGACAGTTGTTGGATGTAACTGAGCCTTATTTGTCTTATTTGTTGGCTCTGCGGCTCTGACGGTGTATCGCATTTTTGATCAGAATAGCGTGAAATACAAAGTAGAATACAAACATGGTGACCTAAAGGCCAGCATATTGTATCATAGATTTAAAGGTATTTATGGCCAAGGAGAAATTTCCTCTGACAGAGAGAGAAGGTCTCACTTTCACAAGTCAAAAGGAGTGATCACCAACTGCATTACTCCCCATATCAAAAGGCCTGCATACCACTGATGCCTGACATAATTCATAAAATTATTAGCTTTGACTCCACCTTGGGGCAAGGTGTGTTTTGAGGGCAGAAGTGGAAGAAGCTAGATGTGGCCCAGTTAATTGTGTAAGGGGACACATGGATGGAAAACCAGTTCATAAAATGCTGACACTAGGAAACTTGTTTTCTTAGCCACTATAGCCTTGAGGAAGCTTGCACAACTTCTGACAATCTGACACTTTATTTAACCCTTGCAAACCGTCAGCTGACGGAATGACGGAGTATTAAGTCCATTAGGGGATTTGTAGTCCATTGCCTATGACTTTATCCTCTGAGTGCACGAAATACTGCACTGCTTCTTTCCTTTGACCTATATGCATTAAATGGTTAAAATCGGGTTACTTTTATTAGACAATTTGTTTTATTCTTGATCAAACCTTCATTGTAATTAGTAGGTAAGAGTATTTTTACTACTAAAACCAGTTACTAGTTTTGTTGTCGCTGAATGGTGTATATATACCATTTTCTCATTCACTTGAATGGTTTTAATGTTGTGGCTGATAGGTGCATGTATGCAATATAGAACAATTTGGTAGGTAAATATAGTTCCATCCATTTTCTGCCACTTATCCGGGGTCGGGTCGTGGTGGAAGCAGGTTGAGTAAGGTAGTCCAGGTTTCCCTCTCCCCAGCAACATTGTCCACCTCCTCCTGGGGTATCCCAAGACGTTCCTAGGCCAGATGATATACAGTATATAGTCTCTCCAGCATTTTGTTGGTCTACCGTGGAGTCTCCTGCCAGTTGGATGTGCCAAGACAACTTCCAATGGAAGGCGCCTAGGAAGCATAATATATATTTATATACAATATATAATATAGGTTTTTGTTAGGTCATGACTTTTCAAAAACACGTTCTGATTACAAATTATTGATATGGTCAAGAATGGCTCTACGTGTATATCCACATAACTGGAGGGTTATTTATGCTGTATGCTTTATATTAACAGTTGACCTGATATGACTCTAAAATCAATGGACTGATATGACACAATGGTTTGAATTGCCCAACCGAAATTCCCTTTGTAGAGGTGTTTTGAAAACCCTAATACCCTAATGGATAAAGCAGTGGATGAAATGGAATTTGCTTCCATCAGCACTTCAAGAGAACCAGCTATGTGGTGCACATACCGAACACTCTTTCATTCAGACAAACCATACAGTTTTGTTTGTGTTGTGTTTATTCAGCTAGAAAAAATGTGAGAATTTTTTTTAGCTATGCTAGTAGCATGGCTCTAGGGATGCCAGTGTCGGTCGGCCATTTGGTTGATCCGTCCACCACTTCGGTTTAGACTGAGATATCTCATCAACTACTGACTGCGATGATTCCCCTAACTTTTCCTTTTGCACCACCAGCAGGTAGACATTTTTGGTTTTTAGTGACCTGCCTTTACAACTATCGGATGGATTGCCATGAAATTTTGTACAAGATATCCATGGCGCAAGACAATGTGTTCTGATGATTTTGGTGATCCCCTGACTTTTTACGTAGTGCCCCCAGCTGGCCCCCCGCTGGAGGAATTTTTTCAGGCTTCTGAAGGAGGAGAAGGCCAGAAAAAAAACTGAGAACCACTGGCCTAAGGAGATCCTAACAGAGCAGCCAGCATGGCTGTAGATTCCTGTTTTGTAACAGTCTCCTGCACCCACTGTTACACAAGTTTTCAGCTTCAGTTATGCATCGGCAGTAAAAGACAAGCTCCTAATGCCTTGGAATGTGTCTGCACCTTTGAAACTCATACCTCAGATAAACCAGTTACCGCCAACAAGAGCCCTCTTGTCTTTGGCATCCACCCTGTAAGTTCTCATATTATGCAGCTATTACTAGGTACTGTGAACATCTGCAATTGGTTCACTTTGAGTAGAACTTACCAGATGGTCTGACTAAACCCAAGAAAAATCTACTTGAGTAATTCAGTAGGCTATCTTTTGTTCCTGAGTCACCCTAGATAAGACATAGGCAAAGCCTTACCACAAAAATAGATCGTTTTACCTTTATTCATCTAAGGTGGATTCAGTGAGCATGAAGTCTCCCTTTCAGTGAAATCCTGCTTCATATTCACACAGTGGCACAAAAGCACACTAGTGAATACCTGCCCAACAGATCCAGCAGTTTGAAATAAGAAGTGACTTGCTCAAGGGCAACTTAACAATGGGTAATGAGGGAGGGGTGAATCTCATCAAATAACCCGCCCCCATTTATCCTGCTGAAGGATAGCATGCAGGTGTTGTGTTGGAAGAAGTACTCAGATACTTTTCTTAAATAAAAGTAGCAATAACACAATTTAAAAATACTGCATTTCAAGTAAAAGTCCTGCTTTTAAAATCTTACTCTGGAATTAATTTTAGTATCAAAAGTAAAAGTGCTCCTAATACAGTAAAACAGCCCCTATCAGAGCTACATATGTTATAGATATTATATTGCCTATGCATTAACCCATAAGTAGCATATTAATGTAGCAGGTCACATCGGAGCTAACAACGAGTTTTAACAATGTATCATATTCTATAAACCGATATGTTTTGTAAAATCTTAATCTGTAAAGTAACTAGCAACTACAGCTGTCAGGTCAATGAAATGGAGTAAAAAGTATAATATTTCTCTCTCAAATGTAGCTGAGTAGAAGTACAGAGTAGCATAATGCAAGCACTCACGTCGAGTGCAGGTACCTCCAAAATTGACTTAAGTACAGTACTGTATTTTGCAATGTATTTTGTTACTGTCCACCACTGGGACCCACTTATAAAGCACCTGAGTAGAGTGGAAAAGACTAGAATACAATACAATGGGATGATGTCAGTCCACCGTTGGGGCCAGCGAGTCTGCCAGAGCATTCTTAATGCCATGGCGGTCTTAGCTCTCAGAGCTTACAATGGGACCAAGATCATATTAAGCCTTAGGATCCTTTTGGGATACGGTGTCTTGACCCCTTCGCCGAATTTAGACGTATCTCTGATCTCTAAAAACCTAGTTTAAATGTCTAACCTTAAACACTAGCGTCCATTTAGTTTAACTTTTAACCAATACGGTTGAACGAAGTGCTCGTCGAACAATGGTTTTCTCTCATCCTAACCCCCTTCGCTATCTTTGTAGCTGTATGATTGGTGGAGAAGGGTGATTGATCCGTCTATCCTGCAATGAAAGAAGGGGAATGACAAACGTAGCCAATCAAATCCCGGTATGCAAATGAGCTACGTGGTAGTTTGTTCTAATTCGCCGGTAACGGGGACCTTTTGTGTGCCAGTGCCATCCCCCCGGTTAAAACGCAGTGGAAATTTCCTGTCTCTCCACTTACAGCTATATTAACGGACGCTAACAGAAATTAACGTCTCGAAGCAATCTGAAAGAATTACTCCCAAGATAATATTTGGTAAGTTAAAGGCTGTTATTTATATTTAAATAACTTAGCATTTGTTTTAGCGTCATGAAGTTTCTTTCGGTAGCCAGCTTGTTCGCTTTTAGGAGCGGTATTCTCCTGAATGGGTATCTCCGCTAACGGGGCCTGCTAACCCACCGAGCCGAGCGTTCTGTACGGAATTAAAAGCGGCGGCTCTTAACTGTTTTGACACAACGCTTCACAGAGATTATGCTCGTTATTTCTAAAGGCTTCCTTTACTACAATGGAAGATACTTAATGTATCAATGCAGAACCTTTTATTTTCACGTATAGAAGGACCCGAAGCTCTGTCTCGTTGGTTTGCATTGACTTTACCCTCCCTAAAATCTACTTTACAAACGTACATGAGACCGGTAACTATTTGGAAATTACACCCTACATCAATACCAAGAATGTATGAAAGGCGGTAATGCCCATGTATGGTGCTCCGGTATGTGAACTAGGACACGCCCACGGGTTGTACTACTCAAATTGCAAGTAGCAGAGCTGCCACATCATGGTCTCATGACTCTGAGGTACCTAGATAAGCCTAAGCCTCTGTAGTGTACATATACCCTGCCCATATATTCCGAGTAACTGACGTCTGCCATTATCTCCCTCTCTAGGACTCCGTTCATTAATCTGACTGAAGGACAACTCGGATCTATATCACTTCGTTTCCACATCTTCTTTACTTATCGTCACTTATTGGAAAGTCAATATGTCTCAGCAGCAGATCAGGTAAGTCTCTTACATTCTCTTTTTTTTTCTCCATATAGTATAACTGGACAGGTGTAATCAGTTTTCACTATTGGCTCTGCAGCTGAAATGATTGGTACATTGAAAGAAGATGGTTGGCAGCTGTTTTCACAATCTTACAGTTAATTTTACATTAAAGTATCGGTCTTCCTTTTTGTCTTCTCCTTTCAGCCTCCCAGCCAAGCTCATTAATGGAGGTATTGCTGGCATTGTTGGGGTTACCTGTGTCTTCCCCATTGACTTGGCCAAGACCAGGTTACAGAATCAGAGACAAGGTCAGCAGGTCTACAGGAGCATGTGAGTATTTTTAGTTGCTGTTGTTTTACACGACATACACGGCAACACTCTGTTTGCCAAATCTCTTGGCATTATACCTACTACTTGCGTGTATAATCCAATATTATTCTTGGTAATCTCACAGTGACACATGGGGAGGCATTGGAATGAATGTGTATAATTAGGGAAATTCCTGACGTGATGGACCATGATGACTATTCATCCTTGTCATTCCTTTACAATAAGGGGGCCCGTATCCCTTAGACTTCCTTTTGGAGGGTGAAAATTCACTGCTCCATTTATCAGCTCAGCCCTGACTCTTGTTAAACACTGTGATAAATATCTGGCCTTGAATTTTTTTTTTTTTTTAAGATAATAAAGTTTCTGTAACCTATTTAAATTTTTCCTTTTCGGTCGGCTGCCTTAAATGGTCCATACAATAGAATTTCTTTGTTTTCTTCTCCTATAGGATGGACTGCCTTGTCAAGACAGTTCGATCAGAAGGCTACTTCGGCATGTACAGAGGTAAGATTTATACACGTCTGAATACTAAGAACCATTAGGCTAGAAGATGTACAGGAGTATTAGATGCAGGTGAGGGTAAGATCTTTCTGTGGTGAGGTTGAACATTGATATGATTACTATTGGGTACTCTTAATTTTTACTGAGGGTTCAAGATACAGTGTATGTTCAGTGCATGGGTTGCTTGATTTACTTACAAATATAGTTATGAGTTGAAATAACTTTTATAAAAGAGAAGTAGCCAAAGCTGTTCTCATGCAAAGTGCTTTTATAGATTTAAGCTCTGATGTTTTTAACTAGCACACATGCAGTCTGTAGGAAAACAAATGAAAACACTGTTTTTAATGATCAGTTCACTGATTTAATGTAGAGAAGGAAAAGTAACATCTTGTGGACATAGTTTAATATGAGGAAAATGGAGACCTTAAGTCTGGGTCTCTGCTTGTGTGAGGAATGCTGTTTGTTTGCATCTGTGTTTTTCATATTACAGACATGGGTCCCCCTGGGATATTGAAGGCTAGCCGATAAGGCGCAGCCACGCTGGAGGCAAATCATTAAATGGTTCTTACAATATTGCTCTATTTAAAACTATAGGCACAAGTTTTTGTTTTGCCATCTATTTGTTCTGTAATTTGACTACTTCTCAATAACTACTTGGCTGTCTCTTCACTGTCCTGTCAGTTTTTTCATGGATCCTCATTTTCTAGACTATTGGTTGTGACCTTTTAAGACTTTGGTTGACCTTCCAAATGTATCTGTGGTGAGCTAATAAGATTTTTCGTTTGAGATGGTCTCACAGATCAGTTTTTAAGTTTGACCAAAGTCTATGCACACAGAACATAGTCGGGATTCTGTCTGTCCTTTCACTAACATCTCTGCATTTCTGTTGTTGTTGTGATTTAACTAATTTACTGATTTGTAGTCTTTCTGTAGACACAGATATCCTTTTTTTTTTTTTTTTTTTCTCTCCACACAAAGTGGACCCTGTTGCCATAACCTGACACACTGTACTTGATCAACTTGATGTTTGCATCTTCCTCTGATATTCATTACCCTCCAAATTTCTTGTCTTGTGTTTTGCTTTTTTCTAATTTTCTAATTTTCTAATTTCCCTTCTGTAACTCATGATTATTTTTATTTATTTATTTTTATCGTGTAATTTCTCTTAACATAAACCCCCTCCATCATTATTACTGCAGCTACTGTTAACTGAACATTTGTCTTGTCTGTTTGTAGATTAGCTATAACAATGGACTAATTAAATTCTGACGTTGTAATGATAGTGGCGGGGAATGCTCTTGTATGTGCTGAATAAAAACACGATTGTGACTTCAGTGCTAACTGTGTGTTCATTTTTCCTCAGGTGCTGCCGTAAATCTGACACTGGTTACCCCAGAGAAGGCGATCAAGCTGGCTGCTAATGACTTATTTCGCCATCACCTTGCCAAGGATGGGTAAGTAAAAGCATCGTACAAAATCATTTAATTAAAATGTAGCATCCCATCATGTCTGTTACTGAGTACTTCTCCTATCTATGAACAGAAAGGGGCTGACATTGTTCAAAGAGATGCTGGCAGGTTGTGGTGCAGGCATGTGCCAGGTCATTGTCACCACCCCCATGGAAATGCTCAAGATACAGCTACAGGATGCAGGCAGACTCGGTAAGAGGACTACAAGTTTCATATTTACTGTTATCGATGTTAACTCATTTACTAGACTCACTGCCAACCTTAACCCCAGAGTCACTGTGTATATTAATATGTATTTTGTCTTTTGTCCAAAGTGGCCCAGCAGCAAAAACCTGTCATGATGTCCCCCACAAAGCTTGTGGCCACTAACACAATGCTCAGCCGCTCCTACAACTCTGGCACGGTGGTCTCAGCACGGCAAGCTGTGTCTGCCACGCAGATCGCAAAGGAACTTCTTCAAACCCAGGGCATCCAGGGGCTCTACAAAGGTCTAGGGGCAACACTGATGAGGTGAAACTCTTTTTCATTCCTGAAGAGGAAGCAGATGTGAACTCGTTAGACCAGTTGCTTTGTATGGGGGCTTCAGTCTGACACATCATTTTGTTTAATTTCTTTCAGGGATGTTCCCTTTTCTGTTGTTTACTTCCCATTGTTTGCCAACCTGAACCGCCTGGGCAAACCCAGTCCCGATGAATCGTCACCTTTCTATTGGGCTTTCCTCTCAGGCTGTTTAGCAGGATCTACTGCTGCAGTGGCTGTTAACCCCTGCGATGGTGAGGTTTGAGGCAAATGTCATTCATCTGTAGCGTTAGTAGCAGCTCTGTAATGTTTCTGGAAGGTTACCCAATTTTGTATTTGTTCTCCTTTCCAGTGGTGAAGACTAGACTGCAGTCACTGAACAAAGGGTCCAGTGAGGAGACTTACAATGGTGTTGTGGATTGTGTAAGGTGAGACAATTGAGTCATTTATTCTTACACAACTACCCGTCTTTTTTCTCTCCTTTATACTGGTGTTTAAATAAACCCATCCCTCTGTGTCTACCCAGTAAAATCCTGCGGAAGGAGGGACCGTCTGCCTTCCTGAAAGGCGCAGGCTGCCGAGCTCTGGTCATAGCTCCTCTGTTTGGT
Source organism: Xiphias gladius (assembly GCF_016859285.1). NCBI lineage: Eukaryota > Metazoa > Chordata > Actinopteri > Istiophoriformes > Xiphiidae > Xiphias > Xiphias gladius. The sequence goes on along the minus strand of NC_053420.1, from coordinate 9,412,870 downwards.
ATTGCACAGGTTATGTACTTTGTTGGTGTTGGAGAATACATCCTGGAAAACTCACCTCTGAGCCTTCTGTCGGCTTGAGACTGAATCAGTTTTCTGGCTATGCAATGAACCCTCCGAATATGAATGAAGAACAAGTGGCAGCTACATACCAACAGTTTACAGCAAAAAAAAAAAGAGAAAAAAAAATGTACACAAGTCTTGTTTGACAAAGTCAGAAAGGCTTCAGTGTGTAAAGACCTGTGATTTCATCCTCTGTATGGTCTGACAGCTGTGTTGCACTTAAACACTTTTATGACTTATTCAGTGGGCTGTGGCCAATGTTTGATCAATGTGTTAGCCTTACTATGTTGAGGGACTCAAGAATTGCAGTGTTATTCTTTCTTTGTCCTGAGACGGTCCTGTTCTGTTTCCCTCTGTGAGGGAGGGGAGCTCACTCCATCAAAGAGACAGACATGTTTTTGTATTTTCTTCCATGTTATCACTTTTCATATTATATTGTATGTGTGAGCTAGTTTTATTTTGAATGGCTGAACAAAATAGCTTGAAGTACTTTGTTTGTATGTTTTTCTTCCTTTTCCGTTGCTGTCTCATGTTATAGAACTGGAACAAAGTATTAGAACAATGGCTTCAAATTGGGGGGGAAACAATGGGGTCCAATTTTTTTTTTTTTTTTTTTTTTCCTTTTTTAACATACATTTCATGCAATAACTGTGAGTGTACATGTTAAATTTGACTGATCATGAGCCTTCCAACTGACATGGGACCATACGGTTTGACAAACCATTAGCAGCATCTTGTTGTATACTTGATATTAACCCTACTGTTGTTTAGTAGTCTGTGAACCACTCGTCATATCGTATTATCTGCAAAAACTTGAGATACCTTCATGCACATTAAGTATGCATGTGTTTGTCCACACAACCTCAGTTTAGAGATTTGCATACGCATACCTACCATTTTACTCAAAAGGTAAATTTTGGTTTATGCCTTAACAGAGCAGATCTCTGAAGATGGAGCATTATTACTGTCACTGATCATGTGAAAAATGACTGTTACCGTACTTTACGTGTTTGTGATGTCTTTTTTTGTACATACTGTGTATATATGCATAAAAATTTGCAATGCACTCATTCTGTGTTGATTCATTGAATGAGTGGCCTAACGGGCTTCACAAATGTAGGGAAACCATTATCAGTTTACATGAAGGGGATAGACAAAAGAACTAATGCTGCATGAAGCTTTTTATTTATTAAACAACTACAGAGGGGGTCATAACTGATATTTACACATTGTGAACCATATTACATATATGAACACTTATGTTGCTTTGTCAGACACTTTGCTTAAACTTTAAACTGCAGTTAAGCTAATGACAGTGGAGCCCCCACAGCTGGCAGTATCCCGAAACATTTAATGCGTATTGGAAAAGAAATGACAAAGGACCATGCCATCAGTCAGCATTATGCCTTATATGTTTAGTAAACAATGTAAAAAATTTGATGACGGTAAATAAATATGTAGAAATTACAGTTGGAGAATTGTATAAAGATACTGAAGTCAATGTAATATTTACCCTCTAAAGGTTCATTCTTGACCTTTAACAGAAGACACTTCTTCAATATATCAACACAAACTCCACTTGTCAAACCGGTGCCATATTGTTTAAACAACCCTGAGTTACTGGGCCCTTTCTGACCGCATGGTCTGTATCTAACTGTTTCATTTGGGATTGAGTTTCCTGCAGTTGCTAGCACTGCTTCCCTCTGGTCGCGGCATTGTGCTGCCATTCTATACGCGGCTGCCATTTCTTGTCAGTAGGCCTACACAGAGCGCTGACGTGTTCAGGAACCTCACCAACCACAAAATTTACATTCATGAAACCACTCCTCTGCCGTCTGCTGCCTCGTTACAAAAAAAGCTCACACTTCAGAGGCAGGAAACAGAAAACGGTCAAACATATCAATGAAAGCACCCAGTATATATATTATTTTATTATGTTTAACAGTATGACATTTGCTATATTATTCTATAATTCACATCTTATTGGCACACCAACAAGATTAGCGTCCACAATAATTCACACAAAACGCAAACTAGATCACTTGTTACAAATCACACGTGCTCCAGAGGAGCTCAGGTCGTGCTGTTGCTCATTGCCTTTTACACGAGTTCGGAAATTTACAGAGCGTCAATTTATCATCCGACCTTTCTAACCCTTTGGGTTGATATCACGTCTACACTTCTATTGTGCTTGAAAGTAGCAATACTTTGGAGTGGTGGCAGGGAGCAAGCACAGTCTTCATGTACGTCGTCAGAGATCACAAGGAATAGGTAAATGGTACAGTAGCTGGAGGCTTGTATGTGTGACTAGATAGGCACATTATGGAAATGTACTCCGCAAAGGTAGGCTAGTCCTCAAAACACGTAAGCGCACAAAGTATGATTGGCATTAGGCATTTAAATTACATAAAAAGGGGCTACAAAGGTTACAGAATAAATAATGTTAACAGCAGATGCATAAAATAGGTGTCCATAGTTACAGCATATACTCCTCAGTCACAACATTCCTGTGTCAAAGAAGGCTTCGAGTGCCGCGCCGTGGCTACAGCGCGGCGGCGGCAGCAGTGTAACAAAAGGATGTTAGAACCAGGGAATGTCACAGAGTCGTGCCAGAAGTGGAGCAGGTGTTGTGGAGGAGGGCAGAGAGACAAATCAGTGTTGGAGTGCTGGTGGAGTCGAGGAGAAGTTGTGAAGATGGCGATCCAGCGTGTCGTGTTGAATGTGGCCCGTGGATGGCTGGGAAAAGTGGGATGTATTGTACTCGCCCACCAGATCAGTCTGGACTATGGGAAATGACATTGAAAAGTGACTTTGGTGGGTTCAGTGAGCTTGTAGTGGTCGGGCCGGCGGGGGTGGATGGGGGTCGGGGGTGGATGGGGGTCAACTCACCATCTATATGACCTCCCTGCTGTTCCTGATGGCACAACACAGCACCATACTGAAGATCATCCCTATGATCTGAAATCACACACATTTTTGGCACATGTTAAAGTAATTATGGTACTTCATGTAGGGTTGTATCAAGTACCACAAACCAGTGCAACTTGAGGATAAACAGAGAAAAATGGTCAAAAACTGAAACAATTGTTTCTGTTTTATGAAGTTCAATTTCAAGATCTTGTAAATTCTCACCATAACACCGGCAATACCAATCCCAATGTATCCAATGATATGCAGCTTTTCATTGAAGAAGTCTGTTATTGCAGACAGACAGTCCTGAAAGCAATCAATAAACCATTCATGTTGATCATACTGCACACAATCCCGCTGTGAATTATTCAGTGGTACACGTGTGATTAAAAAAAACGCCACATTGCAGCCAATCTTGTAATCCCGAGAGAGCGCTATACTGCCACCGTGTGTGTATACGGCGCCCCAGCAGGCGTGAGGGTTTACCTGGGTGTCACGGGGCGTGTCTGCACACAGCTCATTAGACAAGTCTGATGTGGATCCTCCACAACAGTTCAACTGCAAACGCAAAAAGTAGAGAGAGGGAAATTGTGATACCGGGGCATTAACTGTGAGAGTTATTTGAGGGAGGTTACTGAACACAGGGCAAGTTTTACTCACGGTCCTGTGGTAAATGACCGCGATTGCAGTGCTGTTTGAATTGGCGGCGTCAGCAATGGAGCTACTGTAAAACTTTTGGACTTCCTCAACAATCTTTTATTGAGAAGAGATAATAATAAATCATTTACTTGTGGTTTTGAAGACGTATTACAATCTGACTGAATAAAAACGAGTTGCTTAAGTCCGTACCTGCTCCTTGTTTATGAATCCAAAGACGCCCGCGGCAATCTCCGCGCCAAAGATTATCAGAAGGCAAGCGAAGAACTGCAGAACAGAGAAGAGGTTCAATATTGCCTTCTGGGAAGGGCGGTATATTTAATAGAAAAAGATCTGCTGGCTTGTGTTACGTGTGTCTTTGAAATGCCAGAAAAGGAACATCAGTACACAGTGCATGAATAGCGCCACGAGAGGCAGCACTTTTGAGCACCTTCACCCACCGATGCAAGAAGACACTGAGACTCACGTACGGCCCCGAAACAACCGAAGAACCCGACGATCATCATCAACCCCCCTGCGCCAAGAAGGATGTACACAGCTGAAAAGAGACAAAGGCAAATAGATTAGTGCCTTAAATTGTGTTACTCTGTGGAAGTACATCAGGAAATTGATCATCTAACTCTGTAATGTTCCTGATATAACAATTTACAGCCTCAGTAGACTGGAAGGCACGGATCCAATCGTGGTTTGTTAGTGCTCGGTCACATGGCTGCAGTTCGCAGCTTCAACTAAGGATGGCAGCATGATCCAACTGCTTTCGTGTCCCTTGAAGCAGAATTTCTAAAAGGACCCCTGTTGTGACCGACTACCAGAAGAAGTGTAGGTGGAAACGTCTTTATTAGCCTAAAGGCTCTGAAACGCTGATTATCCACCTACTCCTTCAGTGCAGCCACTTAAGAATTTTAAAGATTTGAGTTGAGATGAAAGGAAAAAGAAGAAGAAAGTCAAGTCTCTAACACAAGCCCCCGCCACTTTTTTGATGTTTGGTTTATTGCTTCTTTGATCACGTTTAAAAAAAAATCTCGTCGTTTTTTAGGGTTTTTTTTTGTTTTGGTTATTTTGTCTTCACTTGATAAATTAGCACAGTGAGTCTGTCAGATTAGGATTGATGTCAAAACCCAGAAAAATAAGATGGACCATTGCTTGTCGAGACAGTCCACCGACTGACACCTGTGAAAATAAATACCTGCAGCGGCCATCTGTCTTTCGCTGTCGGTGTGTCGAACAGAACTAGACCCTGGACTCTGTCCTGCTGCAGGCGAGCTGCAAATTACTGGGAGTCCTGCCCATCTACACGTCTCTCAGAGGCACGGGCAGACTCTCAAAACTGAATTAAAGCCGATGGAGCTGGCGGGTCTATTGAGAGACGAGGCTTCCGCTTTACTCTTCTAAAAACATTAGTGTTACTTCCAGTTTTCTCCGACTTTGTGCTTTCATGTTCCTGCAGGATAAAGCAGTGAAACAGATGCCATCTGTCTGGTAAAAAGGCAAATCAAATTTTCGGGGGTCTGACTGCTGCACAATTAGACTACAACCCCCCCACCACCACCATCCTAACCCTCTGTGAGTCTGGATGTCGTCACCGCCCTGGTCTGCTCCCCTGCTCCCAGGCCTCACTACTGAGCCCTTTAGACTGTAACTATACACCGGGCCGGTTCCCTGAGGTCCGTGCTGAGGGCCTAATCAGTGACACAGACGGCAACCACTGCAGCAATTTAATTAATCCACATGGGGGGAATGCAAGCTGTTGTTTTGCTGCTGTTGAACGAAAAAGGGAGGTGAAGACGAGGCGAATCAAACTGCTGCGCTGAAGGGAGCTGGGAGCGAGGGGTTAGACCACTTCAAAGCAGAGTGTCTGGGTTAGCTCTGGAAAATATAATGGGCCGAGACAGCTTCTACTGTATATACAAAGAGTCTACGCAGAAGTGATCTTGGCTGCTGATGTTTCCCATCACTTTAATATGCACTGCCTTACTGTAGCACTTCTTCTCAGTGAAGCCGCTGATATCTAGCAGACAGCCGCCAGCTGTACTTCCTCCTTGTTGAAGCCGCTGGCAGGGAGCTGGTGGCCATACAAATTAATGAAAATCCCTCGGGTGCACTGTCTCCATCCCGTGAACGCACATCACGGCTGTTTACTCGCTGGAACACGGAGCAGCAAAGGTGACGGGATGGAAAGTGAATCACCCGTAGGGAATGCTGCCACTTTGCCTTGTTATGGTATCAGCGTGTTTAGGCTCCCTGCTAGAGGGGCATGTGGGCAGCGACGCCCCGCCATTCTGCCTGCTCCGGAGGCTCATGATGATATCTCTTGTGTTGCTAAAGGCTCCTCTGTAAGATGATCGACCCTCTGCTGGATCGTCCCGATAGCTACGTAGATAAACTGATAACTGGCGGCCTGTAATCTCCTGCAGTCTGCTGTTGTCTAGAAATACTGCATCAGGAAAAGTACATAAGTATTACGGGCAAAATCTATTTAAAGGGCGTAAAGTAGAAGTATCCATTATGCAGGTCGGGCCCTTTTATTATTTCATTATAAATGATTGGATTATTATTACTGATGCACTGATGAGTAAGCATCATTTTAATGTTGTAACTGATCAAGACAGACGTTATTCTGTTAGCTTTACGCTGTTTTGTTAGTTTATATCAGTGCTCCCTTTGTTATGGGCCGTTCATATGTTTTGTACGTAAAAATCTCAAAGGGACAGTTCCGCATCTTGGCAAATACGTTTTATCCGCTCTCTTGCTGAGAGTTAGATGAGACCGATGCCACCCTCATGTCGGTGTGGTAAAAAGCGACAGCCCAGCCGGTTAGCGTAGCTTAGCGTAAAAACTCAAGCGGGGGGGAAGCAGTTAGCCTAGCTCTGTTTCAAAGGTAACTAAATCCGCCTATCATCTCATCACAAAGCTCACAAAAGAACACATTCTACCATTTGTTCAATCCGCACTCAAACTGCAGTGTAAAAACGACACGTTGTGGGAGCTGTGACTTCCTGAAGTCTCTGCCGGTTTTTTCCCGAGGCGACGACAAGACTTCAGGAAGTTACTTCACCCGGCCAAGAAATAGTCCTGTAAAATGTAGTGGGGTGAGAATATTTGCCTCTGAAATGTGGAGGAGTAGAAGTATAAATCAGAAAAAAAAATCTAAGTACTCCAGTAAATATTCACTAAAATACATTCAGGTACAGAACGTGAGTTAATGTACACGTAAAAAAAAAAACGTGTGAGACAAGTTGGACGTTATCGGAGAATTTGATATTTGCATGTCAATTTAACCGGCCCCAGAGCTGCCTCACCCAACCTGTTACTCATGTCCCGAGGGAGACAGCCAGTTCCATGAAAGCACTGCAGAGAGCTGATGAAGTGAAGTCACCATTTTAGGTCATGGTCTGAATGGGAGTAACAAGAGCAGGCTTCATTCTAATCATCCGCTCCTACGCAGAGCGAGAGAGTGGGAGAGAGGTAGAGAAGGAGAGAGAGAGAGAGAGAGAGAGAGGGCCTATTGTATGGAGTCTTGCAACACTACCACACACTGAAGGGTGCTTGTCTCGTCTACTGTATGTTTTAATAGTCCACTGTGTGTTTTAGCGGGAGCTTTGCAAAGGAGCTCTTCATTCACTATCGATCAAAAGCTGAGCGCAAAGCGCTTCAGACATATTTCAGCGAAGAGACAGAGCCGGTCCTCAATCAGCTGGTGGCTCAGGTCCATTTGTCACCATTTGTTGATGTCCGGTTGATCAATTTGCGCGATTCCAGCGGAAGGAAAATCAAACCACTGTCTCCATAACCCATAAACCGGCGCGCTGCCACTAATGCTGCATCTCAGCAGTCCTTCGACATGTCCGTTTTCACTGCCCCTCTGCACGCAGCACCGTGAGCCCCCGCTTGCTCGTGTTTGAGGATTTTGAAAACGGAAAACGCTTTCCCCCTTCGATCGGACGGGCCCGATTACCCGAGGGTCCAAGGGGAAGTGAAAGAAAAACATCACGACGCACTGAAGGTAAAATGTTAAACATTAATCATTGTTCAGTTAACACCTGCGGCCCCTGAAAGGTTTTTCGGTTAGAACGGTGACGAGAAGTCCCCAAGGAAGTTAACAAGGGCTTATTATATGATGCACCATAAAACTTGATGTCATCAGGTCTGGTGCTGCCCTGTGGAGGAGGCTGATTTGGTGGCACATATAAAATTTGTTTCTACACCCGAATGAGATTTTTTTTTTTTTTTTTTTTTTACACCTGAAAATGTGTATTCATCTCTGTTGAGCCTGCTCGATTACTCTTTTGTAGCTTCGCACTTTATTCTTGTTACATCAAGGTGTCAAACTGTTGGTTTGAACTGCTAGTTTCTGGCCTTGAGAGGAAATGAATCAGCACAATAGCATTCAAATCCTAAACCCACATGACTTCACTCCCTCCTGATGTTATGCATTACTTATGTAAAAAACAGCTAAAACCCATAAACCACATTTAAAATGACATCATTGGTTTATTTAAATGACCTTACTAAATAATTACTGTCCATCAGTTCATCACGAGAAAAGACATAAATAACTTAAATGATTTTACTCATGCATCTTGAGTCATATTTTATGATCTGTGGATGGAAGGTGAGGTGTGATCGGAGGCTGCAGAAACCGTGACGTACCTATAAAGAAGGTGTCAGGGGCGCCGGCGCCTGTCAAGAGCTCCACTGTTTCTGGGTCAAACCTGAGCCAGAGTCCCACAGCCAGCACCAACAAGCCCGACAGCTGAGGAATGATAAATTGTAAAATCGGTATTCATGTCATAGTCACATACTTTTGCAGAATAACAATGTGCAATTTTAGAAATTTCTTGAAACATGGCTCCTGTGTCAGGGCTTTAAGTGACGTCTTTGGCGATAAGCTCTCAGTGTTCTGGGACGTTTGCCCAGGAATCCCTTCACGTTTAGAAAAACTGAGCCCCATCCTCTTTTTGTCTTTGGGTCCTCAGCTGATGGGGGATTCTGCAGTTGGCGCTCTCGTTTTTGTCTCGTCTGTCAGCAAAGTGGCCATTGATGCTCACTGCCTGTTTTTTCTTCAGTTTATTCAGAACAAACCAGAAATGTTAATGCATCACCTCTTGAGCGACTAAAGGTTTTTCAAAAAAAACAACAACAACAACAAAAAAAAATCCAACAGTTTTAGACTTGTTTCGGCTCTCAAACAGATCACAAGCACTACTTGAAGTCAACTGTCTCCTCTGTGTAAGCTAATATCCCATGTAATAATCTCATTTTTCATGGTGATATGTGTAGGTATAGACTCGGACTCGTCAGGTGTGATGTGCCCGATGAGTTTGCCACAACACAGAGAGGACATAGTTGCTCCCTGGGCAATCTTGACCAGAAATAAACCAGTCGATTGAGACCAAGCTGTCCCCCTGAGAAAGTTAATCCTCCTGACCTGCTAGACGCACCTGGAAAACATTATTTGGTCGAAAACACCACTGTTATATTTAATTAAAAGACAGGTGAGGGGGTTTTAATACTAAATGTGCATAAGTGTGTTAGTGTGTACTGCTAAAGGATAATTAATTTTATATTCAACTAAACAGAAGTTCAGTTTTACAGCATGTTACACGTGAGTAAATAATTAACAGGTTAAAAACTAAATTACAGCCCACATTTCTTAATCTTCATCTTACAGTAACATTATCATGAGTATCATGGTAATCGACTGTAAGAAAAATATAAAATCACATCCGAGAAGGAAAATATCTGCTGTCAGAGAGCTAGAGTGAGAGCAAAAACGTTACGAAAAAGGAACAGGACACTCCGTGACAGCAGCACCTGTTTCCATATGGACCACCACAGTATCATATCTGAACGCCAGCATCGCCGCCGGCATCAGCGCTCCGTCTCCCGTGGTGCGTTTCAGCCACAGGCCGTGCCAGGCTCGCGGCGCCTGGGTGACGTAACTCACGCTGGCATCGGCTGCGCCTGCTTGCTTGGCTCCGCACCCCGAAGTGACGGCGTACTGTACACTCTCCGCTTTCAGTCCCCAGGACTGTTAAACAAAGAGGCCGCTGTCTGTTTGGGTGACACGAGTGATCGTCCTGGAGAGCACAAATGAGCCAACGCAGCCGCTTAAACCTGTATTTATACTGCATCATTTAGCAGTAAAACATCAGCATCCATTGGGGAGTTACAGGGGCTTATCATGGCTGAAACGATCAACACAAAAATCAATCTGCCCCCAACTGATCAATTGACGACTGATTCATTTCTATAGTCACTTTTCAAACCGGTATTGCCGAACATTATTTTAGCTGCAGTTTGTCAGTTGTGAGGACCTGACGCTTTTATTTGTCTTCTGTGGTGATGAGCTGAAAATCTTTCGGTGTTGGACTGTTGTCGGAAAAAACAAAGCCATTGGAAAACGTCACCCTGGACTAAAGGATCAACCAAGGAAATAATTGGCAGAATAATCACTTAGTTGCAGCCTAAGCGGCATCTTTAACTTACTGGTTACATTGAGAAACAACGTGTGTCATCTATTTGTTTTAACCCCTCACAGTTTGTGAAATGAAATGTCGCTCTTAACACAGGGCAGCATTTTTCACAAGGTGCACGTATGCCGACTTTGCAGTCTGAAGTGGCAGGATAAACAAATTCATTTGGCACCGATGTTGTTCTCTGAATCAGTGGTTCCCCACCTGGGAGTTGCAAGACAGGCACCAGAAACCTGTTTACATTTGCATACTTTCTTTTAACCTTTGCCTTTCTTCTTGTGGATGACTGACTTTTTTCTTTTTTAACTTCTTTGGGCCTCTTAAAATCAAATGAAGCGATCTGAAAAGGAAGCATCTCTTTTTCGCTCTTCGTGTGCACATGTCCACGGCCTGAGGGCAAGGGGTCACAAGCAGACAAACAGTACCGTAGCTTTGTTTTAGTGGGTTACCGGCCAAAACAGCTTCAAAGCCGCCGTTCGAGACCACGCTAACCCAATGCGGTACGCCCCCTCATCGAGACAGGTAATCACAAGACAAGTCCCTGCTCAGCAAGTCGAAAGCGAGGCAGCCTCTGCTGCAGCTGGAGCCACAGGTAACCCTATCTGAGCAGATCTGCTGCAGCATAACAGACCGAGACAAAACCCTGCACCCAAAACAGATTATCCCTGCCTGTCAAAAACACCCCCCCCACACACACACACCCAGACCTGCAGCAGGAAAGTCACAGCACAATGCCAAATCATGAGAGAGGACCTAAACAGTGGGTGTGTTGGAAAAGTGGCAACACACTGCAGCTCTGTGTGTGCTGCAGCGTGACCATGGTACATTACATACTACAGAAACCCTGTCAGTGGCTTGGTGGCTTGACTTGCTCATTAATTTTCTGAAAACATTTCATAGATCGGGGATGCTCCAAGGGCCCCGACGAGGTACAATGGACCTGATAATGTCATTCGGGATTGGGTTGACAGTGTAGGGCAAGAGAAGAGTGTCGGGCTGAGTCGGAGGGTAATAGGAAGGGAGCAGGTGGGCAGAGGGAATCTGCGGGATTACATTACCAGCACCGCTCCCCACTGGATCTCCAGTGAATAATGAGGCCAGGTGAAATACGAACCATATCTGGCGATATCAGCGTTGGCCACGCAAACACCGCAATAAGGTGGCGCACCGACAGGTTTTCCCACGGCAAAACAGAGCCGGATAATCACTTAAAACGCGTTAAGTCAAACCAGCAGGATATCGGCTCCTCTGACAGAGGTAAAAAAAAAAAACAACAACAACAAAACAAAACACGACGATTATCAGGCTGTTTGAACAGCGGGGGGGATTTTTGAAACGGTGTTCCCATGCAACGCGTTGGCTGAGCGGACTTACCCAGAAGATGAAGTTGAAGACGAAGAGCAGATATTTCACGCATCTCATTCCGCCCTGCACTTTGCTCATGATGTCGCCTGGTTCTATCGGTCTGCCTGACGGTGTGGTGTCTACGGCGCGGTTCCCCCTGCACACTGCTGCTTCGCAAACCCTCGCTTCTTCCAGCTGGACATCGGCCCCCCGTGCAATGATGCCGTCGAGCCGCACCGCGACACCGTCCAAACATCAAAACATGCGCACGAGCCGCGCGCACGGGGCTGGCTGCCGTTACGCCGCTTGCTTGCACCCGCCCCTGCGCGTGTGCGTGCGTGTGTACGCTGAGGTTCCCGAAGGTGGGATGGAGGGGGGGGGGTTCAGGGGCCGATGTGGGACTCCTGGGGGAGGCTCCAGGATGTCCCTCGACGGCAGGAGGCAGAGGCTGGTTTACGGTGGGTAATGGCCCTGCTTGGGGCTCAGCACGGCTCGGCACGGCTCGGCAAAAAAGTCATAGCAGAGGTACAACTCCCCAAACCAGAGCGCTGTTTCACCACACTTTGTCCAGTAAACCTTGATGTCTAAAGGAAAACTAGTCGGAGATTTGACTAAATACCAACTTGTATAACAGTCTGTTTGGGTGGGAGATGTGAAAGCAGTTACAGAAAACTGCCATCTGTCTGCACTCCCTATTTTTTGTGCTACTATTGAGCAAATATAATGAATTTAGACTGAGGACCTTCAATGGGTCTTTCGGGGGGCTGTAGGACACGAGTTAATCAGCTCAGTGACCATTCATATCTCACAGGCACGATTTCGGACCTGCCGGTCACCCGACATGCTGCCGCTGATATCAGTGTTTGTTGTGACAATAAGGGATCTTGTCCACAGCGCTGCACCCAAAGCGCAGTCACCGACGTGACTGTGGACCAAGGACGTGACCCCGCTCGTCTTTGATGGTAGTTGCCCGGAGCTGCGGCCTTTTCCCTCTGGCGTTACGTGTCACCGTGAACATCTGCAGTAATACCCGCCTGCTTCTGTGTGTGTGTGTGTTTTAATCCGGGCTGCAGCGAAACACCGGCCTCACTATCAATTAGTCTGCCCCATGACTTTCTCAAGTAGTCGTGAGGTCCGTAAAACGTCAGAAAGCTGCGGGAAATGTATGTTATAACCCCCCCACCCCCGGGCGACGTCTTCAGATGTCTTGCTATGGCCGAGCAACTGCCCTGAAGCCAAAGATACTCAGATTATTATCATGTTTTTACAAAGAAAAGGAGCAAAATCCTCGTATTTGAGGAGCTGGGACCGTGAAACCTCTGGCAAAAAAAGACTGAAATCGATGATCCAAATAGCTGACGATTAATTTAATGTCGATCGACTAACCGATTAATCGACTAATCCTTGCGGCTCCAGTGTTAAGGCACGAACTATCCTTTGTATCATGTATGAAGCCAGAGTCATTTGTTCATTTGCTTGATAACCAGTCATTTACCACTGTATGATCTGATGGTGGAGCCATGCGTGTTGCTTTCCCACGCTGAACTCAAACCAGCTCCCGTGAGTGACGGGCCGCATCACCAAAGCCCCTCCGTGTCTTCTGTCTCTCAGGGCCCCCGGCGGCGTCGGCCCGGGCCCGCCCACCCGCACATTCAAGCCTCTCGTGTTCGTGGGGCCTTTGTTTTGCTGCGCCGACGTGGGAGGGAAACAGCGTGTGTGTGTGTGTGTGTGTGTGTGTGTGTGTGCGCCCCCCCCCCTTGTTTGTCTGCCTGGGTATCAGTGAGAATCAGCCCGGGGTGGATCATGAGACACATCGCATCACTGCCCATTTCTTCTTCTATCAGACAACAACTCTGGCAAGAATATAAAGGGATTCGGTTGTGACAAAGTAGATAGATAGATAGATAGATAGATAGATAGATAGATAGATAGATAGATAGATTGATAGATAGATAGTGCCCCGTTGAATTACCAATGATTAATCGTTTCCATGTAAGCCTGAATAAGACCACTGAACTTCATCAATGTTAACCTAATTTCAGTTTGGTCATCCAATCCTGTCGTGAAGTCAGAGCTGTAATTATCACAGTGGAAGTCCACCCAAACTGAAACCGTATCCTCGGGGTTTAATGGAGTCGAAATCCCATTATCCCTCCTCGCCCTCGCTCTTCTGGGCTCGATGTGTAAATCTGGCGCAACGACGGAACCCGATCTCCACGCGGCTGCGAGTCATCCTCGCGATGCGGGGGAGACAGCGGAGGCGAGGAGGGCCACGCGGCGGCGCCGTGGGTGCCTTGGAAACCACACCTCGGTGCCTCGACGATTGCGTTTCGTCACCTGAAAAGCTAGAATCGCGTGACCGCGTGCGTCGCCCGGGGGGGGGGGCGAGGTGCAGTGGAGACGGGACGAGGCGGACACACTCGTCCAGGGTGTCTTGCCCTGCCACTGTCTCCATCTAGTGGACAGATCGAGAAGTGCAGACGCATTTGTTTTACTTTGAATTCTCATTTATTTTTCCATCTACCAACTCTCTGATCTCACTCACAAGCTTCGTGAACTTTTGTACTATGCTTTCATTATTACTCGACAGAACAATCTTGACTCTAAGGTCCACTTGCGGGCGTTTTTCTTCATCCCAGAGTCTTTGAGAGCCGCGACCAGATCCAAGGTCAAGAATCCCGCTCATTTGATTAACTGATTTGATTCTTGTTTACTTACTAAATTCATAACTTCATTGGCCATAAAAATGAGTAATGTCACCGGTCTTTGCGCATTACAAAAATTACATTGTTATTCTCAGGAGTAGTATTTGCTTAGACATGAGTCAGGCAAAGTCATCCGCACCAAGGGCGTTGTGTTGTTTTGAGATGAACAAAATTGATGTATATTTATAAATACTTACTTGTTGCAGAACTTTTTGTTTCACATATAACAGTAACACAAACACAGATCCTCCTCAAAGTCAGATCTTGGGACTTTTCTGCAAGCAAAGCGTTAAGTACGCCATCATCTAAATCTAATCTAATGTCATATCTTCTCCATCTGGTTGATGCTCTCCTCTGGTGATAAGAACGTTATATAAATCTGAGCCGAGATAAGATAATTTAAGACCGTTTTATGGTGGTTTTATAATCAAAAGATCTTTGTCCACATGTAGTTGTCCGTGTCCCACACCCCCAGGGCTACATGTTTTGTATCATTGCTTTGTTTGGTAACAAAAAAAACAACAACAACAAAACACAAAACATAAAACTAAATCACTTAATTGAGAAAATGATCAGCAGAAGAATCCATAATGAAAATAGTCATTAGTTGCAGCCCAGTCAAAATGATCTCCACCTCAATCAGCTACAACAGTAAAATGCTGCTTTTACATCAATGCATCAGTAATAATAATGTTTAATAGTATAACACTCACAGGGGACTTTTTTCTGCATTGAGCACCTTTACTTTCGAAACTTTAAGTACATTTTCCTGATTATACTTACATACTTTTACTGCAGTAACATTTTAAATGCAGGACTTTAACTTGTAACAGAGCATTCTTACAGTGCGGTATTAAAACGTTTACTTAGTTAAAGGATCTGAATACTCCCTCCAGCACCATTAGCAGCAGGGTTGTTACTCTTCACAAGTTTTATTTGAAGAAATAGTAGACATGTGCCAGCATTTAACCTCTAGAGGGCAGTGGTGCCTTTCGTTTTGGGCAGTGCACTGATGCCTGAGTGTGAGGCTAACACAGCCAGTAGTAAACTAAACAAAGTGGCTCTGATCATTCATATTCACGGATGACAGGTAGACAGCTCTGTGGGAGTATTTCTCTTAAAACTCTAGTTTTCCAGAAAAATGCTCTCAGCAGCTGCCCTTTGTCTCGGTTTCAAGTTTACCTCCAAGCTCACAGAGCTCACATCGGAGATTTTAAATGTCAGCCGTGATGCGAAATTAGGCTCTGGGCCCAAAACGTCACAACTGGTATCGACTGTCCGCCTTGAGTAGAATGTGCCGTGCGCTCACGACACCGAAATGCCACTGCCAAATCAAAGAAAATGACAAGCCACGATGTTATCAGCCAGAGTCCGGCCGATGAATCACTGGCAATCTTATTTATCTTTATGTCTTTTTCCTCTTGTGTCATATCTACTGTAGAATGAAGAGCAGGAGGAAAGCACAAAGCAAGGCCAAAACACCAAATTACTGGCAGTAAAATGAAGCCATATGGGTTTTCTCTTCATTTTTCCATCTGGGCCAAAAAAATATGAAGCTTTTTCTCATGTCAAGACTGAAAGGGACAACAGGCTTAGTATTCAACAAACTTCATAAAACACACAGTGCATGTATGTGAGTGTTTAATAAATAACAATGTCAACAACAACATTTTAACAAAAAGTTTTGTTTACATCAGACCTGGGTCAAATTGTGTTTCCATGACTTGTGGGTTGCATTAGGCTTCTTAGAGTGAGTTGGGGTGTGCTGTAGGAAAAATGTAAGGGGTGGCAGAGAAATACTATAATTATCCTGATTGTGTTGTTGGGCTGTCGCTCTGTGACAAGCTTAGCTGTGGTTTTCTAGTGTAAGACGTGCTGTCTGGTCTGTTAAACCCCACGCTGTGGCCTCCGAGGCTGCCGTCTAAACTGCACCCGTCGCTCAGTCTGAACCCTGCGCCCCGCTGAATTCGCCTGAACGCCACCGGAGGTCGCCGAATCTGAGGCTTAAGTCAAAACCGCCGCAGGGGTCTCAAAATGCAGCCTAAGTGCAGATTTCTACAGCTCAAATCATTTTATCAGTTTCTCAGAGTTAAATTATTTTGGCTTGTATGACCTTATCACTTTATTTTTGACGGCAGGAAGAGGGTGACTGATGATGTGACAGATTGGAGCAATGTATAAACTAAATGTAGCAGCACATGTCCAGTGCCTGCAGACATGATCTCAGTTTGTCAGTAATTTAGGCAGCTGAAACATGTTAATTGTTTTAGTAGCTACGACAATATGATATACTGCGGTATTAATTCATGAAAAAATATATGCTCTGTTCATCTAAAGTGTAACTCGGCTATAAATGGTAAAACGCACACTGTACATTGGTGCGGTGGGATTTTTGAATTCTTCCCTCAGCAGTTCGTGATAATGGAAAATCTCTGGAGTTAAGAGTAGATCCTGCAGATTCTGCAGTACAGAAACAGAGGTGGGGACATACCTTCTGTAATGTGTTATGATTCTGAGGATGTTGTTGGTCATGATGAATAATTTGTTTGCTCAAGCGACGTGTATAATTTGGAATGGGGATAGTCTTATGTCATAATCTTCCCTTTGAGTGACTCTTTGCCCTGGACTCTGTGTTATTATTTCCTGTTTTAAATTTGAAATTACCTTTTTTTGTGTGTCTGCGGTTGTTGTACTTCCTGCCCTTGTGTGTTTCCTGCCTATTTGATTGCCTGCCGCGCCCTGCTGAGTGTCCCCTGTTCCCAATTACCCCTGCCTTTCTCGTGTGTTTAGTCTCTGTGCTCCCTTCACTCTCGGTCGGTTCGTCTTTTTAGTTTCCTGTGTAAGCTCCCGAGTTCCTAGTGGATCTACCTTTGCTCCTGTGGATCATCCCTCGTGGTCCCCGTGTCGTTAGTGCCTGCCGGTGTGCTTGACACCTGTCCATCCACCTGTCCAGCCTGATTTTTTGTATTAAAACACCTTCACCGCATCAGCCTGTCTTGTGTGTCTGCATTTGGGTCCTTTCTCCTGAGTTCCTGGCTTCTTTGGGAAATCGTAGCCTATTATTTGCACTTGCTTTAAACATTTGATAGGATGTTGCACCGCTTTTTTCTTTTTTTGATTTTTATTGTTCCTAGAGCAATCCTATGCGTAATTCTTAAAAGTTTGATGCTCTTTTTCACACAGCAGTCAGGTGCAATTTAGCCTGCACCTGCGTTTTAAACCTTTGTGTGCTGAGCCTGCTATAAACCAGAGCTGAAGTAGTCAGATGACACCGCAACAGTCCCTTAATACTTGGTGCTTCCAACAGGTCAAAACCTGGCTTCAAACCAACTGCGGATACGATTTGACCCAGGCCTGGTGTATATACATGCAGTCCTGATACTTTGACATATACCAATAATTTACTTTGTGCAGAGGGTGAGAAGTCTTTGGTGATAAGTTACGCAGAGAAAATTCACAACTGGCTGCAAATTAACTTGAGTATGCATGTGTATGTACCGCACTTGACTGAGTGTGTGAGCCTGCATGCGTGCGATGTGCGGGTCAAGTGTTCACTGCCGCCATGACTTGCGGCTGAGCACGCACACACAGGCCACGTTGATGCGTATGTGCCTCCACGCCACCAGGTTTTCAAACGAAGTCAGCGCTCGTACAAAAGTGTGTGAGTTGGTGCAGTAGGAGTTCCAGTTTCTCGCATCGATTCCCAAACAGCCTGTGCTGCCCGAGTGAGCGCTGTGACACGTTGTCTCGAAGAAGTACTGCTTCTTGTTGACATTGTTGATGTTCACATCCGGGAGCACCGTCACCTCGTTGCCTGAGATGTCTGTGGCCTTGGTCTTGTTGCCAACCCAGACGCTGATGCTCTCACACACCGAGTACACCCCACGGTGCTGAGGCTGCCCTGCTCGCCTGCGCGTCCTTCTGCCGGCACCCCGTGACGCTGCCGGCTCTGCATCGGGGGGCTGGGAGCTGAGGAGCACCCTGGGTGAGAGGTAGTGGCGCTTGGTGAAGAGCTTGGGGTCCACTGCGGGGATGGAGTTGCGGTTGCTGCCTGGGTCCCGCTGCTGTGCCGTCGTGGCGGCACACGATTCCCCTCCGATAGTGGCCACAGCCTGGGCACTGAAGAAGAGGAACAGGACCAGCACGGACGACCTCATGGGCACACAACCTAAGGGCGTAAACAGACACCAAAAAAACCTCTGTTCTTGTAGATATACAGTATATTCACATGGTGACAAGGCCTTGTACCGGTGTGTTGACAACTGCATTTCTCACACAGTGCTTTAAACCTGCAATGGCTGATTTTCTGGGCACTCTGGGGCAGTGGAAACAAGCTGTGAAACGAACACTGACATATTATGTGTCAGTGATTTGGCCAACTTGTTAGCAAACAGTTGCCTATTCACACATCTAGCAGATACAGTAGGTAGTAACATTAGAATTCATTTGGAGCCCAGTTTCGCATCAGTGAACGTAAGCCCAATATTTTCTCCATTTAGCTTGGTCCTCGGCCTCTACCAACTCCTGAGGGGAAATATCTGGCTGAGCCGGTGCCAAGTAAGTAGCGTAACGTTGGTATAGAGCATTTTGGCTGAAAACCGCTGCCCGCTGCAGCCAAAACAGCACATTGAGCTCTGTAGAGCTGCAGGGAACTGCAGTCAGTGATGATTCTCTGTGGGTTCATCACTTTGAGTGACCCCTTTCCCGCATACTGTAAGTAGTCATGTGATCCATCCTTAACAAAAAAAATATATTGAGTATAGCCACTTTAAAAAAAAGTATATATTCAGCTTCTTTTTTCGTGCTTCCCAAAAGTCAGACAAAATAAAGAATACAGTACTTTTTTATATATCTGGTGCAGTTTCAAGGAACAGAAACTGCACATCTAATCCTGTTATAGGCCAGATGGAGGATAACAGAGAGACAAATGGAGAGTGTCTGTACACTGGATTACAGCCCCAAATACTAGTGAAGCAAAAATAAATAAATAAATAATTGAATTACATTCCACTGAAGTTTTGGGAGCCTTAATTCAGTGTGTGGATAATACCAAATGTAGCAGCTCCTCTTTTTAAAGTAGGAAAACACACCTTCACCTAACACTGAAGGTTGATGGACTAATCTTAAGAGTTTTCTCAAGTACAGTACATTAAAAAAATAAATAAATCTGTGTGTGACATGTTTATATTTAAACGGGACTTTGACAAGACTTCTTTGGTCTTCAGCACTTCATTTGCAAACAGCAAATGGTTATTTTCAGGTTTAGGTTAGAGATGGTCAAAGGTCCGGAAATTCGGATCAAAAATTCTACGCTCAAGCATAAGAGCTAATTTAAAAATTAGTCTACAAATCCGAAAGAAGTAGGCAGGATACTGAAATGAAGCCCTGCTTGAGTGGCTCAACAGATTACAACTACTATCCCAAATTTATATTTTCTGAATGTAAACAGGAAGTGGTTGAAGGTTTCATATCCAATTTAATGGCTGATATGGATGGGAACCTTGCATTTTCATAATTTTCTTTTTTTTTTTTTTTTTTGGATAAATACACTTAACCTTTAACCTTGATTATCCTTCAAGTTTGGGAGAATTTTTCCTCTTGATTCCAAAGATATCCCTGATTTGATCTAAGCTCCGCAAAGCTCTCAGTTTAATATAATCTTCCAACTGTATTGACAGACATGAAAATGGAATCCATGAGTTTGTCTCCGGTTAAGCAGGAAAGAAATTGAACGGTTCCCTAGAAACAGAGCAGAAGTCCCTTCGTGGAATAGAAAAGAAGATCCTGTTTATAGTCATCCATGGAAATACAGTAGGTGTCACATCACCCACGGGAATATAACTGACATTGTTCTGACATCCCATCGGTTTGAAACCATTCTCTTTTCTTTACACTTTGACTCCACTCCACTCTGTCCTTACCGGTTTGCATAAATTGACAGCCTGTGCAGTGTATTAACTCAGTACAACAGGAATTGCAGGCGTGTTAACACCTGTGACAGCGATGCTAGGGGGATCTGTCAGGTAGGTTTATGATACTGTATGTTGTTTTTGCCTCGGGCGTGAGGGTGAGTGCTCCTGGATTCAAATTGTTGGCACAATAAATCAAAAGAAAAATATAGCCTGTACAGAAAGTAATTGATGTGAGCTATGATTACACCAATAAACGCTTTTGAGGTCTGTTCACACCTCACCACTGGGCTCTGTTTTCCTGTGTGTGGTGCAACATTTGGACATAAAAAAAAAAAAAAAGAACACTAGTGCATCAATTTTAGGATGATTAGTATAATTGCTGTAAACAGATCAGATCACTGCACTGGAGGCTTGCCTTTTCTTATTTTGACATTATGTGCCAATTAGTGGGATTGCTATGGGGCACACAGAAAGGTTGCTTTACAGCAGGAAGCAGGAGACATTCATCCAGTGGAAAAAAGAACTAAAACTTTTAAAGCCAAGTGTAAGAACGATTAAAAAAAAAAAGGGGGGGGGGGGATTAGAAAATGCGCAAAGTGCCTCTCCAGTGGCAACATCTCTTTTGCAAGAGGAACATTAAGAAGACATTAAGAAACACACACATGTGAGATGGATAAAAGGATAAAAATGATCTTGTCCATTGTCTCTGTTTCGTAGTTAATTCTATTTTAAAATGCTACCTGAAGCATTTTACTAATACTCTATAAGACATGCCTCATTACATATGAAAAGCTAACATGTCAACAGTCATTTTAGAAATCCACTAGAGATTTTGGTCAGCAAAAATGTCTTAGAATAGTGCCTTTTCCTGGCAGATGTTTTGTTATGTAATTTTAGAAAAACACAGTTTTAATGATGGGTGATTCTATTCAAGTGTATTAGTTCCAGGGTTTGGTAATAAACTGCTGGCTCGCTGGCATGGCCTACTGACACAGAACAATTATTAATGTTATTATTATGCCTATGAGTTTCCCGTGTTAAATCATCTGCGGTGAAAAATGTCTGTAGACAAGCGGGACAGGAAAAAGAGGAGTACTGGAGAAGTTTTGTGAGCATAGGTCACGGCCTGTTTTTAACAAGCTGCTTCAAGCGAAATTTTGGACTCGAGCGGACGACAAAAACAACAATTCTTCACTGTTACACCTGATCACGTGCTTACAAACAAAAGCTATCACCTTTCTTACAACTTTAAATTTCTTTAAAATTTAAGAGAACTCCAGAGGTCTGATCTGAGATTAGATCCCCAGACAACTGCAGTGCAGAAACAGAGGCGAGCACCTTCTGAGACACGTTTTGGAGAGATTGTGCAAAATATCGTTGGTCAAGATGAATAATACATACCTGACCAATTACAATAATACAGAATAGGGTGGTTTTAGACAAATTATTTGCGTTTAGTAGCATGTTACACCACTTTTCTCTTTTTTTTTATTGAATATGTTAGGGGAGCAAACAACATGAATAAAGCTCATTTTCCCGACATCTTCTTTTTCTGCTCCTGTCAATTTCTTCTTATTATATGATTTCTCTAATGTACCTCATCTACCAGCAGTGGAATTTCCTCCCTGCTCGAGTATGTTTTTTGTTTCAATTAGATGGTAAATCGGCAAATGGAGTCTTATCAACTACATTCTCCCATCCGCACACAAGCTCATACATCGCATTCGCACACGTGCACTCACGCATATTCAGTATTTTGCCCCAAGGACACTTCAACATGCGGCCAGGAGGAGCTGGGCATCGAACCGCTGACCTTCCTGTCAGGGGATGACCTGCTCTACCTTCTGAGCTGCCCAATCAATTTTACAACATATTCCCTATTATTTCATATCCTGTTTATCGCTCATTTTAATTGCTAGTTTTTTCAGAAAAACATGTAACTGTGTAAAATGTAAGGATTTGTTAAAGAGTAGACAATGAAGCGGATTTGAATTTCTATAGCATCAATACATAAGATTTTAGGCCTAAATATGATTTTTGTGAAATCATGTTAATATGGCATTTTGACATGTGCAAGTCTGTATTGAATAAAACTTAGTCTTATTTAGGATGTCATCACGTATTGAGCAACTTATTTGATGTTGTGTTTGTGACCCTACAGATGGTTTGACTGGTTGATCTATATGCTGCTGCACCAATGAATCAATAGTATATATACATTTTACTTTTTGTGCACTTCTTTCCTTTGGAGACTATCATCCATCCATCTTCATACCTTTTCAGTGTCTCCACGTGAACTGTAGCACCCCGGAGGCCCCTAGAGGGTGTGATTAGAGCTTGATGTGGTCTGGGCTCCTGCCATCAGGCCCGGCTGTGGCCCCCATCCAGCACACCTCTGCCCTCCTCTGTCTCCACTCTTCAGCGCTGTTGAGAGACAAGCGGAGTAAGTGTCTCAGCCGGCTCATAAAACCACTGTAAACACATTCTTTCTGAGACTGATACCGGAAGAAAAAGTTAATATGTTATTCCCGCTCACCAGATCCTCACAATAAAAAAGCAGACCTGCATAATGTATATTTCCTAATGTGGAAACATGCAGGGTGTGTATGTATGTTTAAAATGCAAAATCTGTGCATTATATGCATAAACTGTCTTTCTGTCATTTTAAATTACTTGAAAAAAATAAAATCAAAGATTTGTTAAAGCAAAAGAAACATGTAGGGTATTTTAATATTAACATTGTAAATTCTGTCAGCATTCCTCAACATATGCGTTTTGACAGGTTCTTGAGGGTTTAACAGTCCTGCGGCTTAAAAGACAGATATATATCAAGATATTTGAAGTTTAAAGATTGTTTAGGAGCCATTAAAAAACTAGATCATTTTGGAATTTGGTATTCTGTATATGAAGCCGCACAGAAACACCAGCGGAGTTAGAAAGATGTCAACACTACATAACAGTCTCTTTAATCAGGGTATTGCTGTTCATTGTCTCGCTCTGTTAAATTATTCCATCCGGTTTGATTTCCTGCATCTAAAGTATCATGATTCCTTTCTGTGCAGCGATGAAACGCAGCCCCCGTTCGGGCAAGATAATCCATCACAGTAAAGCAAAAGCCTTAATTTAGTTTTGGCATTTTGTCCTGTTCTTATGTCACTGTGCTCAAGTGTGCTTGAGTTAAGCGTTTTCATGTCGGCAGACTAGCTGTTACGTCACACCTTACTTAGTGTCAGCCACCTGAAACCCACAGAAATAAAGTCTCCAAAAGCTTGAAAAGTTCCAAAATAATCCCTGACAAAAATTTCAAATATCTTTACAAGTAGTTAATTTCAAGTATGGCAGAGGAAGTTAGAAACAGTCATCAGGACACGGCGCACTTACAGGAATGTACAGCAAAATTAAAGTGTCAGCTGTAGATAAACAGAGGTAAATGGGCTGTAAATTTAAATGACACCAGTGTACTCCTGTAAAGAATCTACACTGACACAGGAGCTGCTCTTGCTTTACAGCTGCTCAACAATGGTGGTCTCTGGCAGACAGGGGACTTAAACCTGTGACCTTTCACCTGCAGAATGGGCTGTTTGCTATATAAGCCACCCTGATTCTGTACCGTGTCTGAAAACAAGTGAAGCAACACTGACCGTTTTCCTGACACTAATACCCCCAACCACAGCATGTGTCTTTCATAAAGTCTAACTGTAACACATTCTCCTTCTTTTCTGCAGACCACTTAACAATTAACTGCTGGACCAACACAGAGGTTGAATAGTTACCTTTGCTGGTGGTATAAAATGCTTGTACTAGACAGAAAGTCTACTCAAGCTGTGCATTCCTGGCGTATTAAGTGTCTGACACTGGTGAAGTACGTTAAAGGAAGGAAAAGCGTCCATGCGTACACTACATGTACATGTATATGTAGGCAACTATTTGTATATACATACAATATATACGATTTATTTTAAGCATAAAAGTTCATTCTTGACCTTGGATCAACTGACCTATCAACAGTTTGATAACACGACAGCGACTCAAAGTTGACTCACTGGCTTTTTCTGGAGTCTTCAACCCTATCACACATTCCTTATCAGCGGACAAAGTAAGCTCATCTCAGTCATGGAGATGAACTTGTTGATATGTGACCTCAGTTAAACGTCTTCTCAGGGGGGGGAGTCCTGAAAGAGCAATGGATGGCCTCCTAAACAGCCGCTGAGCTCTCACGTCAACACGTCCATGACAACCGAGCACACTCCATGTGCCGATGAAAACCCCGTGATATGGCTGAGAGCTCTGGAAAGCAGTAGGTAACAGGCTCTACTCATTGCCTTTATAATAAGTCTTACGCGCCAGGAGCAAAAGTCCACTGTATTCACACATAGGGAAATAACTTACAAAATTTCTTGAATGAAATTCTTCGCTACAGCGTGGATGTGTTGGGCTCTAAAACACTGTGTACAGTATGTGTGTAGTGGACTGTCGCTGAGGATTTGATTAAAAAAAACGTAAGAAGAAAATTTGTGAGTGCTCACCCTACTGTATATGTGAATCGAGTGAACTTCGAGTTGGGATTGTTTTGTCAAACTATTATACGAAAGCGTAGAGTATAAGACTAGTAGAGTACAAAGGAGAAAAACATGTTGTTTAACTCAAATGATCTCGTGCATACTCTGTCAGAAAAGCAAAAAGCATCGAAAGGTTCAGTTACAGTTTGGCTAAATGTTAACGTGGACAGGAACGGACACGAAGCGTAACGCCAACATTCACGTTGGTTTCAGATTGCTCTGAGCCCACAGTATATACAGTGCCTGAGATTTTGGGTCAATCACAACCAAGAATGATGCCACGGTACATTCAAAGACGAGGTCAACTAGAGACATAAATAGTATCAGTTTGAATCTTTATGCGATCTTGATTGTGACTCTCCTCGATTAGTTTCATTAACACTGACAATCCAATAACTTTAGAACACTTGATCTACTCAAGCTAATGCCGGCAGCTGAGCCATTTTGAGATTTTTTATGCATCACCTGAGAATGTGTTGTAGATCAGCTGAATTACAGCAGCAGAAAAATACATTAGAAGCATACATGCTCATGTCATGTATATTGTCTTATTAAAGATCATTTCTGTGTGAAGAACACACTGGGAGCTTCGTGAATAATTGTGATCTCAGTTAAAAACCTAAAAATGCAAATGCCTTATTATTTTGACACTGTTCAAGAAGAACATTATCATTGAATATGCAGTATAATG
The DNA here is from genome assembly GCF_016859285.1 of Xiphias gladius. NCBI lineage: Eukaryota > Metazoa > Chordata > Actinopteri > Istiophoriformes > Xiphiidae > Xiphias > Xiphias gladius. The sequence continues at coordinate 9,387,556 of NC_053420.1, read as the reverse complement.
AAAAACAGATCATGTCAATAGAAAACAAATGTCTCAGTTATTACAGGGATCTGATTTTGGCCCGTGACCCAAAGCTCTAACAGCTACTCAGTGGTTAAAGACATGCACTCAGCAGTCTCGTACTGTGGTGAGAGGAAAACGGCAACATTCATTCAAGCTACTAGGTGGGCTACAAATATGCACATAAGACTGCTGTACAACATTAGTGTGCACTGGGGCATCTCACATCGAGCTCTGAAGCAGATGGGCTGCAGCAGCACACGTCCACCTGATGAGTAAAGAGCGGAAATATGTTGCTTGGTCAAGATAATGGTGGCGGTGCCACTGTAAAGGAAATGGTATTTCTTGGCACACCTTGGGTCTCTCTGTGTATAATTATTAAATGCTTTCCGCTGGATAATGTGCCCTGTCATGGAACAGTCACTGTATCACATTAGATTTGATTTGACTTTCTGAAAAAGGCCTTAACACTTCCCAGAAATAACCCCAATAAAACGCAGTTGGAATGATGTTGAGCAGGATGTTTGCAGCACAATGTGCCAATGACAACACTGCAGAAAATGCTGTTGAATCAGCATGACCAAGATCCGTGTGGAGCATTTCCAAGGCTGTGTTAAACCTCTGCTTGGTAGAATTCAGGCTGTTCTGGGGTCGTGCTTTCCCCTTTTATCTGGGACAAAGTTGAGAAGTACAGTAAGAAGTGAAACATTCCATGTTGATTTCATCCCTTTATTTGAATGTAATTACATCACAACTTCCTCACTTTATTTGTGATTGCGTCTCCTTAAACCTTGGCAGTTAATATTTATGTATCGTGTGTATATTGTATCAATTATTTTAATTTTGTTTCAAGTCCTTGAAATGCTGAGAAAAAAAAAGTGGAAATTTGAACATCTTAAGTCAATGTACAAAAGTGTCTTAATGATTAAAAGAATAAAAGTGATTAATGGGAGAGGGAAGAAGAAAAAAAAAAAAAACGAAGTTCTGATACACAAAATTGTGTTCAGTTTTGGGATCTTTCTTTAATTTCTGCTGTTTTTTTGTATTAACTCTTGGATACTTTTACCTCACCGAGCCTTGAACAGTAATTTAAACCAAACCATCCAAGGAAGTTTAGAGGGCAAATGACTCTTTGGTGTAAATGATAAGAAACTCAGACATCTGAAACATGGCAAGGAGCCCCAAATGGTTTTTTGTAAGGGGTCACAAGCCAAAAAGCCTGGGAATTATTAGTTTACAACACTGCAAATTATAAGATTATCCTAAGTGTTTTAATTTAATTCTTAGAGTAACTAATGGGTTCACTAGAGCTTCTTGGTATATGTAGTAATAGAAAAAAATATTTCCCTCTGAAATGTAGTGGAGAAGAAGTACTAAGTAGCATAAAATGGCATACTAAAGTTAAATACAAGTACCTAAGTACAGTGCATGAGTAAATATACTCAGTTACTTTCCACCGTTGACAGTGTCCCTGTGTCAAAATAAAGTGAACAAACGTGAAAAGTTACAATTACAGATCAGTTTGCTTCCAGATTCCGAGTCGATGTCAGACGAGTTTAGCAACAATTGTGCGTTTTATGGCCCAGTTTTATCACAGCTGTGACTCGCACCTGGGACTAGCTTCATGTCCAGACCAACGGTCGCCGAGGCTCATGGGTATCGTAGTGTTTAGAGCCATTCGCCGTACCAAACTGACGGAAAACAGGATTTCTTCAAGACACAGTCGAAATAATTAAAAACTGATGGCACGTAACATAAACATGTCGTATTTTTTTTAGGTATCCAAAAAAACTCTGGTTTTTCTAAGTGGAGTAGCATTGAGGATATGATTCAAAGAAAACTTTGAAATCAGAGTTTACAGTGTTGCAGCGACTCCACACATTTTATATCTAACGCACCCTTTTCCAGTTGGGCGGGTAATTTAAACTCCCACCACCCTGCTCCGTGCGCACCGTTTTACTCTCAAACTAATTTACGAGAGCTTTTGCTTCAGCGGCCGTTGCTAGCGCAACCTTTCGTGAGCTAGCTAGCTAGCTAGCCAGCCCACCCGCCCAAACGCCATCATGGCGCTTTATGGAGTAATTCATCGCCGCATTTGTGGTCGGCCACACGCAGGCACTGCCGGCCTGCGAGGCAGAGTTTTGGGACCTCCTGACGCGCTAATTCCCATCGATGAGGTGCCGAGGATCACTGCTTCACTTCACCAAACTAAGTACGTGCTTATTTTTCTACTGTGCTTATCTGTGTGTGACTGTTTGTGTTGGTGTACTTGTCAGTTAGCTTGCTATAAGGCCTCCCCGGCTGTTCGGTGTTATGCTAATATGCCGCTGTCATTTACCTGTATGAGTATTAGCGTATTTATTCATTGTGTGTGTTAGTTTCTTTTTTTAGGCTGAGCTTAAATTTCTTTGGTATTTTAATGCTGTCATGCTGTTTATTTATACAGCATTGAGAGATACGAATTTGCGGCATTTCCTCTTCGGTTGTTACTTTTGTTCTGGGACATTTCCTGCTGTAAACCAGGTGTGCAGAGACGGTTGTATTGTATATTGCCTTTGGGGCTGTAAAAATAACCGCGTGTGACCCGGACAACACACAAGCATCTGATTACTTGGTAGGATAACCTTCACATTTTGTCAACACACTTTATATTCAGCTAGGCATAACTTCTCTTTATACTTCCCATCATATTTAACTTTATAACTTTATTAACTTTATTACCTTCATGCTGCTGCTGTACTCAGTTGTTGCATTTATTGTCAACCTGATGCTTAATTTATGCTGCTTATTCAACTTCAACTCTCTTGTGCCCATGGGAAACAATAAACATTTCATATTAAGAGACCGTCTGCTTCAAAACATGAGTTTTTGATGATGTTTAATATGTGTAAATTATGGTTCTGTCTCAGCCTGATGTTGCAAATTAGTTGACAGCATTTTTTTCCGCTTGTTAGTACAGGAAAAACAAAATTAATGACGGTTATGTTTCATTTAGGCGCCCCAGTAAGCCATACCATTGAGCCAGCATGCAAAATACCAGAGTCCTAGAGTTAGGGAACCTAAATGAAATGCAGAAACCATTGTTATTAGGAACATGTGCTTTCCCTGCTATGACATATCTGCCGCCTGTCTGCCTGGAAAATGGTATGTTGCTAAGCTTAGATTTTTCCATTCCTCTTTGATGAGGAATGGCCACATTTTGTAGTGGCTGCTGGCAGGCCCTCGTGCATTGTAAAAGATGCTCACTGGTTCCTCATGTCTGGGATGCCTAGCAGTGAATATGTTCTGTGGCATATTCCGTTCATATTCCATATTCCTATTTCCCCATTGTAGACTTCACATAATAGCTGCTGTCTGCTTTTGTATCTAATTAGGTTTTTGGGCTGAAGCTGACCACTGGTGCTGACCAATCAGTCTTGCCGTACCGAGCTAGAATCTAGTCACTAAGTTTCTACTCTACGCTGTCTTCACTCAGTAAAGCTGTTTTATTTGACATAGCTGACTAAGATGGGGGAAAAGCTTGTTCAGGCAGACAACTTGTGTTGCACTGGTAAGTGTACTTACTGCAACATACTGTATAGTATGTCATATGCACACTTTGCAGTAGAGCTAGATCAGTCGACTAGTCAACTGGCAGACAGTTAATCTGCCAGTTAATCAGTTAAGTCATTTTTCAAGCTAAAATATCAAACATTCTCCAGTTCAAGTATCTGAAATGTGGAGATTTTTCTTTTTTTTTTTTTTTTAATTAAAATTTTTTTTTTTTTATGCGTCCATTGTTGTGAGAACCGTGGCCAGAGGCATTATGTTTTCAGGTTGCCTGTCTGTCCGTCCCTCTCTCGTGAATGCGATATCTCAGGAACGCCTTGAGGGAATCTCTTCAAATTTGGCACAAACATTCACTCGGACTTAAGGATGAAGTGATTACATTTTGGTGGTCAAAGGTCAAGGTCACTATGAGCCCATAACGCAAGAATTCATACGCTAATTATGACAACATTTTACACAAATGTCTAATAGGATAAAATGATTATGTGAGGACATTTTATATCCAAAAAGTCAAAGGTCACCTTCACTGTGACATTGTAATGTTCTACAGTAACACTTTTCTGGCCAATATTCAACACCATAACTCAAGAACAGAAGAGGAGATTGCGTCCATATTTAACGTTTGGTCAGATACTGAATTGGTGACGGTAATCTTTGGTGCCCACCTTGAAACTCTGGTGATTATATAGATCTTCTGTGCTGCCGGGTTGAAGATGTGTGTGTAGCATCTACTTCTTAGAATTTGTAGCTTCTTTGCAGCAACATCCATTGTCTGCTGTCATGGCTACAACTTTGTGATCTATCAGAATCAGCTTTATTGGCCAAGCATGCGAACGCATACAAGGAGTTTCACTCTGTTTTTTGTTTCTCTCAATGAACTTGCACACAAATACAGTAGACGTACAGCAGAACATGAACAACAAAGCTTAACAAAGTCAAATCAATTTTATTTACGTGTATATATATCCCTATATATCAAAACAATAAATACATTTAGGACCTTTTTTCTGAAATTCCTTTAAAAATCTTCACTACATATATTATATGAGTTTGGATAGACATGGATGTAAACTGCAAATTGACTTTTTGGCGAGGGCATTGAACGGTGAGGCAGTAATTCTAGTTATGACATTAAACTGAATATTTTGGAGTTTTTGGACTGTTGATCATAAAGATTAATACATCTTGCACTCTGGGAAATTATAATAGGCATTTTCTGATATTTCAGACCAAATGATTATGATCACTTAATTAAGAAAATAACTGGAAGATTATCACTTTTTTTATTTTTAGGATGAATAATTTTAGTTACTAGTTACTTGGAGCCCTACTTTGAATCGTTATGGTGTATTTAAGTTGTCTGAGTTTCTTACTCTGCTATTGTATGCTGTATACTGTTTAGAGGTCATAACACTTTAAAACTGTTTATTTTAGTACTGGCCCCAAGAGACCGTTCAGTACTACTAACCCATATACTTGACTCGACTTGGCTGCTGCAGATACCAGCTCGTACAGACTTGTCACCCTTGACACTTCCTGTACATGCCAAACTACAGCCTGTACATCAAAGAATGCCGAAGAAGCTGTTTGGGAGCTTTGGGCCTCGCCAGAATCGTTCATGTACCAGAGTCACGGAGGACTCCATGCTTGTTAGCTGGTGGATATTACCCCTGATTCTTGCTGCCTGTGGTTTTTTGGAGAGACCTCTCCTGCAGTTTGGTTAAGTTACACAACTTTTGTTCCTGTTGGTGTTGATAATTGTTTTGTTTTTGTTTTTTTAGAGGTCAATACCTGGTTAATACCCAGGGGAAAAAAACAGTCAAACAACCCAACACTAGTTTGTTTGCAAACTGTGTTGTAACACTGCTGCTGTTGCTCAAATTCAACCTAACATCCACCCGTAGGCTCTGAGTCTAAGTTCCCCTGGGGAAAGGGAGGGTAGGTGTTGTCATTCCCCAATCTCTGTTGGACTGAGTTTGCTTTTGTAGACTTATAAAGTCGGAGCCTAGACGTCAAGCATACGGTGTATTTACAAAGTCAGTCTCTGTGATTTGACTGACTGAACTATGAATTATGTAGCATTTCTTATTTCTTATTGTTTGAACGTGCTATGGATTCAGATATACACTAAAGGCACACGAAACATTTCTTCCTTTGTTGGCATGAATAAACTAAATCAGCAAGCCAGTTAGTTATGTGGTCTGTTAGTCCTGAACGGAATGGCCACCCACAAGCACTGACCTACAACTCATTAGCTCTAATGGAGTCAGTTTAATGAATCCTGTCGGGGTTGACTGACACGCAGCCCGGTGTGGCACACAATCAGGTCTGCAGACCAGGAATAATCCACCTCCCTCTGAAGAAAAGGGCAGTGGCTTCATTCATATGGTAAAAGTCACACAGTCCCTCCAGTAACCTGATCCCCTGAGGAAGGGAGGTGCAGGTGACTTTATCTGAAAGCCTTCAGTGGGCTTTGAGTGACATACTGCTCATTACATTGCTGTGGTCATCCGTGCAAAACTGCTAACCAGGTTGAAGTGTAGCTTTGCGCTGAATTTAAGTCCTCAAACACAAAAGTAAAACCTGGGGATCTATCATATGAAGTTCATTAATATTCTATTATCTTTACCCTAATGATGATAGAAACTAGTAAGCCAATAAACTTTCTTTTCTTTCTTTTCCTTCCCCTCTTTCCTTTATCTCTGCCTTGCCATGAACAAAAATGTACTAAATTTTGCAATATGGGCCTCAATAACATACACTCAAATAATGAGACAGTTCTCCAGGTGGTGGTGCTATAGCAAATATTTAAACTTTAAAAGTTCATTGAGAATTAAACATTTCAATTCATTTTTGCTGTAGCTTCGATATAGCTTGCCAAAATTTTGCAAACGGCAATGGTCAGTAACCAAGTCCATTACTTTGATTCTATAAATTCTATAAATAATAATAAACATTTTTCAACTGCTGTTGTAATTCATACAAATTTCATGCACATCGTTATATTATTTATTTATTTTTGTCAAATTGTATCAAAATAGAAGACTGTAACTCAAAAAAAGTCTGTAAATGGTGCTACAAACATTTTTCTTCATATTTAAGGCAAAATTTATCTAATCTATGTGAAATAAATTTGACAGATGACATGTAATAGATGGCTTGTGAAAAATGCCGTCCATTTATCTTAAAAATTTGAATTTTACATCAATTTCATAAAAGAAACTATTTAGAAATAGATGTTTTTACACAGCAGTTTTAATATCAGTATTGTCAACAATACTATTACACTCTGCATTGACTAACTTATTTATTTCAATTGTTCCGCAATCCTGATGGAAACTTTACACCTTTCCAGAATGTGTTATCTGATGTTCAGACCAAGTCACTACTAGGAAACTATTTTACTGAGGGTGGGTTTATGGCAGTGATTGGAATTTTCAAATTTTATTTTGTGTTTTTGAAAAACCTTAATGTGAAGATAGTGTTTCAAATTTAATGTCCTAGCAATGGTTCTGAACAAATCCTAGAAATTCTCAATCATTTTCCTCCTGTGTGACTAAATTGCTAAACTGTCGTAATATTGCTGCTTGCCTTAATTAGACTTTAGTTACTGGCAAAGCATTTCAGCCTCTGCAGTTGTTACAGTACACATCTTAACTGATGGATGAGAATCCCCTCAATTAACCATGCTTGCAGATCTGCAGAGGTGTTTTCATAGATACACAGAGAGAAGCAGGAAGATGCAGCAAAGATAGCGCCTAAACATCTCTTAACTTGAATAGTGTTTTCTGTCAAAGGTAAATAAGGCTTAATTTTGTTGCTATGGCAATGGCAATGTACAGTATATTCCTTCCTGAGGCCTTTTAAAAAAAATTTTATGAGCCACATAAATTAGGTACACAGAAGAGGTACTGTTAAGAAGGGGGGGAAAAAAGCACTGAGAGTCATGGAAAAGAGATAGGCAGTGGCACAAGTTACAGATATCTTATGTGCAGCTTTATTCTGCTTTACTACAAAATAAAAGAAGGCTTAAAACACAACGAAGCCAGTTCCCGATTAATGAATTCACTTCTTGACTGTGGTGCAGCACAAAATGGTGAATGAGAGTTCAGCTCTTATCCTCTCATTGATACTCCCCTTGGGGAAATGATGTTCTCTCAGAATACAGATCTTGCAACTAGCCGACATCAGTGTATTCAAATAGGAGTCTGTTTGACAAAGGCCTGAACACACCCAAGCACCAACACACAGCACAGCAGCAACAGCAGCAGGTGATAGTTGGCAGTGGGCTAAAGACGGTAAGACACTATAATGAATTTGTGTGAATGATAAACTTCAGAGAGATCTGTCTGTCACTGAAATACGGATGATAGGGCTATAGTCTCTCGGTCGACTGGTTGATTGGTTGATTGATATGCGCTCATCGGACTGAATTCTCATTGGTTAGACAATCGCTGGTGTACCAAGATTTTCTTTGGTTGACTACAGCACTAATGGATCGTGGCGTTCAGTTAAATATTCAAGTGTGCTGTTTTGACCTGAAAATACTGGAAAACCTAAACTTAAGAAGAAAAAACAGCATTACCGGGTGGTGAACTCTACAACAGACTGCAGCTTTGGTTCAGGATGAGGTCAATAAATGTCAGTTAAGCTAATTTTTTGGAATTTTCCAGTAAACAAAATCTCCTTCTTCGAATTAAAATGAATTATACGCAGTTTGTGAACAATTTAAGAAATATCACATTTACACAAGAGGTTCAGACTAACTTGGAGTTTGGATTTTGCTAATGTTTATTTTCTTCACCCAAAATGTAAGAAGGACTGACTACAGAATGGAAACAGACACATTTTTAAAGGCGAGTTTTAACTATGGAGACAATCAGAAATCGCCACAATATGATGTACAGAGTAAAGAATAAAAAGAGCACAGAGTAAAAAGCATTGAACTTACTTCCCTCAAAAAGGTATTAAAAAGTTATTTTAGAAAGATCATGAATATATTTTTTTTGCTTGTCATAGACATCTATATTAGTCTTTATTTATGTGGTTGGGGGCTGTTGGGAGATGTAACACATCTGTAATCTACAAGTGAGGCTGGTGCGATGTGGATTGTGCATGCAAGAGGCGGTTAAGCCATTTCTGTGGAGCTTCAGTTGGCACCGTCAGACTTACTATGAGCACTGTTGCTGTTAATCACAGGTATTATTATGAAGGTATTATTTTTTAATTGGGTAATCCAGCCATCAATTTTTTGCCATTTATCTGGGTCCAGATCATGTTGTTATTAATTTATAATACAGAAATTATTGTTGTATACTGTAGAGCTAAGTACTGACAAAAATGTGATTATATGTGTCATGTACTTGTAAGCCCTAATTTTCCTTACTGGTTTTCCTTCATTCTTCAGTACGACAGTGAAAAATGTATTAAATTGCAATAATGTGGTATTAAAAAAGGTCTTTAAAAAGTCCTAAATTCGGTGAGCACTATAGAAACTCTACATGTAACATAATACATGTATTGGAATCAAATTACAACTTTTTAATGCAGTTATCTCACACGAGCTAACCGAGATGCTTACACGTGCTATCGGAAGGCTGGCTTCAACACAAATGTGAACACTGAACATTGCAGTGTTCAAGGACACACATACAACACATTTAAGGCTACATTTAAGGTTTGCAGCTTTGCATACCTGCCTCAGCTTGTCCACAAGTTGTAGGAAAGTAAAATGTCTTATTTTGTCTTTTGGCAACTAGTCAAAGGATATACGTTAAGGAGGATAATAGCACGCAATGGAAGCTCATAATTCCCCATTTTCTTTAACACTGCTGTCCTGTTGCATCTAGTTGAGGCAAATCTCTGTTTTATGTTATCAGACAAATATGTGGGAAACCGTTTCAAACACAATATGACCTTTAGTTAAGAAACCGGGCCTCTGCTGGCAGTCGGTTGTGATTTAAGGCAGATGTGTGAAAGTCTGCGTAGCGCTGGACCCGTAGACCACATCAGGTCCAAACGGAGACCGAACGGAGTCGAGCCAAAAAGAAGATCAGGGAGGGCCACTCAGTCAGAAAGGTTCAAAGAATGGTCTCTGACTTTTCATCCAAAACTTTTAGTGATGCAACAGATAGAAACTTCAGTGTTATCACAGAAAACAGACACTCTGATTGCAACATCTGGATGACAATAGCAGCCTATTGTTTATGTTTCCTGCGATACGGTGCACATTCTGCAGAAATGATAACGTATCTTTGTGATTTAGTATTTATAAGCTAAGCAGTTCCCACAAGAGAACTTAAAACATACTTCCTGTTGACCAATCAGATTATACAGCTGATCAAACATCTGTACTGTAGACAAATGCAGCATAAGCCGATTAACTTTATGTCAAGGATAAGTGGAAACAGATTCAGAAAGAATGTGTCATAAAGTGTGAAACATTTTTCTTTACATTGCACAAACCAAACAAAGTGAAATATAATCACTGACTAAGACAGAAACAACCACATGAGAATGGCAAATGGCAGATTTAACAAGGACAGTTTCATTACTCACTGATGGTTGTGTTTGGTCTCACTGCGCTGAGGAAACACAGCTGACCCCAGTCTCTATACACAGTGTAACTAAACACAACAGACTCAGCAGAGAAACAGGCTCTGCTCAAGTACTCCAAATTAGTTAAATAAACTCTTACAACAATGACCCAAGGGGGTCAGTGTATGTGGTGTTCTTTGTTTTCTTCACTCAACAGCACAGTGTAAGTTTAGTCTGTGCAGTTTGTTAAAACCGTGGCAGACCTCGGTTGCCTGAGATGAACTGTACAGTATATTATCATTAAGTCAAGTCTGCTTGTGAATTAACTTTGGCTGAGTTAAGAGCTGAACTTAAGAAACAGCCTCAGTGACCCATGACTGTATGACTGTAACTCCACTGATTATTTGTTTTCAGAATTAAAGCCAATTATTGGAGGACACTACAATGGCACATGCCAGATCAGATATGGCTTTCAAAGTTTGGAGAGAATAGCTGCTTTGATTTCTCCATTCACTTAGGGAAATTGTTTGGCCAGACATTGCTGGTGTTGTCTACTGTTTCGTCTTAATAATAACAATCAGGCAAATCTTTTAAAAATAGAGTGCCAGGCACATCTTTTACATTTCAGGAAAAAAAGTACAAGACACAGTCCGACAATTTTGCAATAAAATAAGAGGACTAATCTACTTTCCGTTTATTGCTGTTTTTGTCTGTCAGCAGTGTTATTAATGAGTGGCACATCAAACACTCTCAGATTGCATGTTGGCTTTAGCAGCTATGTTATTCCTAAAACATTGTCCAAAATATATTCTTTGTATTAGCCAACCATCCAGCAGTCCATGTTGTGTTTTATAAGATATTAAGTTGTGGTCAGTTTGTTTGTTTTTGACTTTTCTTCTGTATGTAACTCAAACATCTTAAATAATATTGTTTTCATTTTCACCAAATGAATACTAGGATTGGGGGGGGGGCAAAGTGGCTCATAGGGAGTATTTAGAGAGGAAAGTAAACATTTTCAGTACAAGTACCACACATTGGGTTTGGACGACAAAGTTCCGATACATTACCTAGCCAAAGCATTTGAAGTTTTTGTGCAGCAGCTCCAAATATGAGGCAGTGTGAAGGTGGTCTAGACTTTCACTAATGTTTTGCCACCTTGTGGAAAAGGGACTCCATTTCCTTTTCTGGCTTTTGTTTCTGCCTTTGCTTGACATTTTGTGGTAGGATTCTTTGAAATCTCGGTTCACTGACGCTGTGGTATACTGTATCTGCACCTCCTTTTTATGGCCAGTCAAACTGCTTCTCACATTGAATTCTGACCCCTTTGTGGCTTTGCAGCCATTGTTTTTGTCACTGCAGTTCTCTATATCCCTACATTATGATTACGCCTTCTCCAAATAAATTCACCCCTGCTTTTATAGAGGGTAAATAAAGTGACGCCAGAAGCACCAGTGTGTACGTAAAAATGCATACGTGGTGCTGTGTTTGATGTTTTCTTTTTCTGCAAATTTGACTGTTTGTATCCCGTCACTTTTCGTGGTCCTTAGGGCCTTTGCCTTATTTGTTTTTAGTGGCTCAAATCAAAAAGAAGATTCTTTTACAAAATTAGTCTATACTCTGTACATATTATGACTATGACCTATGAAATTACAAGCTTAGAAAGCAGAACTGCCAAACAGACTACAAATTTGGATATTGGACAAGCCTATTGATCTGTGTTCACAATTTGCCTTCATCACCATCTACAGATAGTGGAAAGCAAACATCATCAGTATCAAGTTTGGCTTGAAACACTTATTTAAATGCAAAAGTAACCATATACTTTAAAAGGTATATGGCATAGTATATGGCATTTTAGATTTTAAAAGCAAGTTTCCCCTCTCAACATGTTGTTAATATTATAATGACTGAGTCTGAAAGGACGGAAGTTACAGATGGATTGTCGGGTTACAGGGTTGAGTTGTGGTTGGCATGCTGGATGAGGCGAGTGAGTCACAGTTCACAGTCAGTGTGTGTGGCCTTATTGTAACTCGCACTCGCACAGATGATGAGGTACTCCTGCTTGCAGGAGCACTTCACTGGAGAGAGGCAATACAGCTCAGTCACAGGCATAGACCTATTCTATCTGTGATGCTTTTTCCCGCAGATATTCACTTTTACACTTTTTTAATTTATGCCATTTTCATGTGCTGCCTTATAGTTACACTTATAAATGTTGAGCTTGAACCAATCAACTGCATCGATGTCAAATGTGATATCAGAGAAAGGCGGTCCTCCTGTGTTACTAAGAGAGAGAACACTGTCTGCCGTCGCAAAGCAGTAGGTTTAACAGTAGCCTTTGTTTTTCTTTCCATGTTTTGTGAGTACCAGGCTCCTTGAACTGTGCCTGAGGCTGTAAGAGATGATGGGACATGTCTGCATGGAAGGATAGATGCTAATGCAATTATATAAGAAGGGTGGCTAATCAGGTTTAATGCCAGTGAGGGGAGGCATAATACAAGCTTCTGTAATTGTAGGCAATTACAGTCCTGCTTATTTTGGGGACAGAAGGAGAGGAAAATTATCAAAATATTCATCCCGTGTATAACAGCCTCTAAACATGGTAAGAGACATATAAGCAGTTTAGCAATAAGTCTAGCTAGTTTTATATTTAAGACTTTAACCTGCAGTTTTTACAATTTTTACCGTGATTGGCCAGAAGATCTTAGTGTAAAAACAGGCATTCTTCACATAACTACTTATCCTGCTGTACTCCTCATCTGCTCACTATAAATCTCTGTCAGGAAAATGTTTCAGTATTTGTTAGGTCCTGTGTAGCCCAGGGATTGCTGTCATTGGAAACTTATATAAAAAAAACTGTATGACTGTACATCCCTGAGATAGGAGCCTTGTTTTTTTCTGATTTGCTCCTTTTTTGCCTTTCTTTTATGACAATCTGAATCCCCTATTCTGTTGATTATAGTTCTGATGCACATGTTCTGTTATACACTGCCAGGAATCCAGCAAAGGAGGATTTTAACAAAATTCATGGAAACAAAAAAAGGAACCATTACAGGTCTTCAACACCAAAAGCTCAAGTATGAGATTGCACACAGCAAGGCCATTCTTTCCAGTGGAGAGAGCCATAGTGACCTGCGCTACCCTGAATTTCCACCAGGTTTAGCTGCCAAAATTTAAATTAACTGATATTTGAACTTTGAAATAAATTGATCTTTGACCCCCAAACACACTGTCTCCAACAATGTGCGCCATTGACAGGAGGAGGAAAAGTTGACTTTTGTGCATCTTTGTTTATATGTCTGTTTTTTTCTTTAGCCTTGTTTTCTAATATCTTATTTTGGACACTGAATGCCTGTTACTGTCTTGAGGGTTGGTGGACTGTGTAAGCATCAAGGACAAAGATGGAAGTAAGTCCAGGACTTTTTTTTTCTATACTATCTATCACAGAGTCTGATATGCTGTATTATTGTTGTAAATGTTGGAGTGTTGTAAATAATCCAAAACTTAAAATTATGTGTACGCACCACTAAATTTTTCATTCTAATATGTTTGGTATTAAACCGGCGTAAGAGTTAAAAAAAAAAAAAAAAAAAAAGAAAGCTAAAAACAATGTATAACAGATGTAAGATGTAGCTTTAAAAAAAAAAACACAGCGACATACTGAGAAAGAATGATAAACTGCTGTTAACTTTTAAAGACCCCTTTATTGAGGCTGGTGTTGATGACTATCTCATTAAAACAACATCAAATGTTAACTACCCCTTCATTAAAAGTTGTTCCAATTCTAGAGCTACTTTTTTTGTCAATGGTTCACTTTGAAACATTGGAAGGCAGGACTGGACGTCATTACATCTCCAACAAAGCACAGTAAAACAAAGCCTCCTCTCATCATTATTTTTAGCCAGCCTGGAAAAATGTATCAGTGAAGGTCCAATGTAGATGAATGTTTCTTTGTGTGAAGTCTGTTTTGAGGCACGCAGAAGCCTTTACACCCTGGTTCCACTCAGATGGACCATACAGCATCTGTAACCTGTCTAAAGAGTTTCAGCCTTGACTGCCAGACCATGTTCATCCACCTGTAGAACAGATTGTTCAGCGAAGAGGAATTACAGCTGGAAATGCTTCACTGATGTACATGGCTCTGCATACCAGAAGAGATGGAAAAAGATGGATAGAGAACAAGAAGAAAACTCAACTCCACATTTTTACTATCTTCTCCCGCCATACCTTTTTTTATAATGAGTCTAACACTGAATATGTCATATTTGGTTCACAAAAATGTTAAAATGTGAACAGTTCTGAAAAATATGTGGTCTTACTTTTAGTTAGTTTGCAGCCAAATAGAAAAGTCAATTTTGGGTTTGTGTAAAGTATTTCTACTGGGCACTTTTCTCTATTTAAATATTCCTCTCAAATCTAAATCTAACTTTGGCAACATGGACCAAACTATACTTGACAGTCAAAAATGTGTCAATATGTAAAATGTATACATTAATGAGAGGAAGATCTAGGAGAGCAAAGTTTGGGATAGTGCTGTAAGATTTAGTTGATTAATTAGGTGAATGATTTTTGATTGCGAAAAGACTTCAGCATCTTGTTTAGATTAATTTCTCTCAAGCCTCTGGTTTCAGTTTGTTAAATGTGGTGATGTGTTTTTATCTCTAATAAAATTGCAAATTAAATTCCTTTTGGGTTTTGAACTGCTGGTTGGACAAACAAACAGTTTGAAGACATGACCTTTGGATCTGGGAACTCGTAATGCACATTTTCACCTTTTTGACATTTTACAGACTAAACAATTGATCATTTAATTGAAAAGATAATTAAGAGATTAAGCGATAAAGAAAACAATCGTAAGTTGCAGTTCATATGACTCCACATAACTACTTGACAGAGTTTATGCCACAGCAGTCTCAAAACTCAAGATTCAGAAAGACAGGCCAGATGAGGACAAGCAGCGGGAAAACACCCTCTAAAGATCCTCCACCTTAATTAACACCTCAGTTAGGGAGGTTCAGACATACTGAATTACTCATACATATTTAAGTCATCAGTAACATATATCATATACAAGTCACACAAAAGCATACATTTATATATGCTTAGTGGCATGTAGTCAAAATAATACCTAGTATATTTTTGTTTTCGGATATCTCATTTTAGTTACAGCTATTGTGTTTCTCACCTATCATGTCTCTCACCTAGCTTCCTAAAAATTCAGTTTCATTGTATTTTATTTGAAGTTTATAGTGTCTGATCGGCATGAGCGACTTGATTTATGCTGCCCTCAAATGTGGTTGTGTTTACTATGTTCACAAGGAGAGTCCGTATGAATGACCCACTCTTGTACAATTTACGCTTTAGGTAGAAAAAATGATCAAAAACTTTAGTCTTTTACGAGTGAAGCCTATGGAGGGCAGTTAGCTTTGTCAGCATTTTTCTTCTTTTTTGGCTTAAATGCAGTTCACAAAAAGGATTGTGTCGTGTCCACTGTTTGTCATTTGCTGAGCCAGAGCGAGTTTAACCAGAGATGCCAAGCATACTGTGTGCTCAGCTTCCCACGCCAAAAAAACACAGCCGCAAGTTCCCTTGGAAGGGAGCACTGAATATAAACCGTTAGTTCAAAAGCCTCAAAAGACTATGACAAACTCCACCCTCATTGCGAAGAGTAAAACTGTCCTTTGAAATGAAGCTGTCATTGATGAAGGTGACCAAAAAACTTTGGACCAACCATAGATACCATAGAAAGACCTTGAGGAAATGTATGCCACAACCTGCTTTTGTTGTTTCCTGTCCTTTACAAATCAAAAGTACCTTAATTACCCGCTGAGACCAACATCCTAACTACAGCCCACCCCCCCCTCTGATTTCATCATTCGGACTTCACTCATCACTCTCATTCTCATCGTAAACTGACTACTGCCTCTATTGTTCTAGTGCAGAGAAGCCTCTCTATTGATAGTGCAGTTTATTTTTCATGCCATTTGATAACAACCATATGGTTGATGAATACATTAGTGGCTCTGTTCCCATATTTAAGTTTAGTATAAATGTAGACCCACTCTCTGTATGTAAACTCACTACATACTTGGAAACTAGTGAACACTGTACCCTAGCAAACATCTAGAAAAGGTTTGAGTGATTTTTCTCAATACAGAAAAGTGGTCAAACAAGAGAGTGAAAAATAAGTTGAAAATGCCATCAAATGTGTCAAAAATTAACCATAAGCATATTTAAAGGTCTATTTGAAAAAGTACCTGTTTATCAAAATAGAATACCAAGTCTTCTTTGGTATAATCACCTGCTATTATGTCAAGAATGCAATAATTTGTTTCAACTCTGGCACACATAATTTGAGAAAACTACCCTGCAGCAAGCTTCTTTTTTTCCAACCCAACATACCATACAAATACATAAACTCTACAGGAACATTCTGGGAAAAGTACATAGCCCAAAGAGATCATAGGGCTGATCGGTGCTATTGTAACCTGATGAGCCTAGGGCTAAGGTTCAGCAGTTTCTGAGGGGATGGAGGAGATGGTCAGGTCCCTGTGGGTCTGATCTTCAACCCTAAACCCTCACAAGCAGTCTAATACACAGCAATTTTATTAAAATGCTCTGTAGGCAACTATCGTAAAATAAAGAAACAGTAAATCTAAGTGCTGCATGTGAAAGTTTACCTTGTTAAACATTTTCTTCCTAAACTTGTTAAAGAGGACTTATTCTAATCATTATTCTTAAAAAAAACTACAAAAAAACTTTACTTTGTCTTTAAATTAATTTAATGTAATTCAAAATATGTTAATCTACTTTGTTGCTTTGCATTTTATACAGTAGTAAGTAAGTGTTGATCCATGCAGTGTATGTGAAGGTAAAATAGTTTTCTACCTCTGCGAAAGCTCTCTCTTCTCTCCGCTGACGTAAGACTCCTGAAGATTACTGAAATATGTTCCAGTTTGTGTCCAATTCCACAAGATGCCAGGGAGGGGAAGAACTAATTCTTTGTCAATTATCCCAAACAGTCCTTTCTGAGTCTTACACTTGTTTGAAAATTGTTCTGAAAATAAGTAAGAAAAGTCCCAGAGGCTGCAAGCTCCGTCTGACTGTGGAGTGCTACAGGTCCTAGTGCCTGCCGCTCTGCAAGCCACCAGCACGGGTTGATAATTCACTTGATTTATATGTGTAAATATGGTAGTTCACATTCAGAGAAACTTTCATGGCACAAATCAACACCACTGCTACTACTATTATTATAGTAACTATTGTAACTACTGTACTACTGTCTACTGAATAGAGTTCATTAGATTCAGTTTTGGTTTTTCTTTCTTTCTCAAACTCAAGCTCAATCCATTTCTGTTAACTCCTGTTCCTACTATATTAAGCCACAGTTGCAGTATGGCTCTACGGATTGCAGTGTCAGTTCGTTGGTCCACCACCTCGGTTCAGACTGAAATATCTCAACAACTATTTGGATGGATTACCATGACATTTGGTAGAAACATTGGTGGTCCCCAGAAGACTCTGACTTTGATGATCCCCTAATGCCACCAAGTCGACATTTTTGTTTTTAGTGAAATATTTCAAAAACTATTGGATAAATTTGCCATGAAAATTCGGATATCATTGGTGGCGAGCGTAATCTCACTTAATCAATTCTACAAGACTGACTGGCACAGAATTTGGTACGCATACATTCATTGCTCCAAGAAGATGAATCCTTCGGACTGTGGTTATCCCTCGACCTTTCCTATAGTGCAATCTTGAGATTCATATTTGTTGTTTTGAGTGAAATGTCTATTGGATTGATTGTTTTGATACAGACATTCATGTTCCCCTCAGGATGAATTGTAATCATTTTGGTTATCCCTTAATGGTTCATCTAGTGCTATCATCAGGTCATATTTTTAAATATTTATAAACCAAATATGTAAAACTAATGACATTCTCATCAGCTTCTGCAGTACACGTGTTTAGTGCTATTTAGCAAATGGTAGCATGCTGACACCCTAAACTGAGATGGTTAATGTGGTAAACATTATACCCACTAAACATCAGCATGTGAGCATTGTCATTGTGAGCATGTTAGCAAGCTGGCTTTAGCATTTAGCTCAAAGCGCCGGTGTACCTACAGTAAATAATTTACAACCACTAGCACAGCTATAGACTCTTAGTCTTGTTATCTGCTACTAGAGTGTGATGAACCCCTTAAATACAGTTTATACTTTTTTTCATTCGTACTCCATATTTCAATGCTTCACCTTTCTGTCTGTTCATAGTAATATTATGATGCATTTTTATCCAGGTATTTTCCATTGCTTATAATCTGTTACAAAGTAACTTGTACCCTTGATTTATTTAACTATGTATACTGAGCTTCTTTGGCACCAAAATGTCTTTCGGGATGAATAAAGATCTACATTTGTTAAATTAATTTAAAGTATAAATCCTTTTTTTTTCAGATTTTATTACAGCTATTGCATCCCAATGCTTTCTTAGCTAAACAGAACTTTGTTGGTGTTTACTTTATTATCCAGCTGTGGAAGCTCCATGGGTGGCCTTTATCAGGCTGTGTAGCTATACTCTGATTATGATGTAACACATTTAAAAAACAAACAAAAACAAAACAAACAAGAAAAAAAAAAACTGTCTGTTTCCTGTCTATTTATGACTTCCCCAAACTCCCAGAAGTATTGTTATCTCATAAATGTTTAGCCAGTGTTCAGTGTTTTTATTTGGGTTTCTTCTTGTCAAAAACAGGAGCAGATGTTTTTGAAATCACCTTCTATGAGCAATCAGTTTCCCAGATCATAACATTTCCTGATATTGTAGAACCCTAATGCTGGAATAAAGAGTGTGTTTTAAATATGATCCTAAAAAGAGATGCAAAACATCTTGCTAACCAGGAATTTGAGAATTCATTCATTTACATTTTTCCTCACCGTTATTGCATCCCCCAGATGTTAAATTGGAGAAATTGTTGAACTTTTTTTTAAACTGACGTGATTCTCGACACCAGCTCTTACACGGGATAAAGTTACACAGTGTATCAGTGTTTTAAGGCATTGAGAGTGTGTGAGTGGATAGTCCTAATGTTTCAAAAGGAGATTTTGAGCTTAGATGTGAGACAGCATAAACTAATCCAGCTGTGGAAAAAGTACAAATGTGGCTGTGAGGCTCTTTCTCTCTCAAATCACCCTCACAACAACTCAAGGTCACTCAGTAGTCTGTGTTTAAGATTTTTTTTTTTTTTTTTCACCCTTTCTTCATTATTTAGATAATGGTTGAGATTTTTTAAAGAAGGGCTTCAGTGTGTTCATATTTATCACTACCAGCCTCCAACATCTGGATCAAGAAGAACACATGGAAGCAAAATCTGCTTACAATATTACATGAGCATTACACCCTGGCTTTGATTATTGCTCTGAACCCTCCATGGCACGGCTGGTATTTTTAAAATTGGTCATGGCCATGTTTTGAAAAGCGGCCCTCTCAAGTTTTATGATCTTTTTTTGGTGGGAGCCTCTTCATATCTTTTCTATCCTACAGAATGGATTAAACCGAATTTGTCATCTATGAACATTAGTTACACTTGTCTTTTGGGAATCTGAATGACCAGACACCCATGAAAGACGAGTTACATCAGTGGTTTCTTCCTGCTTTGGCACTATAGGACTTTGGGGATTTGAAACTTGGCCTCCCACTGATCTCCTGTAAAACTCATTTGCAGGATTACATTTAGACACTCAGGCCAGACCATTCTCTTCTATTGTTTGGCAAAAAGAAAGTGATCTTTCCCTTATTTCAACCTCTGTTCGGATTGTAAATTGAAGTTGAGGGGAATATAACATGCGCATAGTGAAAAAACAAGGATTTAACAATTGGATCAAATTTTTAGCCTGGTCTTAAATTTGAGCATGAAAAAGTTTAAATCTAGGTTGCTGATGATCCCAAGGGGAGCAAAATAGCCCCAAAAATTGATGCAAAAACAACTGTCATGTCTGTACAATGATCTTTTGTGGTAGACAAGTTGTTGTTAAAGGAATAAAAACCAGAAATTGCAGAAATAATAGACATGTGGTATTAAACTAACACATCCCTTCCAAAAGTAAACCAGGGTGTTGCTAAATACAGAGTGAACTACCAATGACATGAATGGTATTCCATGGTGGACCACAGATGAGTTTTTTGTGTGTTCGTAAAACAACATTGTAACTTTCGCTTTCTGTGGAAAAAGAAAATGTGTGTGCTGTGGCGATCCACATCTGGCCTTCATCAGCCACATCAACTCAGACCCAGCGTTTGGAAAGACAGCTGACTTTGTGGAACCGAGCAGGAAGTAAGGGCTTAATTTTCATTCTATGAAACACTCAGATTTGATTACCCCAAAGACATAGCAGAGCAAGATGTAGCGCAGGTCATCTTTCTCAGACAGCAGTAGCTTTCCCGGTCAGTAGTGGTTGTGTTACACAATATTTAGGATGCTAACTTGGAATGAACACATATTCAATAAGCAGATTATATGGAACTTTATTATTTTGCTAATGAATCAACAGCACACTGATATAAAATGGCAAAATTACCATTTTTAAACTCTGAGCTGTGGTGACTCCAGACCATTGGAATATAAAACCCAGTATTGAATGTTACCTGCCTCACTTTTCAGGCCATCATTTTCAACTGCGGTGTCCTGGGTGTGAACATCAGTGAACATTCTAAACGATGATAATATATGGATATCACCATTTTATACAAATTCTAACAGTTTGAAAAGGGATTCAATTAAATATTCAATCTGTAATCACCTGTTGGAATTAAAAAAATAGTGTGTAAATGCAACAGGCCATGTCTTACAAGGCAGAGGATGGCGATATTGCCTTGAAACTTTATAATATTGCAGCGTAGTTCTGTGATAATGATACTTATGGCGATATGGTAAAATCCAACAGTGGATTGCTCCCTTCGGGTTGAAAGTGAGTGACCTGCTGCTTCAATTGAAGGAGTTTAAGTAAATCGGGGTCTTGTTCACAAGTGAGGGTAAAATGGAGTGTGAGATCGACAGGCTGATTGCAGTGTCAGCAGTAATGCAGGCGTTGTACTGGACTGTTGTGGTGAAGGGGGAGGTGAGCCAGAGGGCAAAGCTTTCGATTTACCAGTCGATCTACGTTCCAACCCTCACCTATGTCCCGAGCTTTGGGTAGTGACCAAAAGAATTTGTGAATATGAGCAGCCAAAATGAGTTTCCTTCATAAGATAGCTAGGTTCATGCTGGGTTAAGGAGGTCAGATATCCGTAGGGGGCAAGGAGTAGAACTGCTGCTCATTTGCTTCAAAAGGAGCCAGTTGAGGTGCTTCGGACATCTGACCAGGATGCCTCCTGGCCGCCTTCCATTTGAAGTTTTCTGTGCATCCAACTAGCAGAAGACCCGGCGGTAGACCCAGAATACACATGAGAGACTATATATCTCCTCTGGCCTGGACACGCCTTGGGGTCCCCCAGGAGGAGCTCGAAAACGTGGCTGGGGAGAGGGATGTCTGGACTACCCTCTATCACCGTGACCCAATCTCTGGATGAGCTGCAGAAAATGGATGGCTGGGTGGATGGAAAGATGGTAAAATTCTGAAAAAAACTTTAGTTTTAATTGCAGTCAGAGACAAAGACTATTTGGCTCTTTCCTCATGATTTCTTGGTCTTTTTTTACACATTGAAATGTGGTGATATAAGAGTTATGAAGAGTTAAGAAGTTTTATTATCATCTGCACAGTAAAAACACAGATGGTTAGACTGTACAATGAAATTCTTACTTTGCTTATCCACCCTGCACAAGATTTAACGTTTTTAAAAATATAATTATAAAAATAAAAATAAAAATAGAGCAGTAAAATTTCAATAATGTGTGTGTGTGTGTGTGTGTGTGTGTGTGTGTGTGTGTGTGTGTGTGTGTGTGTGTAAGCAAGAGTTCAACCGATCAGTTTGTGGTGATGGAAGGGGAAGGTGTGAGAGAGAGTCGTTCAGAGGCCTGATGGCATGTGGATAGGAACTGTTTGTCAATCTTGTTGTCCTGGACTTCACAATCCTGTAGCATCTGCATGATGGCAGCAGAGTAACGAGACTGTGTTGCGGATGTATACTGTCCCTGAAGATGTTTCTTACCCTCCTGATGACCCTGCTGTAGTAAATGTCCTGAAGAGGGGAAGGCTGCTCCTGAGATGTACTGTGCAGTTTTGATCACACGCTGGGGAGCCTTCCTGTCCTGAGCAGTGCAGTTTCCTTACAATACTGTGATGGAACTGGTAAGGACACTCAATTGTACACCTGTAGAAGTTGCTGAGAATTTTGGTTGGCATGCCAAATTTTCTCAGTCTTCTTAGAAAGTGCAGTTGCTGCTGGGACTTCTTGAGAATTTGTTGAGTGTTGTGAGACCAGGTGAGATCCTTGCTGATATGGATGCCAAGGTAATGAGAGGTTTTCACCCTCTCTTCCTCTGTCTCACCTATGTATAGTAGTTCATGTGCCAATCCCCCTTCCTCCTTGGGTCAAAAATCATTTCCTTGGTCTTTTCTGCATATAGGGGAAGATTATTGTCACACCACCAGGCCACTACATCTGCCAACTCTCTTCTGTGCCCTGTCTCGACCCCACCAGTCGTCATTCCGATGACCAACAGTCCAAGGGTGAAGAAGATTGTGTGGGATAACTGTGTTGAATGCTGAGCTGTAGTCGATAAATAAAATTCCAATATATCTGTCCGTTTGCTCTAAGTGTGTGAGGGCTGCCTTGATGGCGGTGCTGACTGTGTTGTCAGTGGACCCGTTCTGAAGATATGCAAGCTGTGGAGAGTCCAAGGTTTCTGGGATGGTTTCCTTGATGTAAGGTTGTTGTATTGCATGCTATGCTTTTATCTTCTTCTCAGAATGTTTTCATTTTATCATGGTTTGTTTTATATATAGTGTTATATTTTATATCTTAAACCCCTTCAACACCGCTGACAGCTATGCTACTTTGGCTCTCAGCAACACTTGTTGCAGTTAGGCTGGACTTCAACTGAGGAAATTTACTTGCATGCTGTAGCAAAAAGTAGGCAGGACAGGAAAAAGGCACAGGCTGGATTGTTAACAAACTGTGGGTGCTAGTGTGGCTAACAACAGCATTCCACAAGATGAAAATTATACAGCATTTTGTGAAACACTTATCATCGTCCTCTATTAAAGCAAAAGTTGGAAATCTTGGGAAATACAATTATACAGGTTCTTACTGAGAGTTAGATGAAAATGTCACAACTACTCTCACATCTATGGTGTAAATATAAGACTACAGCCAGCGGACAGTTAGCTTGGCTTAGCATGAAGACTGAAAACAGGGCTGACCAGCCTGACTTTGTTCGAAGATAACAAAATTTGCCTAGCATCGCCTCTATAGCTCACTAATTGACACATATAGCCTTTGTTTCATCCATACAAAAACGATGTATTTCTTTCAGGCAACAGGTGAAGTCTCCACTGGTTACCTGGGAACCTCACAGTGACAACAGTCTTCAGTATATAAGTTTTGTTACCTTCAGACAGAGTAAGGCTAGCCGTTTCCCCCATTTCCAGTCTTTATACTAGGCTAAGCTAACCGATTGCAGTTTTATGTTCACCTGACAGATACAAGAGTGGTATGGATCTTATCATCTATCTCTCAACAAGACAGTGAATATGAATATTTCTCAAAATGGTTAACTATTGCTTTAATGTCATTTTAACTTCCTGCAGCCAAGCAGTGTTTCATTCAGTCTTGGAATCTGTGTGAAGAGAACAGCAACGAATATATCTCACCCTGTTCCTCATCGAGATTAATGAGCAGGCAAAACTGCAGTGACTGCAGCCACAACGTATTTTAGGCTAGGCTACATGGGTGGATGTTTGTTAGTCAGAATTCATTCACGAGTGATTGTTGAAAAAAATTACAGCTCTATTACCATATCGATGTGCACCTGAGAAGACACTCTGTTTGACTCTTGGCCTCAGGTCACCTAGTCTGGTTTGAGTTCAACTATCAATTGGAAATTGACTCTCAAAGCCAGTGGTCATCTGCTTCTCCTGAAACAAAAGTACCAAAAAGAAAAGAGAGAGAGAGAACTTTTCAAAGGTATGTAAACTCTTTTGTCAGATTATCTCAAGCAAATTGAGCACCTGACCTAAGCAGTGATCTGAATTGTCTGTGCTCAGACCACCAGCCAAAACCAGGCAAAGCATGTGCCCTGTGACCTCCACTCCACCCAGCCCAGATTAGCCTGGGGCCACCAGGCAGATAGCCTTTCAGGAAAATGCTCCCAAACTCTGGAGGACAATGGCCTTGTTGTATGTGACCAAAAAGACCATTTCTGCATTGGATTAAATTTCATATAGAACAGAAGAATTCAAAAAATTTCCCAACCACTCTATGTAATTTCATGTCAGACTGTTTGAGTCTTTACTGTCTTGGCAGCTTAATGATACTCAAATCCATATCTGCACCTGATGAAGATATGATAAAGTTCTCCACTGTTCCTTTTATTATAAAAAAAATATAGCTTTATATCTTTTTAGCCTGTATGCTACAGCAGTCCTTGCATGTGTACATATGATGTATTCACAACCTACTGTACTTCCTATTCTTTCTTGTCTGTTTCTGCTACATGACATGATTCTCAGCACATCTGTATTTACAGCTGTGTGATGATGATCGAGGGATCTATTCTTTCTAGTTAGTTTTTTTTTTTTTTTTTTTTTTACAAAGAGTTCAGTGTGTGTGGTTGGTGGGAGGATGCGTCGCTCTCTGAGGACTGACTGCTGACAGATGAGCTCTCATTTACCACAGTTGTCAAAAGGATGTGCTGATGGTTCAAACAATCACACCAGGACAGTATTTCACTTCTCCCTCCTTGGTTTCCTCCCTGAAGGTGGAATGACCATCCTGTCTCACAGTGCTTAGTTGTGAAGGCTAAATGCCTAAAATTTAAATGAGTATTGAACTCCGAAACCTCTGTCAGTTACTTTTATTTTGTGCTTTCACTCTTATACAGTTATATACAAATATACAGTTTTATCTGCATATTACCTTGCATCCCACAATGTTTGCCTCAGTGATTGTTAGTGACCATTTTCTATAGAATACCATACATTTTCAAATTGATATCCTACCTACTAGTAAGCCACTGCTTCCACTGGTTGCTATGACTTGAAATAGTTAAGCCATCACAACGGACAGTTTGTCACTTTATTTTTTGTTACCATAACAATGCAGTTTTTATGCAGGGACTGTTTTTAGATACCCATACTAATACATTCAAGCACATTCTGACCTTCTGAAACTTCAGATTTGGCTGCGAACTTATCAATGCCGCAAACAACCAATTTATGTTATCCTCTTCACATGTTGATTTTCATAGCTCAATAGTGCAGTGCTTTTCAGCTTCTCATTCTCAAATCTTGGATAGAACCAAAAGGGTTTTCCCAATGGTCCATACATTACCATGCACTGATAATGGGTCTTTGTATAAATAAGTAAAGGCCAAAATTTTGGCACAATCATGTTCTTGCTATCCTATGCAAGTTTTAAGTATCGAAACAATACAATCAAATGGCTCAAATGAAAGAATAAACTTAATCTAAAAAGCTATGTTTTGGAAAATGATTAACAATTACATTAAGTATTGTGCAATTTGTAACTAAGTGGCTGAACCTCAAGATAACACAAGAATGGTCGTTTAAACTTCGGCCAGTTGTATTTTCCTTAACATACCATAAATATAGTCAGTTTGTGCATGCATCATCCATGATAATGTATTTTCAAGGTAATTATTGATTTGTGTTTGATCTCAATGCCAAAGGATACACATTAGTCAAAGTGGCATTCTGCCACAATAAGGGTGATATAGTCTGGCATTCTCTACAAGGCACTATATCTCAGGGTTGGCACACTTCCCACCACTGATGCCCTTTGGCAATTGATTCAGTGCCACTGCCCTGTAGCTTTGTGTTGAAGGGTGATGATGAGGCTGAGTCGATGGGAAAACACATTTTAACAGAGGAGTCTGCTGTCACATACACCAAGATTTTTTCATGAATATTTGTCTGCTTTCCAGTTGGAATGTTTCCCTGTATCAAATGTGCTTGTTGTAAACTGCCTGTATTGTTTAGTGCCATGTCCTCATATGGTTGCAGACATGTTTGTGCAAAGTCTCAAACGCCCGTTCTCTAGATCCACCCTGGTAGACTGTTTTTCCATTCCAGCTGAGTTGTAAAATTTCTCTTTCATAGTACCTGTAACAAAAACACAAAAAGCATTTTTAAACCAACTAATTTCTTATATCTTAATGTAGTCACACATTTTATATTAACATTTACTGACATCTCCTCATACCTGTCCAGAACTCATCGATTCAAAGATTGGCCCTTGAAATCAAATATGGCTGAGACAGGTCACTTTGTCCAAGGGTACTGGAGAGCTTTTGACCCCTGGGATGGGTTTGTACCTATTATACTATTACCCCAAGACACTGAGGACACCCACCTACCACACACAGACACGCACACACACACAGGATCAGGTGACTCTCTAACCTTTGAAACTGTGTATTTGATCAAAGCTTCCATCACACAGAGGGAAACACAGGCCTGTGTCTCTTTTGCAGTTACAGACTGTACTTGGATGGGATGAATACAGTAATGCTGTAAGTCTGGGGCCAACAAAGTGTCCTTGTTTTTTTTTTTTTCCCTTTCCTTACTGAGAACTGTCTGCCAGAGAGAGAAAAAGGAACAGCTCATCACCCAAAGCCACCACCTCATCTGTCAAATGTGGTGGATGTGTCTCATTTTATATTTCAGCTGGACAACTATCGTAAACATATGGCCAAAGCAACCAAAGAGCTTTTCAGGGTGAAAAGATGGAATATTCTCCTGATCTCAGTCCGACTGAGCAGCGTTCCCCTTGGTGAAGAAGACTAAAGGCAGAGAGACTCCACAACAAGCAAGAGCTGAAGGTGGCTGCATTGAAGTTCTTGGAAAGCATAACCAAGGAAGATATAAATTGTCTGCTGATGTCTGTGGGTCAAAGACATCAGGCTGTCATTAACTGCCAAGGATTTTCCACAAATTGTGAAATATGATGATTTTGGTTGAATTCATGTGTATCCATCCAATTACTTTTGAGCCCTTAAACTTTGGGCACTGTTTACCAGGCTATATCTCCCACACAGTTATTTCTATATTGATGTAAACCTACTTAAATCGAAGCGAAGACTTGGCACTTTAATTTGGTATCCGTTATTTTATTTCAGACTGGATGTGCTAAATCACAGAGCCTGAAAGACAAAAAAATGTGTAACCGTTATACTATTTTACAGCCTGGACTGTGTATACCAAAAGCACCACAGCAGTTTCATTTTCTCTTTAATAAATATGAACATTTATAATAGTTTCATTTTTTTCAGACTGTAGACACCGTATATTATTTTCAGGTAAGTTATCATTGGTAGTGACATTTGTTGCTCATAAATATTCACTAAGTATCACAGCTATCCAATCTACTGTCATGCTATGGTGTTAATCATTTTACTTCGGGCTCAAAATACTGCAGTAAGGTTTTAGATCAAAGAAAGTGTTGCAGCTTGACTTTCTATTATTTAGGGCAATTTTTTGGGGGGATTTTTTTTTTTTTTTTTTTTTTTGGATTTAAGAGTTTTACTAGTATGAGGGTTTCTCTGGATAGACAGGTCATTCATAGAGACAGCATGTAATAGAGTCAGACTGAGTCACGACATTTAATTTATTTGCTTTTTTTTTTATTATTTATTATAAAACGTGGACCTGATGAAGTTGAGGAATATAAGCAAGAAAAAAGACATTTGTGCTCAATTAGGTAAGCTGCCATGCTGCAAGAAACCTCAGAAGAAGAGAGAAAACAATATAGATTTAGAAGAAGCCAGAACTATCACATTATGAAAGTAACAAGTGTCGCTGCAGAGTTGGAGAAAAACAAAAATTTAAAAATGGGTCCAGTGGGGTGCTCCTGGTAGCCTGACGGTTGCATACCACATGGCTGCAACATTCAGTCTACCCTTGCTTTCGATCACACACTATACCATCAACCATAATAAACAAATAATGGCAAAAAAGAAAAAAGTGGACTGTTAACCAGGAATAAATCACAATTCCACACCTGGGACTCCCTAAAATAAGATGCCACTTAATACTGGAAAGTCACAATAATATATGTAATGTATGTATGTTAATGTATAGATGTATTATTTATTTTTATATATATATATATATATATATATATATATATATATATATATATATATATATAAAAAAAACACACACACACCATATATCCACAGCATTAAAACTGGTAGCTGGTGTATCTTATCAGTCTATAAAGCATTGAATCAGAATATCTCACGTATAATGAAATGTATTTCTTCTATAATCATCTGACCTGATTTCTCACAACTAAATTTAATTAGACATTAAAGCTAACATGCAAGATGTCTCCCAAAATATTTGGCAATCTGGACACCAGAGGTGTCCAATATATATCAACATATTTCCCAACACAGCTGCTCTCTAAGACAGCCTGAACTATATTATAATATATGGTTAATCATTTACCGTGGTACCCTTTGTGGAATTTATAGCGTCCCAGAGGTCCCTAATGTAAATGTACGAAGGTTTTTTTTTTATAGTATAATCTACTAGAACATAAATAACATTCAAACAGGTGTTACCACTCACTGTATATCGATTGAATATATTATACGACAGTATGGTCATTATCCAGTCTGTGACCTTCGGGGATGATTTAACCTAACACGCAAACACAGACTCCTGTGCACCATGCTTAACCGCACATTTGTGTCCTCGACCTCCAAGACCCAATGTTCTGAGGTTGCAGCGAGCATGTAATTTTTAGTTTAAACACTCTTAATCCACACCCAGGTTGGTGGGTCAGTCTGCCACATGAGAGGGTCGAGGAAAAAAAAGCATTACTAAGCTTTTGCTGTCATTTTCAATTACTCCATCTGGTGTCTGTTTCAGTCCAACAGTGCTGCTGCTGTATGTCCACAGAACTGAAACAAGATGGCTAAAAACACCTCACGGTCTGCCACGAGTGTGAGCAGTCTTGAATTACCAAAATCTATCTGCTGCCCTCCTGTGGATTTGCATGGAAATTGTTTGTTAGAATATCACAGTAGATTAAAAAACATAACCGAAGTAGCTGTCATGATTATAGGTTTATTGTTGCATTTACATATGTCTTAATTGGATTCTCCTAATTTCATATAGCTGATTCATGTATCAATCAGTCTTTTAATTTTGTAATACTGACCCAACATCTTTCTACATCAGTATATTTTTGTTCTGTGGATTGTACCTAAATATGTACATGCCAGTGCATGTACACATTTTTTTTCTAAAGAAGTCATTTTAAAGTAGTTTTCATAAACTGATACAAAATGTCAGTAAAATATTTTTTCATTCAGATGTTCCAAGTGATGGCAGTATTTTTTTGGTCTAATGTTTCTCTCCTCTGTACCCGGTAGGTTTACTTTTTACATTTACTGTATAACATAACACATCCTGTTTTGATGCCTATATCCTCAGAGGAGCAGCGACAGGGCAGGTACGCCTGTCCAACTGCTTATTAGAAGAAAGAGCAGAGCAAATTAATCCTCTCAGGGATCTTTTCACTACGCGAGGCCGACAACAACAGATGCACAGACTGGCAGCTTGAAAACTCCAAAGTAATGGTTAATTAAGCTTTCTTTTGTGAAGGTGGGATTGCCCGGATTGTATTGTGAGGACCCATGGAAGTAGACAAAATGGCAGCAGCAGCAGCAGCAGCCGCAAATCCCCCAAGGCATGACCGACTTCATCTTTGTGACAGTCCAAGACTTGAATGCATTATGGTCTGAGTGGATGTAGACATTGTATAGCATTGTATCAGATGATGCACAGTGACTGAGTGTACAGGAAAAGACAAAAGCTTTACAGACGACTTTAGACAGAATGCTTTATGCATGCTCATCCATAAGGTATTCCTGAATAATAATGATGACTATATATAGACAGCAAAATGCATCTCATGCTGCACAGAGCCTTAGAAGAGTGTAATGTAGTGTAGGATGTAGTATGTGGGATGCAGTGTTATGAACGTAAACACTGATGGATCACACAGTCTTCTGTCAGTTTGCTGTGTTATTGCATCTGCTATTTGAACATCGTTCTCTACTAATCAAAACATTTAATGGTGATGTACAGTACATTACAGTATGAAAGGCTTTATTTAAAAAAAAAAAAAAAAGACTAAAATTTTCTTGGCTCCAAATGATAATGGGCAACCTTAAATAAATTGAAATGATTTTGTCTCCCATTTCATGAATTGTTTGGTAACTGTTGTCACTTACTCAAGTTCTTGATATGACATCCAGAAACTCTTGATTTAATGATTGCAGTTTTGTCGGTAAAAACAAGAATTCCATTCGTTGTATCTGTTTTAAAGGTCAAAATTGGTCAATTTAAACAGTTACGTTTGAGACTGTGGTCACAACAAAAACAGCGTTAGTCATTTGTTCAAATTCCTTAACCGACTCATGAACAAACTTACCCGAAAATCATCTCTAGTGGCCCCGTGAATTAGGAATTATGACTGATTATTATGACTGTTTGTGAGGAGCAAAGGTGCAAGCGACTCTGCAAAACCTACTTAGTTGATTGCTTGTCAGATGGTCAGATAGCCTTACAAACCCCCTCCCCCCACAACTTTCTGATGCTAGATTAGGAGGGGCCTGAGTCTGACCCTTTCTGTAACTTTCCGAAACTGACAGTCCGACATTCGCACCCTCTTCGTGCTGTGATTGGCCAGTTGTGTGGAGGTGAGAAGGTAGGCTGGGTTTGAACTTCTCTCTCTAACACTCTTTTTTTTTTTCATTTGTTACACAGCTATTTGTGGCGTTTTGTGGACAACCAAGTGCAAACGTTTGTATGTCTTCCTGGGGAGAAAATGTGCATTGATAATCCCTTTTTTACATCCTCTGGCGGACTTGTTGCTGCTTCATAGAATAGTGAATAATGAAGCAGCTCTGATGGCTGCACAATTTTACAGGAATATGGCACATTTCTGTGAACCCAGAGCGTCTGTTATTTCAGAAATGAATGATCAACCAGATACTGCTTTCCATGTGTCACCTGGTTGATGAACTCTAGAAAGTAACACTTGATAACAACAGTCCCATCAATACTGGATTTGTGTGGCTGATTTCAATAAGCATCCTTTAATCAACAAGCCATTTTACAGGTGAAAAATCAATGTGTCACTGCCGATGGACAGACTACTGTCTGCAATGCTGCCTCAAGCCTGAAACCTCAAACCTCAAACATATCTTTGTTTTATGTCCCGCCACCAGGGTACATAATATGCGGGACGTTATGTTGCCATGCTGGCGTCTGTGACTCTGTAGACATATTCACGGTAACTCAAGAGCGATACTAAGTAGAAACTTCATACTTATACCATGGGTACACCCGTATGATCAGATGTCGGAGCACCTTTCTGCGTAAATTTGCATACGAATGAGGGGAACACTGATTTCCCAGAAATTGCTGTAACTCCTTAACACTATGGTAACGAGTTTGAATTTATCTGCAGATATGTAGCATGCAAAGACAAATATGTTGGTATGAAAAATCTTTGCTATGTACTGAGCTAATTGGCGTAATTAGTAGGAAACCGATTCTTCTTGTGAACACAATGACTCAAGATCAGTACATAATAGAAACAGACTTACACCACAGGTACCCCCTACAGAGTAGATGATGTGATTACATTATTGTGTGTCTTGCTGCATAACTTTGCATATTAATGAGGTAAAAAAATGCGGTCAAGCTCCTGTTAGCCTTCTAAATGAAAAACTACCAGTACTGTGAACATATGTTATTTTGTCATGGAGGTCCTGGCAAGACATAAGGCAATCAAAGCGCAGTTTGCTGTTACGGCCCTTAACAGACATGCAGTATACAACAATACCAATATAAGCTGATAGGATCAAATTAGCCATTTATATCGGCCATCCAGCATATCTGTCATGCTCTGCTGATAACACCATCCAATAAAATCTCGATTCTCCCTCATTTTGAAAGTAAAATGATATTGAAATGAACATTGTGCTTTTTCATCACAGAAAAATAGCCTCCAGTTCTCCTGGGAACCCTCAAAAGAGTTACGAAAGAAAGAGAAAAAAAAAAAAAAGCATTTGCTGGTGTGTTGGCTTGGGCAATCTGCCGGCTGGCAGGATCAGGTGTAGGTAGTAAACAACTGTGGCAGTCCTGACTTACCACGCATACAATTAAATCAAACACAAATTCCTGAGGCTGAATATTTATCTGTACTTACAAAACAACCTTTTTTTTTTTTTTTTGAATTGTTTGTTGTTTTAAAGATTAGAATAGAAACAGCTAAGCTTTAATGAGCCTTGATGGTTTGAAGCAAGTACACAAACACAACTCCAAATTTGCTTTGGGAGTTTTTCCCATTATTTTTCACCCTGTGTCAGAGACACTTTGGTGCCTCATTCCAGCACAGCTCTAATCCTCTGTGTGCCTGGTCATAGATCACCTGAAGCAAGGAGCAGAATAGCCCGGCCCTTTTTTGTGACGGGTCAGAATATTTATATCTATGTCCCATCTGTGCGCAGATTGTTCTCCTTTTCATAAATCATTGAGCTAAGGCAATTGCACAGTCAGGAAAGAGGGAGACCTCCCCTTGCTGTGGCAGGAGCAGCCACTGTGTCCAATATCTCTTACTTGTTTGTTTAGCGAGATGTGCCGAGAGAACAAATGTGAGCGGTATCAAATGTGACACATTTAAAGTCTTAGCGGATGTCTTTGGATAAATGTGTCACTTTCTGCTGTCTTCTATGTGTGCATGAATTACTGTATATGTGTGAGTGCTTTGCAAAAGCTCCGCTCGCTCCAGTAAATGAACCTAGCGTGCCGCATGTTTTATCACATTTGCACAAATATGTTCGCTCAAGATAACAGTGTTGAAGGCTTTAGAAAATATTCTCTGTGTGTATGTGTGTGCCTGAGTGTTTTCATTCTCATCACTCTGTTTTAAATATTTTTATGTTTTTATCAGAGATGTCTCTTTCAGAAATTTCCGTAATGCCTTTTCTTGGGGATGCACTGATTAAATATGCTGAATCAGTATTGGTGTAAGTCATTTACCGGGTAAGGTATAGGACGTGATGTGACCTATCCAGATTAAGTACGACCTCTTTGTCATTGTCAGTATAAAAATCATTGTTTCCACTATTAGTTCACTCAGTCACAGCGTGCCACTGAATCTTTAGCTCCACAGCAATCCCTGGCCCTAAGTTACCTTAAATAAAAATCGTTTCCAATTATTTCAATGCAGTGAGATATACAGATATTAAACTTAGGGGAAAAGAACAGCACTATTCTTATTACTCAGTGTTAGGAGATATGAGTTTAGACATCCTGATGGGTATTGAGAGAGAACAAGCCGGCTCGATGGATCCCTACCTTTTTTTTTAGTTGCAGAGTTGAAAGAGGCAAAGTTCTTTGTTTGAAATGTAATGTCATGTGTAAGAAGTTATGTTGTTCTCCGACAAATGCTGTTTCACCCTATTTATCCATGCGGGCTGGGCATGTTTATAGATGACACTGTAAAGCTAAAACAATTATTCGATAAATCAATTCGTCGATCAAGTGAAAATTAAATGGCAATAATTCTGATAACTGATTCATAATTTATCAAGCAACATTTCTGAGCATTCTCTGGTTCCAGCTCCTCAAATGTGAGGATTTGCTGATTTTCTCTGATTTATTTCATTGTAAATTATAAATATGTTTGGGTTTTGAGTGTTGGTCGGAAAAAACAAAGTTATGATGTTAAGGTGGGATCTGAGAAACCCGTAAGGGGCATTTTCCACAAGTTCAGTCATTTTATAAACTAAATGATCATTCAAATTAACTACCAGATAATCAAAAAAAGTAGTTGCAGCCCAACATTAAATGAGTAAGATTACAGAATATACTGTATATGATTCTGCCTGACAGTGTAGAATAAGGTGATTTTTTCCAAGTAATGTAAAGGGAAGTAAAAGGGGGGGTGGATGTTAAGGGGTTAATACTTGATACTCAGTTAGGATCTATTGTTTTCTTTTAACTGTGAAACCCTGATGCCACACACTATATTCCAAAACCACAAAAAGGCCAATTACAAACCATTTCTCTAAATGGTTTGTACAACAATTGCCTTTATTTGCCTCACATTTAATCACTGTAGACAGAATCAGTACAAGCCACCAAACCTCTTAATAGAGCCAGTTAACAAAGACTACCACAGGATTTATGGGTGGACTTTGGCACTGCACTGCCTTTCAGCGGCAGTGGAACTGATTACACTGGTCAGTGAGATTGCACAAGCACACTGCCACTTTGCTTGTCACAGGCTGCAGATATATTACACAGTTAAAGCCAAAAACAATGCATTCAGCTAGTGTGTTCATGATTATAGGAACCCCAGTGGGAGAAAAACAGAGCTTTCGGAGAGATCCATCTGTGATTTAGCACTGAGGATTGCTGATGTGTCTTCAAAGGCGTAATATGTCCGATGAGGACACGCGCTTTGAAGTCTGTCCTCCTAAAGCGTTCTGCTTTGTTTTTCTTTTGTTTGGATTTTTAGAACAGATGAGTTGCTCGGCCATTACCATTAAAAAGAAATGAAGGGGGAACCTTACCTCATCAGTGGGCTGATTGGATTTGATTGTTATGGTTTGGTAACTGTGATAACCCTTTAAAATATACAACATAGCATGGTTCATGGAGAATGGCAGCCCCTATACACTGCCTGTTCAATGAACTCGTTATGCAACACATTACGATGAAACTCTTCGAAATGCACATACAGCAGATACATGACGAGTCCTCTGTTTGCTACTTCTTGCCAGAGGAAAAAAATAACGTTGCAATATCATATCAGAGTCAGATACATTATTATTAGGCAGAAATAAATCCTCATTATTATGCTGATTGAATTTGCACTACAACCCTCTCTCCTTCATAATACATTGTGCCTGTGAGCTAACAGAGGATGCGTTTTTGTCTTTTCCCACAGCTGTGCCCGTGCTCTCCCATCATCTCCACTGACCTGGATCACTACCTCAGTCAGGCCCTCACAGCAATATCGGTAAATATTTCAATGCAAACTGATGTCGGGGAGGCTAAATGGTTCTGTAACACGGAGTCATGTAAGGATGCTGTCGCTGTCATCACAGACGTGTGGTCATAGTCTCGTATGTCGACCCATGTGGGGGTACAGGAAATAGGCGGCAGTCAGGGGCTTTTGATAATAGTAAGTGTAGAACTTGTACATGAATGTAGTGGATTGTAATGGTAACAACTCTGTGAAGTGATTTCAGAAAATGTCTGAATTTTGTATGGTACATATTGTACATTGATAGGGTCCTAAAATTCATTCCCTAGAAAGCTGACTTTCCAAAATAACTGATACCACAATTTCATTTTTTCTCTCATATCATTTAAGGCAGGATAATAAATTCAGCCTTGCAGCTTAGAACTTGATCAGTTTCATCCACACTACTGTTTTAATATTTTCTTACAGGGTACTCATGCAATCTGATATTGAGGTGGCCGATATGCTGCAAAAAGGATTTAAATCATGATATATTTTCTAGAAATGCAATCGAAACAACATCCACTGATAAAATAACCAGATGGCAATGACAAAAGCACGTCATCACATTGACGCAAAAATCCTGTAATTGCAACATTTTCATAGATTCATAGATAGTCCTCCTCGTACTGTATATTTATTAGGAGGACTATTGCTTATGACAGCCTCTGGGAACCATAAAAGTACTACTCAGTGCCGCACTGTGAAAACAGTCTTCTGTGGGTTTGGAGGAGATGGGAAGTAACACTAGTGATGTCGTCAGGGTTCTCTCAGTTCAGGATTGAAGATGACAAGTTTACGACAGAAAGCCGTTGTAATGAAGTGGGTCTTTCTGATTTGACGCCCCTATAAGCAGGACAACATCACTCGTCTCTGCCCTTCGTAACCGTCAGAAATGACTGTTTGCGACATCTGTTTTATGACCTCATAACGCAACGGTTAAGGTTTGCTTAGGTGTAGACACTAAATTGACCTCTTTTTAGGTTTTAGGAAAGATGATGAGGGTTGGGGTTAAAATGGCTACTTCGTTAACGTTGGGGGACCTTCGTCATAATAAACACGTGGCTTAGGGTAGGGAGTGATTGTTGTCATGGTTAAAAGAAACCCACACTGACCGTCGGTAGGAAACAGGAGATGAACAGCGGTGTCCCATGTTAAAGTCCAATGCTTTGTTCACCCGTCCATCCCTCCATTCATTCACTAAATCCATTTGTCTCATGGCATATATACTGTCATATGGCCAGATTCCTCATCTGCTGTAAAATCCTGTTAGGTAAAGGATAGTTCAACTCTATTTCAATTTAGATCCTTCATATTGTAGTTTTGGCCACCATCTCTGTTAGTTATGATACATTTTTACTAATTGCTCAGATGAGAGAACATTAAAACACTTTGAAACACTGAAACATTAGTGGTCAGAACGATCACACCGGTTGTATAAAAGCCAACTGTTTAACCAGGTTATATAAACTGTTTAATTTGGATGTAAAACTGAAAGTGAAGACATTATTTGAAAGGTTTGGTAATAATTTTACCGTTCACTTTGTTTGGCTAATTTGGGGGATGTGACCTAAATCCAGTGTGATTGTCGGACTGCATATGTTTCTTTCCCTGTCGGACTCCTTTTTGGTGATGTTGCCATGTTCCCGATCTCAGCAATGAAACTGATGTCGATTAGTAATGTCATTTTGCTGATGCTGAGACAGTCAGTCACAAGTGGCAGGACCATAATAAGAATCTACTCTACCTCGGGCTGCAGACTATTGGAAAACAACATCTCAGACAGGAACTCATTAACTGCAGTTGAGTGGTTGTTTTTAATGTGAAACTTGTGCATAGTGTCTGACTGCGTTTGTGTTTCTGTCCATGCATGAAATTATGTTGAACTCTATTTGCATTTATGCACATAAGCATACATGTGTGCAATATATTTTCAATGTAAATGCGCAGATGATTCCTATTGCAGGAAATGAAAGCCAAATAAGTAGGATATCTCTAATCCTGCTTTGCATATCTTCCAAACCCATGTGTGCATAAAAGCATTTGGTGTGTATGTTGGTGTGTATGTATGCATGTGGGGCTTCAGCTGCTTGGAGAGCAGTGCGTAGTGGGCAGCAGGCTGTGAAATTTAACCTCAAAGTGTTAATTTCACAGCCTGAAATATGGGCAGGAAAATTCCCATTGCATCACCGAGGCACTGGGATCCCCCCTTTTCTCCACGGTTGCCATGGTTACCCCCGGCATGCCAAAATACCATCAAAGCAATGCCACTATCTATGTGCAGTGCTAGTAGTTTGACTTGGTCTTATATACAGTGTACAGTATTGGTAGGTAGCTGGACCAGCAGGGCTGGTAACCTTTTGCTTTTTCTATGTTTTTCTTCCTGTCTTTTTCCTCCTTTCTTCACACCTTCCACCTCTTCCTCATCCTCCTCCTCCTGACTATCCTTTGCTCAAGCCAAAAAACAAAAACCACAAAATACTGAACAACAGTGCGGGCCAAAATGTCCAACATATTGAGGTGTCGGACCAGCTCTCCTAATAGTGGCCCTTTAGCAGCCATTTCTTTTTTTTTTCTTTTTCTTTTTACACAAAATAATTCTGAAAAGTCAGCGAAACATGCAAAGACTTTCCAACTTTCACTAAAAAGTAGGTCTGTGGGGAATATGCTGATATATACTGTCGGACAAAATACATTTTCCTGTGCCATTTCTATCTTGGTATCTATACCTTTAACACATCAGGCTGTATTAGGTTATAGTGGGCGAAGTAGCAGATTGATAGGCAGGACTGCTTCACAGCAGTACTGGATTTTTAGTTACGCTATTGTTCCAGTAAAATATCTCAGCACCTGCTTGATGGATCGGCACAATTTTGTACAGAGATTAGTGGTCTTTACCATGAATTTAATGGTACAGACCGTGCTATTTTTGTTTTAAAATACAGTATATCAATGTGTGGGCCTGTAACATGGAATTATGTCTGCCTGCAAACAGTTGTACTTTTATCAATGAAATTAGAGGTAATATTTTGTTAATATTTTGTCACTGTTGACTACGGTTTGTGGAATTATTCTGTAAGGCAGAGAATGAATAGTAAATGCCTTCTGCTGCTGCAGTAGTAGTAGTATTAGTATTAGTATTAGTAGTAGTAGTAGTAGCAGTACCATGAAAGAGTTAAGTAAGTAGATAAATCTCTATTTAGCACTTGGAAACTCATGTAGAAACAGATCGTTTATTCAACTCATATGACTTTTCCTGGAAAGGTCGGCATGCCTCTGGGGTACTTTACTCTGGAATACATAATTTGTCACTAAATGGCAGTTTGGCAGTGTTTGCTAGCACAATAAACGTATTACCATCAGCATCATTCACTGACAATGTCAGGGCTGAAACTAAGGTATCGGTCAGATTAATCCCTCCCACACTCTGAATAAATACTTTCTTCTAAATGAGTGGATCATATTATGCATCAGTATTCTTATGCTGAGATACTTGGAGACACCTGCATCTCGTGGCTTGCAGCGGATCAGTAACGACATTATCTTGGCAGGTAAACAGCACAAGAGAATCAGAAATTAAGTTTAAAATCAAATAAGCATATGTCCGGTGCTTATTGTGATAACGATTTTAATTGAGTTCTTGCTCCTCTCTATCCTGGTGAATCCTGCTTCAACCTGCTACATTCCCGAAACGGGCCGATCTGCCATATCTCACTGTGATTTGGCAGCGAGACACACACAGCATCAGTCATAAATTACATTAGCCTGCCCATCTGCTCCTTAAAAACTGAGGGTCGCACTTCAAAGATTTCTCTGACACAAGCTACTGCAGGGAGTTGCAAACCTGATCATTTTCAGAAATAATACAGCAGGGCACGGTTTCTAGTACATATTTTAGAAAAAAACTTGAAGGAATAATATTATGTATTCTGCGATATTGCCGACTATAGGCTCTGCACTATCAATTTCAGAGCTGCAGTGAGTAAACAATAAATTGATCTTCAAGTGCTTTGTTAATTGATTGTTAATAATTGACTCACTGATAAAGCAAAAAACCGAAACATTTGATTGTTCCAGCTTCTCAAGTATGAGGATTTGCTGCTCTTACCTGTTTTACATTATAGTAAATGGAATCTAAATGATGACATAACTTTGGGCTCAGGGAAATTATGATTGGTTTTTTCCCTTGGCGTCCCTCTTTATCTTAAAAGAAACTCTTGAAGACTCATGTCTTCTGAGAGCCAACCTCTCTCCCAACCTCCTCTCCGAACACCTCTAACACCCCAACATGCCTCACTAGCACTTACTGCACACTTTCGGTGCACTTCTCTACCTGATCTCCTTGCACTTTGTCTTTTAAATAGATCTAGCACTCAGCACTTACTTTAAGGTCTCCTACCGTACTGCAGCTTTAGTGTTGTCCCTCGATTGTACCGTAAATTGCTTTGGATGAAAGCATCTGCCAAATGAGTAAATATCTAATGTAAATAATCGATAATCAGCATATTAATCAGTTATGAAAATGATCTTTAGCAGAAGCCCTAATCAATTTGCACCGGATGCAAGAATTTAATCCTTGCATGTTTTTTTGTAGACTTGTTGATTAAAGCTCATTGTTATTCAGGTTTGACTCTCAATCTGTCTCAAATAAAAAACAACTTTTAAACACAAGGTGTGTGTGTTTAAGTAGATCCCAGAGGGTCTACCTTCCTCTCCCGATTTCTTCAGCCATATCTCCGCCTTCCCATCAACATTTTTGACAAAATATATGACCAAGCTCAGTCCACAATCAATAGAAGAGACTTCATTAGCATCCAACCCCATGCCAGTGGTCTCTCTGCAACTGAAAACAAACTCTCCTCAGGTCAGACATAAAGCAAAGGTCCAATGCTCAGGGGGGTCTTTCTGTGTAGCCCTACCAATCCATATCTGTGACAGCATGTCATGCAGGGGCCAGAGAGAGCTCATTCTCCCCAGGGATCTCTAATCCAGGAGGCTGGATCTTTTCCCCAACATACGCCCTCCTCATTGCCCACGACCTTCACATTTCACTGCAGGGATGCCATCAGGAATAGCAAACGACACATGTACCCATCACATGCCATATCTGGCGCTGTAATTCTTGATACTTTCATCGCATCCTGTCACATCCCCGAGGATAGCGTGACTCTTGCTTGCGGCCGTACCTCAAATGCCAATTCTGACCCGCTTTGAGTTGAGAGCACACTGATAAAAATTCACATTTGCTGCCTGTGTTGTTTAAGGTCAGATGATGCTAATCAGAGGTTTTAATCTTTCGGTGACGGGATTTGTGTTTGAGCAAAAAGATTTCATTTTTTGTTCTCTGTCAACATTTGCAAGAGACTATTTTGGAAAGTTTGTGTTGCCTGGCCTCTGCCTCTGTGTGTGTATGTGTGTGTGTGTGTGTGTGTGTATGTGTGTGTGTGTGTGTGAGTGTGTCAGTGCATGACACGTGCACATATAAATATTCGCTATATATAAGTATGCACTAAGTGGCATGTCTGTGCTGTCTGTGTTTTTGTGTGTTTTGTTTTTGAGGTGCAAACCCAACATTAAGGCACAGAAGTTGATCAGATGCTGAGTTTAATTCCCTCATCTGCCTCAATGTGTGTCACACTCGTTTTATGCAAATATTGAATCCCCTTTAGCAACCCAGTCTCCTACAAATTACCTTTAGTGTATATACTACCAATTTGCAAAAGCACATATACTCTGACAAAACACTGAGGCCACCTGAGCCATGTTTTTACTCGACAAAACCAAAATTTATAATTGACTTACTGACCACGGCGAATGGTTTATCCAGAATATATATATATATATATATATATATATATATATGCATATATATATTTATTATGCAATAGATTGATTAAGTCCTTTCATTTGTGACCTTGAGATGACTGGATTGAATTTGTCAGCTAGGTTTCTGTATTTTAATAAAATACTGCCTGAAAGAGAAACCGGTAGTTACAACGCTCATTTAACCCCTCAGTTGGCTGCTTTGAATCCTGGTAAGGAAAGTGCTGAGGCATTATTTATGACCTTGGCCTTCACCTTGACTCCTGGTAGCAGTGGCAGCGCACAGTGCGAATGTGTAATGATCCGGCGCTGGCAGGGATCACATCCAATGCATGACTGATCAATAGTCTCTCTCTCTCTCTCTCTCTCTCTCTCTCTGCCTTTATTGATCAGTCAGCGTGTGCCTGCGAGCCAGACTGAACAGACAGAAAAAAAAAAAGCCTTGCTCCTCATTACTCAAAGAGCAGTCCAAGCATTGTCACCGTTGATGGAAACCAGCCTTCTTTTCCCTGACACTGTCTACAAATGTTGAAGAATGAAAAATGCACTTAAGATTTTTTGGAAGGGATTATTATATCAAATGCCCTCGTTCCCCTCCCGACCAGACGCACAATGTCATTTGTAACGTCACTTAAAATTCCAGCCTCTGTCAGAGTTAATAAGTCATTTTTTTAACTTCCCAGACTGATAAAAAGTCTATCTTTAGCTGCTTTCAGCTCAAGAGGTTTGGATATATAATAGGCCTGTTTTAACCTCAGCAGGCAGCCAACAGAATGGGCTTGAAAATTTTAGATAAACTGGACTGAATGACCTTGTGGAACAGGAACGCTATT
The DNA here is from genome assembly GCF_016859285.1 of Xiphias gladius. Lineage (NCBI taxonomy): Eukaryota > Metazoa > Chordata > Actinopteri > Istiophoriformes > Xiphiidae > Xiphias > Xiphias gladius. The sequence goes on along the minus strand of NC_053420.1, from coordinate 9,345,575 downwards.
AAGCATTTGTGAATGCATGTGAGATTAGACATGGGCATGTGTACAACAAGGTCAGTATCTAGGGAAAATCTTTGACTTGTGTTTACAAAGACAATAAATCATCTGTAGTTTAATGACTGCTCACACCTTGGCTCTTACACTGATGTTATCTGAGTGGGAATCGCATTATAACAATGCAATTATAACATTATCTCTCTCTCTCTCTTAAACCTAAAGAAGCCACCACATGCGTTCAGACTCATAACAATGTAATCAGGACAGCATTTCACTTTATGTAAGAGACTGTCTGCCGCTCTGCTAGTTAATTATCGTTATCCCTGACAATCATATTATTCAAAGGTTCATCAGCTACAGAGCAAATCAAAACAGATTTTTCTCCGAATCTGAAATCAGACCCTGAGCGGATACGCTCGATTGGTCCGTGTTTACAAGCGTAAATACTGCTTTCATGGCCCAGAGGAATTTAAGTTAAATGTATTTATAGTCATTATGTTAAAATGGAGAGTGAATTGGATAAAAGAGGAGAAGAAACAGAGAGGGAACGGGGAGTGGGGGTGGGGGTGGGGGTTGGGGGTGGGGAGGCATTATAGCCAAACGCTGTTCGATAACGACTGTTGTTGTGAAATGAAAGTGTCTCTGCTTCCCAGGGTCTAAGCTTTATATCTGTTCCTTTTTGTTGAGCCGATTGCTGTGTGTTTGATAAATGGCCTTGTAGTCGGCACACACACGCACAAAAAAGAAAACAGGCTGGTTCCTTTTAATCCTGATATGTAATGTGTTCATTCCTCAGTGGGAAAACGAAAAATAGTCTCTGTTCTACTCGCTCCTGCATGAGTTGAACCGGAAATTATGTAACTTTTTCAACTTCACTCCTTTTCTCTTTACAAAACACTTGATGTTTTGTTGCCATGGAGACGACAACCCAGACAAAACTTCCCATGCTTTCTGAGATACAACTTCTGGATGCGCAGGTGTGGCTGTATTGTATTGACAGTCATTTAGAAATCTATATGCATGTCTATGTATACATCACTCAGCTATCAGTCTTTTGAAACCAAATGGAGGACAAAATCAATGCCTGTGTTGACAAGTCTGTATTTAATCCCTAGATTAACATTTTCAATATAAAAAAAAAAGAAAAAAAAAGAAAGTCATCACAAGTAGCACATAGTTCATAGTGCTACAAAATAAATCAAGAAAAATTAAGTAATACCATCCCTCGTCTCAGCATTTTGATAGAAAGTGCCTCATTTGTGTCTGTGGATGTGGTTGACATACAGAATGTGAAAAATTGGGCTGCAATTAGGGGGACAACTTCAGATGTCTTGTTTTGTTTTGTCTTGTTTTGTGCAACCGACAGTCCAAAACCAGAAGAAATTCAGTTTATAAAGGTACAAAACTGAGAAACCAGCAAAATCATCATATTGGAGAAGCTGGAAGCAGAGAATGGTTCACAAGTGACTTAAACAATTAATTAATCATCAACAAAGTTGCCTTAATTTTCTTTCAGTTGACTAATTGATTAATTGGCTCATTGTTTCAGCCTTTGTGGAAAATGAGGACAGACTCTCATCTGACTGAGGAGGGAAAGGTCACTCCACCTCTGCACTGCGCTGAGGGACTAAAAAAAAAAAAAAAAAAAAAAATGGGGGAAGAATGATGACCAAGTTATCTGCAGAAGCAAAGGACATAAGAGGAATTCCAATATTTTAATTTAGTGGAAATAAGTGCAGCATTGTTACTCTGAGGTTAAGTAAAAGTCAACTTTTTTGTATTGCGTGTTTTGTACATAACAGTCTGCTATGAATAATGAAAACAAAATGCGAGATTATGAAGAAATCTGCAGTCAACACTGTAGTGATAAGGAAATTCAGCCCTTCTTATTTTTTTTCAGTGCATTTTTTTGGTATGTGTTCGCTTCATAGTTTCCTGATCTAGTTGTTTATGACATGTAGGCATGAATTCATTCTGTGCTAATATTTCCATATAACACTCAGGAACGGGGCAATAGATACAGCTGAGGACACTGAACTCATGTCCTCGGTATTATGCCCGAGAATTTGGACATCTGACTCAACCTGAGGAGGAGTTAACATAACAATTACACACAAGTTATACGTAGTCTTGTTCTGATTGTCTTTAAATTTTGTATTTTTTCCGCGTGGCAGTGTAGAGAAGTCTTTAAAAAAAGCATTCAGATCGCTGTGAAAGACTTGTACGGAATATATAACTCTAAAACAGTTTAATGAATAGTTTCGCAAGCATTCGGTGAACGCTCAAAACTTTCCTAGGAGATTGCATGCTGGCAATTTGGACTGGAGACCTCAGTACTTCTGAAATCCTGTCAGGAAGTACCAACGTGAAGTCTCCAACTTTCAGGTCCCTGGTTAAATCTTAAGAGGAGGTTTAACCATGGGGTTCCAGTGTCGTGGTTCCTCAACTAGCAGCGAAAGAGTTAAATGGAGTAAAATTGTGGGATTTGTTTTTTGCCTGGATATTTTTAAACGCAGGCTAACAAACTGAAATTTATTACCTCAGTTTTATTATATGCCTACTGCTAACGTCTACTTTTCTCTTTATGGACAGTATTCCTGATAGTTAGAGGTTTTCCCATGCCCTAGAACTACCTTTTTTTTCTTTTTTTTTTTTTCTTTTTTTCCAGGCAGCTGTAAAAGAGGTCAATAGGTTTTTTAGATCAGTGTCATCCGCTTTAAGAGGATTTTCTGAGTATGTTCATAGTTGAGTAGATGTTGCCATATTTGGATAGAAGAGAGGCTCAGCTTTTCCCCCTTTGGGTCTCACATGCGGAAATGAAAAACCCCGGAGTGGCCCAATACAAATAAAAACAGAGCAAATCGTGCATTCCACTTGAATCCCATTTGTAACTCATTAACCCCACGCCTCTGATCAGGGCCTGTCAGCATGAATTACAGGCAACACCGGCTTCGCATTTTTCGTCACGGATCACAGCTGTAACAGAGGCTGACACTTGGGACGCTTCTTTGAGGCGATTCTATCTCCACATACAGGGGAAGGGCTGGATTTGTGTTGACCGATCCCGAGACTTCCCCCTTTCATGTTCCCAGTGTCTGCAAAACGCATCTTTAGACACACGCACACACACACACACACACACACACACACACACACAGGGACTGTGCTCCTACCAAACTAAACACACTCATTTTGTCGAGGGGAGCGCGCACTGATTTACGAACTGGTGCGCGCTTGTTTTCAGCACCATGGAGAGCAGTGCCCCCTCAACAAGACACGAGACGCCCGACACAAGAGCAGGCATCGAAATAGTCTGCTGTATGCGTCGCTTTTGGGACAGCGAGTAGCCTCACGTCCACCGTGCATGTCTGTGTTGACAGTTGCAGCAAAAACAAACAAACAAACAAACAACCCCCCCCCCAGAAAAAGCCCTTTCATCCGCTGAATGTCTGTGGGAAAAGTGGAGCGACGACTCGCTCTTCGTCAAAAGTGTTAGACGCGAACACTGCTGGACTTCATTGCAGAGCAAAGAGTTGTTATTGGCCCCGTGTTATTGGTTTTCCCTTTTGCGTGCAAATGAAGTAAAAGGTGATCCGGTTTGGGTTCACGCCGGGCTTTTAGTGCCGCTGCCATCCCCTGATTGTGGGGCAGTGCCGTATCTGTTATCTGTTGCCCGGGGGGGTAATGTAACGTGGATCAAACAGGTGACGCATCAAGTGTTTTTCTTCCACCGCGTTTGAACGAAGGTTGCGCGCTCGACATCGAGAGTCGAGTTCCTTTCCTATTGGGCGGGTGGTGGACGTATGTCGGACATATGGACGCCGTGGGCGGGTGTCGACTTGTTGTCAAAAAAAAAAAAAAAAAAAGCAGAGGGGAGTGCAGCGCTTCAGCGCGTGGATACGCACGGATAGGTGATGATTAGAAGCGATGGACGTGGCGTCACCCTCGGCTCCCCAAAGCTGTAGGCTTTGGCTGAGAGAGGCGTGGCGCACTCTGCCCCCCACCCCCCAAGACCGAAAACCACCTGTATGGATGAGCGGACCTCCAGCGTGAACCAGTCGCCCGCGTCCGCCACCGACGAGCCGGGGTTATGCTGAGGCGGAGGAGGGCGTCATGACGGTGGAAAACATCCCGGAGGAGTCCGCCGTGCTCTCGGCGCCTCACCTGTCGGTGGATCGATACGAGCGCGGTCGCCAGGGATGCTGCGAGAGGGTGGTGGTCAACATTTCGGGTTTGCGCTTCGAGACGCAACTGAAAACTTTCAGCCAGTTCCCAGACACGCTGCTGGGGGACCCCAGCAAAAGGATGCGCTACTTTGACCCACTGAGGAACGAGTACTTCTTCGACAGGAACAGACCGAGCTTTGACGCCATCCTGTACTACTACCAGTCGGGGGGGCGCATACGGAGACCTGTTAACGTCCCCATTGATATTTTCTCCGAGGAGATTAGGTTTTACCAACTGGGAGAGGAGGCTATGGAGAAATTCCGAGAGGACGAGGGGTTTATAAAAGAGGAGGACCGCGTACTGCCCAAAAATGATTTCCAGAAGCAGGTTTGGCTTTTGTTTGAGTACCCCGAAAGCTCTGGGCCGGCCAGAGGGATAGCCATCGTTTCAGTGCTCGTTATTTTGATTTCAATCGTCATTTTCTGCATGGAGACTCTCCCGGAATTTCGGGACGAGAGGGACCAAGCCACGGTGGCACCCACGGTCAACGGCACTGCTCCCTACGTGCCAAGCCCGTTCACAGACCCCTTCTTCGTCATAGAGACTCTGTGCATCATCTGGTTCTCCTTCGAGCTGCTGGTCAGATTTTTCGCCTGCCCCAGCAAAACTTCCTTCTCCAAAAACATCATGAATATCATCGACATTGTCGCCATAATCCCCTACTTCATCACGTTGGGGACAGAGCTGGCCGAGAGGCAAACCAACGGCGGCCAGCAGGCGATGTCCCTCGCCATCCTGAGGGTGATCAGGCTGGTGAGGGTCTTTCGCATTTTTAAGCTCTCTCGGCACTCAAAGGGACTCCAGATCCTGGGACAGACCCTCAAGGCCAGCATGCGGGAGCTCGGTTTGCTCATATTCTTCCTCTTCATCGGAGTTATTCTCTTCTCCAGCGCCGTTTACTTTGCGGAGGCAGACGACCCCTCGTCCAGCTTCACCAGCATCCCAGATGCGTTCTGGTGGGCAGTTGTCACCATGACCACAGTCGGATACGGGGACATGCATCCGGTGACCATCGGTGGGAAAATAGTGGGGTCGCTGTGCGCAATAGCAGGCGTGCTGACAATTGCCTTACCCGTGCCAGTGATTGTGTCCAATTTCAATTACTTTTACCACCGGGAGACTGAGGGAGAGGAGCACCCACAGTACCTGAACACAGGCAGCTGTGAGCACCTTCCCTCAGAGGAGCTGAGGGGGTCCTGCAGCTCCTCGTCCCTCAGCAAGTCTGAGTACGTGGTGACAGAGGAGGGCATCAACAGTACGTTCAAACAGCCCAACTTCACCACCGAAGACAACCAGAACTGCGTGAACATCAGAAAGATCTTCACAGACGTGTAAATCGGCCAAAAACGGGTCATTGATGGAGCATGAAGGAACAGCAGCTTTGATATATATATTTTTATATAACCAACCGTAATGTGTCAGTCCATATCTGTGGATGAACGCTGCGTAAATGTCCGTTTTAACAAGTAATTTCTGCTTTTTTTTTCTTTCTTTTTTTTAAATTTACGCAAATGCGAAATTTAAAAAAAAATATATATATATCATCATTCTACTTGTCTCCAGTGTAGATTCACATGACCCCAGTATTTCTAAGAGATCAAGAAGTATTAATGTGACCCATAAAACATTTACACTGGAGGAGTATTCATTTCGGTCCCAGCTGTTGTCAGAAAATAAAAATAAAAACAGTTAAAAACAGTTAAGCGACTTGTTAAAACCGATATTTTTACAGTGTATAGTGCCACATGACGCCTACATATCCTGCTGTTATAATGCGAAAGACGTCGGTGGTCATGACCGGGATACACGTGTAGCATGCAGTCTACTGCATCGCATCCACCCGTCAGTCAGAAAGCGACGTCCCGGGCTTCGTGGAAAGAAGAGTTTCATTGTCCAGTCATGTGATGAGTAGACTCTGGCCATTTACATAACCAAATGCCTGTTTAGGTTATATTCAATATCGTAACCTGTCGAGATGTTGGACTCCTGAGTCTTGTTCAGATTATTATTCAGGTGATAAACCGCAGAGTGGTGTGGATGGAAACGCTTATCATAAATTGTAAGTCGAGCTTTACGTAAAACTGTATTTTTATTCAGAACTGCCTATATAGCCTATACTAAATAAAACGAAAATTAAGTGATCCCGACTCGAAATGTCATTATCGCCTTTGGATAAATACCCATACCCTTGCAAATGTCGTCCGCAGCGAAGTGAATAAACGTGCGTTTGAGGTCATGTTGGCGACAGCATGAAAACAACGCGAGTGAAAGGAGGGAGACCGTGCGGCACGCCCCGCCCCCCCTGCTCATTGAGCCCGCCTTGTGATGCAGTCTCCATGGCGACGGTGGTTTCCCCGGTAACCCCTTCGGATGTTACCTCGGCATTGTGTGTTGCAAGACTTTCCAGCTGTGGTTCACTGTCACTTGTATTCTCACCTTTCTGTCCTTGAAGGGTGGTAAAGGGGCAACTGTGGATGCACCAGTTTACATATCGTGTAAAAACTAACGTGGAGTTTCATAATTCACGGGTTTCCATAAAGTTGGATAAGTCAATATCAGTCAGTCAGTGCTATTAGTCCTTCAGGTGAGGTTAATAGCCTGTAGCTTCTGGCGGTATACTGGCAGATATGTAGAAATATGAACATCATGAAAAGCTGTTGCATGAGAGCAGCCTGGCCTTCGTTTTCCCTCCACTAAAACCACCCCGGCCGCTCTGTTTTTCGGATTCTGAGCCCCATTCTCTGAGTTGGCATGCCAACCGGGTCTGACGTCATCCACCTTTCATCCCCATCAGCGCACGCGCTTGCGCATGTGCTTGTAGTGCAAAGTGACACAAACAAACAAACAAACTGGGGAACTCCAAGGAGTTCACTGAAAATTGACCACGGGGCTGTATCTCGTGTATCATGGTGGCCTGCAGTATGCGCCGGAGCTTCTCAAAACTGCAGTTGTGGCGGCAGCAGCAAACGGTGGATGTTCATTAAAGATTAACATGTTGATTATTTTCTAGATTCATCAATGAATCAGTTGGTCTTTAGGATGGGATAACATACTGGAAAATGTCTGTTTTATTTTTCCCAGAATGCAATATAATGTCCTCAGATGTCTTGTTTTGTCTGACTAACAGTCCAAAACCCAAAGACTCCGTTTACAGTGTTTGAAGCTTGAATTTGAGACCATTTGACATTTTGATCAATTTATCTTCAAAAGAGTTGCCAACTCATGTTATGTGATTAATCAATTAGTCAGTCAACATAATAACTTCAGCTCCAATTACTTTTCTTTGTGGATTAATCAGGGAGTGCTCTCTAAGCCTCATTTATTTGCCATTTGTCTGTGTGTGTGGTTAATTGTGACCTCACAAATTAGTACAGAATTCAAAGGTAGGAGGTTTTTATTGACTACTTGCTGTATCATTAACCAGGTAAAACGGTGTGTGTGTGTGTGTGTGTGTGTGTGTGTAAAACCGCTGAACTGTAGGTTTAATCGAGCCTGATGTCATGTGTCGTTTAACCAACACAGAGGCTTCCTCACTGACAACAGCTCAGTACTGCCCTCTAGTGGAACACCTGAGCTATTACCGTTGGAGAAGGAGTTTAATATTGAACTTGCACGGATAATATTTAGCTCCTTCTTATTAGATTGTAAAGGCGACACTTTACTTTGTGTTTATTAATGTACAACTATAACAGCTCTAACTCCTCCTCTGGAAACCCACAAGCGGAGGCTGTTATGTAAACAGATAACGAATGACAGTAGATTAAAACAGTCGTAATCATATGAAATATGTCCTCATAGGAGAAGTTATAATTGTTGACAAATGCTGTTTAATAACAAACACTTAAAAGTATCCTTCTAGCTGTGTACAACTACATTATAGAGTGTTATAAACCATTTATTAAATGTTTGTATATTGCTTATAAATTATAGATAGTACAGCTTAAAGTAAAGTGTTACATGTTTGATGTTTGGAAGAGGGAATATATTATTGTGCCTTTATAATTGTGCTTTTGGCCTACAGTTTATAATTTAGTCCATGTTTTGTCCTAACTGCCTCAGTAACATCGTGGTATCAGCTTGATACTTCATGACTTTTCAGAAAAGGAATAAGAATTTGCTGATAAACATGTTCCATGTTTCAGAAATTTGCTACAAAACTAGGCTCATCACCTCTGTTTGACGTCCTCAATCTGTAAACATGGTTTAATACAAGGGATTTTCATTTAATATACATCTGTGATTTCCATATCAGTCTATTTGGATTTCCCTTACTGGAGTTTTGGAGTGGTTTGTTCACACGACATCGACCTCTCTGGGGTGTAGCCGACCCCAAACATAAGCAATGTGACCATACAGGATAGCATACTGAACATTTCTGTCTGTGAACCTCATAAGGGATGTCCACAGGAGTGGCCAAAGTTTTAGCTACACCTGTACAATCTCATGCAATCCAAGATCTACCTTTTCAAATCTTATAATCTGCAGTTTTCGGTGACATTGTCAGAAATGTGTAAGTTCAGTGATATGTTTATTTTTGAAGCCATAGTTAAAGGTAATGTTGTCCAGGACTATGTCATATCAAGAGGTGTTTCTGAAGGATTTTTTTTTTCTCCTTCCCATTTCCATACATGAGGGGGGCAAAATATTAGAAACCCCTCTGAATACAGTATAATGCGGTACAGCGTGATACCACCACTAACTATGACTTCACTGCAAAAACAGCTAATTTAATTTACACCTCTATGACAGTGTCAGTGAAAACTGAACATCATGAAAGTAGACTTTATGGCAAAACAGTTGTATTGGACCGCATTTGACTATAAAGGTTTACCTAACAACCTGTCCCCCGACTGGATATGCTGTATATTTAATCATGCACAGCACATGAGATATTTCCCCTTCAACAAACGTGCAAGCCCCTTTGTTGCAAAGGGAAGAGTTGCAACCAACTGCTAACTGCTAACTGCTGAATCTCATGTTACAGCGGTAAGTACTTAACCTCTAACCTCTATTCAGATTAGAGGAAAAGAAAACATGTACACTGAAGAATTATAATTGCTATTATTATTATTACTGTTTTTACACATGCAGCACTGGGGTTTGTGAGACCTCGTACAGTGGGTAAAGAACAGTGTTTTGTCCTAGAAATGGCCACGTGGCTGTCTGGAATTTTTCATGCAGGTCAGGAAACTACCATATAATTCCATTGAGAGGCTTTTAGTTTGGCCCATAATGCCTATGTTTCCCAGGAGACAAAGGGAGTTACAGTTTGTGAGCCAGAGAGGAAAGAAACAACAACTCCTCCTTACTTACACTTTCCATGACTTTTAACCAGGAAAAAATGGGACATCAAGATTACTTGAAATTTACTTTGCATTATGCTGTGCTGTACTGGTAAAAAAAGCAAAATGCACTTTTGCAACATCACGTGGAGGCTTGTGTAGTTTTCCACAATAAAGCAAAATTTAAACAAAAGACGTGAAGTAATGAGCAGAGTAGACAAAAAACCTTATTACAGCCTCATGCGTTCCTGAAACTATATGTACAAATGCCAAAATATCCACAGAATTGTTATCATGACATCCTATCAAATGCACAGCTACCCTATAACCCGCTTTGGAAATTATATTCATAATACACTGTAACTACAAATTGGCTAACCTAAGTTTAAGTTAAAATATTTGTTGGGACGTCTCTTCTCATCTGTTTTAGTAACATGTGGTCCATATTTGATTTGTGTATACAAATGCTCATTTCTTCTACAAATCAGGCTCCACACACACAAACAAAACATTTAAGGGAGGTAATCAAAACATTTCGAAGAAGAGCAGAAAATTTGAGATTACTTAACATCATAACATATAGTATAATTGTCCACACGGGATCATTTAAAAGTGAAGCACTTTTGCATTGAGATTCACAGATTTTAACCTTTTGTCTGCTTTGCTGAGTTTTCAGTTTTATCTGCAGAATTACAAAGACCTCACTCCTGCAGGCCAGATACCATGTGGCCCACAGCTCCAGGTCCAGTGCCTCAGATCTGCTGAGTGGCTTTGTTCCCTGTGTCTCCTCTACTGCAGTTAAAGTCCTCTTCAATGTATTTTTAACCAGGGGAAAATTTAAAATGTGCCTCCAAGTTACCCAGCCACCGTATATCATCTCCTGCAGAGCTCAGCAGCAGTGCTAGCAAGAGACACCTGCAGTTCAGCCTGTGTTGCTCTGGTCTGTGGAGAGGGGAAGATCGAATTAGAGGTAAATTTGTTAGACCTTAATAGGCTGAGATATTGTGGCCTTACGAGGAGATCTATGTGGCTTTTCTTTAAATCATTAAAAGAACTTATCGGTCATTTCTGTGTGTACTCATCTCATCAGTAGTTCAATTTAGTAGTTCAATCATTTAGTAGCTAAAGAGCCAGATATTTCCCTGAGGAGTTTGTGGAGACAAAAACAGTTAAAAGGACACTGAATATTGGACTTCAATTTACCATATTGCCAGAAACACAAATCCAAATGAATGTTAATGCTGCTCTGTCTCCGCTGGATGTGTGAATAATCAGCTGTTTGCTAAGCTGTTTGTGACAACATCTGAAGTGATACTATGTCATTGTTATGTTTTTATCTCCACCAAGTGGCCAAAAAAAAAGAGTTAATGCAACTTTAACAGTCTGGTCTTATTTGTAATCTCGGTCACTTATTCTTTGATCAGACAGTTCCTGTTTTAAATCAAAATTTAGCCAGTTTTAGACTATTTTGCTGTGGAAACATTCTTGTACAGATGCTTGTTTAGACAACATTTAACATTTGAGAACTTTGCCTTCCTTTATTAAATGAAAGAAAAAGAGTTTTTTAGACAGAGCATCTTTATTTTTTATTTTTCAAAATAAGGTCTCAAAGAGCACACTTGTGCTATCTGTACAGAATACAGGGTTTCGGTTTACCCAGCCCTAGTTACATAATAGCATGAGACTGTCATTACACATAGATGTAAACAGAGATTCAACATAGAAAACAGAATTAAGAATGATTTAAAGCAAGATGCACACTTATGATATCAATGTGTGTGTCTGCTAGTTTTAAATACAATGATATGTCTAATTGTCTCGCTGTCCCTGTGTGAATGTCTGTGTGCATATGAATGAGCATGCTTGAGTGCTGCACAGCTGTAAGACAGTCACAGCCGGTACGCCCGAATGCTCTCAGCTGAGGGATCCTGGTCATTAGAAAACAGAAAGTACTGGAGAGGACAAGCACACACACACACACACACACGCGGGCACCGAGTCACAGGGAAGGCACCCACATGAGGCCACATGTGTGATACACAAATACACACCCAGACACAGGAAGCTGCAAACAGTCCGCTCCACAGCTGGTCCTCTCCGACACTGCTGCTCCGGGCAGACAAGAGGATACGAGTCCAGGAATCGTGCTCAGTCAGGGTGGGGGGTAGAGGAGACCCCGGGCTTCCCCTCTTGTCTCGTCTCCTCGCTGTCCTCATCATGCCAACGTTCACCACATGAGAGGAATGATGCCTCGCAGCGGCGGGCTACCTCTAATGATACCCAGCATGCCAGCATGGGGAGTGTATGCCAGGAGAGGTGCCGCTTGTCATCCTTGAACTTTACCAAAGCACAGTCATGACGCGCCGGTGAGGGGAAGAGGGAAGGCAGCAGCTGCATCCAGTGCAATTATTCACAGCACTGCACATTTTTCTTCCTGCTCTGATGATATTTTTATGTGGTACAGTATTTGCCCTAAAACTGTAACCTAGTGCTGCCAAAAATAGAAACCGTGAGACATATTGCCATTATTTCTCTGGTTGCCATTCATCCATCTGCTCTTTGGAGAACATGTAATGGCACTCTGGGGGCTATTCATAAAGTTCAGAGCTTTCAGTGAGAGAAAGAAAAGCCCGGAAAGCATGTCCAAGAAAGCATATGTATACCCTCCCCCCAGAGGGCCGACATGCCAAAGCTGACCGTGAAACCATTTTCATATAGGCAACTGTGGCATATGCTGGAGCATATGTCCCAGGTGTGGAACTGTGAAACAAGGAAAATAATAATCCACACGTTTTTACACTTTTTCTAACCAAGAATTTATCTGTAAGTAATGCAGCTGACTGCAGGGGAATGAAAAGTGCTTTGTCATCGTGCTGTAACTTTACCTGAAATATCCCAGCGGCACCAGGCGTGATGTCACCGCCCAGCCTCCTCCCAGTGCTGCCCACAGAGACGGTCTCCGTAGCAACCAAATAAGGCTGAGCCAAAGATTCGTCCAACTACATTAGCAATGCTGACCTCAAACTATGTCTTTTGATATTCTGGTGCTTTTAGGCGCTTTCCAGGAGTCTGTTTATCTTAACCTTGACATACAGGATTAATATTATCAGGGGTAAAAGTCAGATGCCTTGTCCAGGCCTCGTGACCCCGGCAACTGTGAAACCCTGGGTCATCCCTCAGGTGTTCTGTGAGTCGGAGTGGCCGCTGTGTCCAGAAGCAGCGGTGTCGCCTCCGGACGAGGTTGAGGCAAATATTTTGGTTCTCTGAGTCGCAGGCAAACAAAAAACCTGAGCATTGCATCATCTCAGTGACACAGTAGCTGCCACTGTAAATGCCACAAGCCTTATAATGTGCATCTGTGCTGCAGCAAAAAAAACAAACAAACAAACAAAAAACACAGCAGCCCATTTGTTCTCAAACATTGTAAAACAGACCTGATTATGTTTGTTGCTCATGCTTTTAATGCCGAATTATTTCATGTACATTCTATCAAGTAAAAATGGAGCAAAACTTGGATTTGCTAAAATATTCAGGGGCGGAGCCATATGCTGTAAACTGTCACTGCTGTATTCAACGCAAGTAAGCCACGTCCCCTTTCAGAGCCCTGCTGTGCATGTAAAAGCCTTATTGCCACAGACACACAAACAATCAGCCTCATTTCTATTCTCTCACCCTCATACCACAGGTACCCTCTTTCTAGTATGACCTTGGTGTAATATAAACAGGTGTTCCCTGAAGCAAACACTTGTCATGACTTGAATTTCACTCACTCATACAGACACATTGTATAATGCAGCATAAGGGTATCCCTGCAACAGTGACACTGACTCACTCACTGACTGACTCATACTCCCTCTCTTCAGTAACAGGGTAGCTCACTGAACCGAATGTAGCCAAGATTTTTTTTTCTTTTTTTCGTTTTCATTTTGCTGCTGTCGGTACAAATGACAAATGAAGAGGCCGTATAGTAACGTGTGCATGCGTGTTCATGTCAGCCAAATGTTGCATGCTGTGAATTTGATTTCTACGAACAGCAGCATGTGCCAATGCAGTAAAATGTGTTCATATGGAAAATGTCTATAGGTAGTGACTAGCGTTCTGCAGACCCACAAGTTTAGATAATAAGCTCGTGCAGTGGGCGTGTGTGGAGATTTCTGTGCGGTTATCAGTCTAAGTGAGGTGCAGCTTGGCAGTATACCGCATTGGACCAGTGTCCTTGTGTCTCTCCCGGTGTCTGGCTCTTTTCCAGCGTCTGCCCTCATCTTGCTGGGCCACAATCTGACGAGCACGACTCCCTCCTTTCCCTCCCTTTTTGTTTTCCTCCCTCTCTTTGCACAATGCTCTCTCTTCCCTGTCCTTCTCTTATTTATCTCCATCTCTTTTTGCCTCTGCTTCAGATGTACCATTAGCTCCAGGGGACACAGAGGAGGACACAGGGAGCTGCATTGCTACAGTATATATTTGTGTACCTAACCCACTCTTTTTATTTATTGCCTCCACTTTCTGATCCCGCTCCCGTAGTTGCATGCATAATCTGGCCTCTTTTGCAGGGGACCTTAGTTTCTATCTCCTGAGAAGCAAAGCTGAAATGACTCATCCCCCAGAGGGTTAAATAAATTCCAATACATCTTCTCAGTGAAGGTGCATTGGAGAAAAAAAAAAAGTGTTGCTAGATACCCCGAGGAGTGAAAATAAAAAAACATGGTAGCAAATAGAAAATTGTCAGAATGTATAGTATGAGATCATTTTAGCAGAAGATTTTCATTAACTAGGGTGATGATTTTGCATGGGAGAATTTGCTAATGAGGAATTACACACAGGAGAGTGTTGCATCATCATATCTAGAAGCAGAAAATCTGTTTTAATGCAGAAGCAAATCCAAGAGTGAGCATGATATGTAGAGTTCATCTGTCCCATATTATTGCATTATGTTGACTATTATATTGAGCTTGTACTAAGCAGAGAAAGGGTGTTGAAGTTGAGTCATGTTGGAATTTGGACCTTTTTGTCTGCAGCCTTTTTCATACTTTGTGTGTGTGTGTGTGTGTGTGTGTGTGTGTGTGTGTGTGTGTGTGTGTGTGTGTGTGTGTGTGTGTGTGTGTGTGTGTGAGTGTGAGAGAGTGTGAGTGTGTGAGTGTGAGAGAGAGAGAGATGGAAACCTGTGGCTGCTGCAATGCAGTACTAAAGAGCAAGGAGGTATCTATAGTGTCCATAAGAGGAGCACTGCACTCCAGGGACTGGGCAAAACAGCCCTGACACTTGCCACTGATAAACATACGTGTCTCGTGGGAATTTTGGGTACAGCTAATTTCCTCGTAATTTTGTAACTACTGACCAAATACACAAAATGGACATTTTAACCGGGGGAAATGTGCTCGGCATCGAATTTTAATACTTTTTGGTACAGAAAGGAAAATGTTCTTCAAGCCCTTTTTAGGGAGATCAAGGAGAAAACGCATATTAAAAGCCTTTATATAATCTGTCATATTGGTTTAAAACGCTGACCGCTTTTGACGTCACAGGGTCTTCATCAGCCCAGAAAAAATAAGAACAGATTGATTACATCTCATGCTACTATATATAGACAGTACACCGGAAGTAGACATTACTCCATCACATAATTCAATGTTTTTGGTACCGACTGAAAATAGGTTTTTATCACCATGTGCTGCATTAATCTGTCAAGGACCAAACGTTTGCAATAAATGTCTGGGCAAATACATAGACTCACTTACTCACTCTCTAATCAGATAGTTCCTGATTTAAATTAAAATTTTGCCAGTTTTAAAATCCACGTGCCTCCAAGTTCCCGTCGTGTCCAGTGCAACCAGTACTTCTATGCCAGAATAATGTTTAATCCGTGATATTTTGTGGTAATTTGATTGAACACAACTTTATCGTCAATATGGACCATGTCAGCACAAGGTAAACTAGAATAATAAAGCTCTTAAATTAGATTCTGACACAGTGTCCCACTATAAGGCATGGCTGCAAAATCCGCATATAATGGAGCACCAGGCATAGTTGATATTATACTTCCATGGTGCAAATTTCCAATTAATCTAATTACCAAAACCAACTGGCAGTGAAGCTGGGGATTTTGGGCCCCTTTAGGGTCTACAACGCCCACTTTACCCAGTTAGTAATCAAGCCATGGTACTAGGAAAGAAATATTTCAAATGACATCTTGCATCAAATGTCTTGTCAGAGTTATAGACTTGTTTACTTACTCTTACTTCTTAAGAAGTAATATTCTTGCAAATATGGGGCGTCTTTGTGACCTAGTGGTTAAGACACATACCATTTAACTGTAATCTTCCCAGTTCGTTTCAAGCGGAGTACTATTTTTGTCATACCCTTCTCTTTCACCACATTTTCTGTTTATTTCTTTACCATCAGATATCTAATAAAGAAGAGAAAACAAAAAATATTAATAACTAACAGTTTTAGGCAGTTTTTTTCCAGCAGATTTCTTACACGGCAGCTTGTGTTTAGACAACATTCAACATTTGAGATGTTCAGCTTCTTTAGTTAAATGAAAAAAAGCTTTTGCGGAAAAGCATGTTCATTCAACTCAGAGTAAGGCATTGAGTACCGGTGTCATTTTTCTGTCAGTAGTGAAACTCAGGTATCATATCAGCACAAGTATTGAAATATTTTTTGAGCTTGTTTACTGGTGAAAATCACCTTGTGCAGCTGAAGTTCAGGTGGGATAAGTCAAGTAATTTTGTGTTGGATTAACAAAAGAATTCCTCCTTATTGCATATGATTAGATGGCAGGAAATAGTTTCACCGTAAGGAAATGACCCGTCCTTCATTTATAACACACTTTCAGTTTCCTCAAGTTGATTTTCGCGGCTCCCTGATGGAGACGAGGATGAGTCCTGAAATCAATACCACTTGGAAACAAATTCATCGTTGACACCCTCATCTGCTGACCTACACAACCACCCATTTTCACCTCCCCAAATGATTAAAACACACACAGCATTTACAATGCCGGGACCCCTCGCTTTTAATTAAAGCAAGCCAGCTAATGCAAAGTGAACTGAGCTTTAGAGCCTGCATTAACAGTCTTTGTAACAGGCCCCCAGCTCATAAATAATGGCTGTGCTGTCATGAGGAACCTGGGAAAGCCATTAAGAGATAGTGAGAGGTATCCGCATGTGCGGCGGCAGGCAGGCAGGCAGTCAGACAGACAGAGACAGAAGGGACAACGCTGGGAGCCGTGATGGTCTCAGGTCTGCCAGGAGTAACCTTGGCAAAGCCAATTCTCACACATTACCCCCCCCCCCATTCACCCCGTCACTTCCACGACCAAGGGATTCCTGCTGACCTTTGGCTTTTCTCGAGGTCACTTCTGGCCAAGGTGCTTTCACTCCCAGCTACACTGATGATACTGGCAGAGGTTTTACTATTGATCAGTTTGTTCTTCAGTCTGAATCTAGCAGGGCAGGATGATGGAGGTTTTGCGCTATTTTAGTCACCCTCCTATCTATTATTAATGAAGCTTGTTGCCAGGAAAGGTTGCAAATATAACTGCTGTGCACAAGAAGTAAAAAGAAACAAGAATTACAAGAATGAGAAATGTCTCTTCTTAAACATGCATCTCAGGTAGATTTTTGTTTGTGGCACAATTGAATGAACATGCTGAATTATTCTCCAAAGTCACAGCCACGGTCTCATATCATGTCAGAGTAATGCTATAGCTTGCTATATTATTTATGTTAAATAATTCTGGTGTTTGTCACTCAACCTTATGATAATGTCACTTTGGGGGGGCAGCATTCAAAACAGGCTGCAACAAAAGCTCATTTGCCCATAAATCTGGCATTGCGGATTAAAAAAAAGACACCAACTGACCAGCAGCATCGCTGCTGAACAATGCAGGAGATGTGTACCCCTTTAAATTGCCCACACTGCAGATAAGGTAAGGAGTGGTAGGCTAGAGTGCGGATGGAGAGCGCGTTTTTTTTCGCCCTTGCCTCCTCAATCACCAGCACGTCTCTTGGTATGCATAGCAGTGCCCGACTGCAGGTTTGACTAAGCTTTGCATACCAGCCCAGCGGCCACTGCTGGCTACAGAAATATTTAAGCCAGACATGTTTCTTTCACCTATTTAAAAAAAACAAAACAAAAAACAACCTCTCACCTCCTGCCGAGCAGAGTCCACGCAGGTCTAACGAAGGCCGCTTTATGTGTGTGTGTGTGTGTGTGTGTGTGTGTCTACTTGGGGCTCTGGCTCGGTGAAATTGCATAATCTTCTGGCCCACTACGTAGGGCGAATTCTTCCACCCATGTCGTTTCAAGTCAGCGTCTGGAGATGCCGCGCCGCTCACCACGTAGGCTATTAGGAGCCTCGCAGAGCTGTGTCTGTGCAAGTGGCGTTGGGACGCACTTGACTCCCTGCCCGAGCATATCTGCAGCGCGGAGTCCGCATTCTTGGCGAGATGTTGTTATATGGGGCGAGCGCGTGATTGAAGAAGAAATCAAACAAACAAAACAAACAAACAAACAAAAAAAATCTACATTGGCTGGGTGACGCATGAATAGACTTAAATTCTCTGAGCGGCAGATCGGTTGTCATTTTGAATTAAAAAAAGGATTCATTATGGATGCATATGTCCCAGAACGCGTCTGATAATTAAATCGTGGTAATAAGGTTGTCTTTTTTAAGCTCCCCCCCACCTCCTCGCCTCGCGCCCCCCCCGTGCAGATGTTGCCTCTCTGGGCACCTTCTCAGGACTATTTACCTTTGCGGCTGTCTGCAGCCACAGCTCGTCACACAGTCGCGGTGGCGTGGAGGGGAACAGCGGAGGCAGATCATTCTGCTGATCCCAGCACCTTTGGTTATTGAGGGGAAGCACCAGCAGCTCCTTGATCGGTTCCCTCCTCCCTTTTTTTTTTTTTTTTTTTTTTTTTTTTGCCAATCGCCATCCCACGACAGCCTACCCCGAGGAAAGGAGTCGGGGAGGGGAAAGCGAGGACACACCCGCACATACTGTACCCGGTGTACACGGCGAGGAGGCTGCAGACAACATGAGGTGAATATCATCGACTGGCCCAAATTGGAAAAATCCATTTTTTTTTTTTTAACGCTCTCTGAAGACAGAAGACCTGATTGTCGTAGCTGGTTTATTCACCTTCCTGATACCAGTGTCCAGCAGGAGCATAAACTCACTTCCAGATATGAAGATGATGTCAGCAGGTATGTAAGAAATGGAGATAGAGCAGCTCACGTTTACCTATCTACTTAATTTCGATTAAATGTGAGTTTAAGTAGAAATCGTCATAATGACCAATAAGCATGCAGTTATTTATTTGTTGTATTTTTCATAAGGATTTTATCTCCTAAAACTGTGCTCCCACTCTATGAGTGGAGATGGTGCAGACAAGAGATACAGTTTTTCTCTTGGAACCTATTTCCCACTATGGATAAATTATTTATAGATGTTTTTGAATATTTCAGAGACAGGCACCATTTCCAGACTAAAATGCTCCAACAAAACTAAACTGAAGTGAGTTAATATGAGGTGTTTGTTTGTTTGTTTGTTTTTTTGGCACAGCAGTAAATCTTAAAACTGTCTCGTATATTTGTGTTTAGACTGCAGTGGTTATCTATGATATTCTACACAGGATGCTGTCTATATGAATTAGGTGCCTGCTGCATTGCCATATTCATGCATGGCTTCACTGCAAAAGGTATTCCCATTCATTTCAGTGGATATTGACCATTGCAGCAGCTCAGTGTCCCAATTTATGAGCTTCTGTAAATTTTACATGCCTCTTAGCCTCCGAGTTTACCTGCATTGAAGCAATTTATATGCAAGGCGGATTTTTTATTTGCATATGAATTTGCCCACGTAAGGAGCAGTAGTGTTAGCCTCAAGTTTCCATTAGCTGCTTCATTTTGATATCGACTGCCTTCTCAGGACGGTCTAACTTTACATAACTCGTATCAAATCTTATGACATTGTTTTAGAGGGTGGCTTCATTTTCATCTATTTTGAGCTGTTTGATCTTCAAGCCAAAGCGAAGTCCGGATGTCTTTGGACTAAATGGAAGCAGTATTGAGTGCTGAATCATGTCTCAGGTTTATCTGACCTTGTTGTCTGTCTTTGCTTTATCTGTCCTACATGCAGTCAGATCCTAGGTGACATCCTGTGGCCGTCAGGTCTTTACGGTGTTGAGCCCCCCCCTCTCCTGGCCCCTTCCTGCAGTTCTCCAGGCTGCAGGACCCAGACTCACTGAAAAGTGCAGGCCTCCTCCCCCTGCAGAATGACTGTTGCCACAGGCGACCCCTCTGACGAGGCGGCTGCACACCCGGGGCACCCGCAGGACTACGACCCGGAGGCCGACCATGAGTGTTGTGAGAGGGTGGTCATCAACATCTCAGGGCTGCGCTTTGAGACACAACTCAAAACCCTCTCCCAGTTCCCAGAGACACTGCTGGGGGACCCCAAAAAGAGGATGCGGTACTTTGACCCACTGAGGAACGAGTATTTTTTCGACAGGAACAGACCCAGCTTTGACGCCATATTGTATTATTACCAATCAGGGGGCCGGCTAAGAAGGCCAGTCAACGTCACCCTTGATATTTTCTCAGAGGAAATTCGCTTCTACGAGCTGGGCGAGGAGGCCATCGAAATGTTCAGAGAAGACGAGGGTTTCATCAAGGAGGAAGAGCGGCCCCTTCCTGAAAATGAGTTTCAGAGACAGGTGTGGCTGCTGTTCGAGTACCCAGAGAGCTCAGGTCCTGCTAGGATTATTGCCATAATCTCTGTCATGGTCATCTTGATATCTATAGTCAGTTTCTGCTTGGAGACCCTCCCCATTTTCCGCAATGATGAGGAGGAAATGCACAAGTCTCATGCGGAAGTGTTTTCACCTGAGACCAACACCACAATCATCAGCTACACATCCACCTACTTCACTGACCCCTTCTTTATCCTGGAGACTCTTTGCATAATATGGTTCTCCTTTGAGTTCCTGGTGCGCTTCTTTGCCTGTCCCAGCAAAGCAGGCTTTTTTGGTAATATAATGAACATTATTGATATTGTTGCCATTATCCCTTACTTCATCACTCTTGGCACGGAGCTAGCAGACAGGCCAGAGGATGGTCAAGCAGGTCAGCAAGCCATGTCTTTAGCCATTCTCAGGGTCATCCGCTTAGTACGAGTCTTCAGAATTTTCAAGCTCTCTCGTCACTCCAAGGGGCTTCAGATTTTGGGCCAGACCCTGAAAGCCAGCATGAGAGAGTTGGGCCTGCTCATTTTCTTCCTCTTCATAGGGGTCATCCTTTTCTCCAGCGCCGTCTACTTTGCTGAAGCGGACGAGCCCGAGTCACAGTTCGAGAGCATCCCAGATGCGTTTTGGTGGGCTGTGGTGTCCATGACAACAGTCGGCTATGGTGATATGGTCCCAACTACCATTGGTGGTAAGATCGTGGGCTCCCTCTGTGCCATCGCAGGTGTGCTGACCATTGCCTTGCCAGTGCCTGTCATTGTGTCCAACTTCAACTACTTCTATCACCGTGAGACTGAAGGTGAAGAACAGGCGCAGTACCTGCAGGTCAACGTCCCTAAAGCTGATTCAGCGGAGGAGCTGAAGAAGAGCCGGAGCGGCTCCACCATCAGTAAATCGGACTATATGGAGATCCAGGAGGCTGTGAACAACAGCAACGAGGACTTTCAGGAGGAGAACCTCAAGACAGCCAACTGCACACTGGCCAACACAAACTATGTAAACATCACCAAAATGCTCACGGACGTGTAGTTATCTATTGTTTTCCTCCCAGTGACAGCGGAAATTGCGGAGCTGAGCAACTGGACGGGACAGGTGTACAGCCTCCCCCCTCACGTGTGCTTGAAAAATCAAGGCAATAGAATTCAGGATGTTGATGATGATGATGATGATAATGATAATGATGATGATAGACAGTGAAAAAAATATTACATAGACCATTCGCTCACCCTGCGCTCATCCTGTCTTCACTCCCTACAACTTGCCCTTACAACTCCTGATTACTGTCAAACAGAGTGAAATTTCAAATTTTGTATTTCTGCATGGAGTTGGCTTTGTGTGTGTGGCTGTTTAAAAAAAAAAAATAATAATAATAATGATACCTAAAAATTTCCTGCTCACAACAGTAGCCAACAGTAGTGCACAAAAAGAAAAGAAAAAGGGGTGAAACACTGCAAGATAAGAATTGATTATTGCATAAAGAAAGCAACACAACACAAGCCCTGCTTTAGCCCCCTGTCCCGTGGTCCCTCATTTCCCAAGGCACACTGCCCTGTCATGCGCTTTCTGAAGAGCCCTACTTGTGCGCTACATATTCTGCTTCCTGGAGCCAATGAAACAAAACTGTCTTATGCTACACCATTTAAAGATAAGAGGATGTGTGAGGATAAAGCAAGCTCACTCCAGCGCTGATATGGCCTGTGGGTGACTTGTGACAAGGTTTGTGGTTAAGTACACCACATTATTTCAAGGATGAATGACAGCCATCAGCGCTAAGCTTATGGTTCGACACCTTTTTTTCCCAGTAGACATCAGTATCTGATGAATGACTGAGAATGGCCTTGACTTTTCACTGCTTTGGTCTTATATGTACTGTATGTATTGCAATGCAAGCTTTCCCCCTTCCATTCACCCAAACTGGTCTTACTGCAGAGCTTTGAGGACAGCTTGAATGTTTCTTCTTGTTTTGTCTGTCTCTCACAGTTTCACACACACATGGTACCTACTCATATAGATAGGTAGATTAACTGTGACTTAACTGATAGCCGGTAGGTAGGTGCTGTTAGTAGTAAATGTAGTCAGTAGATTATTGCATGACATTTTTATCTGAATGAGAATTTCTACTTGTTTCTCAACTGCCACTTGCTTCATCACACCACTGTATATTTGTCTGTACACTGCCTTCTATACAAAGCCACACTTTAAAAAAGTATGCCTGCAGAAAGCTGTTTCAAAAACCTGAAGCTGTATGTTAGAGGATTTCTTAAGGAATAATCATAAGGCCAAATCCTAGGCTTAATAGGATGCGGTGTCCTCGTCAATATTAACATTCCATGTAGAAGTCATTGCTGTTCAACTTTTGCTGCAGCTGAGCGTGAACTAGGCATAAACTCTCACACTAGTTGTGGACATTAATCCCAGTAGTAGATGTAATAGACTTGCAGTGCTTTCTTTTTTCACAGATTCGTCTAATGATCACGTCCTCATGATCAAAATAGCGACTTTTAAGGACTCGTGTATAGAATAATGCTTCCCCTGAACTGCCTTTTATCTGGGTTTACGCTACTCTCCTAGTGTTGCATGTCCTCAAAAACGTTCCTAGAAGCATGCATTTAAGCTCAAAGAAGAAGCCTCTGAGACAAAAAAGTATAATGATTAACATAGATATATTTATTTCCTATATATATATATAAAAAATATATGTATACAGACAACACATATACAGTACACATATACTTTTATCAGAGAATTAAAAAAATTTGAATAGCAATGTTAAAAGAAAGTGAGAGCCTTTCCACAATGCGCAGGTCATTGCCATGTTTTTATTTTTAATGATACTAATAACTGTTCCGAGCACTGTTCTATATTCTCCTGTTTCAGAGCCTGTTCAGAGTGCCAAAGACACACTCTTACTAGCCATTTCAAAAGCATTTTCTTTAGTGAAGAGTTTTCCAGCAAACCTGACACATGTCCTGGGTTTAAATAGTAGAGATTTGCTCCACTTAGTTCAAAACTGCTTTCTGTGAAGTAGTTGTTGAAAGGCAGGGCGTTGTTCGAAATTGTATCGTCCCTAACCAGATTCATATATCAGAAAGCTTTTTACTGGCGTTAAACTGGTCAGAATTTAAATGGAGTCTGGCTGTCCTATGAAAAGCCTTTGATGGCAGAAGCTCGATCTGTCTTCGAAAATTGGCATCAAATGTGAATAAGGTTCTGATTCTAGGATTGTGTCCAGCTGAGTTTTTCCACAGTTTGCTCAACACTGCCAAGGTAACAGTCAAAGGCAGTAACGTCAATATGGGAAGTGATAATTAGCAGCAGTGTAGCAGATATTGGCTAACCTAGGGGTCCTCTGACTTCACTCCTGAGTCTCTTGCCTTTCTCCATCTTTTCATAGATGTCTTAGGTAATTAGAAAGGTGATGGATTAGGAGGAGGTCTGTAGCAAGAACTGTCTAAATGAATTCTGTCATGCCAGGATGTACATCTTTTATTCTTAGGGTTTCATTCTGCTCACTACAGTCTTTATCCTGCAGTAGCAAAATGTTTTTATGCCATTGCTGCCAGTATGTGCTCAGGATGCCTTGTCCACCTGCCTGTCATGAGGCTTCTGAAGTCGTCTCTCTGTCCAAATCCATGTTTGTTTTCATGTATCTTGAAAGGATTTTTAGAGAGCTATACTAGATAAAGTGGAGCAGTTATTTTTGTTGCGTTCCCAACATTAGCATAGAGGTGGATTGACATGTGAAAATGGTCAGTAACTTGAGGTAGGACCAGATTAAACAGTCGTTTAGCAATTTTCCCATAATCCTTTGGTGGAGGGCTCTGTGTGGAGACTATCGATGTTTGTTTTAAAAAAAAAAAAAGAAAAAAAAGAATGAACCTTTATGGACCCCCCTGCAATCCAACCAAGATCTTATTGATCATCAATTGAGTATTGATGTGGGTGAGTTGATGCAGAGCTATGTAGGAGTGTGTTTGTGTGTGTGTGTGTGTGTGTGTGTGTGTCTGTGTGTGTGAGAGAGAGAGAGAAAGAGAGAGAACCACTGAATGTCAGTGTCTTAGCCTGGTTGTACAGCTGCATTTATGCAACGGCCATTTGCATATCTGTATATGTGGGGGGAAAAAACAAACACTCAGTCTGACCAAAAATATTTGTCTATGCATGAAAATGCATTGTATCTTATTGTCTTCATTGCATTTTTTGGGCAGATATTTATGATAAATGTTGCATATATGTGTTAACATTTATGTTATGTTTTACACTGGGCACATTACTGTACCTCAGCCAAATTCACTGTAGCAACTCATATACTAGAAAACACAATGTTGTAGTTGATGATTATTTCTGCTTAAAGCACAAAGACGAGTAGAATCATCCTCATCTGTATACCCGCAGATTTAATCTGTACAATGTTTTTATTCCGTGGAAACAAAGTCAATTAAAAATGATCTTGTATTGCTTTATCGGGAGCACCACAGCCTCTAAAAATATCATCTCTCACATGCTGAGGGACCCACCAGCAAATCCACTCCATGAGAAGGGTGCCCAACAGTGAATACACTGAGAAATCTATGCAGAGAATGACTATCAGCTGGTAGTTTTGGGGGAGAAAGAAGGTTTAAGTAGAGATTTTTGTGTTTTACCTGGCACTAATTATATGTTGATCCTGAGAGCTGGCAGAGAATTTTGAAGCAAACCTTTAAGCAAATGTGAAACACTTTGCAATATTCTGCTACTGTACGTCAAACACTCACACGTTAGCTGAATGTGAATATGACCTTTCTGAACTTTGGGTTTGTTTGAACTGCGATGTCAGCTCTTTGAGACATGGCTCCTACATGGAAATTAAAAACAAAACAAAACTCATACATATGGGAAACGAGATGATCAATATGCAATCTGTATGCATGTGTGTGTTTGAGAAAGAACTTTTTTTTTTTTTTCATTTGACCCCAGAGCCTGATAGTGTGGCATCCACTGAAACAGTGTGTACAGTTGTTCACCTCACACCCCCCCGTCCTCCCCCGTATCATAGAGGCCTGAAAACATCCATCAACGTTGGTACAGTGGATAATGGATTTTCTTTCTATGAAATGAAATGTGAGAGAATAATGTAAATATTAACCAATGGATGATGGAGCAAAAACCTTGTACTATATACTGTATGTGAAGTCTGGATTTAAAACGTAGTATTATCTGCACTTTACAAGACAAAAAGGACAATCTATGGACAAGAAAAACATGAAATTAAAAATGCATATAATCCTTCCAAATGATCATAACCCTGACAAAGTAATATCAATAATAATTCAACTGAAATTGTTCTGAGTCTGTTCATTGTGTGCCATGCTTTAATTGTGATTACTGCACCTCTTTAGGTAAAAAAAATAATGTGATTTTTATACGGAAGAAGCACAACTTACTGAAAATATGTGAGGGGTGTTTTTCAAATGTCTATCCAGCCTTTTTCCCTCACATCCCATTGTTCGCAAGGTATTTAGTCTGCAAATGATTTGAGGAGCTAAATTTAGCCGAAGAGCGTCTGCGCTGATACAAAATGTAATGAATCGATCAAAAGCCTCTTTGTTGTTATTCTTAGGCCATCTAGCGCCTTTGTAGCCTCTGGCAGTGTGGAGGACATTTTCAAACGCCTCCTGGTGTCTTGGAGCTTCTTTCTCCCTTTAAGTGCACGGTATATGCACCCTGCAGTTTAAAAGAGAGAGCAGGGTGTTCTATTAATAGCCTTTTTGTTGGAGAAAGAGATAGGAGGAGGAGGAGAAACGTGAGCAGAGGAGGAGACAGAGAGAAGGGTTGAAAGGAGATGGCAGAGGAGGAAAAAGAAACAATTCTTCAAGAAATGCTTCACTGTGAACTTTCAGTGGCACTACAGGCCTGACATCCATGTGTAGTAAGCCAGAATCAGAAAAATGGAACATATTCATTATTTTTTTCCCCATAGATGCTCTTTGTTTGGGGAAAAATAGAGACATGTTTCTTTCAGATCCATAAATTCTACTGCTGCAATCTGAGACATTACAAGTAGATGAAAATATGTCATAGCTGTACCTTTAAGGTGACCTTACAATGCTGTGGTCTTAAATTTTGTTTGCTTAAGCGAGCCTCTCGACCTCACCGGTCACATCCACACCTGAGAGCACAGTTTTTAGAGTTAGCATAAGACAAGACGGCAGCTATCTGCTATCTTTAGTCCACTTGTGGTTTAACTACAGCTCTGCACTGCGAGCGGGAACACTCGGGGCCACGGTGCTGTAGCTACATCTCTGCTGTAGTCATTAGTCTTGCTTTGATCCACCGATGCAGTGCAGCACTCTGCAGCTCGCTCTACTGAAACCGGGGCAAACAGGGAGACGCAGGCAGGGTGATGCAGCCCAACCAAGGACACAGGCTGCAGGAACAAAGGCCTGCTGCAGGTGGCCGTGGCTGCCACAGCCTCGTTGCTGTTGTTAGGGAGCGGTGGGTGACTGAGTGTGTTGTTTGTCAGGGATGGTAGCATGCCCATAGGATCACGGCTGAGCAGTCATACAGGCTTGCACTGTTCCTACCAGCTTGTAATTAGAAGACAAGCGCTGTGGGACTTGCTGCTAATCCAACAGGGCTGCCCTGGCACCAGACCACAGCCCGTTATTAGGAGGTGTTCAGCTTTTACACTCATTAACTCCTGCCCTGATATCTGCCAGTGAGGCTTTTCTGTCCTCACCTGAGAAGAACTGCAGTCAGTCTATAAAAGGTTGAGTTTAGAGTTTAGTTTCATCTTCAGCATACTGTAGCAGTCACTGGGTGTGAGTTGTTTGGGTTGAAATGAAGATTATGTCGGTAGATGTTGAGTCTGACTTGGAATCTTGTTTGTTCACTGACAGGGGAATGCGGGAGAAAGCATTACTGCCCTCTAGAGGTGTTTTTGAAGAAATGAAAGAAAGGACTGTGCCTCAGTTTCTCTGACACTAGTCAATGAGTTAGGGAGAAAGATATTTTTAAGATTAGAATTTAAATAAACTAAACTGTTTTAAATATCCTGCATAAATACCAGTTGTAGAAAGTAACTAAATTAACTGAAGTACTGTACTTAATTACAATTATGAGATACTTTATTTGGGTGTTTACATTTTATGCCACTTTATACTTGTACTCCACCACATTTCATAGGCAACTAATGTACTTTTTACTCCACAACATTTCTGACTGCTATATAGTTACCAGTTAATTTTCAGACTAAGAGTTTACTACCTAGCTGTATATAAAGTAAATTAGATGAATTAGCTCCACCTTGACTTGTTAAAATAATAATCTGCTGCTTATGCATTTATTCATCAGTATACATTCTAATCGTGGCACATATAATAGTATGTCACTCACAGGGGACATTTTCTGCAGAACGAGTACTTTGACTTCGGATAGTTAAGTATATTTACTGATAATACTTCCGTGCTTTTAGGGGTACTTTCTGTATTTCTTGAATGCAGGACATTTTTTTCTTATTTCTGTATCGGTACTTTTATTTAAGAAAAGGATCCAAGTAGTTCTTCATTCGTCTAATCGGTAATTCGGTCTCTTCTATTGGTGAGGTAAGTAATGGTAGGGTTGGGTTTCGAGATACAATAGGACACATGTCCACCCCTGCTCCCTTCACAGTCATATGGAGGATCAATACACTCATATTGTGTGATGGCCCCATTAAGTCGGTGTGAGAACATATACACACACACACACACACACGCACACACTAGTACACACACCCTCCTCCACCTCTCTGGGGGGGACAAATGGGCCCGGTCAGCCAACCATGCTTCCAATCTCACGGGGGACGGTGAACCTGTCAACAATGCACAACGGACGGACAGATGCTCCGGAGCTCATATGCACATACAAAAGCACGAGACATGAAGTATTATAAAAGCAAAGACCAGTATGGAAACTGGAGAAAATCCTCTTTCGCATAATGACGAGGTGGGCTGAATAAACAAAGGGGAGGGGGGGGGGGGTCACAGGGAAACCAGCGATTATCTGGCTGCAGGACTCGATAGGATTCACTACCAGGTGATAATGTGGTGTTTGTACTCTACACATCAGCCTTCTGGCCTGAGATGTGAAGGGACTGATAAACTCTGTGCACCAAGGTTATGAATGAGAGGACAACGGGGCAGGGTAACAACAAAGCCCTTTGCCAGTGTGTTAATGTGGAGCCTGGTGCTCTTAAAATTTCGGTGGCACTTTCTAATAAGTCAGCTTTTATAAAGGGCTTATAAGTTATAACTACAGGCTTTATTCAGGGTTAACAACCCATTTACTAATGTTTATATATCAGTCTTTAATAAGAAGAACCTTTGAGTTGCGGAAAATTCCATTTGCTGGTGTTTATCCTCCTCCAGCATTACCCTTGACATATCTTTTTAGATAGTTCTTTAACTTCATCAGAGTATCTGGACCAAAATCTGTCTATTAACCACTTATTAAAGGACTTGTTCAAAATTGTGGGAAATAGATTTATTTACTTCCTTGCATTGTGTTAAATGAGAGGATCAAAACCAATCTCTCATCTCTATGTTCGGTAGGAAGCTCAGTAGAAATACTCTTAGCACATAACCGCCTGTAAAACCACAACATGTCGTTTTTTACTTTAAGTGCAAATTAAATAAACGTGATATAATGTGTTAATTAGTCAGCTTTAGAGGTGCCGGTAAGCAGCTATTGTTACCTTAGGACACAGCCAGGCTAGCTGTTTACAACCATTTCCAGTCTTTTTGCTAAGCTAAGCTAACAGCTGCTGCCTTCAGCATCATATTCACCCTGCAGACACGAGAGTGGTATTTATCTTTACATTTAACTCTCTGCATTTCCCAAAATGTCAAAATATTCCTCATAGTTCATGAGAACGTGTAAAACCCACCAGCATTTATTAATAGATTACCACCGTTTATAACTGCATTATAACCAATTTTGAAAGATGAATACCAGCCAGAGGGATTTCTCACAACCTTCAAACCATAACTGGGTTATTTTGATGGCTTATAACTGATGTATAAGGCAAGAGTAAAATATTTATTTACCACTAATGAAGCCATTAGTAACAACCTACAAACAGTTTATCAAGAGTGCCTTATGAGACAACGGTACCAAAAGACTTACTTTGAATCAAATTAATTATTTCAGGTTGATTTTGAATTTTATTTACAGCCTAAATACTCAGGGTAATAGAAGTGAGCCCTGACCGTGAACATAAAACATTCATAAATAACGGCAATTCGGTGAATGTTCAAGAAAGGGGAGAAGAGTAGTGAATAATAGGTACACAAAAATGCCCATATCCCATGTGATGGCCTAAAGATACATGTAGTTATGACAGAGGAAATGTGTGTTCCAGTTTCATACTTGCTTGTACTAAACTGTGCAAACACTGACCCTTCTCAAAATGTGTGTTAAAATAAGTCAGTCCAGTAAATCTTTGATCAGCATCGTTTAACTCGGAGTGAAATCTGCATCCCTGCTGTTGGCTACATACACATCTTGTGGAGGCCATTTCCAACATGTCAACCAGGGAAAAAATGTCAGAAGCTTTAAATATCCTGTGTGTGTTAATATTTTATCAACATCTCAGTCCCAAGGCCTCTTCCCCCTTTTAAATTCCTGCTTCCAACTCTGAGATCGTGCACAGAGCAAGAACGGGAAATCTGAAATGCTTCCCCCACAATACATTTTGTTTAGACCAACTAGCTCTTTTTGCCTTCCCTCCACCTTCTCTCAGCTCATAAACGTTGTTTTTTTTTTTTTTTTAAATGCAAAAAAGGCCCTTTTATGCTTATCAGCTGGCAAACGCACATCCCGAAATTGCATCTTCCCTTAAAGAAAATGCGGTGGCTTTTATCGCAGCAGATGTGAAAGATTGTTTTATCACATCAGAACAGAGAGGAATCATTTGGAGAAAATTAAATCTTGATGAAATGAGGACGTTCAAATGTGCTTATTAAGCGGTCCAATTTATAGTGACAAACTGAGCCCGGCAGCAGAGGGAAGGCAACGTCTTCATATGTGTGGGGGGTAGTTATGGTGCATGTGTCCTACTGCGTTCACGGAGCTTATTCATTATGTATGCAATGATCTCTTGATGACGAGAGGGCCTCTTGCCTCAAACAAAGCGTCGTCATCACTTTGTGGATGACAGCGCTTGTGTTCCTCTGCCTAAATACAAAGAAAAGACTAGGTGTTCATGGATGTGTACTGTATGTCCAATTCAGGTGAACAGTAAAACTATTACTCAAACTAAACAGTTCATCGTAAACATCCAACCATTCATTAACAGACCAATTCTAATTAAACTTGAACCCATCGTACCCATCTGTAGTTGTCTGTGCCTACATTTTTACCTCCACCAACTCCAGAGTAAAATATCCATATCTATATTTATCTCTTCTGCTGCTAACTGCTCAACTTTGTTCACTAGCTTGTTGCAAACTTTGTATGTTTGCCATTTTGTGCTGAGCAGGTAGTGTACTGTTGGTCTGGACGGTTAATGGTTCACAGTGAGAGTGAACCAAAAAGTAATTAAAGCCGTGGGCCGTAAAACCAAAAATAATGAGCTGAAAGATGCTAAAAGGCTCCATAAAGCTTGGGAACAGCAGGGTGATTATTCTTTAAAGGTTTTCACTTCGTGTGACTCCTTTCACATTACACGCGGTCATTTGTCCCATTGTTTATACACAAAAATATTGATTAGTGCAGCTTTAAATGCAGTGCAGTCAAATATGTACTGTACTGCCTGACCCTAAAATAAAATAAAAAGTAAATGTCAGTATTAGAATGTGAGACACTGGAGCTGGCCGCCCTGTGATGCTTTTAGCCCCTGCATGGAGTGTTCAAGCCAGGTGCAAGCAGCCAAGGGCAGAGATAGTGAAGCGGGTTTAAATGCTTGCCTTCATTCATTATGTATGTTTGATCAAAGAGAGTGATCCAGTAGAAACCTCACGGAAGTGAACAAAGCCTTTATACAGTGAAGAAATTATTTCCATCGTGTTTGTTATCCCTGCTTCTACAATCTTCTCAGGTTCTGGTGTAAAATAATATTTCAAACACAGCATAAAGGATACACATTGTTCATTGGTTTATACAGGAACACAGGCATCTGTAAACACAGTAAGAATACCTCTGGTTATCAGTAAACTACCACTGGCCCATTTCTTTGTTTTTTTTTGTTGTTGTTTATTTCTTTTTATTGGACCCATACTGGTGCGTGAAAACCAGTGCCATCACTTGTACAATCTTAAAGATTTATAGCGGCTCTGTTGTCCCGACGCAGCAACCCATGCACCCACACCATAGCAATAATGGCTAACAAGGCTCCACTGGATACCTGTCCATCTGCCGCCAGCAGCATGGCAGCAAACCAGGGCTTTTTCAGCACCTTTGAGACACGCATGCCGGGATATCTAATTCCTGCACATGCCAATACGCTGAGGCTACACAAGGCAACCAGAGACCTCACGAGGATTCAACACAAGGGTTTGGTGCAGAAATATTTTATAAGCCAAGGAGCAATGTTGTTCCAGGAGAGTATATTAGCAGCAGGGAAAGGTATGATGGGTACTGTGTGAGTTTTAGAGTGGCACGGTGGTGATAAGGCCTAGACTGGCCTCAAATGAAAACTGTTGAATGTTAATTATCTTTTTTAGGGATAAAACAGTTTGTTAGTTTGCTATGTTCATGTTTCAATGTAGTATTGGATATTGGCCTGTCACTGTCATTAACCACAAATACAACCAGTCAGTCTTGAATCTTGATAAACACTGTGCGCCAATTTTGAATCTTTTGATTTCTGTCATATTTTCTTTCAAATTAGCTCCTAACATAAAGTACAGCTGAGGCTGATGGGAAAGTCATTAGTTGTGTAGGTATTTGGTCATAAACCAAAGTATGAGAGAATCTAAACATTTGATCTGATGACGGTGCTAGATGAAAATGTAAGTGATCGTCAACATTATTACAGTCAATCCTGAAGGGAATATGAATGTGTGTAGAAAATCTCATGACACTGTATCCAAACGTAGTCATGAAAAACCACAAACCAACCTAAAAACCATATGTGAACCTGATGGAGGCATTAGAAGAAATGTCTAGCCTGGCTAAACACTAGCCTGTGTTCAAATCATTATCCATTTTTGAAGTTTGTTTAGAGGCATTTTAACTTAAGTTGTGCTTCTTTCCCCAGTTAGAGTGACTGGTAATGTTGTGTGAGGAAATGGTATTGGGGTTAAAAGGAACAGTTCAACATAATTACATTAAAAAAAAAAAAAATCTTTTTTTTTTTACTGATTTCTAGCAGTATCTATTTGCAGAAAGTTTGAGTTTTTCACAAGGTTTTGAGATATGTGTCGGAGATTTCTGCTGAATTTTCTCTGTGGGGTTAAATTATGATTAAAAAATTATATTTCAAAAATTCACAGGCCACATCTGTTTCCACAGTCACTTGATCAGTGGTTCCCAACCTTCTCCACTCGTGACCCTAAAATGAAGTCCATTTGTGATCCCTCTTCAGGGGTTGTGGACGTAAACTGTCAGCACTTCAGTCACGGAGTCAAATTTAATTCTTGGACTCTTTGAACAGGTGAAATTATGCCGTATTTCACAAGAAAAAAAGACTAAATGTGGATAAAGATTGGAAACACACATAATTTTGTGTAACAGAAACATATTTTTTTCTTTCTTATTCCTTCAATCATCCGGTGATCCCTTGTGCTTCTTACCTGAAGGCCCATTGGGGGGGTCCTGACCCCCAGGTTAGGAACAACCTCAACTGCAATTTATTTGTCAGTGTCATTACAAAGTTCACAGTTCCTGCTTTAAGTTACATTCATTTAGTCACGGTGGAATGCCAGATTTTTCCCTGGTGCATAATACTGTCTTACCTATGCCAGCGAGTTCCACGCGTTGACGTAGCTGTGAGAGATTTTAAACTGTACATTTCTAAAATTTGCATCTGTAGGTATGGGCAGATATCCTGAGTTCAGGTATCAGAAATGGTATCAGGAGAGGAAACAGCTGGATTGGTGTATCTCCAAGTTAAACCAAAACTATGGTGGTAGACGTATAAATCTAAATCTTCTATACAATTTCAGTGGACTGACATTTTAATATATGTTACCTTCTGATTTTGACAGTGAGCAGCCCAACTGCTGTCCGGATATATGACTACAGAAATGTCTAATACACTGGTATTGGCCTTAAAAATATCAGATTCAGACAAACCTTATGCCAGCCAGTCAGATGAATTTCATGATAAACTATAATAGCAGATTGTAGTCGTGTAAATGTGAACTGTCACTCCCTCTCTTTTTTTTAATCTATCAACTGCCACTGACTTTCAACAAAGAGTAAATGGACAAGAGAGAGGGCAGAGAGGTGAGCACAGGGACAAAAACTGGCGTATGACCAGTGAATCCTACACACGAGTGTGAAATATGATAGAGAGCCAAGCAAGAGCACCTGGCAGGCAGACGGACAGGTTCAGGACTTTACTAGCAATGAGAAAAATGAGCCCCATGCTGCACAAACAAAAGTTCGCTTAAGTTTCTGGCTAGTTACACTGATGGGGGGCGGACGGACGGACAGACAGACAAGGGGAAAGAACACGGTTTGTATTCAGAAAAGACAAAGAATTAAGAGGCTTCAGGTGACATCTACTGACCTTATGTGAAGGTCTTGTAGATTTTGTTGCTGCATTACTACAGTATTACAGTCCCTAAAAATATTTGTAACCAAAGGTACACCGTGTGTTCCCTGTACAAAAGCTGAAATAACAAGAATAGGTAGCCGGGTGAGGATTTGTTTATTTGCGTTGTACTCAGACTGATCAAATCGATTGAAACTGTGTTGTTGGTCAAAACATCTGTCTTGTTTTGGCCACATTTAACTGTAGCTGCCCTGCCTTCTGTCAAAACCTCAACTGCTCCTTAAGACTCTGCCGCCGCCGGGTCAGATGCTTAATCTAAGAGGATGCGTGGGTGAGTTTGGACAAGCTTCTTTCACCGCTGGATAACGAGGTATACTCAATTTAATGCTTGTAATATTAAGACTGATACATTGTGAGAATACTGTAAAGAATAGAACAATTTGTGTTAACGTTTAAATAAGCCAAATTAGAAAATACTCAAGGAGAAACTGATACACCTTGATTTTTAGACTGCCCTTAAATAGATAGTGTTAAATTGAAGCAGTAAAACTGATAAATGAAACGCTAATATGATTATTTTTGTTGTCAGAGTGGTATTATTATTGTTGTTTTCCTTATTAGTAGTGATAGCATTGACACCTTTAGGATTATGATGCTGAAAACTTTAATTGTGCATTACATTTCACTATTAAAGTCCTTTTTTATCTGACCATCAACAGTTTGGTGTTAAAAAATGTCAGCTAAGATTCAGTCTCATGAATCGCACTGATCATTTCTCCTCATGATGTTTTGTACACTACAGCGGGCCATATGGGAGCGTGGGGAGGACACTCGGGAGGCTTTGGATGAGCTTGGAGCGCCTGCAGCCATGGATCCTCCCCATACAATGGTGAGCAATGTTGGTGTCAAAATAGTAGGTGATTTACGGCATTCGTCCTCCCTGTGTGGCTGTTGGATGGAAAATGAAACTTCCCAATGTGTGTGTTTGTGCTTTGGAGGAATCTACAGTGTGTTATGAATTTAAAGTGTTCATCAGTTTATATTAAAGGATGGTTTTGTGCTCTTAACAGCAGATGAAGTGACGAAAAAAAATACAACCAAGGAATGGTTGTTTGCAAAATAAAAGTGTAATTTAATCAGTGACTTTAAACCACTGAGGATTGCAGTGCTAAATGTTGTGGCCGCACTCTGATTGGTTTGTTGTGAACACTCACCTCCCCCCCTGCTGTGTCGGGTCCAAGGAGTCATCCAAGATTAGCGCTTGTCTTTTGATTAGTGAGGCTGGAAACAATCCAGACGTTTCAATTAAGTCTGTAGTATTTAGTCCACACTGTTCATCTATGAGGGTGATTCTCGGGGCTGATCTCCTGTGTTGCATAATCTCCTTAGTGGAGTAACGGCGCTCACGGTCAGCGCAGGCATCTCTATCAACAACAGGCCAAATACTTGGTCCAGAAAATGAAAGGAAGTGTGCACTCACAGAGGACAGAGAGAAAACTGTTTAAATAGGTGAGAATTTACTGATAAATAGGCTGATTTAAAGTCCCTCATCAATAAGTTCGCTTATTGTTACTTCACTTTCACCCTCTCTATGCAGAGTGATCTATGTATGTGCAGAGTCTGACACTCTGACAGCAGCACAGCTTAATCTGAGTTTAATATGAGTGCATACGAGACGATTTTGTGACATTACAAATAGTCTGGAGGTCAATTATGGTCCAATACGCAACTTACACAAGTGTGACGTGGAAACTTGATGCCTCCAGTGCACATAGACTGAGAATGGACTTTTCAGTGTCCAGACAACCCTGTCTCCCAGAGATTATGCTTATATTAAGCTAATTTGTATGACATGTTTTGAAAGAAACATAATGGCAACCCGATTACGTTTTCTATTCACCTGTTACCAGACACCCCCATTTTTACGCACAAGCCTGAAAATAATGTACCAAAAATAAAAAGGTTACTGTTGTTCAACCCTTTCAAATTCAGTCATTGCCCTGGTCTCCTTTGAAAAGTAACTCTTACATCCAAAAAGTCAGAATGAATATAAGAGGCATAAACATAGTAGAAATTAAAGTTTGGGTTTTTTGTTTTTTTTTGCCTCACCTATGTTTTGTGTTGCCATAAAAAGGGGAATATAAGGCCGGCACTAGTATCTCTTGTGTGGCACAAAAGATGTTTGACACGTGGCGCCATAGCCACAAGGCTATCAAACAATGTGCAATTGGTCAAGGCTGGGTGAAGATTGAGTCCAGTACAGACCAAAACGCAACTAAAGTCGCGCTGCAGAGGCCAAAGTGTCCCACTGGGGGGACAGTGCATTTTAAAAGGTTAACGTAAAAATAACTTACCGAATGTATCCGTAAAATATATATCAAGACAAAAAATTGTATTCATACTAGAGTATTTTTACATGTCGTTTAACATGTCATTGAAGTGAACCATTTACAGTATACTGTATTTATGATGCTGGGTAACACATGGTTTAATGGCTTGTGAAACTCAGGCGGTAGGGCAGTTTTTTTGTGATGCCCGAGTTATCAATTTGTGACATGAATTTGAGAATTTGCTTTTCTTTTTTCTTTTCAGACATTACTGCCTTTATTTCATAGTGGCTGTAAACAAAAGACAGGAAATGAGGGGAGAGAGAGGAGGGATGACATTCAAAAAAAGTCTACTCTACACTTTGTAAAATAGCTTTGAATTTATGCTGCTCCCTCTGCCTGGAACCTTTTGCAGTCATTATAGACTTTGGTCTCTGTGAATTCAAATCACTGATGCAGAAACTGGCTGCCGAAGTTTTGATGTATTTTAGAATCTTGATGTCCAATTAACTTGGTTTTAGTTTGGTGTCTTGTGTTACGTGTCTGTAACTCATTGTCATTGCTGCCTACCTTGGCCAAGACGCATCTGAAAGGGAGATTTTCAATCTCAATGAGACTTTCCTAGTTTAATAAAGATTAAACAAAAAAAACGAGACTTAGACTGGGGACATTGCAACTAAATGGTCAGCTTTTCAAACCCTCAAGCCTCCACAACGCCCCATATAGCTATTGTTTTCAATTGTACTTTATTTTCAAGACCATAGAAGAAGTTTCCAAAAGAATTAAATAGAAATAATAATTTAGTCAAACCTGATTTTTTTTTTATTAAACATTATCAAAACTGCATCTTTGTATCTGTCTTTAAAATCTCATGACCCCATCTGGATATCAAGTGTACCCACCAGGGATCCCAAACCTGTGACTGATCACTGCTCCTGAGTTCAAGGCTCGGCTCTACTGAGAGCCATTAACACTGAATCCATATGAACGTGTGGCAGTCACGTGAGGTTTTGAATGAACACTGTGTTTTGGGCTATATGGGGGTTTTATACACTGTAGCTGCAGATGCCCTTGTATGCTCCTGATCCGACCTTGCATGTTATTTGCAATGAGAGGAGCCTTTGCCACAATATATAGGATTACTAGACTGGAATAACCAGCTGTCTTTACAACAGCGATAAGATTACTACGCTGGAATATCTAATCCGTACTTCCTGACATGCACTTTGAAATCCTGTCACCCTTAATGGATGAGCATATGGGCTTTTGAGATAGAATTACTTAGATCATGTGCACAAGATGAGTAGCTCAAAGCTTCTGCTACTGCCATCTACAGACAACAGCTTTTAGTATTTTGGAACTAGTTACTGCACGGGTTAAGAATTTACATACAAGGGGGCGACCTGACGCCTAGGGAATTTAAGACACAGACCGTGTAGTCGCAACGTCTTGTGCTCGAGTCCGGCCAGGGACCTTTGTTGCCTGTCATCCTTCCGCTCTTTACCCTCGTTCCCTGTCATCTTTCTATCGTTCCTGCCAAATAAAAGAAAAAAATGACAGAAAAACAGCCTTAAAAATACCGTACATTACAACGATCCAACAATAAAAAACGGTACCTTTGAAAAGTTTAAGTACATTTTGCTCATTTTATTTATTTATTGTTTTATTTAAAAGGGACAGTGCACATTAATGAACATTGCTGTAAATATGCTGGAGCTAACCAAAAGGCATTTTTTCATCCATGGACAAATGTTAATGGAGTTATCGAAATCATTTATAAGCATGCAGAGCAATATTAAAATGTGAAGAGACTATTGATATTAGTAAATTTAAAAAATCATACAGGAAATCATTATACATACATATATATATATA
The DNA here is from genome assembly GCF_016859285.1 of Xiphias gladius. NCBI lineage: Eukaryota > Metazoa > Chordata > Actinopteri > Istiophoriformes > Xiphiidae > Xiphias > Xiphias gladius. The sequence continues at coordinate 9,307,446 of NC_053420.1, read as the reverse complement.
TATACATACATACATACTTTTACTTAAGTAGCATTTTGAAAGTAGAAATACTTCCTTCACTAATAAAGTTCAGTCACGTCAGTGTTGCGGATATAATTGTGTTTTCTCAGCAAACGTTGCTATTCCTGCCAGGCATCCATGGCTCAAAGTCGAGCTATATAAAGGTGTGCAGTGGGTGTTTATACCTATGCAGCAACAGTATAGTTCACACACGAGCATACTGACGGAGAAAGTGCTTTGTCAACACAGTCTGTTAACGGGTAAGGTGACAATGTCATCGGGGGGAGAGCTGGTCTGGATGCAGGGAGGGAGGAGGGATGGATGATGGATCGAGGGCTGTACGGAAGGACAGAGGGAGGGACGTTATCCCTCTGGTACCCTGTCAGGACTCCTGGGACGAGTGACACTGCAGTAGCTGCAGTCCACCTCATCCTGTAATTCATATCTCACCCATTTACCTCCCCTTTCCCACTTTTACTGACACAAATTGTTTGGCAGGGGAATGGATCGATTATTTACCCTCTCTGTCTGACCTGCGCAGTCTACGTCTCGTCCCCTCCACTGTCCATCTTCCTGTCTCTCTTTCCTTGCGGCAAATCTTATTATGAAGTGTTTAAGTGACAGGTCGTGCCTCAGCTGACTGTGTTCTCAATGACATATCCAGGACGGTGCAGGATCACACGAGAAAAAGATCCCCATACTGTACATCGAGGATGTTGGGACAGTGCGATGTTTGTGCTTGCACATGCAGGACCTTGTGTGTCCCTCTACTCAATACTCTATATGGATTGGCATTCCTGAACGTATATCAAACAAACATGCCAAGTTTATATTCATGAATGCACATTTGCATGATGTTCCCGTGAGCACACACAATGAGAGTCCGGGAGATGACGGCGCGTGACGATGTATAGCAAAGCATATCCTGTGAAGACTTAAAAAGGTTTTCTGTGACCTTGAAGCCGTGTGCCCGTGCCTGCAGTGGTGCTGCGTGCGCCGCAATGTTACAGGGTACTAGCAGAGAGCCAACCCCCGGGTGCAGCAGGACGAGAGTGAGATGAGGGAATGATTTCTGACTTCAGCTAACTGGTTCTCTGTCAGGTAACACAATATTCAGCCCCCGTTGCCAAATTGGCCGCCCTTCTGACAAAGTACAAGATTAACTTTGATTGAAGTTTTTGTTCCTCGAGAGATTTCAGCAGACCTAGGAAAAAAAGTGTAGCCTTTCTTTAATTTGAATTTTACCTTTTAATTAGCCTTGTCATATTTTTTCAAAGCCACAGAGCTACTTTATTAATCTGACAAACTTTCAATAGCTGGCAGGTGCAAAGGTGCTGGAGCTGGCAGGGACAACAAAAATGAGAAACCACTTACACATCTGCAGGATTTTCTTGAAATTGCTGTTTTTACTCTCAACCCTATTACAAATCTATATATAACACCTCTTGGGGAAATGTGTTCCAAGAATAAATTACCTCAGTGAAGCATTTGAGTATTTCAATAAATTTGGCCGTAGTCCTTCCTAATTCTTGTTTTTCCAAAGAGGAACTGGCATATGTTCATAGATTTGCATCACGACCACCAGGCAGGACTATTACAAATTGAAAAGAAATGTTGTCTGGAGATGTTTGGAAAGATTTGGAAAACATTTGTGACAGTTTCAATATGACTAGACTTTCATAGAATAGTGGTGTCAGATGAAACGAGCTCACGTCAGCATGTATTACTAAGGTTGTAAAAAGGAGAAAGCTGAATCTCCCAGGCAGATGTGCACTGCTGCAGGTATGGAAAGCGATGACAAGTGCTGTAACGGGGGAAGAATACTGTATAATCCCCAAGGTGAGGGTGGATTGGATGATCCTGCATGTGGATGCTTACTCTGCAGGAGAGGGGGGAAAGAGCGGGTCCCCACTCTCCCTTCGCCACGTCAAACAGCAATTGGCTCTTGGAGAGTAAATCTCCTATCAGAGAGTTACCTATAACGTCTTCACTTATCCCACTGACAGAGGAGGGAGCAAGGAGAACAAAGCCAGGTGACCCCCACATTCAAAACACAGTAGGTTGCATGCATGTGTGTGTGTGTTTGTGTTTGTCGATGTTTGTGTGTGGGCACGTGTATGTTTGTGAGTGTGTGTGGGTACCTCTGGCATCTCTGGTTTCGTATAGGGTATCGCATTACCCAATGGGAGCTTTAATAGAGCAAGAGACAGTCTTGATTGTGAGTCTGAATGAGGGAGAGGGTGAAGGGAGGAAGGGGGAGCAGAGCGCAGCTGCCAGGCAGGGGAGGTAGAGAGGGCACGACAACTTCTGCAGAGCCGGGGACACGGGTGAGTGGTTCGGACATCTGTACGCAGCTGGATCTAAACTTCGCACTTTTTAATTAAGTGTATATTTGCACGTATTCGTGGGGATTCAAATGTTCTGATCTAATAATGGTGGTGATGTAGCTGAACCTGTAGTCTTTTTCAATGTCAGCTCAATGTGAGGAAAGGCAAAGTTAACGCAGTGGTAAGATTTTAGCGGCAATAAGTTGCTTTTAGAAACAGTTAAGTGTCTAAGATGCAAGGATGTGAACCTAGCTACACTTTTCCGTCGTCATTTCTCTTGGACTCGGTAACCCCCCCTTTGCTGACATGGCACAATCAATGCACTTGTTTTTTTTTTGCATAAGCCGTATCATGATATCCTCACATAAGAAGATTCAATTCTATATCCTGGACTGCTACCTTATCTGCCACAATGCAAGTGGAAATAGAGTCAGATGAGTATCTCTGAGCATGGATGGCCCCCGGTGTCAAGTGGACAGAGAGGTTGCAACTTAAAAGTAGATGTCGGGATTTGGTTACCTGCCCAAACCAGACAAATAGAGTTATAAACGGCTACTTAGAGATAAAGTAAACATTATGCTGACAGACTATCCCGAACAGGATTTGGTGGATTACCGTAGTCAGTAGTTAGAAACTGACAAACATTTAAATATCGAGAGGAATAAATGTGTTTTGGGTTTTCACGATTGTCTGCTTTCAGTCATAAGTGAATGCTCAGATGTTTTTCCATAAGGAAATGAAATATGTGCACATGAGCAGTAATAATACTGTCCATACTCATTGTAAGCACTTTCACAGCTGAACTTGCAGACTTTGTGTTTTCATTTAAGTCATGAGAGAGAATTGAGGAAAAAAAAAAAACTGCAAGTCAAGTATCAGATGGCAGGTTCTCTGCTGATGCAAACAGGAGCTGACAGAATCTCTTTACCAACAAAACTGTATTGCACCATTTAACAAAATATAAGACAACTTTGCTTTTCCCCTCTTTCACAGATTACACAGAGGGTTGAATCCAAAAGTAGCATACAGCTGCCTGAATGACAACCAGGAGGAGAGACGCCCTGCCAGGATCTTCGGCGTGGCACTGCTGGTGGTGTCTCCTCTGTCTCCTGCACTCGAAACACAGTGGTAGAGGGAGCTGTGGGTAGTGACAAGACAGGCAATGGAGGTGCCTCTTGTTAATTTTGAGAACATGGATGATGTCGGGATCAACCTGGGTGATCCGAGTGATTCTGGATACCCGACTTCACCCACCTCAGAGGCCCCTGATCAGAATCTGTTAACCCACCGCCTGACTTCTCCTCCCCAGTCGCCACACAAAGGACGACATCGGCATCAGTCTGGTCAAGAGGGGTTGTCACCGTCCTCCCCCCAGACTCTGACCACAAAAGCGAACTCCAGCAGTGGAAGCCTGATCTCAAATCTGAAGCTCCTGATCAACAGCGAGTCTCCCGCTGACAGCGTCTTCAGTAAAATGGCGAAGGATTGCTATGAGAATGAAGATTTGTTTGAAAGACATTGCATGGAAGAAAAAGATGAGAAAGTTGTCATCAATATTTCAGGCCTGATGTTCGAGACCCAGCTCAGCACCCTGAATAAGTTTCCAGAGACACTGCTTGGTGACCCCATGAAGCGGATAAGCTATTTCGACCCAATGAGAAACGAGTACTTTTTTGACAGAAACCGCCCGTCCTTTGATGGGATTCTGTATTACTACCAATCCGGGGGGAGAATCCGCAGACCAGCCAATGTTCCCTTAGATGTTTTTGCTAATGAAATCATTTTCTACGAGTTGGGTCATGAAGCGATGGAGCAGTTCCGTGAAGACGAAGGGTTCATTAAGGAGCCAGAGGTCCTTTTGCCCACCAACGAACTGCAACGGCAGTTCTGGCTCTTGTTTGAATACCCAGAGAGCTCCAGTGCAGCCAGATCTGTAGCCCTGGTTTCTGTGTTTGTCATCGTCATTTCCATCTTCATCTTCTGCCTGGAGACTCTGCCAGAGTTCAGGGAGGACAATGACTTTATCCCAGGTTTAACTCACATTATCAATGGCACCCAAGACAGTTCTGCCCCTCATCCCGCCACTAAAGACCTCGTGGCTTACATCACAGACCCCTTTTTTATTGTGGAGACTATTTGCATCATTTGGTTCTGCTTTGAAGTCGGTGTCCGCTTTGTGGTGTGCCCCAGCAAGAGTGATTTCTTCAATAACATCATGAATATTATTGACATAGTCTCTATAATTCCCTACTTTGTAACCCTGGGCACAGAGCTGGCTACAACCCCTGACGATGATGTGAACTCTAGTCAGAACATGTCCCTGGCAATCCTAAGAATCATCCGACTAGTGAGAGTTTTCAGAATTTTTAAGCTCTCCCGACACTCAAAAGGCCTTCAGATCTTGGGTCAGACCTTGAAAGCCAGTATGAGGGAACTGGGACTGCTCATTTTCTTCCTTTTTATAGGGGTCATCCTGTTCTCAAGTGCCATCTACTTTGCAGAAGTGGATGAGCCCCAGACGCAGTTTGTCAGCATCCCTGATGGCTTCTGGTGGGCTGTGGTGACAATGACCACTGTGGGATACGGAGACATGTGCCCCATTACCATGGGAGGCAAAATGGTCGGCACTCTCTGTGCCATTGCTGGTGTCCTGACCATTGCCTTGCCTGTCCCAGTCATCGTCTCCAACTTTAACTATTTTTACCACCGAGAGACTGAGCAGGAGGAGAAACAGATGATGGATGCAGCAGCAGAGGCTGCCCAGAAAATGTCAGCAGCTAACAAGTATGAAAGCACACCTTCACTAAACAAAAGTAACGGCACCTGGCAGAATGAGAAGAATGGCATGCACTGAGAGAGAAACTAAAGTGTTTATTTATATCCAGGGCACGGGAAATACACAGACAAATCAAATATGTCTGTTAGTCAGATAACATTGTTGATAACAGTTTATCTTTCTCACTATTTTGTATTCCAAACAAGGTAGCATTTGTGCATATTATTACAGTATTAATAGGCACTATGTGGTGGTGAGACAGCCTTTACATAAGTTTGTCTGTCTGCTTGTGGATGTGTCAAAGTGCAATTAACACAACTCAGCAACTACAATGTCAGTTAACCTTGACGAGAAGATCTGAAAGGTGTAATTATCTTTCGTGCAATTTGAAGAAAAAAGTGATGGCTCATTTGTACTATAGACAAATGTTTCACCTTGAAAACCAAGTAAATATAGACGTGAAAGGCTAGGTAAGTTTTAAAATATTCTTCTGGTTTGTAACAGTGTAAGTTTATCCCACAAAAGAAAAGAAATCAAAAACGGTTTTGATAATCGTAGCATTTAAAGCTGCATATATACTCGGAGCTCATATTACACTGTTTACACTTCGTCATATTCAGCAAAGTCTAGATAGATCTTGGCATGATTTTCAAGGACAGGTAAACGAGTCCAGTGTTGGGCAAGAGGCCGTCAGCGCATACATGGTCTTATCGGCAAGCCTGTAGTTGTGAATGGTCAGCCGGCAGCACTTCTCCATATGACACAGTTTAACAATATCTCTGTGATGAATAGTGGCACTTTAGCAAATCTGCTATTAATCTTGTAGAAACAGTAGGCTACAAAATATAAATTAAGCCATGGAACTGCTTCACATTCACCGTATTATAGTACAAGCTGTAGTTGCATGCAACATTTTCAGTTATTAAGTCACAGGTTATTTTGTCTACATTGTTTCATTTCATATTATTCAGCATTTTGCACCAGATTATGCAAATTTGGCTGGATATGCTCTAACGTGTCATTATAATGTGAATTTACCCTTTACAAACCATATCAATTCATTGCACTGCATTGAGAGTTTTTTTCAACACATCTCTTAAGCACTCTTGGAGCTTTGCACCATCAGCTGTTGACAGGGAAAACACATTTACGTTTCTCCGTTTTGCCTTTGTTCTATCATTTGAATTGCATGGAATAGTGTGCCGAAATGAGGTTTAACTCTTTTGAGCAATAACTGAAGTTTGACATATTTATTGTAGCTAAATATATTACAGTATTTTAATCATATAGTGATGATCATTATATCCGATGTGATAGGGAAAGCCAATACTTCAGCCGGATTTGTGAAATTATGACAACAGATGATGGCATTTGTGTCTCATTTGGAAATATGAATCGGTCCTATATACTTTATGCATGCCACATTTTCAGTCTTGAAAATGTATGTGAGTTTATTATACAGATAAATACAGCTTGTATTGAAACGGCAATGGATGTATTTGTAACTCAACGAATGCCTTTCTAATAATCCTACAATATGCAATAATGATGACATGTGGGTGGAGAACAAATATGTTGCATTTTTCACTCATGGACGAAGCAATACCTTTATTAAAAATGAAATGCAATAAGGTGGCATCAGCAAGTCACGTGGGTACTCAGCACTTTACTATGTTATGAAGCACTTAATATTTGAGGACTGTTACTGTATGTGTCAACATTGTACAGTATACAGTGTCATAATTTGCTATGTTTTATTTATCCTGTAAAGAGTGCCTTTCATTAAACATGTATCCTAACTGTGTGAAGTTTCCCTCGGAAGATTTGATCTGGAGGGAGGATGGAATTTCTGGGATCAATTGTACGTGTGACATTACGACATCAAGCAAATTTAAAGTTATTCAACTTTTTTCCCCCTGTGTTCAATAACAATAGTAATGAATGGAGGTGTAAGTGTCAGCGTACGGCTTCAGGGCTGAATACTCATTATCAGCTCATGTTAGCTGTTATTAACGCCTTCTCACTGCTGGTTCTCAGTACTGAATATTATGATGGCATCCCTCTCCCTCTCTCTCCCTCTCGGTCTCTCCATCTATCTCTCTATCCAAAAATGTTCCCCCTGCGAGTCCTGCCTAAGACTGTGTTACATCACGAGACGGAAAAAGATCCAGTTTTTTTTTTTTTAAACATATATGCAACAGACGGACATACTGAGGAGGTTTTGCTGCTGTCTGGGATATTCATCAAAAAAGTGGAATAAAAGCATAATTAGCTTCCTCTGTCTATTGGCACACTTCACTAGACAGGGAAATTCTAGTGCTGCGTGCTCGACAATCTCTTTGACTGGCATTGCTTCAAAAGCAAAAGCATCAAATTAAATATTCAGACCGGATGAATCATTTATAAGATTATCTATCTTGGCCTCCAATGCTCGGAACTGGCTGTTTCACTTGATGCTCTACTGTCCCCATGCAGTCAACATCAAAGACAAGTTCTCGGTCAATATGTTAAATCATTACGTCTTGTTTGAAGGGTGTGCATTTGCATGCGTGTTGCTTGTGACTTTAGATTTTCTGAGCCGATTCCTCCCTCATCGAGATGAAGCTGTTGAAGTTGTTTTCTGCCGAAAACATACGAGATGTGTTTTTGCAGTCTGTTCAGAGGCGTGTTAATCCAATCGCTACTTAATGGTCAGGTCCTGCTGATCCCGGATCGTACAGTGATATCCCAAAGATGAGGCCTGATAGCATCTTAGACTTTAACAGACAGGTGACTCTGGCAAGGTCAAAGCCAATGTGAGTGTGTCATTAATAATTCATTGTGTGTTCAACAAAGAGATCACATCCATCCTGCCTTTGCCCCCCCCCCCCAAGAAATCCATTCACAGACCAGCACATAGTCCAATCACTGTGACACAGCAGACTCTCCTGCAGCCCTTAATGGATCTAAAAATATCACCGTCGCATGACTCCGTTCTTCCCTTTACTCTCTAAGTCACAAGCCGTGTCCCACTGCTTCAAGGGACGGATCTCGCGCGAAAGCTCAGTGAGTCTCATATCAGTAGATTGGGTTACTGTTTTGTCAGCAGACATGTTACAAGCCAATATCGGAGCTGCACAGACAGCAGCCTGCGCACTGGAGTTCACGCCCTCCAGAGGGCAAAGTCACTTGGAACCGGGCGGCTTGTGTTTGCGTTGAATCCCTCCAAAGTCTCCGGTTTCTTTGAGTGACGGTAACACTCCTGGATGCAGGGCAGAGCACACAGAGGCATCAGGCCGGTTCACCGCTGCAGTGACCTTGCTCTTACGTTCCCGAACAGAGTGCGAACACAGGGCTGCTTTGGAGCACGGCAGGTGTAACACTGAGTGGCAAAGCAATCCTCGTGGGTACGATATTGATTTAAGTTCGGCCGCGCTCACCTACAGTTGACAGTGATCCTGTCAACTGTAGGCGACAGGATCACTGACTTTGCTGACCAGGAATGTCGAGACACGGCTTTTGCGTTACTTTTATAACGTTTTTATTGACTACAGGGCATTAAAATACAATACATTACAGCAAATTTTCGGCACGAGACCAACTAATCATGCGAGGTGCTCCATCCGCTGTCTCAGCACCAAAGAGGGTGAAGGACGGACATGTGGACGCACCCAGCTTTTTACTGGGAGTGATGGAGGCTCAGGCATCCTGACACAGTGTGATAACACACTCCTCCTCATGTTTTGGAATTCATTTCCGTTTATCATTTCTAGTTTGTTCGCTCCACCCGCACTGGAAACCCCTGATGTCATTAAGGTATCACTTCACTGCTGTTTCAACTTTCAAGACAACACATGTATCAATTTGAATATATCTTGAGCTATTACCTGGGTAAAACTTAAATAGTAAATTTGTCTTTTTCCTTACTTACTCCTTTAATCGATCATGCTGGTGGTATTACTATTTTTCCTACTATAAACAAATCCCATGGAAAAACCAAAACCAACAATAAATTGATCCTACAAACAAGAATTTCCCATGTAGCCAAAGCCTGATGTACCTTATTTCTCTGTGCCGTAGAGCTACTTTTTTTTTTTTCTTCAGAAAATTAACACACCAATGAGCCACACTGTCGTGCTGGATGACACGCTGTAGCTTATTTTGATTTGATCTCACATACGCCGTCCTGCTCATCAGAGCATCAAGTGTGTCCTAATCCACTGCACCGTTTACTCCTGTTTGAGTAACGTTTGCTAAAACCATGCAGTGCCCACCCATTTAAGGAAATTACAGAGCCTTTTTTTTAAAAAAAATAGTGTATGCATTTGTGACCTGGTTTAAAAGATTTGCGTCTTCCGCAGAAATCAGTGAGCATGAAGCTGAGAGCCACACACATGCTTGAAAAGTGGGAAACCGCTGACAGCCGGACTAACGCATTGTTGTTTTTGGTTTTTTTTTTCCATGAGATTTGTTGCCAATAACAGAAGTATAGAATATTGCCATTGCCATTACAAGTGCAGTACTAGTTTTTCACGTGTTTCCCGGAAATATAACACAATGTTACACATTAGCAGATTCTGTCTTATGTTCTCCTTTTAGTGATATGACAAGAAACTCCTGTGATGAGAGTTTGTGGCAGAGGGACTTCTTCAATAATTCAAGTGACATTTTGGTCTACTTTAATAATTGAGTGACTTAAAGAAATGTTTGTGATGACCAGCTGTCAATATATCAAATGGGCCATTGTAATTAATATCAAAGTAAATCAACTAAGCATTTAGGGTATATTGTCTGCACAGATAATTAATAATTCTGAATGTAGACATTTAGGGAGACTTTAAAGTCTCCAGAATGTGTTTAAATATGTTTTGTTTGCTCACCTCTGCTCTGCCTGGGTGAAGTAATTCCCATCTATTGTTATAAGACCGGAGAGGGGAGTCCCTAGACGGGAGAGGGCGAGTAATGATTCACAGAGATAAAGATTTACGACAGGTAACTGCAAGCTGACTGCTCCGCTGCAGTGTGTCAGCCCCGGAGGTCAATCACCAGTCCTTGTGGGACGAAACGTGACTCTCACATTTGTCCTGCTTAGCAGCCATGGAAAAATGAAGAAGATGACCTAACGTGTCACCGGGGATCAGACAGTGGACGACGTAGATGGCCACAGGCTGCTTTTCACATCTGGGAAAAGCCAGAAATTTTTACACCGTCTGATTAGAGAGGTGATACTATTGTGCAAAGAATACTGGTCATCCAACTCTAGTCCAACACATAGATGAATCTGGATAACACTAAACAGATAATTACATGAATTAAAAAGACTGCTACATTAACCACAGGGAAAGCTGATGAAGAGAAATTAACTCATCATGGGCATCAAAATTCTGAAATAAACTGGATTGTTATTCTGTGTAATCAAAAAAACAAAAACATTTTCTCACCAGATTACACACTCTTAATCACAAATATCATATACTATTTATTAGGTTCTGTTCATACTTTAATATCATAGTAACATATTTACATATCATAGCTGCTTTACATTCGTGAATTGTTTACTTTGTGAGCATCACAGTTGCTTGACCCTGTTGGTCTGTTACTCATGCCGTACATTAGTTTAGGTTTGTATATCCCCATATGCACTTTTGCTATTGTTGGCACTTTCTGGTTAGACGCTAGACTGCATTTCGTTGTACTGGTTGCTTACTGTGTGCAGTCACAGGCACGTTGAAGCTAATCTGTGAAGGGAGCTATTTGGAAGCGTCAGAGTGACTGGGAGATTTGAGCAGACAGAGGGGAAAGACCTACTGATATACCAGTGAGCAAGGCACTCAAGCCACAGGGCAGGCAGTGGTGGAGGAAGTATTCGGATCATTTGCATATGTCAAAGATGCAAAATATGTGTAAAAAATGAAACAGAGATGTGCTAATTACACAGAAAAATGGCCCCTGTGTGTGTTACACATTTTTATATTATATGATTGGATTATTATTACTGATGTGAACAGCAGTTTACTGTTGCAGCTGTTCGAGGTGGAATTCATTTGAACTGTTTTATATACTGTTGGGTGTTTTGATCTATAGCTCGCCTTGTGTTTTGTATGTGAAATCTTAATTTCTAAAGTAACTCCTAGCCAAAGCCTGTGATTAAATGTAATCAAGTAAAAAGTACAATCTTTTTCCCTCTAAAGATTATAGTGGAGTGTAAGCACAAAACAGCATGAAATGAAAATTTGTATTTGTCCTTAAGTAGAGGTCTTCAGCAAATGTACTTATTTACATTTCACCACTGCCTGCGGGGACATATTGTAAGTTTCGGAAATGTTTTATAACTTACGGGCATAGGATATGTTATTTTGCACCGTAGAGAAAGCAGACAGAAGTTATTTTTCAGTTTTTAGCATGGCACCCTATGGCTTTACCGTGGTACTACACAAAAGCGAACTGATGGAAGGGTCTCACTAATTTGTTTTTGTGTAAATTTGTTGGCTACTTGTTGTGAGAGAGAAGGATTGTTTTTAAGTCTCTAGAGCGATTATAAGTCTATTATCGTTTCTGCCGACCAAAAAGCCGGTAAACAGATTTTCCCTGGAAGTAGCTTTAAGCTTGGAAAAACCATCTTACTCCACACTGTTTGACAGTATCATACAGTCAAATTCTGTATCAGCTCGTATAACTTCACATGGAAATACCCTAAGTTTCTCGTGGATTGTTTTCCACCTATTTCCCCAGAGCTCAAGCGGATATATTTGGTATCTTGGGTAAACCAGTTCCACCACTGGACTGCTAACCAGCAATGTTGATTTAGGTAACAGAAAAGGTTTTTAGGTTTCCTGTAAACAAGCCCGAGAAGAGATTAGTCATGAAGTCTGATGCACCGGTCATAAAAAAAACAAACAAGCTACTATGAATGACTGGGAACTGTTTTACATTGATCGCTTCCTGGAAATCTTTCACAGTGTTTTACCCAGGCTCTGTATCAGGCCAATCCCAACTCGTGCATGTCTGTAAACTGCAAAGAGTGGAGTGGGGGGGTAGCAAATACAAAATCTGGGGAAAACTGTGTGAGGTGAAGACATAACAGCCTGGTCCGTTCACTGGTACGCGGCGTGTGGTAAATGATTAACAACATTACAAAAGTAAAAGCACTGATGAATTGATGTGGCTCATTACAATATATATATATATACCAGCTGATTAGCGTTGCAGCAGCCAGCGAAAACATAAACCACTCAAGGAATCACGAATGAGAGGAGGACGCTGAGAGATGCACGAAAACCCCGAAGCCACTGATAATAAACCATCACAGTAAAATCTGTCACTATGTCCTGAACTAAAAGCTGGTGTCATGTTCTATGTCCAGTGTGCATTGAAAACCCTCTGTACCCATCTACCCATCTACCCGTCTATCTATCTAAACACGATATCTGTGGTACCACCCTACAAAGTGGCTTGAGACCAACCTCCTCCTACTCTTTATTGGGTTTTTTTTTTTTTTTAAAGAGTTTTTCAATCATTTGCAGTACCCTATACCCTGCAGCCCTTCCACCCAGTCCCGCTTCTTATCAAGGGCGGCCTCTGACAGGAAAAGAAGCCGAGCCACGGTGAAAACTCGACGCGGAACCGAGAGCGAAACCGTAAACAAGCGCCCCTTTCCGCGAGGGACGCAGGTGATGTTTTTCCCCCCGCCCACGCCTCCTCAGGTGGAGATGACGGCGGGCGGCGGCAGCTGAGGGCGGAAGGTGGGACGTGTCCGAACGTGGCGGAGGTACGTGGGCCGGCGCGCGCACGTCGGGGTGTGCGGAGCCGACTTATTTTTAAGGCGGCCAGCGGCGAGACACGCACATTCGGTGACTTCCCGAAAACTCCCGCGGACCGGTGAAGGCGACCAGGTGAGTCCGCGGATGCAGTGACCATACTCTGGCACCGAATAACCACCAGCTACAGACATTTCCTCCTCTTCTTCTTCTTCTTCTTCTTCCTCTTCCTCTTCTTCTTCTTCTTCTTCTTCGTATTCTTCTTCTTCTTCTTGTTTTACGGATCTTCCTATTCCTCCGACATTGTACAGTTTTTGAAAACGTTTCGACATTTCTGCAGCTAAAGAAAAAGAAAAATCCACAGACTTGCAATAGAATAGAATGAAAGAGAATAAGGGCTCTCTGGTCCACTTAATAAACCTTTGTAACTATATGTAATTTAAAGCTCGGGCGATCTTCTATTCATCGATAAGACAATGGACAGAAAAAACGCAGAAACTTTTGGTTTCCTGCTTCTCAAATGGGCTTTCTCTGTGATAGTAATTTGAATAGCTTTGGGTTTGTGACCGTTGGTCAGGCAAACAAGCAATTTGAATAGTTCAACACGGGCTTTGGACAATTGTGATGGATGTTTTTCGCTGTTTTCTGGCATTTAATGGATTAAATTAAGTAACAGGAAAGTAACTGGCAGATCCACTGATAATGGAAATAAGAGTCAGTTGCATCTGGATGGAGTTTAGGGCTTCAGCTAATGGTTATTTTCATCATTGATTAACTGACTAATCTTTTGGCCCAGAGATATTTCCAGTTTATTATCACATAAGACAGTAAAAGCAGCAAATCCTCACAAGTGAGAAGCTGGGACTAAGCATTGTTTGGCAATTTTGCTTGAAAAAGTTTCTGTTGATCGACTAATCAAGTAATCAATAAACTGTTTAAACTCTAAAGGCGTCCCTGAAGAAGCTCATTGTTTGCGCAAGTAAAGTAAAGCACAAGTGATTTCTGGGTGAAAGTGGCAGAGGTTCAATGCAGAAGAATCTAATAACCTGTTGTATGTGTGATGTTGTTTTCTTTTTCTCATATCCATCCCAGAATGGAAATGCAGACGGAAAAACAAAGGCCCAATAACGGCCAGTTGATTTCGGTGCCTCACAAGGATACAATCCGTCTGCTGGAGGTTTACGTCAAGCGCAGCCTCAGCCTGAACGATGGGGCTCTGGGGGAAGAGAGGTCTGGGAGGAAAGAAAAGTGGGTGACAAAAAAGCCGAGACGACATTCCAGTGACCCTTCCCTTCACCTGGCCGAGGGATTGGACGACAGGGAAACTGGTGTATTTTCTGCGTTCGAACCTCCCGCAAATCAGCCTGAAACATGTCCTGAGGAATCAGAGAAGCCGGCCAAAAAATCAAGGAAGAACAAGAAACAGTCATTTTGGAAAGATATATTAAGCTTTTTCTCTCGCAAGAGTAATGAGGACAAAGATGAAGAGCAGGCCAGTCCTTCAGAGACGCCAAAGGACTCCACGGCAGAAGTGGCCTCTGATGCTGCCACCGCCTGCCTGCCCGCAACTCCAGTCACTTCGCAAAAGAAGAAGTCCATGAGAAGAAAGTCCTTAAAAAGAAGATTCTCCAAAAGGCGGCTGTCTCTGATAAAACCAAACAAACCCGGTAAAGATCTCATCCCTGCTGACATCACTGATATTGAAGGTAAATTTGGGGATTGAACCTCACTGGGTAAATAAATCTGGGTCACGTGACTGTTGTAATAATACTCTCAATGCTTCCTTTGCTTTGCAGCTGTTATCAGGGTGGAACCGACATACTCGTACTATGAGAAAGTGTCAGAGGAAATGGAAAAAATTGTCCACGAGGTCAAAGAAAACGAGGAAGTTAAACGTCTCTCAGATGGTAGGAACCAGTTACTCTTTACGCTCATTGATCCACAATTAAAGTGTGAAAAAATGTCAAATGCATGGCAGCTTTTAAACACTGCAAAGTAGCAGTTAATGGCAGAAAACGGTGTTTTACTGCTAAATTTAGTTTGTGAAAGTTTTGTTCACTTTGTGAATTTCCAGAATGTATTACTTCATCATGTCTTCTCCTTGTTGTGCATCTTTGTATCTTACACATTATTCTCCTCAAAAATGAGTTTCATAACCACTCCGTATTTAATCCCTATAACTGTGCATTACAAAAACAGATTCTGGTATCGTGAGTCGTTCTGCACATTGATTATTATTTCCTCACGGTCTTGTTTTTGTCCCAGAGGAAGTAATCAACAGGATCATTGCTTTGACAAAGGAGCAGGGTGACGCCATAGATGACAAGGTTGGTATTCATTGCTGTCTTAGGTAAAAGAATTGAGTTGATAAAACTACAGGACAAGTGCTTTAATTGCTTCTGACATAGTCCAGCTTTTCATAAAATCGTGCGTTTGGTTAACTATTAAGGAATTAATCAGATCAATCCTGCGAGTATTTTTTAGCAAGGGTGTTTGTCGAAGCTGCCTCAGCAGTTTCAGCAGGAGGTAAAAGCACGTTCATAACCATAAAAAGTACCATAAAGTCGCATAACAGAAAGTACAAACTCCACGATCCGACTTCACGTTAAAGTGGGAAGCCACCCAGCAGATAATCAATAATGATAACAAGAAACGTTATTGGCATCTATAAATGTTTGTGCATCAGCGTTTAACAGTAAATCATTGCACCTGGGCTGAAATGACCTCAAAAACATCATCTACTTTTGGCCTTTTTCCATCGCAAAATTAATTTCACCAACAGCTGTTCTTTTTAAGCGTTTAAGCTTTTTTTTACGATTGATTTTCTACTTTTTACCACGAATGTTTGTGAGCACTACATCCCCAGGAGGTCAACGCGTACTGTAGTTACTGACGGCCTTCCTCTCCTTACCTCCCCCAGCTGAGAGATAACCCCACCCTGAGCAGCTTCTTCCAGCGGATGACGTACTCTTCCTTCCAGAAGCTGGCTGATGCCTATCTCGAAAAAGAGGCGTCGCCGAGCCAAAGTCGTCCCACCGTCCCACCGACAGCACCCGAGCTGGTCAAGCTGGCCTTTACGCTCGACTTTACAGCCAGGATAGCCGGGCTCTCCATGCAGAATTTAGGTCACATTACAGGCCTGGGGAACCGTTATCTACGGGACCGATTTGAATACCAACAGGTAAGATGCGGGCGTAAGGAAATAAAGCAGAGGAGAACACTAAACGTTAGAAGCACACAGCTTTAGTGTTTTTATATTATTTAACCCATGTATAAGCGTTCTAATTCAGTTCTCCCCAATGTTCTTTTTTATTTTTTTTTCTGGAACTATCCCTGCTCTTTGCTTTGTATAGCTGTACATAGCAATTTGAACAGTCGCGGAGAAAAACAGGCACATCGAGAGGTTTGGTTTAAAACTCCTGTTCTCGTTTGCAGGCATGTACAGATCATCCATGGTCCGACAGTGATGACTGAAACACGGCCATGCGAAAGCAACACCACTGCTCCAAGGGAAACCTTTACTGTTCATATTTTCTCAGCGCCAGATGTGGTTAAGGAGGTTTTGCAAGCACAAGTTCCCTTTTAAAAACATTTGTTTTTAAGAGCAGAAGAGCTACAACTTCTTAGTCCGTGTACAAGCTCAAAATATTTCATTTTTAAACTGAAACTGTTTGCAACACAGTGTTTACTAAAAAAAAAACTGTTGAATGGCTTTGGTAGACTTGAGTCTGTGCTTCGCATCGAAGATCAGATTGAAATGTCTTAAATCATGTTGCAGTATTTCAGAATCACATACTTCTACTTATGACACTACAAATATGATGCTCTTTTGACAAATCCAACATTGAATAAGATACTTTCTGTACATTGATTTGTGATAATAGGAAAGAGCAGTGCAATAACCTTTGAGATATAATATAGAAGCTAGACAACTCTGTGCAATATGTTTTTTACATTTCTAGGATTTAAAATGTTATTTAAAAGAAGCTCAACTAAAATGTGAAATGATTGTTGATATGAGTGCTGGCATTCATATTACATACTCAAATAAAAGATATTTAATTTAATGCAGAACCATTTTATTTTTGTCATCGTGAAACTGTTCATCACTGTCAAACTTTATTCTTTGGTAATTGCGCTCACGCGTAAATCTCTGTAACCGTGCAGCTGTTCGCAATCAATAAATAAGACGGGCCTCACTAGCGGCAGTCGCAGCCTCACGCCAGCAGGAAAACGGTCATCAGGCTCAGCCACTTTTATTCCGAGAAATCCAAATTTTCCTCCTGCACAAAGGGTGAATCTGATGGAATGAGTAGCATCGAACAGCTGCAGACTAATATGTATTTGTTTGGACTTGTTTAGGAAAGGCAAAGACTTGTGGATGGGAGTATCTCTTTTTTTGACTGTTAATGATATTGTTCGGGGTCCACAGACCTCTTGAGCTCTAAAGCAGCGTGTCCTTACCTGGGGTCAGGACCCCCAACAATAGGTTGCAACATAAATTTGAAAGCTTGCAAGACAATTTTTAAAAGATAAAAAAAAAAAAAAAAGGGAACTGGCAACAGACCAGTAGAGACAACAGCCTGCAGCAGGGGAACGTATTTTTAAAAAGTACATTCCTGCAACACCTTAGACTGAAATGAACATGTCATGACTGCTGCAACCACATGCGCAGTTCGGGTTAATCAGTTCAGTGTTTTGTAATAAATCGTGTACACGGGGAAACACGAAGGAAAAATGCCTCGACATCAATTACGAATGTGCTCATGGTGTGTTCATGTAGACATTATTGACAGCATCTATAATAGACTGCCAGCACAGAGGCTGCCAGGAAATAATGAGATGGAATGTGACAGTCTGTCAGTTGTATGGGTAAAGCATTCAGTGATGGCTCTCACCTGTGGAACAGGTTCCCCTGCAGGTGGGAGACCTTTCCAACAAAACAGACGACTGCCCAAATGTCCTGCCAGAGCTAATAGGCTCACATGGGGATTCTAGCGCAGCACTATGCTATGCAACACATGCGCTCATTTAATACCCTAGAGAAGGGGTTTGCAGAGGCAAGTAGAGGAAAAGATGATGGAAGGAACCACTCTGTGAACACAGCAGTCCTAGTGCCACACGGGAGTCATGCTGTAAATCTACTTGGCGTTAATGCAAATCATGAAGTGAAATAATTTCATAAACGTTAATGTCTCAATTCTTTAAGTTCCGATAAGTTTTTTTTGTTTGTTTCTTTTTTTCTTAGTAAAGTATAAAGTTCATCTTACTTAACTTGTTGACCCAAGATCAGATGATGTATCAGGTAAGACAAACAGGCAGGTAGTAGAAAAATCTAGGTCACTTTTCTTCCAAGGATTACTTAACAGTGTTGAGCTCAGTGACTTAAACATGCTGTTGCACGATCAAAGCTGTGTAACAATTGAATTGCAAAAGATGGAACTGTGATGTGACTGATGACTCAAATCTCATACACACGCTAGGACACTAGAGCTTTTTCCACAGCAGTCTTGGCTCAGACCACGGAAAGCACAGGAGTAATGACAGCTCTGTGGCACTGTGGTGTCTCTGCACGCACGGCAAACATTACTAAAGTTGTTATTTAAACCTGTTTGGCAAGCTAAACCTTTTACCTACATCCATTGTGGGGAAACTTTACCATCTGCGTGACATCTTCTCCTTTTAATTTGGAAGTTGTAACTTGTTCACAAGTTTGCCAGTAACCCGACCAAAGACATTTTAACTACAGTCTGTCTTTGCAGGGCCAGAAATAATGTGAAGTGCGTGAACTGCCTGACCAAACACCACTGAAAAATTACAAATACATGAAATAACTAAGGCTGTCAGTCATTTGTTGAGTGAAAGCAGGTTCCAAAGCCGTTTTTGGTGGTGTGGCTACCCTTGTGTTTGGATCATTTCTTGTTCCTTTAAGCCTGTGCCATCATGTGGTCTCAGTTATCTGGACGACGGCAGCAGGACAGACTGACCACATGCAGGGTCTGGATTGCCTAATGATGACGGGTTGCCCAGTCTTGATTATTTTTAGCAGGCAACAAAGTAGCTTGCAACATCAAGACCTGAAAGCCAGACAATGTATTTCTACAACACTTAATGGTAATGTCTTTGGGAGTAATTACCTGTGCACAGTCATAATTTGTAGGATCAATTTTAAACCAATTAAAGAACAAAAAGAAAAAATGATGTGTAAACCTTTTACATTTTTATTGCTTTTTAAACACGAAGAAGGCAGATTAATCAAAGAGTCCAAAGCCCATATCTTCGTCTGACTCCTCTGATTCCTCTTTCTTCTCTTCCTTTTTTTCTTCCACTGGAAACGAGACAGATAAAGACAACAGTCAATACAACAGACAAATGTTAGAAAGAATCTTCAGCACTGATATTCGACTGTAAGTTAAGAATGAGGGGGCTATATACACGTACCAGCAGCAGGCGCAGCCCCAGCTCCGGCGGCCCCAGCAGCAGCAGCAGCAGGAGCCGCCACAGCACTACCTGCTGGTACAGAGGCTAACTTCGAGAGGCCTGTAAGAAACACAATTTTTGGTCATCTTCCATGCACATCATACTGAAATCTATAGTTGTGTTCCTTCAGGGACCTTTACCTGAGTTCATGACTTCATTGATGTCTTTTCCATTCAGCTCACTAATGACCTGCAGAGAAATATATAAGATTTAATGTCAGACACAGAGCGTTTTCACTGGAAAAGAATTTGAACAGCTTTTGGAACTGCATAATATACTGCTGTTAAATTGCAAACCTTGTTTAAGCGTTCGTCATCTGCCTCAATTCCCACGCTGCCCAAGATGGCCTTGATGTCCTTTGCAGAGGGGCTGGTGTTTCCACCGAGCACAGCCAGGAGGTAAGCGGCCACGTAACGCATTCTGTATCGACAGATGAAGACACAAAATGACACGTGAACAGTGTGTGTGCAACTTTACAGGATATGCAACACTGATGCCAAGTCTGGGAAAGTAGTAGAATAGAATTACACTTACATTAAATACACCACGTCTATACTTAGAGGCTTTCATGTGTTAAACCTGCTGGAACCTTGCTATCCATCCTTTTGTTTTGTTTTTTTTTTTTTTAAATGTGGGTTAAAATGCACCACAAATAACTAAAGAAGTCCTTGCTTGCTTTGGCTGAGTCTACTGACACCTTAAATAGCTAATTTCATCATTCAGAGTTCAAAAGTTATTTTGCAGGCTAAATTGTCAAACACACCCTAGTTCTTGCTTTTCAAATCATCATTAGCCAGATGAGGATTTTCTACTTTCCTCCTTTTTATGATTTTAATAAATATTTCTGGAACAATTAAACAATTAAGGAAAAAAACAAAAACAAAACACTAAACCGTTGCTGCTTACAGCTGCTTCTAAAATGCGAGGACTTTATGCCTTTGTTATATATAGTAAACAGAATGACCTTTTTTTTCTAATTTATGGAGTTTCACTGACAATAAAATTAATAAAGAAGACAATCTTTAGTTGCAGCCCTAGTCTTGTTAGTTGCTGGGGCTGCAAGTAACGATTATTTTCATTCTCAATTAATCTGTTGATTGTTTTCTCAATTAATGATTTGGTCTACAAAATGCACAAAAAACAACAACAGATTCACATACGACTGAGTCACACTGCTTGTTTTGTCTGAGAAACAGTCCACAAAACAAAAATATTCAACAATTTCATATATCCATAATATAACATTATATGGAGATTATTTTATTTACAGTTAATTTCAGCTCTAATTGTGGTATCGAGAGTGATAGGTGACATAATCATTTTGGACCTAGTACTGTATGATTCTTGTATTCCTGAAGATAACTAGTACAAACTCCTGTATCCTCCAAAGAACTCAAACGCAACAGTATCCTGTCCTTCACCAATATGCCAGCCATTTTTAAAGCCTGGGTTCACCGCTAGGTGGCTGACGTGCTCGCTTCCCCCACCTGGTAGGTTTATTTTTAACCCTACCTATCACGATAACGGTACGTACGTGAAGTAAACACCGTTAAACATACAGAACTCAGGCAGAAAAATAACAGTAGCTGCTTCGAATTACTGTATATATTGCGGCACTCTTACGACAAGCGAGCAAATCTGCTTGGGAGGAGCCGACTTTGAGGTTTGGCTTAGCTAACGTTAGCGTCGCTTGTCCCTATCCTAAAACGATGTTAAACTTCAATCTGACACGGACAAGAAGCCAAGAATAAAAAGGCGTGTTAGAGTTTGTATTTCACTGTCAGCAGCTGCTGTGGCAGCCTCTGCCGCAGTCTTAGGCCGTGATAACTGTGACACGCGTTTTTCGGGGCTAACGGAGGCAGCATGGCGCCCAGTGGGGTTTTTTTTTTCCGCCTGTCTTCCACTGGAGCCGAGATTCTACTCCGGCAGCGCCACATTTATCCGTTGTTATTAGCACCCGTGCAGCACATGTCACATTAAAAACACTGCGACACGCCGGCTAATCGACGCACAAGTGGTTTAAGATAGCGAAAGTCTGACTTACTTTTAAGTCTAAACAGACACGAAACGTCGGTCACGCCAGGAAATCCGGGAGAAGGAAGGGGCGGGACCGGACCGTGTGGAGGAAGGGAGGGCGTCGATTCCATTGGTCCGTTTGGATGCTAGACACCTACGTCAGCGTTTTCCAATAAACAAACTAGGTTTGTTTGTTTTTTTTTTCTACATAATAACACCTACAGCTAATACACACCTCAGGTTTGTTTTTCTTCATCTTTATACTATGTTAATATAATTAACTCACAACTTACCTTAATTAGTTTATGTGTGAAATTTCTATTTCATGTCAACACGGTGTCATTGTTGTTAATGTGTTGATTTGAATAAAATTCTGTAAGATTGGTGGATCAATATCCAGCAGATCATTTTCAAAGTCCTAAACAAGAAGGTGCAAATCTCTGCAAAACTGGCTATTTTTGGCTCAACCACTGAACTTCAGGGCTCCTATTTCTCCTCCTTTGAAAGAAGATGGATTATTTTAGGTTTTACAACAGCTAAGTGAAAAGAACAGAGTGACACCACAGCTCAACTTAGAGGCTTTCATGTGTTAAAACCTGCTGGAACTTTATCGTCCATCATTTTTTTAAAAAAAAGTGTGTTAAAATACACCACATATAACTAAAGAAGACCTTACTTGCTTTATCTGGGTTAAATGACATCTTAATTGGCTAATTCCATCATTTAGAGCTGATATGATCAGTCAGTTAATTGAGAATCCAATATCAATCAGCAGCTATGTTGATAATCGATCTGTCAAAGTACATTTTCAGGCTAAATTTCCAAACATTCCCTAGTCCCTGCTTTTCAAATCCTCATTAGGCTGTGGGGATTTGCTATTTTTCCCCATTTTCTGTCACCGTAACCTGAATATCTTTGGGTTTTGCAAGCAATGTGAATATGTCAACTTGGGATCTAGCAAATTGTGATGGACATTTTTTCACCATTTTCTGGCATTTAATTTACCAAATGAGTATTCATGAAAATAATAATGAGATTCATTGTTGATTAATCGATTATTCAACTGGCAGACGATGAATCTGTTTCAGCTATTTTTATAATATGGATATGACTAAGACACTGGAGGAAAAATATCCACCCCCTTGGGTACAACAATGGCCCAACTGGCTGCATACAAGAAGGAGACATACCTTCTATTGAAAAGTTTGATCAATATATGTTTACATGTAGCCCTTTCATTAAAATGTTTATTCAAGTTCTGTACAAAAACAAAAAAAATGCTTACATGAATGAAAGAAATCTATCACATTTGTTCCATTATTTTAGAGCTGCAACGATTATTTGATTAATTGATTTTTGGATCTACCGAAAATTAAATGATATCTATTTTGGTTTTCAGTGAATCGTTTTAGTCATTTATCAGACAGAAAAAAATTAACTGGTTTCAGCTGTTCAAATGTGAAAATTTGTTGCTTTTTTTGTCTTAATAGTGTAGTAAACCGAATATATTTGGTTTTAAAGCTCTTCTACAAATCATCAAAGTAAACAGCAACAACAGTAAAAAGTGCCATACGTCTGTCTAAAATGGAGAAGTTTAAAGTAGCACATAACGAAAACACTCGAGTACAACTACCTAACACTGTATCTTACTTGAGTATAGTAGTAGAGGAGACTTAGCTTATCATATCTCAATTTAACCCTTTGCAGCGGGGTATTTCCCCTTTAATTGTCTCTTAAATGCTTAAAACTTAAAAATGTACATTGTGTGCCAATATCGCATATGCTGTATCTGTTCCAATACCAATTTTAAAATTGAGTGACATTTTATTGAGGATAAAACTGATCAAGCAGAATGGGTTAACTACGCAATAAAAATGCACACATGAAAAACAACAACCAGAAAGTGGGGATGCTATAAATCTTGTGTGCACTATACTGTAGGAGAGAATAATGATACAGTCAATGGCATACATTTTTTTATTTCCATGAAGTCATCATCAAAAATAAAGTTCACAAATCATTCATACATTACTGAATCTGTAATTACGATGTAACGATAAATGGATTCTTTACTGGGCATTTGTAGTATCACATGCGCATGGTAAACATGGTAGAAAACACAACTGAGTGATCATCCCACACAGCAATGCTGGGTATACTGAATAGATTAACAGTTGCTCTATTATCAAACTACAATTCAGCCAGCTCCTCATTTCTCTCATGTGTGAAGAGCCAGTCAAACAGAAAGACCATCGAATCTGACACAAACTCTGCAATCTTCTTCACGTTCATCACATACCACATTTTATAGCCAAATTCTCCCAGCAGCATGAGGAAAAAAAGGATCAAGACCCCGAGGAAGATGCGGTCCATATAATAGTTTGCCTTCTCTCTGAAGGTCCACTGCTCCCAAGGTAATGCACGCCGGGCTTCACAGTATTTACTGAAGTGTAGCAGGGCTTGTTCATCATCTAGCTCTTCCTCTGGAGCCTCCAGATCTTGGCCACCCTCTGCCTGATCAGTGTCAGCCATTTTATTGTGGTTTGGTGCTGCAAATTAAAGTTTCATTTAGTCCTCTAAAAATATTCAAATGATAAAAGTACAGATAGTGTCTCGTATGAAAGTTCACAAATTTGTTGCAGCTGTCTTGGGATGAATATGAAAGGTCTTACCTCACAGAAGTTTAGTCTAGGACGACAAGATGATGAACACAACTAATAGAGTCTCCTGGCGTTTTGTCTCCACACCTACACGGTGCTTGTGCCCCTTCACCATTCGGTAGGCCCCCAGCCCAGGCAAGTGTGAAGTGTGAAGGCAGTGAATGCCGCACTAAGACGAGGGTTGAGGATTAGACCGTGCTCAGCAGTTTCAAATCCCTCAACATGGATAAAGGTGACAGATGGTGAACTACGTATTGATGTGTTGGTGAAGGAGAGGCAGACAGAGACAGAGAGATAGAGAGTGGTTTCGTGCGTTCATGTGAAATTGTTCAACTTTTCAAGTCTGAGGGTGTCAGAATACCTGGTAGGTGAATGTATATACATCTGAGTTAAATAAATATCTTTCTGGAGCTGTAAGCATGTACACAAACCTGGTGATTTAACCACATCAAATGAAAAAAACAGTTCAACATGCATATACTATACTACTCTTTTTTTAATGTATTTGACTGGAAATGGTCCAACTGAAACCAGGCAGAAGTCAAACTGATGAGAAAGCAGAACTGACATTGCTTTAGTAGAAGCTTTAGAGTTTAGAGCAGGAATAAATCACTAAGGCATAATGCTCTGCAGTTAATTTACTGAAATGCTTCAGCGCCTTTTCAACAATCTGCCATAGCTATTGACATATGGCTTAAACTAGCTGAATTAGCTAAAGAGGTGCCTGCATCCTGTGATAAAGACAAATGGCTGAATTGCTGTGATGTTGCCAGAGTTTTGTTTCATTTGGTTTAGTGACTTTGGTATTAATTTTCAGTGCAGTCAGGGCCTTTTCCTCCCTGTATATTGAATGGTCTCTATTGATCTTTACTCAATAAATCTTCCCATTCTGACTCTGTCGCTTTTGTTCACGTGATTACAAAAAAAAAAACAAGGTAAGCTCTTGCAAATTAATTCTTTGTACTAAATGCTGTTTTTTAGCCAATATTCCAATTTTTAGCCATGCTAGCAGCATGGCTCTGTTCGACAATTTTGGTCAGTCAGTCCACCGCTTGGGTCCTGAGCGAAACATCTTGACAGCTGTGGTACGGATTGCCATGAAATATTGCTTAGCCTTACCTCCAAATACCTGCAAAACTACTGTTGTTCAGTGCTAATTATAAAATGTTAGCATGCTAACATGATAAAGTAAGAAAGTTAATACGGTAAACATATAAACATTATACATGCTTAGCATCAGCATGATAACAGTCCTTTTGAGCATGTTAGCATTTAGCTTAAAGCACTCACAACGTTGCTGCCATGGCCGAAGACTCTCAGTGTTGTTTAACATTTATTTAAACTGTTGTAAATGTGAAATAAGAAATGTAAGATTTGCATATTTAATGAAGTAGATATGCATGTTTATTCTGGGGAATTTACCGACAAGCTTTTTGAACATGAAATGTTTGTTGTAGTACTTATTATGTTGACATACATATTATAATTCAATATGAATCAATTAAGAAAGCCTCGAGTGAAAACAAAGTAATGCAGAAGGATGGAAATGTGAATGAGTCAGAAATGAATTTGTTCCACGACTCAGGGAAGTGCTTTGTTGTCTCTGGTAATGGGTTCATATTCCAAATACCACGTAATCCCACGAGTCTCATCGCTGCACCGTCTCACTGAAAGCAAAGTACACAGAAACACTCCAGTTCTTGTTACAGGTTTCCATCCACTTTCTCCGTAAGGGCTGGTGTGCTAGTGGGGCATGGGGTGGGCTCTGTGCGTTTACATAACATGCAACGGCGAGTGATCTGGACCAGCGTGACATGGAACCGCTTTATCCTGAATGCATAAACCATTGGGTTGAGGGCTGAGTTTACGTGGGACATGAAAATTCCTACATATGTGGCAAACTTGGGTATATAACACTTTGGGCAGAAGAAGTCAATGCAGTTCATAATGTGTATCGGCAGCCAACACACAGCAAAGAGGAAGACCACCAAGGCCAGTGATTTGGCCAGCTTCAGCTCCTTCCGATAGTACCTTTCTCCGTCAGAAGTGGCCTCAGCACGTCGGTTAAGCTGCCGCCGGATCACCCTAAAGATCTCTGCATACAGAGCAATCATTATGGTCAGCGGAACCACCACCCAGCCAAAGAAATTGAAGTATACCATGTAGTCCATCCTCATGACAGTGGTAAATTCGCAGACAATCTCGCTGGAAGTGCTGAGATTTCCTCGGGCATCACGGTTATTCCAGCCAATCATTGGAACCAATCCAGTGAGGAAGGAGAGGATCCAACACAGACAAACTGCCACATATGCCCTCCCCTGGGTCACTATGATGCTGTACCTGGAACAGGGATGTTGGACATGAAATGAAGACAGATCTTTCCATCAACCAGATACACACATGCATAATATTGTAATAGTATTTCATTGAACAAATCCTAGTCCATAGGTTACTGTTCAGAAGCATTGCCAACTTTTGACATCAGGATTTCAAACAAAAAAATTAGTGTAGGCGGCTGCCAAATCCCGTAATGTACTGTGCCTATGTCAGTTATTTAGGCAGATAGGGCCATTTTAATTTGCTTAAAAGCTTTAGATGTGCCGCGCATTGATTTGCATCAGCACTGAGAACTACCAACTCTTGATTGACAGTCTGGAGAATAAAAGCACATGTTTAGCTTCTCTGATGCTAAGACCAATATAAAAAAAGGTCAGAGGCTGTTGGTGCTACTACTGCTATAATTATTTGTTCTTCTAGAATATTTTTGGGGCAACTTTAGAAAGTAACTTCATTTTTTTGCGTTCAATTAAGTGACTTATTATGAACATGTTGATACTGAGGGAAATCTAAGACAATTTTCTAATTTTGCGTAATATATATAAGTTATTTGTGTTGATTTGACTTGATTTGACATATGGTGTAATGTGGTATCAATTGAATTCTAGTGAAATCTAGCTAATGAAGGCAGAGCACTTTTGTCAATAACACAAATCCTAGTGGGAAGAGTTTCAATCATATCAAGAAATCTTATGATGGCTTGGAATAAGCAATCATAACCAGTAGAGATTATGTTGACGACTACTTTTTGTTGCTCTCGGTTATGAATATTTTATTCTTCTTACTGTATACAGACAGTCAATTACCACATTGATACCTTAATGTCATTACAACATTCATCAACCATTACAATCTTACCAAACAAACCTTTCCTCTCTTTCCCTCATTTTATTTCAAAGTCATGTGTTAACCTAATTATATCATTCAAAGTGTAACTAAGTTGTTTTAGAACAGTTCCTCACCTGGTGGGAATCTTGACTCGCAGATATCGGTCAATGGCGATAGCCAGCAGGGAAAGGATGGAGCTCTGGGTGATGATGAGCAGCAGGCAGGAGAGGAAGAGGCAGGTGTAGAACTGAGTGTTAAATTCCAGACTGATGATAATAGCCAGAGGAATGACCAATACTCCCACAGCGATGTCAGCCACAGCCAGAGACACGATGAAGCAGAAGGTGGTGTTGCGGAGAGCCCGGTTCACACACACCACCATCACCACCAGCACATTCCCCAGCACAGAGGCCAGGGCAATAGCTGTCTCAATGGAGATGTACACCATGTCCACATGCTCCCGAGACTTGATGCCAGGAGACATTTTTACTATTCGCAGATCTCGCTTACCTTTGCTCAGATTGTTAAAAATTTTAAATTGGCTGTTGAAACTTGTCTCCACTTTGGGTTTTGCCTTAGTATAGAAACATCCTCCATTATGTGTAGTTTCTAGCTGTAAGAAGTGTACTTTTTTTGCCACATTTACACAGTAAGTGGTACTTGTGCTCATGGGAGGTGAATGATTATTCCTCTGTATGTTGTTCAAGCTCTGCACAAGACTGGGTACCGGTGCATCATCGCTCTTCTACATCCTTACTCTCTCTCTCTCTTTCACTCTCTCACTAGTCTGTTAAAAGGAGTCATAAAATTGAGGGGAGGGACTTTGCTTTCTGCAGCACGCTGCAGCAATAGTTTTGCTCACATTAAGTGCGTTTGTGTGTGTCTCCGTGTGTGGTTTTTGGGTGGAACTGTAGTATTTATGTTACAAAAAGCATGATGCAGTTTGAATAGGGTGTTAAAGATAAGAAAGGCTCAACTGAAGATGGATGTGCGCATCTTATTACAAATATGTCAGTATCAGTATGTAAGTGAGTAGGTGATGCAACTCCAAAGTTATGTTTGAGAAATAGTGTCAGTATTACATAATTATAACTCCATTAGATTATTATTAAACTTGTCCCATAGATAGCACTGACAAGTTTAATTATCAACCATAAAATCTCCTGCTCATTACATATCTTAGTAACAATTCTTTAAATAACCAGACTTATCCAAACTCAGAAATGTTTGATTGTAACTCATAGCTATCTTAGAAAATGAATAGCAGCCCATACTTTATTTTCTGAATTTTTGGACTTTCAAACATCCAGTCATGACCAGTGATGACAAGACTTCCAGAAGTCACTGCTCTTAGCCAAGAAATAGTACGCTCAATCACCTGTCGTAAAAACCACAACTGGTCATTTTTAAGCCTTGGTTTTTGTACAGATTAAACAAATGAGAAATGACTGTTAATCTGTGAGTTTTATTATTGTTAGGATCATCATCGTAGTATGACTGAAGGGTCTTTCCTTCTTATGGATCAACTAAATTACGCATACTCATGTTCTCCTTTAATAATGCAACAACAATACCTGAAAGATATAGGGCTAATTGGAATTATGTAATGACAGACATATGGCAGCTTTGGTCTATTTCATCACTTATCCTCATCAGTAAAAGCATAGTACAGCATTTTAACTCCGAGCTTTTAATTAAAATTCTGTCCATCTGGTCCAAAAACTTTTTTTTATTATTATGTAATTTTTGAGCAGCTGTGATGTTATAATGTACACATTTAAGTGCTGTTTCTTAAAAATAATTAATAAATGTTTTAGTGTCTCTCTCACGGGCTTGCATTCAATTTCAAAGGCACATTTTCCCCATTATATCTCTTATTCTTTATGTTGTTCTCCACACAATCTAAATCCAACCTTTCTGTATCTCGGAGAATTAGATCCAAAAGTTCAATTACTTACACAATACTTAATTTAATTGTCCATCTGAGGATGAAAAGACTTGGCTGGCAGCAGGTATCACTGAGCAGGCAATCACTGAGATGGTCTTCAGTTGCTTAAGGGAGCATATTCAATATCTGCCTTTAAATATATTCAGTCTGATCACTCAACATTTTTATTTTATTTATTTTTTTTTAAAGAAAGCGATGACTCAGGATGTTGTTTTGGGACACTGCCTGTGATCTCAGGCTCTGGTGTATGCATTAGAGTGTTCAGGAGCAGACGCTGAATCAGTTTTATTAGGCTTCTGTCATCCCACATGCCTTCATTAGGTCAAGTAGGAGAATAAATGAATTATCACATCTGGTGACCCAGTGACTGTAAATGTCAAAACTGGCAAAAAAAAATACAACACTGCAGTATGTATCGAATGTATTGATTCGGCACTCGAGAACACCTATTATACTGTATTTAGTGCACGTATATTGTTCACCCATTTCTTTGTTGCAGTTTGCTCATTTCTATTTCTTTCCTCTTGGATCGACCCAGTGATGTAAAAAATCTCCTTTGTGATAGTGTGGTTATATAGTAACAATTAATGTAACATGACGTGAGATATTAATCGTGCAAAATTATTTTGTGCACATCCATTATTGATTGCCAATTGTCAGTATCTTACTGACAATTGAACAGTATTGAATTTGATTATAGTCTTGAAGGGATCCTCTTGCGCATGTGCCTCAGGGATTACATGACAGTAATTATTGGTTATTATTATCGGTTCCAATTAACACAATGATTCTCAATGCCCTCAACAAGCATTGCAGCTGAATGCAGAATTAATTTCACCCTGACATAATGATTCCACCGCTATGCTGCCTCTGTCTGTGTCTATATTAATTGGTCAACCTCAGCCGTTTTCCAAAAGGATATTGGTGTTCAAAAAAATATCAATCAAAAATAAACAGAGAGTGACTTTGAATATTAATGTCAATGTACAGACATATTGCTTCTATAGCAGTGAATGGTGTTCATGAGACAAAGTCTGCCTGGCACCAGCCAGAGAGCATTTTACACGTCTTTGTTTCATGCCTCTCCATATTTTTCTTTATTGGTTCATTTGAATATTTAACTATTGCGTAATTTAAAGATGTTTTAATTCTTGTTTTTTCACATACACTAGGACAAACAGGCACCGGTTTCACATGAAGTAATTATTTTTGGAGACTGACTCATTAGTCATCGTATGTGTTAAAACTGACGACGTGATGCAAAAGAGTAAAAGCACGACACATTCCCTCGCCTTCCCATCAAAACCAAAGGCAGTTACTGTGCCGATATTCCCCATGTGTGGGGTAGAACACAGTGCCTCTTTTGCAGACTCAATCTAATAATAATAATACCAAAAAAATCTGGCCACTGGATTAAAAGTTGCATTAAGCAATTTTTGACAATTAGGGGACAGAACGAAAAAATGTAACAAAATAACAATCTCCCTGAACCTCTGAGGCTACGCTTTCAACTCTGGAGAAGCGGATGTAGCCGACTGGTGCAGATTTGGGGTTAACCACTGTTACTTGCGAATTTACCCCACTGAAGTTTTGACCACTTGTCAACTTGCTTTTTGTCACCTGTGCGCAAAACTGCAAACTGGCGAGTCAGTTTTGATTTATTACGCAGTTTTGACAATTGTGTTTATGTACACGTTATCTTGGCTCATTACTGGGAGCTTATTTTTTAATGTTTTGGCATCAAGCCCTTCGTGTACGTTAACATCAACGCTATTTGCTAGCTAGCCGAATATTATGTAGTCCAAAGAGAGAACGGGGATATTTGTTTAACATGCCACGTAGCTAATGTTTTTCCTACTCCCTCCAGCTAGGCAGCTAACTGCTAATGTTATGCCAACACAGACAACATCAACAATTAGCTGCACTCCTCTCAGATTAGGTCAAGCGGAAAATTCAGTGGGATGCCTTTAAAAATAATGTCATTAATAGCTTTTATTTATCAGTTAAAACCATACAAAGTGCAATAAAAAAAAAGAACATAAATCAATATTTCCCGTCTCGGACTTTGGCTTTAAAACAGCACCGGTTCTCCTCGGTACACTTGAGCACAGTTTTAGAAGGTACTTTGAAGGTAAGTTGCCACAGTTCTTCTGTGGATTTAGGCTGTCTCAGTGTCTTCTGTCTCTTTATGTATTCCTAGACTGACTCCATGATGTAGAGATCAAGGCTCTGTGGGGGCCGGACCACCTGTTGCAGGACCCCTTATTCTTCTTGTCACTGAAGCCAGTTGTCTGTGACTTTGGAAGTATGTTTGCTGCGGTTGTCATTCTGCAGAATGAATTTTGACCGACCGGGTGCCTCCCTGATGCTACTGCATGATGGATAAACACATATACACATACACATACAGACAACTACACTTATCAAAGTGGTTTCTGCCTCGTTACTATACCAGCGGACAGACAGAAAGATTAGACAGAATTTCTGATTCAGGCAACAAAAACACAAAATACTTAAAAAAAACTACTGGAGGCTGACACCAAAGTAAGATGGGGGTAAAAACAAAAAACTTACAAAAAAGTGTTGAGATTAACTCTGACGATGAGCTTTGCTCTACCACAGCCGTCACTATCCCAAAATCCTGAGCTTGCCCTTCCATGATGCCTCCCGCCTCTGATTCAGTAGCTTACTGTCAATTTTTCTGGTGGGTTTCATTTTATTTATTTTGTGAGATTTCTCAAAGGGCCCACTGTTCTGAATTGTAAATTTTGTGCCATACATTGTGGCCGTAGGACAGCAGCAGCATGCCACTTTTACCTTTAAAAAAATGTAATTTTTAAATTTTTTTTGCCTTCATTGTAATTTATGGTTATGATTTTACCTAGTTCCTTGTGGTATTGTGGCGATCATCACATTTTATTTGTTATGTGATATATTTTTGAGAAAGTCAGTGTTTGCTTTGCATGCACATCCTTTTTAAATGTGCTGCACCAGTAATACTAAATCCGGACAAAAGAAGTGAAATTGGTGACCTTGGGGCCCCTGTGATTTTTACACAGTAATCACATTTTGTAATCACTTGATCGCACAAAAGTGGTACATGACTCAGGTCAAAAATCTGTTTGTCAGCCCCCTTCTCATAAATGTTCTTAACAACCTTTCATCACTGCATCTGTCAGATTGTACCGACTATGTATAGAGTGCTGCAGGAGTGAGTCCGAAAACTCGGAAATATGTTAGCATTTTCGCACTTCCAGTTCCCTCGCCCCTAAGTCGATGCTGTTTTTTGAATGGGTATTTGGTTAGATGCCTTAGGTAAGGTCTGTTGTTAATACAAGCTCAACAGAAAAGGTGGTTGCTAACAAGTGGCCAAATGAGACTACACAGTTTGTCGGGGACATTAAACGTGATCTCACCAAACACAAAAACCGATCTACTCACCAGTCTGCCTTTACAGCCAGTGTTTATACTCTCATTTTGGCAAACTATTACTAAATTTAAGTCATGTGACCATGGTTTACTTCATTTATAGCTTAACATTAGCTTTTTATTTCTGGTGATTGTATTAAGGCTTCAAAAATCATAAAAGTGATGTTCTTTTTTTGAAGATTATCTTGCTGAACAAAACACGTATCAAGTATCATAAACTTTTATTTGTCACAGGGCTTATTTTCTGCATTAATCCAAAGCCGATGGAAAAATACCATTGGCTTTTTGTTGAAGGAACCAGGCTGATACTAACTTTAGGGTCTGCCTTAAGAAATACATCATGCCTGCAGCACTCTGTACAGTAGGAATGAGAGGGGACCGCATTATACCACTGACAACTACGATATCATGGGATGGTGTATAAACAGCACGGCACTTTCAGGGACATTTCACGTGTAATGTCTATGCATTTTTAGCTTCATGCACGTCATTTAATGGCGTAAATGACGTGCAAAAAGCGATAACAAGCAGAATGAATTAAGAGATTTGCGCGAATTCCCAATATAGCTGTTCTGACTTACATGTTTTTCTGTTTCTGTAGTCAGACAACGGAGCAAGTGTGAAATAGTGACTTAAACATGGCCCATTAAGACTACACGTTAACCAGCAGTCACTTCCAAGCCATTTCCAAGCTGGTGCTCTGCACTGCTAAAATGCTGATTTTATAACTGCGACGTCGTCCGACAAAATCCCCATGGACATAAGTTAAAGACAACGTCTGTGCTGTGATTTTGGCTATAGTTACTTGTAAAATGATCACTGAGAGAAAGTTAGAAGCTCATTCACGCCTGTGTCAGCTGCCGTGCAGTCAATTGAATGAGATGCATGAGAGAAAAAGTCGCTAAAGGCTGTACAGTGGTAACAGTGGTGGCTCTTTAATTCCATTGTACATTCTTAATAGTTTTGTTGAAGATTTTCTTCACATGTAAACAAACTTAAACAACGGTTCTCTTTTGAAGTGAAGTAACAGAAAAATCCAACAACTAGCTGAGTTAGAGCATATACCACGACCACAACCACTACAACCACCAGCATGAAGAAATGAAACCAAATGAGTGAGAAAAAAAAAAATTTATCAGTTTTTAGATTAAGATCAAGATTGAGAGAAATGTTGGATGTTTCCTAGGAAACAGTTTTCACTGTGTATGAGAAAAACAAACTATGTCTCTGGAACACGCTAATTCCCTGCAACATTCCCTTTATTACAACTTTTCATGCCCATACTCTGTTTTAAGCCCAACACAGACACTAATGTTACGGCAGTGACATGAGCCACACAATTCAACAAAAAATGCCGTCCATAGTGAAAATGACTGTAACGTGCTGCTTTCAGCTCACTCTTGAACAGCTTGTAGAAAAATCAGGGCTTTATGATGTTAGCAGTGTGAATGTGGTTGTTGTAAACCGACACTGTCAGGCCTCAGGGTGGTAGTTTCAAAGGAGGGAGCACCTAAGATGGAGAGAAATGTCTGTCGGTAATCACAAAACTTAAAACTTGCATGTAACTCTTCGCAAGTATTGGCAAGTATTCATCTGTAAATCAGTCCCATTTGATAAAAAAAAAAAAAAAGTGTCTCGTTTCCTCCCGACAGACAGAATTAAGATGAGGGCTCTTATTAGTTTTTTTGGTCTGTTTTCTTGACACCCATGTAATCTACTGCAGCGGCCTACAGTCTGACCTGGTACAGTATTAAAAGTTAAACGCCGCCTAACCATGTAAACAAATTTAAAAA
This sequence comes from Xiphias gladius, assembly GCF_016859285.1. Taxonomy (NCBI): domain Eukaryota; kingdom Metazoa; phylum Chordata; class Actinopteri; order Istiophoriformes; family Xiphiidae; genus Xiphias; species Xiphias gladius. Next base: position 9,273,116 of record NC_053420.1, on the reverse strand, counting down.
ATACAAGCCTGCAGAAAATTCACGTGCAAGGCTTGCAGGAAGTTTCATCTGGTGTCATCACAACTTGAAATAAAAAAGAAGCAGAGTGGGCAAGTACTTCCTCAGACGCCTCGCCGATTGAGATGAATGATAACTGGAACGGACTCAGACTCGCATGCAGAAACGTAACACCAGTAACCCTCAAACATTAGCCAGATTGGAAGCACGATGAGCGTGGGTGAAGTGATCTACACTTTGTTGGAGGTGATCATTGCTGTTAGCTGCTGTTTGGGCAATATGTTGGTTATTTTGGCTCTGTGGACCAATAAAAGCATTCAACTGCCCACCTTCTGCCTTATCGTCTCTCTGGCTGTCGCTGACTTTCTGGTTGGCTGTATAGCCATACCGTTGGCTGTGGTGGTGGACGGACGAGTGAAGACTTCATTTCACTGTTGTCTCTTCTTCAGCTGTTTGGTCATCCTGTTGACCTTGGTCTCAGTTATGTGTCTTGCAGCTATTGCTTTGGACCGTTACCTCCGGGTGTATATCCCTCTCAGGTAGGATTTTTTTCTACATGTTTTATTGTGCTGAGAAAAATAAAACAGTGCTGTTGTGAATGGCTTTGAATCATTAGCTTTACATTTTTATCTATCTTTGTCTAAACCTCAACTCTGACTCTTTTGCATGGCTTGCATTACAAAAAGGCGTTGATTCACTGTACACTGCTACAATGACTTATATAATTTCTAATTGTACTATTCATTTTTTGAAAACACAATTTATTGTGTTAGTAATTAGTGTTTTTCTTTTTAGGTACAAAAGGACTGTAACACGGAGACATTCATGGTTTGTGGTAGCAGCATGTTGGTTTGTTGCAATACCACTAAGCTTTGCTCCGATGCTTGGATGGTACGACCCCAGAAACCGGTCTAATTCAGTCAACTCTACCAATGTCTGCCATTTTGTAACCGTGATCCCCAAGTCATACCTGGTTTACTTCAACTTTTTTCTCTGCACTTTGACACCTCTGTTGATTATGACTGTATTGTATGGCTTTGTATTCTGTACCATTCGAAGAAACCTTAGAAATAAACCAGGCAACGGTGCCCAGAAACAATCTCAGAACTACCTGAGGAAAGAGAAAGAACTGGCAGGATCTCTGTCCCTGGTATTGGCCCTGTTTGCCCTGTCCTGGCTCCCCCTCCATATAATGAACTGCATTACTTACTTTAGTGGCCTGAATAATGTACCAAAAATAGCTCTCCATGTGGGCATCCTGCTTTCTCATGCTAACTCAGCTGTAAACCCAGTTGTTTATGCGTTCAAAATACAAAAGATCAGGACTGCATACCTGAAGATCTGGAGACAGTATATTGCATGTGGAGAGGAAAATCAAGGATCTCAGTCAAGCCAGACGACAGACAACAATATCAGCAGTAACATTAGCAGTGTGGCCAACTCTGGTTGAAGGCAGATTTCCTTGTATGTGTGCTCTGTGTTCTTAAGTACCAAGTTTAATTGACTTTTGAGTATAATTAAACATTGAAAATCATGTTGACATTGTGTGAAAGGTAAATAAAGTCACTTACAGCATTTGCAGTGTACTGAAATCTGACAGCTACAGTTTTATAGATAAGGATGGTATCAGTAAACAAATCCAGACCTGTGCATAGAGAGATCTGTTGTCTGTTATCTTAAGGAATCTTTGTGTGTTCTTGTATATGTTGCTAATTGTGCACGTGCTGGTGTGGATTGCAAAAACTGTCTTTCAGAGGGAAATGGCCACTTCTGCTTGATTTGAAAGGGCAACTTCAGCTTACAATACTTCAGTTCTTACAGCCATTTTCACATCACTCTGTTTCTGTTAAAGTTCCAGTTCTTCATATTCATTCAAACACAGATTACACTGTCTTTGGAATTCAAATGACTGTCTTCAAATAAACAGGAAGAGTACAACTTTTACACTAGACATAGACACTATGCCAACTAGATCTGTCAATTTAAACTGATGAACTCAGAAGTCTGAAACATGGAATGTGTGGGGACATGCATGCACGGTGATGAGAAAAGTACAAAAAACCTGCAATAAGTCCCTACCTTTTTTAACATTTTAATTATTTTATCATATTTGAGGCTCCATCAGACAAGTGTTAAGCCAGCTGCATGGTATTTGTTTTAATCTGTACTTTGTTCTGTTGTTGTTGTATTGGATTGGATTACACAGAAATCTGTTTATAATATTTTGTTCTCCCATGTAAATGGAAGTAGACAAAATATCAGACAAACATTTCAGAAACAGTGCAGTCTAATAACATTCTAATGCGAAAACACGATGAAGTACAGCCTTAGAGATGACCGAGGGGTTAAGTCAACTAGTCTGACACAGTCTCAACAAAAATTGAACCTTACAAATATCACAGAAGTAGCATTTATTGAAGAGGTGTACAGGTGTTCATATTTTCTGATCAGTGTATTTACAATATCATCGATATGTGACCTATCTACCAGTTGTACTACCGCCATTAACAAAAAGCATTGACAATATGCTGTATAGGTTTTATTATTTGTCCTGGTTTGTAATAACTGAAGCATTTTGTAAAATTTTAACAAGCAATCTCAGGAATATGTACTTTTAGAATTTCTTACACGTCTGCTAAACTGACAAAGAAATGCAACCTAAAATCTGTTAGTGTTATTAAAATGACATGTATTGGCAAACTGCATCGCATTTTTAGACCGTTTTTATTCTTGTGTTCTTCTTATGAAGTACAGTATTATGATGAGATATTTGCAGTGCATCCAGAAGGAATATAATAAAAGAAGACAAAACTATCAGAGCAAAATGTGTTTTTCTTGAGTCAACATATTGCACCAACGTGTGACGCGCTGTTTTGTATGTTTTTATGTTTGTTTGTCTTAAGTTCCTCATTAGTTTAGGATGTACTGCATGTTGATTAGATTTGTTCTCAGGTGTCTGCAGATCTGTAGTTAGTTAGTCAAGCCCTTTGTCTGATTTTCTCGGCTTTCAAAATAATTAATACGGCTCATTTTCTTCTGCACATACAGTGTGTAATGAATCTTAAGTTGAATTAAACTTGCTTAATGTTTTTTTTTAGTAAGTATTCACTTCCTGCCTGCCATAAACAGTTTGTGCATATTTATACCACCATACCACCGTTATCTGGCAAAATGTATTATAAATTAATTTGTTTAGACTACAATAGCAAAATGCTGCACTTTCAAGCAACTCTCAAATGCAAGACTCATTTCCTATTTCCACATGGGTAAGACTTTGATTGTGACATTTCTGTCTGAATTTTTCATCATTATCATCATCATTGTAAATAAGGTATCTTACTGTGGATATAAAATGGCCATATATTTCCAAAAGTGCATTCTTTGAAAGACGTTGCTGCGAGAGCTCCATGAAGTCAGAAAGGTGCTGATTTTTACAAGACCGTACAGCTTAATAACTAACTTTTCACACACTTGGTTTACTGGGTGATACATTTTGTAACCTTTACCAAAAGATTTTAATATCGAATGCAATGCATCATTCAGAAAACAATCACACTGAACAACAGTCACAATTCTAAACTGCCTGTGAAAGAAGCAGGAGATCACAGTTAGGTTTTCTTCATTCTTTATTTATCTGACAGACCAATGTATCGGACACATACAACTGTTGCTGTCCATTTACAAAGATATTCGTAATAAAATACTTACTCTACTGCTGCCCCCACTCATTTATGATAATTTCTTATATTTTAGGGCCGTATTAACGCAGGATCTTATCTCACCTCTAGGAATTCTCCCAAATGACACTGAAAAAGTTCCTAAGTAAGAGTTTTCTCTTAAGAGCAATTCACAAAAGCTGCAGAGAACAACTTTTAGTAGGGTACACTGGGTAGTCCTAAGCTAAAAGAATTTGTGGCATTGACACCCATTGCTGTAGATTACTTCTTCATGAACTTCCTGCTTGTGTCCACAATGATTGGTGTTTAACAGGTGATCAGTCAGTCAGTGAATGTGGAATAAAATATTAGTCAATACACAGGAGCGTAAGGGGAAAAAATCCAATTAAATTCAGATACATAGAATTCATATCAGTATGTTATAAACTGCGTCACAGGTTTAATCCGGGAAACAAATTAAAATATTGACTTGCTAAATATGTTGTGTCCAACATCAAATACCATAAGCTTGTGATATTTTTTCCAGCTAACAAAACAAGTCCTCTTACTTTGATGCGGTAATTCTACATATAGCAACTATTTTACTGGACAACCCGGCAATGGTCATGAAATTACCTTTATTTTTGTGTTTATTGCAGTTGGTGATTATTTAGTGTGCACTTAATGACCTGTCAGAGAAACGAGGGCCTGAAGAGCGCATTTGTGGTTTGAAGAGTGACTGCAATCATCAGCGCTGCAAACTGTATTTGCAGCAAACATTGTATGACAGCATCGTGACCGCCATCTCTGGTGTTATTGGATGGTTTCGATTTGTAGAGCAAATTGAATCCTTTTTAAATGGCCATCAAAATATGGTTTACAAGCTTGTTAGACTATTCTCCTGTTTTCACAAAACATTACTGAGTGTGAGTAGGTGTTTGTGACTCAGCAGTCGTCTGGTCTTCCACTAACATCTCTCAGACATAGGACGTACTTTCATCTGTTAATATGCTTTGTGAATTACTCTTTTGTGAATACAGCTTCGGGTGCAAACAGTGGAGATCCCAAATCTTAGATAATTTCTAGAGTGATGATAGTCTTTGTCCACAAGATGGCATCAGAGTGGTTCCTTCATCATTTGATATGTGTGAGTCAGCGTCATTCCAAGCACTCATTGTACCTCTCAAGGAAGGTAATAGACTGTATAGTTATCATCTGAGTAGGATTTACTCCATCCCACAAACTATACAACCTACTACCTCACCTTGCTAGGCTCAACTTCAAGCACAGCATCCTTAAAAACAAGACTTCGCTCAATATGTACTAACTTCAGAACATGTTATTAGAAGAGATCAGTTCCCCCATTGCATCTGGTAAATATATAAAGCCTTTGTCGTATCTGCAATTTCTTACCCAGAGGTGAGGGATGGGTTATCTCTTAAATTTACTTTACTCAGTCCATGAGTTCCTTTATCCATGGAGCTTCTTACGTGCGCACAGGCTATTGGCATCACAGTAGATCAACCTGTCTCCTTAGGAAAGACAGTAGATTGTATAGTTATCTCAGAGGGAGGACTCAAACCCCACAACTATTCAATCTACTACCTCAGCCTTAAGGACAGATACTTTTGCAAGCAGCAGTGGACACCTTTTCGATTGAACTGTGAGACAAAATAAAGAGAGAATAAGTGAGTTTTTACATGCCAGTATCCAACAGGGGCAAACAATGATTGAAAAGTTATTTTGAGTCTGCGTAGAGGACGAGATGTGAAGGTTTTAACACATCTTGTAATTTCAGGGTGTTTTTAGTGGCAGTGCGTCACCGAAAAACCTGCTAAGTAGACTTTCAAATCATTTCCTGTGACTGTTAAAACACGTGGGCATTTCTTGTAATACATTTTGCAGAATACTTCTGCAGCTGCATCCAAAATAATAGTTCAAACATGCACACGTACACATCATTCAGCCACATTATTCAAATGACAACCCCTAGCATGGAATGAGGTGGTCTGGCAACAGTTTTATCAGGAATTACCTTCTAGGAGCAATTTCCTCTCCAGACTCGACGACATTGTAGACTAAAATAAAGACTTGGTTCACCAGGCTTGCAAACAGCATTACAGTGATATAAAGTATCTGACCACTTGCACTCGTCAGTGCAAATGGTTTTGGCCAGTGTTTAAGAGCAACAGGTGATGGACATACTGAACGTTAGCATACAGTGGACATGTACAAAAGAAATGCGACTTTCGTATGACCTACACATTAAGGTCACAACAGAAAGTGTGGCAATTTTTGGAAAGATCATTTACATTCAGAGAAGTTGGCACATAATGAAGGGCAGCTGTGCCAAGAATTAGTGCCTATGTTTCTCTAAAACTTGGCTTAGGTCTTTCCAGGTCTACTTCCCAGCAGGCAGAGAAAATAGCTCAGTTAGAGCATGTCTTTCCCCGGTTTGGTCCCTTTCGTCTCTACAACCAGAAACTAATCCAAAGCAAAGGAAGAAAAATGGAAAATGGCAGTACCTCAGCCATTTTAGGGAGTCGTTTGGCACCCATACCCAACATCTGTGGTGCACCCTGTTAACTTGTACTTCCTCCTTCAGATCCCTATCCATAAGATAGACTGTTTATTTTTCCGCAAATAATGGTATGGCAGATGTTGACCTTGACTTAAAGGAATTGCTTGTTCATAACTTATTTCAGAGAGTTGATTGTTGCTGAATCACAAGTTGTATGCCAAGAAATCTTGCAAGTGATTTTTGTTTTTGCTTTAAAAAAGTTGAAGGTTTGACTTCAGAAAATTGCCATTTTTGCTCAGTGTGAAAGCCACTTCAAGTCCATTGAGAAAGGAGTCTGTTTACTGTGCCAGCTAGAGTCTGGAACACAAGCTGGGCAGATCTGTCTGGGCCCAGACACTGTTATGGTAGACAACGATGGTCAACCCATGCAAAGACTTGGACACTTTGCATAAATTAGCATGTGAACCATGGTCGCTGAAAAGCGGCTGGGCAGTTCATTAACATTCTGAATTCCTCTTTGGTCTAATTAATGCTGACAGTGATTGAAATGTTTTGGAAGGCTGTGCGGCTGTGGTGCCAGGCCATGCTCACTGGGGCAGAATGAAGAGGCACAAGGGCATCAGAGAGCGGGAGGCCTTAATTGAGATGTTGAATTAATTAGATGGTAAATGGTATCAAACTCCTCTAACTGGCTGGCCAATGCAGAGGGGATGGAGTGAAAGCCGGACTGCATTCAGCTGTTTATACAGGAAAAGTTGTGTGAGCTACAAACAAAATTTGTAGCCATTAGTGCGTGGTTCCCTGGTGAAGAATTAATAACCTCTGGTGTCAATCCTACCAATCTATTGGTAGGATTGACACCTGCTCATCCATCTGTAACGATTAAAAGTACGACTACTTAAAGCTTACACCACAGTACGGACGTCCTCTTTTAATTTCTGGTCTACTGAGTCAGCACACAACACCACATTGCATTATCTAACATGATCTGACTTGCATCTCTCTTTCTCACAATATTCGCATCTTAAAATGAAGTGTTGACATTCTTTCATTAAATTATCAGCAGCCAATCTGATTCAAACATCCGTTCCACTGCCTCAGCTGTTTTAAAAATGAGCTAAACTGCTACTACAACTTTAGAGTTACTAGTGTGATTCAGTAGCTGAATACATCTCTCAACCACAGGCCAGTCAGGCATGCAAACAGGTACGCTTTGATGTTTTTTATTCATTCTTACCTTGATTGTCTCCAAATATCCTGTGAGTGATTGTGCATCAACCTTTTTAACAGACGCTATGCTAAAGATAAGCACTAATTAGCACCTCCATTGAGACTCCATATGGATGCGTGGTTAAGCTTGCAACCAAGAGCTAAAGCAAATGGTTCTTTTTTTTCTCTCTCTTTTTTTACACCCGGAAGTAGTGGTTCGACTTTCACAATATATCCCCAAGCTGGTGATGATAGGAAAATGGCTGCTCTGTTGCAGAGTATAACGAAGGAAAACTGTTATGAATCCATAACAGGTACCGGTACGGTAAGCATGCCAAGGAACATATCGAACATTCAGTGTGATAGAAATGCCAAGAGCAGCTCTCCTCATCTTACAGTGGTAAACATTATTAAAGATATCCGTGATTTCATATGCCCAGGTGCCGACAAACTGAGAATTTAGCAGACGAAGGCACAAAAAAAAATTCCCATTACAAGTTGGCGTTGGTCCATGATGGTCGGCGGAATTCGGGGGACGACTGTGAGGGAAAAGACTGAGGTTGGTTCTCTTATGCGGCTCTCTCCAATATTTGGTGCCAAGAAATGGGCATTGTCTGTGTGCCAAGCTGAATCTCAATGAGACAAAAAGGGGGTGATGTCGTGGATGCAGCATGGCAGAACCCACCACTGAGGGGGGAGGAGAGATTTGGGAGCCAAGCAATGAAAGGATGCCATGTCAGAAAGGGGGTATGACACTACACAATAAGGTATGGTGGCATAGCTTGCTACCAGATGCTCAGTGCAGTGTTCAGGCTATGTGAGTTAGGTGTTCACACAGCTAGTGAAAGGTCCATTGTTCCCTAAGCAGACTTTGTCCATATGTTGGACAAGTGGTTTATGTTTTGTATGAGTTGGAGGTATCAGTTGAATCTCCTCGTCTCTGATGCATATTGTTTAATCATCTCAGGTCAGCAGGGGTTTACGTTTGTCCGCCACGCCAGCTCAGTCTGCCATACATCTTCGCTGGCAGTAACGGTTTTGACGGCTTTATTAAGAACATAATCTTTCCAATTATTTGTAATTTCAGTGAAGCATCAAACAACTGAGCTGTCCTCTATATTTTCTTACGAAAAGTACTTGCAAATTGAATCCAGAAGAGAACCTCTGTCCAATCTGCCTGTATTGTATGTTTTCACACTGACTGACAGTGAGTACATGAAAGTTATATACGTTTCATGTGTGAGGCCAATAAGCATACCTTCAGTCTAGAGAGGACTGTTGAATTTTTTTTGCTGTCACATTGTTATCCCCATGGAAAGATGTGTGTTTAAACTTTTGAATAAGTTGGCGTTTGTTAATTCTTATTTAAATTTTATATTTTTCAATTTTTGGAGACACCTTATATGCAGGGAAGTTAGAATTAAACCACACTGAGCCCCACAGAGTAATTTCTTCAGTTGTAAGCCTTCCTTCTTTGTTTTTGCTGTTTTCCTGTTTGGTGCTTACTCTCTGTTCTTCTTTTGGCCTTTTTTTTTCATCTCTAAAACCATTTTGAGTGTCAGATAATCATTTGTCTTAAATCTTATCACTTATACAACCTTATCACTAATCTTAAATATTAGGAGTTTAAGAAAAAAAATACAAATACTAAAAATTAAAAACCCATCTGTAATTGAGGAAAATATCGTAATGTCTCTCATGTTAGCAACTGCTGTCTAGTCTACACCAGTGGGTCCCAGTATTTTTTGTTTGTGACCTCTTAACACAAACCAGTATACAGTTTATTTGACTGCTTGCCACTGCTTGTGACTGATTAGAAGTGCTTTAACATGAAGGGCAATGGGCCAACATAAAATACCCCTACACCAAAGGTGGTGGGCACTCTCTACATTACGCAGGTTGACAAAATAAAATACTAAACTGATTTTCATTTCCCGATTTACATTTTTTGGTACTGCCTGTATCATTGGACATGGTAAGACAGAAACCGTTAAAGCCAACAGCCAGGTTTATTGAAAATGCTACTGCTACGAGTTGACTGCATATGTTCTCTGCTCTAGTTGTTTATGATCAATAGTTGCACTGTGTCTGTCACAGCGTGGTTTTGATACATGCAGCATTATAATATCTAAACTGCTCCCAATGTAACTGTGAATTATTAAATTGATGGGGATGACTGTTATTTAATGGCAGATTCTGGACTAACAACATTTTCCGCCATTGCTGGTATGCTAAGGCTGGTGCTGACAGCGCTTACTTACTTAGATATTTTCATTTTGTTTGAAGTGCTTTTAAGTGGTCTGTTGTGGGTTTGTTTGTGTCATGAACTCCAGTTGCCCTCGATTCTACTCTTCTTGGATAACCACGATCTGGATGACTGAGAATCTTCACAGACATTTATATATGATGTTTTATTAGAGTGATGAGGCTACAAGACTGTTGATTTTGGAGGATTTTTTGTTATGGGCTGTGTAAGTTTCCTTTCTCTGGGCTTGTATGTCATATCTATATACTGCTGTACTTATCACTGAGTGAAGTATGACAGATGGATCTTTCTATACACACCGTAACATTCTCAAGAGACCTACCTAAAAAAAAAGTCTTTACAAGTACTTTTTTATGGTTTGTTTTAGTCAAACTTAGCTGCCTGATGGCAATAAAATGAGAGCCTGAAAGTTTCAATGATCACAGGAGAGTGTTTAAAAGTTTACTCAGTGAACTATTGTCGTACGTGGCTCTGTCCCGTCACGGGAAAGCTGCCAATTCCACAGAGGTTAAGACAAATGCTAAGACACTGGTGGAACATCTGGACTATCCAGATGTTATTCTCAAGATGGCTTTCTCATGGCGTTTACAGAGTGTGCATTTTTTGACGTCTACCGATTGGTTGCTCAGAGCTAGAATACTTTTAAGTGGTTTTCTACATGATATGGCATTGACAAAAGTATCAGATCAAAAGCTATTTATAGCCCATTAATCATTTTTGCTAACAAACAGGAAGAGCTTAATGCATGTATGCATTACGACCTGATAAAACCAACAATCAAAAGAAGAAGAGACTTTGATCCTGTTAACAACAGAGTCACTCTAACCATGGGGAGGAGAGAAATGCAAATAGCAGAGGATATGGCTTTCCAAACAACATGTCATCAAGCAGCATAGCAAGTTCATCTGAGGAGAACTTGGGGGGAGGAGGAAATAAGTTCATTTTCTCTCTCTCTGCCCATCCTCACTAATCCCTCCCCCTTTTTTTTTCTTCATTCACCCTTTCTGTACAGTACAGTATGCCTTAATTTGTCGTTTTCACACACTCAAACCCAACGGCTGACTCAATATGCACAAAAACCACAAATAACTGCACACCAAGTAGCATGTACCCAAAAGTGTAGGCAATCAGTTTAAATCTGTTTCATATAAGAACATGAATCAGTTCAGCAAAAGAGCTGTTGTTTTTACATATGTTACTAATTTAATATTAAAATTTTCATAGCTTCTGTACTTCTTGTGGTTAAAAAACCCCAAATGAACCGAAAAGACTCAATCAGAAACCGAGACCCTGCAATCTTACAGTACAAGCCCCTTCATGTATAGAACAATGCTTGCAACAGAGGGATCTGGTTCATACTGGTTTTTTGAACAGGTCTATCAAACAGCAGCAGTCAATAACAATTCAGAAATGATAGAGTTTCCCGTTATGATGTAGAAACCACATATTTTTCGAGGTGCTTATTCAACCTATGTGGTATAGGTTCTCATTTTTGTGGTAAAATAGATAAACAACGGTAGCCTCACTACAGCTGAGGGAGATCCTGCAACACGGAAACCATAATGTTTAGTAAAAAGGGCTAAACGCCGTTGATCTCAGAGAGTTTTCCATTTGAAAATTAGAGGTAATAATCTCTTTTGATGTGGTGAAATTTATTTGTTCAAGCCACTGGAGTTGTGGTGTCTTTAGGCCCCGACCCGTAAATTATACCTAAATGGTTCTTTTTACTACAATTCTGTACTTTAAGAGGCAGTAATATAACCACTGAAATTTCTTTTTTTCTCCGCTATGTAATCTGACTGCTTGTTACAGTAACTATGTACAAATGTTTTGGTAATTATTTGTTAATGCTTTTAACCCCAGAAACAACATTAAAAGCAAAAATCCTGTTTTGTCTCATTCGAGCAAAAAACGGTGGAGATTTAGGCATTGTGTTCGGTGCAAGCAAAGCAGACACGTGTGCAGTGTGGAAGGTGACGGTAAAAGAAGTGTAAAAGTGCAACAGACACCAGTAAAGGGAGACTTCAGTACAAAGAGGAGTATCAAGGCCCAAACAGAAGCAGAATCAAAAATTCAGAAATACCTGGAGGTGACTTTTTTGTACAGGTCAGGCTAGTGTTCACCCGCAAAGAGGGCCATGGTGGCGACAAAAAAAAAAAAAAAAAAAAAAAAAAAGGCGGGTTAGAAAGGAGACAAAAAGGCAGACTTATCCCTCTCTTTCGCCTGAAAGACGAGGGAAAGGCTGAGTAGTATACCAGCAAGCAACCCCACTCGAACAGGGGCTGGGGCTCAAGAGCAGTTTCTGGGCCATGCCCTCCTCTCTTCCTGCCCACTTTTGCCCTGCTGCCAAGAAGGAGAGACAGCAAGGAGAAAGGGAAACAGGAAAAGAAATCATGAAGTCACAAAATTTTGCTTACACGCTCCTGCTGAAGACTCAAAATCCATGCGGAATATGCATCAAAGTAGACAGAGTCTCAGAGCTGACAGAGTATTCTCGCCGAATAAAGGGGAGCAGTCACATGAACTGTAGAATATGTGCCATCAAATAGACACTCAATTGACTGTAGTATTAGAGGCTGGGAGGGAAGACAGAAATAGAGAGAGGCAGACAGAGAAATAACCTCGAGTGAAGGAATCAGAAGTGGTTACTTACATGCTTTCTTGTATCAAAGCCAAAAGGTCTGAGAGATTTATCTACAGTTGGCTAAACAATTCAGTGTCAGAAATTCCCGAGGCATTTCAGAGCAAATGAGTTAAAGGCTTCTCTCAGAGCCGTGCAGTAAAGCCTTTTGTCAGCAGTTGGCATCATTCCCAGGTAGTACATGCCTCACAGTTCCCATTTTCGGTAGTCATTCCGGACGTCTTTAGTTGTTCTGCACCTGCCTGTGTTTTTATTCAGATTTGTTGCACAGCAGATAGAAGAAAATGGTAACCACCGGGGTTCTGATTTAATTTGACTGTAGCAGTGAATGGCAACCAGTGTTTGCTGTCAATATAACAAACAAGCGGTCTGAGATGTTTACCTCGATACAGTCACTCAAGTTACAAAATGTGTCATTGAGATCTGAAGTGAAAATAAGGGCGAGGGAGGAGTCAGCCTCCAGGAACTATCTGATCCAAAGATAGTGTTTTGTGTGAATCATCACCAGGAAATGAAAATCACTGAAATAATCCAATGTACAAGTCCTGAAAAGGGCACAACGTAAGTATCTCCACACCACCGAGTGCCATGGACACTCATCAGTATCTTTCCTCAGGCAATATCCAAGACAGCTTCCTGTGTGACGTCACTGACTCTTCATTTTTTTAAGCAATTATGTCCTTACATATACTTTAAGTCGCTTCTCTCCTCATCCAGTCTTCTTTCTAAAACATGTTGTGCATATTCTTGAAGAATTTGGAGTTTGACTGAACAATGAAATCAAACATGAATAATTGGGCTGACATCTCAGGCGGGTTGAAGAAGAGGAGAGAAGAGGAGAGCAGAGGAGAGCAGAGGAGAGGGGCTGCGAGCTTCCTTTACAAATCTCACTTTGTGTCCTTCTCTTCCTGCTCGCAAACACTGAGCTTGTAAAAGTTTCGGCTGCAAGGGCTTGGGCCAGCCTCCACTGGCACCGTTTCAAAAGAGCACTGCATGTTTCAGAAAAACGGAGGGGACAAGTCTGTTAGGGGGAGTGCTGGCTCTTTGCACTCTCCCCCGCCACCCTCTCTCTCTGTCGGGGACTCAGGGCAGTGACCACTCTCAGGACTTTCACTCTCTGCTCTCAGGCTAATGCCAGCTCGTGCCAGCTCAGTTGTTACGGCATCTGTTCGTCTGTTAGGGATTCACGGTCGTCTGGATCACTCCGGGGAGGCTGGTCTATATCACAGACACCCAGAGACTAGGAAATGGAAGCTGTAAATGCAGCACTATTTCCTGGATACTTTGTCCTCCATTTCAGATGTGTGTCAAGCTCTCACGAGGCTCAGCGCTGCTTGTGTTACAGTTCACACAAGGTTCTGGCTGCTTCGCCTTTATTTTCGCTCTGAGTGGCTCAGGGATTCTCATCTAACCCTCCACATCGCTTCTTTCTAGACACTTCAGTGGTTCAAATGTAGTACTTTTCCTTTGCCGTGTTTTTCAATGCAACTTTTACACTGAATAGTTTTAAATGGCATTCCGCTTAATGATAGAAAGTGCACAAAAGTAGGCTTAAGTTCACGCTTAGTCAAATAAAACAATGGTTTTGCCAACACACAGCGATTTAACTTTCTCTAGTGTTATTCTAATTTTCCAGGGGTAATCTCTCCCTCTCATGGTGTACTTTCGTTATTGTAAAGACCCTCTGTGCAGGTGTCAGATGGGGGACACAGTTCTCTGAGCACTGTGTACTGCCGGGGGCATGCGAGAAGGAATTATATTAACATTCTCAACTCTTCCCATACTGGATCCATCCGTGCAAAGTTGTAAACTACTGTTGTCTGTGCTCCAGAAACACACTGACCCCTTAACACGGCTATCGGTGCAATGGGAAGCACTTCAAAGATCACGCAATCTACTGTCAGCTGTAAAAATGACGAGAAACAACTGCTTCTTCTCAGCGGTTTTAAACACACAGTTGTCTTTGGAATTTACAGTATGCAGCATACTGTACATAAAGGCAGCTGGCAAAAAACACAGTGTTATGCCAAAGCATGTTCCTCCAGTTGTTTGATACAACAAACTGCGTCTTAACATTTACATAATTGTCAAAACTTGAAAGATGTCCATAGTATGACGCAAACATACTCAAAATAAGCAGTACTCTTATGCAGCTCTCCCAGTGTGACACACATTTCCATTAGCTACAATTATACTTAATGTCACGCGTCTCTGTGAGAGGCATACGTGCAAGTGCGTTCACCTAAACATCTGCATGCCTCCGCCTCTAGGTTTTTTGAATTTTTGAGGACACTACAGCGCCAGTGTCGGAGGACGTCCCCCCCCTCTCTCCACTGGGACGTCTGTTTGGGAGTGTGCTTACAATACAGCAGTGACAGACTGTACGTTGTACATATCATTGTGTATTTCAATTGCCTCACCTCCAACCTTTTTCTTTTCTCTCTATGGGTCAATAAGGGCAAGTCATGCACCATGTGTTATTGAGTAGCCATAATATAACCCCCCATTATCTAGCTAGGAGGATTTTATTAACAAGGAAGAGATACCAGAGAGGCTTGTGAGCGATGGTGTGTTCTCGGTTTCCCCTTTATTAGATTTGGCACATTGCCGCTTGAGCCTTCATGGGGAACTTTTGGAGCATTGTCTCTTATCTTCTCACCAAACCAAATGTTACATGTTACAGCTATAAACTGCGAGTGCGACAGCGGATGCAGGAGGAGTTTCAGTCCTTTTTTGTGCGGAGTTTAAATCTTAAAATGACTTTGATAATCATTTAATAATGATTTTGTAAGTAGTTAATCCATCCACCAGTTTTCTGCCACATCTGGGTCCCGGTCACATTAACTGATCAGTTTTATTACTAGGAATTATTATTATATTCACCTTGGAAGTACTGAAAAAAGTGATATAAATGTCAATAAATTAATGTACTTAACAATGAATTGCATGCCTTCTTGTCCCTAGTGGTTTTCTGCCATTCTTTGACTGGTATGACCATGAAAAAGGTACTGAACTGTATTTTCTCTGTGGTATTAAAAAGGCCTTAAAAAGTCTTAAATTTAATTGGATGAGTTGGATCAGTAAACAGTATAACATTTTGAAATTTGTGCGTCTTTGGTAAGTGAAGAGTTATTTTTGCTCATGTTGATTCTTTTAGTGCTTAAAATGTTGAAGATGCATCCTTACTTCTATTAATGCTGGCATGGCCAGTCACTCTCAGTCGGCGTTAATTAGCGTAAGGGAGCAAATGTTTTTGTGGATGGAGGCGAGTCCTGATGAAAAAGGTCTTGTAACTTTTCATGTTTTCATTATAAACCTCTGAAGTTTAGTTACTGGCTGTCGAGGATTTATTTCAAGTCAAACTCATTGCATCTACACAGACTTTAACTCAGTGGTGGAAAGTTTTCGGCAGCAGAAAGGAGTGCTGCTACACATGCTACCGTGCTAACACTGGTCTGCTAACAAAATGTGTTTTTACATGCTAGCAGTTCATGCTTAATGTAGCCTGGTTCATGGTTGTTTTGTCATAAATTTCCTTTTTTTTGTTTTTGTTTCGAAAAGTCTTTTGGATCATTAGTGATGCTCTTCTATCAATACTTTTTACCCATGATTTGCCTCTGTTGGCCTTTGTGCAACATTTGTGGTGGTGTGGGTTTCATCGTTTTGTGTAGTTTCTATAACAAGTGTCTCCAGTCTGCAGTTATCATCAGTGAAGTAGGCCGGCACAGTCATGTACTGTGTGTTTCCATTTGCTGTGAAGTCCAGTTGTGAGCGGTAAAACTTGCTTGACCTCCTCTTTTAGCTGTGTCATATTTTGACTCCAGCGCTCGCGAGATTGTCTCTACCACACAACCAGTCTCTTAGTCTCTTAGCTACTGTGTCCCTTGGCTCTAGCGGGCCAGTCGTTTTTGAACATTGTTTACTGGCCTCAGATCCTATGCAACACATTCGGCGATGCTGTCCGTAATGGCTTTTTTTCTTTTTCTCTGTGAGTGGGGGCCTCAGGTCCAGAGCTCTCTGGGTGAACCTGGGACACGGCAAGTCCTCCTCTTCCACAGAATGGGAAGGATGCAACTAGCCAGCCATAATAATAATAAGTTAGCGTTCTACAGTGCCAGACAACGACTGTGTTAAATATTTACTGGGCCTTGTTAATTTGCCCAACCAGCTCTAGCCAGTCAACTTAGAAACTGAGAGTCGAATCGTGGTTCTTTGGACCAACAATTTGATTCCACAACTCTGAGGGGGCAGCCCTATCTCTCCATTTTTCATCCATGCATAAGTTTTATTTTCTGTTGCATTGTGATCATTTCAGAGCATTTCTCAAAGAGGCACTATGAAAACTTACTGTCTTGATAAACAATAATTTATTTGACCTTTTATAACCTCTCATCTCAGATAGCATTCCAAATTTGGTATATGAAACAGGGTATGACTTGTTGAATCAGTGTTTAAACCATGAGTTTCATTCCATCTAAAAACCAAGAGACTATTTTTGCTCCTGAATAGCATATTTCCATGCATGATGAACGAATGGGATCTCCTGCCATTGTCTTCTTTTCTACTCCTCCACATTCCTTGACCAATCTCTCCTTTGGGGATTTAACCGAGATCTCCCTGCCACATCTTCATTGTTTGTCCTTCCTGAGATACAGGTCCTCTCCGAGTTGATGATTCACCCGGCTGTACAGTGCCACCGAGTTCACGTCCTCACCAACGTGCTGTTTCGGCCTAAACCCATGGGTGAACTAAAATATCATCATCACACTCCCTCCTCAAACACAGGTCACCGCCACTGGAAGCTCTACCTTTATGTATTTAACATAATTTTTCCTGGCTTACTGTTTGCACAACTGCTTTGAATGGTCCCTGTTTCACCATAATTTTGATTAATGTGTTTACATTTCATTCAGGCTTGTTGTCACAGTTGTTAGTGTAGTAAGAGCTGGTTTTACAGCCTCTCTGTTATACTCTCTTGTGCTGCTTGTCATTGCTTCAGCAGTGTTTACCATCTTGCTAGCAGTAATAAAACACAGTAGTAAAAATTTGGAAACACAGTGTATGGTGAGAAGCACACTGTAGTTTCTGTCTCTTTAAGGTCTTGATGGCTTCTCCGCTGCTCCCTTGAGGTCACTGGCCCTCCTTAGGCCGCCTGCCAACTGCCATGTTACTGTCAAGAGTTTGCAGAGATGCCAGCAAAGCCATTAGTCTAGACCCTTTTCAACAGTCAGCAGACTGGACAGTGTGAGCACTGCGGTGATGCAGAGAGACAAAGGGTCTAGCCTTATAAAACTACAAAACTCGTTACTTTTCCTTCTTTATTTCCTATCACATGTGTTATTGTTCACTTCAGCTGTGACTTCGCTCCTCCCATCTCCTCGTGTGAACCCTGAGACTAGAGCCAGACAGGACTGAGATAGCTTTGAGGCTGTAGAAAAAAACCTTTCCGATGGATAATTATACATTTGAAACATTTCTACGGAGGTCTAGTCAGTCATTTTTTGAAATATGTATGTAATTAAATAACTATACCTCCATGTGCCCCCTGGTGCCTCACAGCTGCTTCTTGCATTATGTTTTTGTCTCTTGGGGAACAGCAGCATCTGGTGGTTGACTGAGACAATCACACTATGTTTTTAGAACAGTTTATTGTCACTACTTTTTTGATCTCTTATGATTTAGGGAGGTTCACATGTTTTCAGCGTCGTCCTGCTTCACACTCACTCACACTGTTGCACACTGGGAGCAAATGGAGACTATATGAAAAAGCATCTTACCTGTAGCTGTTAAAGTGAAGAGAACCTTTCTTTTTTCGTTGTTTCTACCTTTATACCTGGGTTTTCCCAGCTTGTCTATAAGTCATACAAGAGCTCTTCTTCTCATAAACTGTTCTCCCCAATGTTTAAACTCTTGTTCATTTTAAACTTGTATCCTGATTGAGTTCTACATACCGGAAATAAATCTACACATTTTTGTTTGACCTGAATCCGTTTTACTCTCCTGTAAAGTAAATTTACACCCAAGCCATATTTCTTTTTTCGTGGAAACCTCCAGAGCTTTTCAATGGAATACCCTAGAAATGCTCACAGATGGTGAATGGCTAATTAGAGTAATCCCACATGAAGGATCAGGGCATCCTGGTTGTGTGGTAGTCGATCGGGGGACCTGTTGCTTTGTTAAAAATCCTCTTAGAAGTCGGGTCATGTGACCCCCTCTGTGGGCTGCAGGATGTGTATGGAAACTTATGGGTATTCACAAGCTGGATGGAGTCAGTTACGGTGCCGCCTGGCAAAACCACTGTCGGGTGACAGATTGTATTAATGCATGTTTTACATATTCATACTGACACATCTTTATATAAAGGATGTATTAGATTTCCTTCAGTAAGTACACTCCCTTTTCCATGTTTGTTCATTAAGACCAAAATCTGGATGTAACCTTTTTCCACATCAACCATGCCTCTCCACAATCACATCGTGAAAGAGGCCTGGACAAAGGACAGGTGTGTCAGCATTACCAAACAACAATACACATATCCGCAAATGTATTTGTCATGCAAGCATTTTTTCGTAGGTCTAAGCTGTCCTTGTCGTGCCTTCCATTAGCCCTAACCGAGGCCTTATGGCTTTCTGAATGGTTATTCCTGCTTTGCCACACCCACTTTCCGCTGGTACTAGCCAAGTGTTGCTTAACCAATAAGTGGCAAGGGAACGCTTTACTTGTTGCTGTCAGACAGACCTGCTTAGGCCTAGTTCCCATACCCTGTGTGACCTGTTAATGTAGAAAATGACACCTGTACCACAGAGCTCTCTGGCTGGCTCCCAGAGAGGGCTAAGATGAGAAGCTTTTGATACAGGCATGGCTGCTGGTTACCAACGAAAGGGCACTATGTTTGTTTTGATAGATAGATAGATAGATAGATATTTAGATAGATAGATAGATAGATAGATAGATAGATAGATCATTGTAATACTCATCAAACCATTCAATGACCCCTCATGCTCTATGGATGGGGGCATTGTCATTGTATTTCTTAACTAATTTTTCATGGTTTTCCTTTAGTTTGTTGCCCATCTGTTGCTATATGTGTATGTGTATAATCACCAAAAAGCTGATCATAAAAAGTAGAATATGCAAGTGGAAGGCAACATAACTGAATGTGCAGATGAAACAAAGATAAGCTATTGATGATGAATGTCTGTCAGTTAACTCATAATAATTAATGCCTTTTATGGTATGATGATATGATAAAATGTCTTTTATAATATTAAACTTAATATTCTTGGGTTGGTCAAACAAAACAAGCAACATGAATATGCCAACAAGGCTTTAGGAAATTGAAATTCACATTTTTTATAAAGGTTTTCTGATATTTTATGGACCAAACGATTGAATGATCTGTTGAGAAGATTAATGGTAACATGATAATGAAAATTATAATTGCAGACCACATATGTAAAAGCAAGCGTTTTAGAATATATATAGAAAAATAAAAAACTTTCTCGTAGGTATATTAAATATTTATTTATTACAGCTGTAATAAACTGTAACCAGTAAGTTGTATTATTATTGTAATATTGTTGCATTTAGGTAATACCATGTATTTCTCATTATTTTTGCCCCAGGATTCAAGAGGATGAAGATTCTGCTTCAGCCCTGCAGCAGCAGGTTCAGGTAAATCTAAGTTTTAGGAAATCTGAAATCCCATCCCCTCAGTTGACACCAGAAATGGGGAGCAAAAATGTTATACTGTATTCACAGATGCTTCCTCCAGCCTGGCCTGTAAAGT
This sequence comes from Xiphias gladius, assembly GCF_016859285.1. Classification (NCBI taxonomy): domain Eukaryota; kingdom Metazoa; phylum Chordata; class Actinopteri; order Istiophoriformes; family Xiphiidae; genus Xiphias; species Xiphias gladius. Next base: position 9,253,037 of record NC_053420.1, on the reverse strand, counting down.
GCAATAGGTGTGAAGGAAGCACATAAGGACAAGCATCTTGTGACAACTGTGCTACAGCTGGCATAAATATCCTGGACGTAAAAAGTCACATTGAGTTTTAGGTTTCTGGAGAGTGAACACACGTAACAAACAAGACTTCTCCCTCCTCCTGGGGCCTTTGTTGGTTTCTCCCGTTGACGTGTTTCTACAGAGCAGATGGCTTTACACATAAATCCTATTAACAACTTTCTGCTGATGGAGACACAGTGAGTACAGGGCTTTCTCACTCTTTCATTACCTCAGCTGAGACGCCTGCTTTTTTATTTTCTCACCTCCAAAAAGCAGCAGTGGTAGACCTGAAGAAAGGCCACGCCATGTCTGCAGAGAAGGTAAAAGGGTGGGGTTGTGGTTTTATGGATGTTTTTATTGACTTTCAAATGAGATTACTCCTCGGTGTTCATTCAGCTGCCTAGTCATGACATGTAATGATATCTTGAGAGTGAGACTTGAGGGATAACAAAAGGTATTTTGATAAGAGTCAATTAACACTTTTGCTGTTGTCATATAACAATATTTAGAATTGGGGCGCAGTGGGTTCACGAGACACACATTAAGTCTTTTTTTTCAATCTCAAATTTCTGTTTGTGATGTAGAATACTTTATGTATTTAAATTTAAATCAAAGACATTTGGAAGATTGATTACGTAGAAAATAATCTCTGACCCACATGTAAGGTAATTGGTTTGAATGCCAGCATGGGAAATGTAACATCAGAGTGAAACCGGTTATCCAACTGAGACAATATTCAGACATGACTTCAATACTGGAAATAATCCTCGTAGGCAGCTGCAGAGTACGGTCTGCCTGTATATCTAGCAGTTACTTGCATCTCAGGTTGATGATGCCCAATTTCATGGGGCTCATCTGCTGAGCAATGCATGTGTAAAAGCAGGCATGAGGGATTGAAGGCAGTCGGTAATCTGGCCGCCCAAACCACTTACAGCGCTACTGTGGTGACGTCTGCAACGGCATTTCCGTCTTTATGCTGTTTCCGTCTTTAAGGCCTCTGACAATCTTTGTTTTGTCTTTCTTTTTTTTTGTAAACCATATGTATGAACAATTAACCAACTCCTTTTTTAGCTAGTCAAGCAAATCTTACATCACCAATGCAGCAACGTGGTTAAAAATCTCTGTTTGTTTTACGCAGTATTGATTATTGGATCATAATTTCATGATTTGGTTCATTATAGCTAGATCCTCTTAGTTAATCACTATATTTAACCAGTATATGTGTCAGCTCCTCCAGTATTTACAAAGCAACAAAAAAGGTCACTGGTAGAGTTTCAGACACATTATTTTAAAAACATATGCTGAGATCAGAGTAATAACCAAACATTTGAAAACACAGTGTGGCAGTTCCTGTATATCTCTTGTTTTTAATAATTTGTTGTCAAATAAGTGTAATTCTACAAAAAGACTAGCCCTTGTCATAAATTGAAGTATTATTACAACTGATAACCAGTTAAATATAATGGCCTTCCAAACTTCTATACAACAGCTGATTACATTATGACAAATCTGCCATTACACTGAGTTGTGGATTGTCTGTGGACACAAATAGACCTCCATCGATGCAAGATCTACATCTAATAGGATTACCTTTACTGTCTCCGCTGGCTGCAATCACACTGACCTCTTTCTCTGTGACTTTGGACAGTGACACGCTTTCCCTGCCACTTTGTTCCTGGCTTTAGTTTTCTGACTCCTCACACTTAAGAAAGACATGGCTCCATTTTGTTCATTATAACATGGATATATTTGTCTATTTTATGTAGCAGTTATGGTATACAAAAATCATCACATAGATGAATGCATTAGTGGTTGGACATTGGGCGGGGCTTTACCTTAAGCTTGTGTCTGGACGGCCCTGAGAGAAACCAGTATTGCAGGCGGTGGAGAAAGAACCGCGAACGGGAAAGGGTTAGAATTACATTCATACAAAATATGCAGGAAATAAAGTTCATTTTAAATAAAGCACATCAGACAAGAGAGAGTTAACAGATGTAAACTGACTTTCAAATACTGCAGTTTAATACCCCTGGCTCTCCCTATATTTTCCTTGGGCATACCAGCAGGCTTGTTTGTTGTTCACTCACATGTGTGATGGCCTGAAAAAGTTATATAAAATTGTTACAAAAATTGTTTTTTTTTCTTGTTTTTTTCTTTGTGTTACAGAACTGTACCATCAAAAATAGTAATAGATTATTCAGTTCCCCAAAATTCAGGTTTACGTGCACAGAATCACTGTAGTCACCTCATGCCCAGTTACTTCATTGACTCGCTGTAACTAAACATGAGCTCTTAATGTTTACTTGTCGTAAATAAAAGCTGAACTCAGCAGCTTACAGTACAGCTCTGCCAGAAGCCACATGTAGCATTTGCTATTACTGAGTGACTTCGTTACTGCGCTATAATGTGAGGAGTTAGTGTGAGGAGTGATTGAACATAAAATTAATAGATTATGTTTTATTACGGAACCACAATATTAATAGCTGTAGAAGTAGTAACAATATATTTCTTGTTAATCTACTGTTTCCTTTCTTCCCCTCGCCTCCCTTCACATCTGACCCTTTCATGGTGAGTTATCATTATTATTATTATTATTATTATTACTATTTTTAATTAAGATCTTTAAATTCTGCTATTTTTAGTTAGTCTTCCAAGATATGTTTTTTTCCCAAATTTTCATTTGAATCAGTTTTGTATCTTTAAAGAACCTTCATAGAAGCCAAAAAAGAAGAAAGAAGAGGCAAATGGCACAGCAGAAGCCAAGCTGAATGGAACTGAAGCCAAGCCCAAAAAATCAAAGACAAAGAAAACCGATGATGCTTCAGAAGAGGACAGCCCAGCCATCCAGAGTGAGAAACTTTGAAGGAAGAGCCTGTGATATTTTAAGCATTTCCTTCGAAGAGTGCAGTGTTTTTCTATTAATGTTATCAAACCACATTGGTTAAATTGCTGTTTCATTATCAACATTATAGATGGAAAGAAGGTGAAGAAAAAGAAACCTGAAAAAGATAAGGAGGAACCAGAAAAGGAAAAAGGAAAAGAGAAAGAACCAAAAAAGAAAGCCAAAAGTGCTCCAAAAAAGAAGAAAGGTGAGTCATTAATGGCTTTTCTTTCAAAGGAAATATAGGAATTGTGTTGAAACTGGGGTGTGTAAAGACCTCTGAGAATTTAATTAATTCCTGATATATACAAATAAATCATACAAATAAACACTAAATATTAATATATTTTGGCAATCATCCCAGAAAAGGCCAAAATTAGTTTGATGAAAATGTTTGCCAACACTTTAGGTTCAGGCACAGATGACGATGATGATGACGACGATGATGAGGACACCCCAAAGAAGAAAACAAAGAAAAAGACAACAAAGGACAGCTCTCAATCTGCAAGTTCTGCCAAAGACAAGACATCCAAATCTAAAGGTATGGCAAGAAGCAGGAAAACAGTTTTCCAAAGGCATTAGCAGTGTGATCAAAACAAGGGTTATAAAACCAGACTAACGTTGTTAAGAGGATTAGATGATTTTATTGTGTAATGGTGAGTGAGTGGAAACACTGACTTGGTAGGAGAGGCAACAAAGCACAACAGTTATGTGAGTAACTTGCCCGTAAGGGATTACTGTGGAAAATGTAATTAAAACTGGTGCAATCCTGACAATGTTCTTGTTTAATGCCACTTAACACTTACAATTAAAAAATGGAAGTCGTCAACCCAGGACTGTTTGGCCTCATTCCTCTGAGGCTGTAAGTTTTACTTTGCAGGAGGTCTGGAAACACTGTTTTTCTTTTTCCAAACAATAGAGCAAGTTTTCTATTGGAATAACTCTAAATAGAAAACACCGATTAGCCAACAAGCCTGCTAACTAATTAGCCATAGTAACAAAAAGATTGAATGATGACACATGAAGCCTTGAGTAAATTTCCAGCTTGAAAAACTGAAATTAAAGAGAGATAAGAGGGCATCTTTCCAGGCTATGGCATCCACCACTTTAGTTTCACTTGGAGAGGATTTTAAAAGATGACTGGAAGTTTTGGTACAAATACTGTTTCTTAGGTCCCAGTACATTTTTTGAGACCTTAACTTTTTAGCCATCGTAGCATCATGTCTGTAAGAACTGCAGTGGTGGGCTGTCGGTCTGTTGCTCCACCGCTTTGGTCCAGACTGAAATATCTCAACACCTATTGACTCTGGTGATTCCCTGGCTTTTCCTCCGACGCCAACCTCATGTTGGCATTTGTGGTATTGAATGGATCACCGTGAAATTTGGTACAGTCGTGCCCCCCTCAGGATGAACTGATATCACTCTGGTGATCCCTTAACTTTTCATCTCGAGCCATTCTCAGGCCAAAAATTTGATTTCTGCAATACTTTGGTTTATAGCCAAATAATTAGCAAATGTCAGCATGCTAGCACACTAAAATAAGACGGCGAAGATGGTAAACATTCTACCAGATGGACAACTTGTTTCTTTGGGAATAACAATAAGATTCTGAAACAGCTGCCGCTCAAGACTTTTACAGTGTGCAGTTACAACTTTGACATGAGCTAAAGTCAAGTGAGTCCCGGTACAGAGATAGACACTTGAATCTGAGCTATTTATCTCCTCACTACTGATTTTCTGTGAGATATAGCCCAGACTGTTGGTTGGATCATCTCCAGAGCTCTTGCCTCTGAGCTTAACTTAACCTCCCTCCGCCTCTGATCAGCCGTCAGTCATTTCAGAAATATCTGCACAAACGTGTGCTTGTGGCTCCCTGAGGGGAAGCCAGGTGCTCTGTTTGTGGTAACCATGGAAATAGAATAAATTATGTCAGTAGCCTACTTTATGCTCTGAGCTATGGCAATATACTTATATAACTACTGTGGAAAGCTTTCCATGCTGTACTATATCAGAAAAATATCAGTGTTTATATATTTCTGAATTAACAACTTTATTTTTATTTCAATTCAGATGTAGAATCATACATTATACAGTAAGATTCGGTTTCAGGAAGACTCCAGTTCTCTCTTCATCTATAAAAGCTTGATTGTAAAAGTTTGAGTCCAATGTTCAGCTCTAACTGTGTATGACCAAGAACAAACAAACACAATAGGCGAAGGGATTGCAAGTGTGTTTGGATTTGGACATCCCCCACTACTTTCATCAGGCAGTCGAAAGTATATCACATTGCAATGTTGCTCCAGAACCACCATCATGAAAGGGTTAACTCTTTAATTCATGAACATTTCACACTTATAGTTTGCAGTTTAAGATTTTTTTAAAACTTTTTTTTGTGTGCAAATTATGCATAAAGGATTGCACCTTTGGCCCCATCGAACTGATATGATAAAGCACAAAATCCTTTCTGAAATAGATATAATCAATATTTTTATAATAACAATGAACTACTTTCACTTGTGTGTGAAATAGAGTCACTTATAGTGAAAAACTGACAGAAAATTATCATCCAACTCGTTTTTGGACGCAGCAAACTGCTGTTTAAAGATAATAAGCCTTAAAAAAAAAAAACTAAACCAAAAAAAAAAAAAATCTCACTGTACACTACTTGTCCATCACCAAATGGCAGAGCATTTGGCAGCTAAAGAGCCAGATATTTCCCTCAGGATGTGGTGGAGACTATAACAGAGCTTAAAGGAGAGTGAATATTGGACTTAGGTTCATCCGAAGGACAGAAACACAACTACAAATCAAAGACAACTGCTGACTGTTTAAAGAGGCAGCAGTTTGATGACAAAGGGTATGGTGAGAGAATGGCACACGCTATAACTAGTTGGGAGTTTGCCTCACCAGTCAAATATTTACCAGCACTAGACCTATTTTGAGGAAGTATTACATGCTAAAGTGCTTACCTCAGGAGAATTTAACCACACTCTTGCAATATCTTAAGTTCGTCAATGCCAAAAATATACAGGCAGCACGGACTGCTTGAGGAGTAATTAGCCATCATGTAGAGATGTGAGAGCATATTGGGACAGATTCAATATCATGGAACAAGTTTTAAGAGAGAGAGTTGACAGTAATCGAGGTTTTGAGGGCACAAGACTTGTGCCACTTGATCTGAGTGGGGAACTTGGCATCCTGCTCCTTGACATCTTCCAAGTTAGGCACTTTCAGTTTTGGCATGGATGCCTTACATATGACGTCCAACTGAGAGCAGAGAAAATATAAGAAATGTCAGTCTTCCTCCCAGTGTGCTTCATTAGCTTTTGCCTTGAACTACAACACTTTAACTGTAAAAGATATGACCCTAACCTAATAGCCGGATACGGGCGAGTCCCGGTGAAGCCCAAATCCCTCTCACAATCTCAAGTGCTCAGAATCTGACGAAACTGCTGGGAGAAACAGTGAGAGCAGATTTCAAACCGAGCACACATAAAATCAGGATTGCATGATACGAATTTGTTGCGCTCTTTACAATCTGTCACGGTCTCAAATCTTTGCTTGCTGATTAATTACAGTTTAAATTGGTTTGGCTCTCACTCCACTTCTCCCCAAGTCCACTGACTAATTTAGTGCCTGAAGGAGGGAGATTTACATTATCACTTGATTCTGCAGTTTGGTATCGTTTCAAGAATGGATAACACTTTTCAGATTTTACTTGTTTCTCATTTCTCAGAAGACAAAAATTCTGATGGAAAAGAAAAAAAGTCCAAGTCAAAGGAGAAGGAGAAGAAAAAGGAGCCAGCTTCAATGTTCCAGATAAATGGAGAAAAAGACTCAAAAAGCAAGAAGAAAGGTGATTACATCTTGATAAACCGTCACAACTCAAAACTTTATGGTTTGGCCTTTTGTAAGCCCCCTTTACTGAATTTGAGACCATGCATCATAGCTGACTTTTACAGTACAGCTTGAACCTTGATGCTGAAATGATAAAATGTGGACTTTATTTCAACAACAGCCCAAGTACCCTAGTTACAATTCATACAAACGTGTGAGCTTTACTTGAAAATCTTTATACCTGTTCCTTGAGCAGCTGCCAAATCAGAGAGTGACGAAAGTGAAGAAGAGACAAAGTCGACCAAATCGAAGAAGAAATCCACCGCTGGCTCTGCGTCCATGTTCCAAGCATCAGGAGACAAGGACAAAGACAAGAAGACAAAGAAGAAAGGCAAGTTCACCAGTACCTTATTCCTCTGCTAGAGTCACTGGCGGGCATATAACATGTCATCTGTTGTGTTCCAGGAAAGGCAGAAGAGAGTGACAATTCTGACTCTGAAAAAGAAGAAAAGTCAAAGAAGAAAAAGGGCAAAGGGAAGAAGAAAAAGGTATGTCAAAATCACACAGTACACCCACAAAACAAAACCATTTAGTCACTTCACGCCATGTTATACAGCCAAGCGAACTAATTTTAATTCTATTGCAAATGAACCATGCAGCAAACATTAGGGGTTTTAATCAGAGCGTACCTATTTATGCTTCTTGATCAGGAGAGATCTCCATCACCTGAGATTGAGTTCGACAACTTGGAGAAGTTTGTGATGCAGCCGGCCACGCAGGGAGTGACCATCAAATGCAGAGTGACTCGGGACCAGAGAGGGATGGATAAGAGCCTCTACCCTCTGTATTACCTTCATCTAGACAATGAAAAAAAGGTCGGGGATTTATCTCTACCGGAATTTGACAGTTTATAATGTTAATAGATATGTATAATGAGCAGTTCTCATGTAAGAACACGTAGCCAGATTTACACCAAAACAAGTTCCAAACCACTAAACAAGATACAACAGCATTCATGTCAGTAGTTATAATAACTTAATTATTTGATTTAGTGCGGGTTTAGGGATGTGTGTATGTTAGATTGCTCTCTTTCTTTTATTCTAAAAGGACTGCTTGCCTTTGTCTTGTTTTTTCTTTGTAGACATTCCTGTTGGCTGGGAGGAAAAGAAAGAAAAGCACAACTTCAAATTACCTCATCTCAATTGATGCCACAGATTTATCAAGAGGTGGAGAGAATTTTGTTGGAAAGCTGAGGTACACTGCACTTCAAAAATCAATTCATTCATTCAAAAGCAGCACAGAACATATGTAATACCAGCTCTATTTTTCCTCATTCGTTTGCTGTCAGTTTTTAATTCAAAAAATTCTTTTATACATCGCCCAGGTCAAATTTAATGGGGACTAAGTTCACCGTATTTGACAATGCTCTGAATCCAGAAAGAGCTCTTCCAGACATGTCAAATGCACGGCAGGAGTTAGCAGGCATCATCTATGTAAGTTGTTTTACAGCTCGCTGTTCATTGTCTACAGTGCTTTTCATGAGTGCCGTTTTCGGGTACGTTTGGTTTTTAAAATAAAAGCGGAAAATGTGAAAATTCAGATTTGACTTATTTCTGTCATCAGGAAACAAATGTCTTAGGAATGAAAGGGCCCAGAAGGATGACAGTCATCATTCCAGGGATGAACAAGGACAACGAGCGACTACCACTCCGACCAAGAAATGTAAGATCATTTTTTTGTTTTGTTTTTGTTTCTGTTGTTTCATTTCACTTGTATTTGTATTTACTTTTATTGTATTGTTTTATTTGCATTGCCTTTAGTAGAACATTAAGACAAAATAAATGTCGAGTAATAGAAGAGACCAGGACACCAGGGGCAATATATATGTTCTTACATAATAAGGCTTTGGTTTACTGTATGTTAAGGGTTTCTTTTACAGGGAAAACAAGTATATAAATACACACACAAGCATCCAGAACATAATTCCAAAAGTCTGTCTTCCTCTTTTCTCAGATATACCTGATAATCAAAACATGAAATTACAAGACCCACCTTGGTCACACTATATAGTTAACAAAGAGAGGAATAAAATGGAGTAAAGTGAAATAGAATGAAGAGAACAAACCCTTTTTAGCTGAGAAAGTGCATTTCATCGGGGAGTTTCACAAAGGCACCTCCAACTGAGGATATTGTGAGTTGTTGATTCCTGCGTGTGAGACCATCAGATGACTCAGTAGCAAGATCAGGACTCCCAGAATCCCCTGCTTTTCACAGCGTCAACAAATAATATGCATACAGCCCACAGCTTTATTTAAGGAATGCTGTGCGTTTATTATGAGAGCAACACAAGGCCAATGTGTAAAATCATGTTACTCTTTGCTGGTGTTCAGCGACTTGTGTTTTGCCAATTCTTCACAGGAATGTGACGGCTTGTTGATAAGACACCAGAATAGAAGGATGGAAAATCTGATCGAGCTTCACAACAAGACGCCAGTGTGGAACGAAGAAACAGCGTCTCATGTGCTCAACTTCAACGGCAGGGTCACCCAGGCCTCCATCAAGAACTTCCAGATAGTCCATAACAAAGACTGTGAGTACGGCTTATCTGTCTGTGTGTCTGTCTATCTACAGCCCGTTTCACATATGCACCTTGTTGTGTAAATGTGATGTTAATTTTACATGTTGGTCTTACTGTATGTGTGAACAATGTAAAAGTCAATACAGCAGTCTTACTAGTTCAGATCTAGTGGTAAGATTTCCACTTTCCTGACACGATACAAGTCCGAATCAAATGCTGTCAAATTAATGTAACTGCCACAGCGGCACAAGGTAAGATATGCTCAAAGAATACAAAATAACTTCAGAGAAGTTATAAATTATAAAGTTATAATAAAGTTATAATAAGTTTAGTAAACTATGAAATACTGCGAATGAGCTCATTTTATGTTGTTAGGCCGATTCCTCTCATCACATCAGTCTGTAAAAATCAATTTCCACCTTCTGGTGTGGGGCAACCAAAATACAGCCACAATAATAATTAGACCGGCTGTCTCTCCCTCCTTATATTTTCAACATTCATCCATGCCAACATCACGTCTTATCATTCTACGGTGTGCTTGTGCACCGTATGGACATTATAAAATAAGCAGCAGAATTCTATGAATGATGGTCTTTAATTTACAATTCATATGGTAAAACTTTTTTTTTTTAATCCATCAGGGATCCAGCCTATGAGAGAACAGAAAACTCTTCTTCTCTCTTATCATTTTACTTTTCAAATCACCACTATTTTCCAGCAGCGATATCAGTGCCTCTCTCAAACCGTATCGCAGGAGCACTTAGCTCTGTCGGTAGATGTCCTGTCACGTCTGAATAAAATCATTTCTGTAAAAGTCACCTGGGACATGTCTGGATGCCAAAAAGTCATCACTCAAACAGATGATGAAGCCCACCATGTGATATAAAGTGTAAGTTGTATATACCAGGGCTTTCGGTCCATCTAACAGTTCCTTGCCTTTTCCAGTGGACTACATTGTGATGCAGTTTGGACGGATAGCGGATGACATTTTCACACTGGACTTCAACTACCCCCTGTGTGCCGTGCAGGCCTTTGCCATCGCGCTCTCCAGCTTCGACGGCAAAATTGCCTGTGAATAACAGACAGATGCCCCGGGTAGCCTACGTACGCTGAGATCAGTATGGAACACGCCCACGCTAACATCAGACCAACCCATGTCTTTGGACTTGCCTTCAACACTTCCTGCAATAGGCGCCAATAACGAATGTTGAATCCCTGAACGTGGCAATGCCTGCTGCTGCGCTGTCGCCTTCATGGGCGTGTGATTCCCCACAGGAGGAAGAAGCAAAACTAGTCTCGTATTGTCGTCTGATCATGCAAGGGGATGGCACTCGAAAGTCCTGATTTCTGTCTTGGTAATTCATTGGAAACATCTGGATTTCTGTGAATTAAACAAAGACTGACACCGCTTCAAAGAACCCCAGTGACCGGAGGGTTATGACTTTTTTTTGAGGGGATGATGGTACACCTCGATGATGAAGGTGTTTAAAGATCACTAACATCATTGAAAGATGTTAAACTGTGTCATGTTTTGGCTTTATTGTGCAGTATTGTATTGTATTGTATTGTATTGCTGTATTAGTCATGATGAGAATATCTAGTTTCTTTAAGGCAAAAATCCAATTTTAATTCAAAGAGTTACACTTTGTGAGATATCAACTATCTGCTCAAGTGACACTTGTGTATCTATCAGGTTACACTGATAGCATTAAAAGAATAAAATCACTTTTATTTGAATCCTATTAAATGTCATAACAGCGGTCTTACACAACAGACTGTCCATATTTTAGTGACTTCGAAACATCGATTCCAGGTGTCAGGTACTACGTAGAAGTGTCGCACTTTGGAATAGGAGTGTATGTAGTTCTTGCCATTTAGTGTTAACGTACCATGTTTTGACAAAATATTCAACCAAATGTAGTTCACCACTCTGGAGGTTTCTCTGTCCATTTCTGATGATTTGGTCTGATTTGAGCTAACTTAGGTTTTTATATTTATGTGTTTTTTGGTTCCAGTATTTTGTAAAATTCATTTATTTTTCTGAACACTGCCTTTGTTGCATTTCAAGGCTTATTGTAATAATGTTATTTAATAAAGCATGTGAATTAAATTTCCTTTAAATCAGCATTTATTGTATAAATGCATTTATCTGCAAAACCTTTCATCGTTTCTCACTTATTAACTGTTCAGTGTCTGTGGCACAAAATGCTTAAATACTACAATATCATAATAGAATTGAATGGATTTTGGCATCCAAGTGGTTAAGACGCATACCATATAACCACAACGTTTGATTCCAGCCGGGGACATTTGTTATATGTCACCGTCCTCTCTCTGTCTCCATCTCTCCCCCTGCGAGTTCTGCTTGTATATCAGCTATCACTGTCAAATAAAGACAAAAAAAGCCAAAAAATAACCTCAAGAAAATGAAATTCATGGATTTTGCAGACAGTCACACGGTCCCCCCCCCGATCCCTCTTTAAAGTACCTCACTGGTGATTTTTATAGAATATGTTTTTGACATTATCATCCGCAATAAACAGGCAGCTGGCAGACAATCAGAAAGACTCCTGCCACGCGCAGGTTTTGAGAGACACCCGCACTTTTCTCCAAGTGGCTGCCTTTTTCCGTCGAGAGAAGCCTCACTCGGGATGAAAAACCAGTTTGAGCCGAGGGCATTGAGAGCAAGTGAGAGGTGTGTATTCTGCCTGAACCTGCTCAGGCAGTTGTCCAAACTCGTAGATTAAATGAAGCCCGAAGCTGGCAGCTCTTCTGGACAGATGCTGTAAAGTCGGTTCTTCTTCCCCCATTGACTTTCTCTGTTACGTGATTTCCAGCTAAGCAACTGCCAAGAATACTGTTGTCATTCTTAAATGCTAATACAAGTAGTGTTATTTATTTTTCACACATTTTCTGTGTATACAGTAGCCCTGCTTTTGTGTGTGTCAGTGCTGGATAAATCCAAATTGTTGAAATGTTGCAACCATGTTGCTGACCAACAGAAGGAGCTGTTGCTGGAGGGTAGTGTGTTCACAGCCTAAGTTTACTTTACAGAGATGCACACATTTTCAATAGCTGAAAAGATTTTTTTTTTTTTTCTTTTGGACAATAAATTACCCCCCCTAAGAATGAAAAACGCAGGATTAGGTTGAACTATTTGGGGTTTTTTGTAAACTTTGGGAGCTTTTGGATTTAAAATAAAGCTCCGTGGGCTTGAACAAAGTTGGCTGCATGAACACCAGGCATTGTTTTATACAATCTTAAATTACCCACATATTGCATTGTTCAAAATCCACGCTACATCACGTTTTCCCACAATACCTTCGATTTGTAATAAGTGCCAGGCAGAAGAGACCTCTCTTACTCATAGTTCCCTGCTCTGCTCTAAGAAGTAGCATCTTTGATAACATGTCAGGCCAACCAGGAGTTACTATACCAAAGATTATCTTAGCCCAGTCCACAGACATAGATATTTTACATATTGCTTTGTCATATTTCTGCCAAAAAAATAATCAAATAAATAAAGTTGGGAAGAGTAGGGAGGAACCTACGTGGCTTGTAGATCCCCACGGAGAATACAGTACCTACAGAATGACCAGATTGAAAGGTTTGCACGCATATGGTAGCCACCGATTGGATAACTGGGTTTGATGTTTTGCTTTACAGTTGGGCCAAGTCCGTAGGTGGAGGATTAGAGGAGAGGGAGCACAGATATGGACGTTAATGTTAGATTTGCATCCCATTTATTTCTTATGGACTATCTGGCCCATGTCATCCTATAATAACTATCTTTTATTTATAAATAAATAAAACGTAGTTATTATATATTTTTTGGGAAAAAAAAACCCCCCCAGAACTTTTCCATATGCTCTATATGATCTCTGCTGCCATGCGGTGTCTCTCTGTGGTGTTGGAAGTGAAGCGTGCCACTCTCTCTCTCGAGATACCTCGCCTCGTGTACCACGTGGAAACGTCAGTGGCAGTCAAGTAAAACGCACCTCGAGTCAAGCGTCGGCGTTTCGACGCCGCTCTAAGGTATTAGCCGTGGCCTATTCTGTCCCCCCCCCCATTAGACTTTATGGGGGGGGGGGGCACATTGGTGTTTGCGCACGTCGCCAGAGACTGCTTCTTTTTAGAGCAGGAATCTGCAGTCTCGGTTGAGGCTTTTGGGGGTGGGGGGGTGGGGGGGGGCGGAGCCTGCAGTGAAGTCACTGCCCCCCAAGCTTGTTGATTGACGCGCAACAATGGCTCCTCCTTGAAAGTCCTTTTTTTTTTTTTTTTTTTTTTTTCCTCCCCCTTCGTTTTCCAGTGTAGTGCGTTGATTTCATACCAAAGTCATACTTAACATTCCTCTTATACTGTCAAACCTCTGAGAAATATTACGGAAAACAACAAGGCGCCAAAATATAACAAAGTTACTGAATTGACCAGCTGCTTCCATTGACCAGAGGAAGGTGACTGCCAAAATAAAAAGGTAAGTTCTCCGCAAATGTTCCCTCTATCTGTTTAGAGCCTTTTTTCTGGGGAGTTTTTTCACGCCGCTTGTCTCGGTGAAGTTTTCAGATCATTGTCATTTTTTACATTTTTCCGTGGAGCTCCCTGCGTTGGGAGGGAAGAAAACATTTCCAGATTGATAGTCTATTGTGTTTGACTTTCCCAGTGTGCGGGGATATCTTTTGACAGGCTCTGTACAATCACATTTTCGACCGGTAGCCCTGCTCATTGAAACATACTTATTGCAGGAAAAACCAAACCAAAACAAAACAAAACAAACAAAAAAAAAGAGCTCCTCTTTTGACAGCCGAGAAGTGGGCCAAAATGTGTGTTTTCTGTCTCGCACAGTTCGTATTCCTGGAGCCAACACTTCCAGCCTCGTTCCTCAAGAGGAACCCAACAGTTCTATACCTACAGGCAGAGAGAGAGAGAGAGAGAGAAACCAAACGCTTTGGAGGAATACACAACTTCAGTCTGGTCTGGATCTCGGCATCCCAAAGGTAAGACGAGTTCTTGATTTGTCAGCACAGTCGAATGAAGGCAGGAGCCCCCCCGTGCTCGTCCGCCAGCAGACGGGAATATTAGGCATCGAAACACAAAGTGGTTCACTCGTTTAAAACAAGAAAGTAAAAAAAACAACAACCCAAAACCTTTGAAATAATCGGTTTAAGCGGAGACAGAGAGTTGCAGCCACTTTTCTCTTTAGCTTTTGTCTGGCAACGTTGAGATTTAAATGAACAAGTGAATGGTAAACTACCATTGTCACATCCTTTAGTTTTCGTTTAAAGGCAGACACGGGTCAAACGTTTAAACAATGTTTATCAAGATGCATAAAAAAAAAAAACCCAAATCCTAATTTTATCACTAATTGAGTTGCAGTTTTGGATTAGAACTTTTTCACCCATCTGGAACTACACCGTTATTTTTAAACAGACTTTATTTATGAATACACAAGCAGAGGTGTAGAACAACATACAGTGAAAAAAAAAAAAAAAGGTTAGACCATAGAATACCAGCAGATTTGCAATTATACAAACAAATGACAGATATGAGATAAAGCCAGGGTGCAGGCTTCACGGGATTTTACCAACCTGCAGCTACACTTTTGCACACTAAAAACTATTTGTTACATCATAGCTATTAAGCCAGGAGGTTTTATTTAGAAATACCAGCCCCCCTGCATTAGTTTACTGGCTGATCAAAATGGAAATGGAAAAATGCAAAACCTACTACCTTTGGTCAGTTTAGATGAAATTCTGGTCCTATATGAAATACGGGAGAGACTTAAGGCCCGACAGAAAAACTCAATTTATGTGAATAGAAGGGTGCTTGTATGAGAGCCCGCCGCAAAACTATCGCTCCAGGGAATAGTGACATCATTTCCTATGTGTTGATTTATAATATCCAATTTTTTTTCCTTTCTAATAACTTTAACTTGGCATTTCATTGACATAACAATTCATTACTGGATAATACCTTGTCATTATTTAAATTTAAATAAATATTCATGATTTAATAAGCTATAGTTTCTTTTTTCTCTCTCTCTCTCTGTTTTTCCTTCTTTCGTGCCAACAGACAGGGCATGTGATGATACTCTGCAAAGTCCCACTAAGTACATAATTCATAGGTGAGGATTTGAGATGCATGGATATGTATGAGAGCTAATTGTGTAATTATGTGAGTGCCACCTAAGGCTCCACCTAAGGCTCCACCTGTTCTCAGTCTGTGCTGTTAGCCCAGACTCGGGCAACACTTTTTTATTTATTTATTTTTTTTTTAAATTTTGACAGAGCCAAATCTTTGAGCTGATTATATAATTAAAAAACGAACATGTTGGCACCTCCTTCATCCTATACGTTTGCAGTCATGTTAGCTTGCCAAGTCAAAACCACTGCCAGTCAACAGGCTTGACAAAACAACAGAATGCAGTCTGTCAGGTTAGTAGCAGCAAGCAGAATAAGATGTTAACTTTGCTGTCTGCCTGTTGCCGTGTGTTTTTCCTGCAGCAACATTCCCTGAAGTTTTATAATGTTAATATTTCCTCGATATATACTTGACATATTTTTAAATGTTTTCACCGAGTTTTGTAGGCAAACAAAGCTTTACAGCAGGGGAGCAGATTTTACTGCGCCTTCTTTTATCCGTAGGGCTGTAATTTAAATACGGCAGGGTTTTTTGGGGAGGTCTTTAAAGCCCGTTTGAGCCACAATCTGTTGACGCAACCAGGGTAAAGAGGATGAACAGATATCTTCGGGCAGGTATTTATCCCAATTGGTCATATTAGGTCATAGTTGAGAGGTTAAAGTCTACAGTTTGAGCCCCTCTTAAGAGCTAATTTATATTAACATGTGGAAATGATGTTCTGAAATGAAACAACCAACAAGTACAACCAAACAATGTGTCCTTGGTAAATGAGACACGCCAAGAAGCCTAATAATAGATTTCAATGCTGATGGGTAAATCTGGAAAGGATTAAGCATTCTGTTGCTCCGACAGATTCCCCTTCATTGTTTTTATGCAGCATGAATGCATCAGGCCTCCCAATGTACAATGTGGTCTTCTTTTTTTTCCCCCTTGAACGTATTTTATGTTTCTCAGCCGTTGTGGATTTAACATGTACACTCTGTACTCGTGTGAAAGTTTACTGCGAGGGGAACGTTTTTCAGCTTCACCCATGTCGTGGAGGTCGATGAGATTACTTGGGGTAGTATCTCCTTAAAGTGATCATTTTCTGTCTTTTGACTCCCCAGCTGTGTTCCTTCAGGCCATTTATCAGAGGGAAGAGTTAATGAGCATGTTTTCTCTTCATGAGGGTGAAATAAAACTGTAATCCTCCGATGTTTTTGTAAAGCATATGTTTAATCAGAAACTGTAGAGAGACTGTAGGTATTTCAGATAACTTGCGGTGTTCTGCTGATTCCAGAGCTGAGGTGCATCCTTTCTTTGCGCCTCAGAGTGTTTACTTTGGATGCATGTCTGTTGAGTGTTTGTCACCGGCAGCTTCGCCTGTTTGTGTTAAACCCACAGAAGAAAGGCTAATGAGCTTTTGCCCATTTGTGCAGACCCTGGTCGCTTTTTAGCACCATCCCCAGAAGTGCTCGTCCAAATGGTGGACACTTACCCCTCTGTCAACCCAGATCTGAACAAATACCTCTTATGTCTGCATGGTGAGCACACAGAAGGCCTCAGGGAAAAGCCTGCAGCTCTCAGCAGCAGCAGGGCATTAATGACAGTCTGGCATACAATATGCAGTTTGACCCTAACTAGCAGTGGTTGGGTTAAAGAGTGTAGTTGTGTTGATGAAGAGCATATTGGGCTTTGAGCTATTTATTACGGTGAACCAACCAGTGAAGCAAAGGCATAATTTCAAGAGTTGCATGCTCCAACATCGACTGAAAGTAGTCAAATGTGTTTTTTAAATATACACCAGTTACTTCATTCTCAAAGTCCCCAGCAACACAATTTATCAACACTGTATTCACGTTAATGCACTGCACATGTTTACATATCCTCCAAACCATGAGGTTTTAACAGATAAGCTTTCTGGCCTCCTGTTCAGACCACTCAGGGGAGGAGCCGGGGAGTGGCCTAGAACAGTGTAGTCTTTGTGTCATTTGTCCCCAAGTTGCTAAACGTTTCAGTTGTTCTTTCTCTGGCAACCAACTGTTACGAGTGATGTGCCACATAGATGTACTCTAAAGAAATGTCTGCGAGGGTGCCGCATGTGTGCCAGTGTCTCCGGCACCTTCGGCCTCCATCGTGGATAGCAGGAGACGCACTCCTGCACCGGGCCCGTCTGGTGTTTCAGAGACGCGTGCGCGTGTGGCCTGTGTGTCGCACTGGAGCTCCGGTGACCCAAGGGCACTCATGTGAAACCCCCTTAATCCCTCTGCTCAGAGTGTTTTGGGTTGGGGGATGATCTCCTTCTCCAGCACAGAGTTATTTGCTTTAGTTGTTCGTAATATAAAACAACACAGGTGTCTGAGTGATTTTGAGCAAGACCAGACCTTTATGAGTATATGTACATGCTTTAAATGTGCAACAGTGCAACTAGTTATGTTTCTGGCTCAGTTTCTTATGTCTAATCATAGTTTTTCCTTGTGAAAATCCCCTATATATGGCCCTGATCAAAGCCATGGCTGCTTTTAATGCCATGTTCCACAATTTATACGGGCAGATGGGTTATTGGCTGGTACATTCTGCTGCAAAGTAATGCATGTCTTAAAGGTTTCACAGATTATGGCTTCAAACCGCTCCCCTCACCACAAAATGACCAATTCAGGCTAGAATGGCTTCTCTGCTACGTTCCCTGGAAAATTTCCGATTAAAATGCTGATTCAGGCAAGCACTCTGGCGCATTCGTCCCGCTTTGTGTCAGTCTTTCCCTCTTCAACTGGATTAAGTCTTAATTCTCTGAAAGTGTGACAATTGAAGGTGGACCACATAGCCCTTGGCCTCCAGTGTTAAAATAGAACAATGAATGAATGAATCTGGCCTTATGTTCATGCTCTGGCTCGACGTGTGATACTCATTTATCTGCCTGAGTCTCACAGTGACTCATCTAGGAAACCAGTAACCTCTTCTTACCTCAGAGTGAGCTTTTGCCTGTTTCCACACTGTGTGATTTGTCTACTTAAAAACAACAAATATGAGCAGCTTGTGGTGATTTTTTTATTGTGTAAATGTTTGAACAATGTTTGTCAGAGTCTTCCAGATCAGATCATTTCTACAAAGAAAGTGCGGCTGTTCATTTGTTGCATGCAAGACATTACTCTGAGCATTATTATTTTTCTTGGGCAGCTGGTATCAAACTGCAAATGTTTGGCTTGACGAGGGGTGCATGTGGCATGTGTGTGCGTGTGTGTGTGTGCGTGTGTGTGTGTGGGTGTGTGTGTTTGTCTCAACTTTTCCCTCTGCCTCTCTTTCTGCCTCTTGCCGTGTGAGCTGCTGGCTGTCCAGCCCTCCTCTCACTCTCAGCTCTGATTGTTTCCTGAGCTCCGTGCCAGATAGGAAGTAGGAGGAAGTTATTGGAGGAGCTGGAGAGAATTTATTAGGGCCAAACACAGACACAGGAGGGAGAGGGGAGGGTTGTGACTCAGATTTTTTGGAGATGGGGCTCGTTGCTTTCGTGAATCTGAGGAAAGCAGTGGTGTCGGCAGCAAACATGGGGCAGACAGGCGGACACTCAAGCCAACTCGTCACCTTCAATTTACCCCCTAAATTAAGGAACAATACCAGTGTTTAACTTGTGCATTTGCTGTAAATGCAACTGTAAGCGTTTCTGTGTGTCAGGAGGAATCAAGCAACGTTTCCAATTCTTGTCAGAGAGCAGCTTTCCTGGCCTGGAACCTGAAATGTTTTCTTTATCTGTAATCCGACCTTAGAGAGCAGCTGCTCCTTCTGCCGCCAAGTCCTGTTGTTTCCCCTGTCAAGTGTGTGTTTGTGTGGCTGTTGGTGTGTGTGTGTGTGGAGGGGGTCTCAGTGTGACAGTGAACGCTTACTCGACATCTGTGAGCGCCCTTCAACCTTATCAAGACGTGTGGTTTTCGTGCGGCGGACTTTTAGGCTGCGGATTTGTTACTGTGTATAAATGTTAAGTTGGGTGGAGGTGTGTTTAACTCTGAGCTGAGCAGGGGGGCTTTTGGCTGCCAGCGGGGGTCTGTCCTGTGGCCAACAAGTGTCCCAACTCTAGCAGCAACTTAACAAAGGGCTGCATTTTTAAAGACCGGAATAAATTTGTAGTGTATTGGTTAGCAAACAGATGGAGGCATATACATTCTGCCAGTGGGTATTCATGACACATGCAAACACAACAGGCTTGATGGATCCGCAGTAGAAGAGACAGATTTAATGGAAATCTGTTAACAATCTGCTTTGGGACATGAATCAGTGGCATTGAGTCATGGTGATGGGGGTGTACAGAGCTGTGGATAGAAGAGGGAAGATGATTTGCATATAGTGTTTGTGTGTGGTATGACCAAAAATTAACATTTACCTTGATAACAAGAAATAATATATTTTTTTTAAAAAGTCTAAATCAAAGTCAGTAACAGAAATGTCTTGTTTTTACGAAACCTTTTAATCTTTATCCTAAAGCTGCTGTAATCAGTATGCTTATGTTAACGACTTAGGAGATCACTATGTATAATGTTAAAGGGGGTGCTTGCAGCGATGAACTCAGAGAATAATCTCCTGACTAATCACCCCTCAGCTGTTTTAGCTTCTTTCAGATCATCGCTTTGGTTTTAAAGCCTGCAACTTCCCTGTTTGGTTGTCAGTCTGAATCTTCTCGTCAGCATTGTTTTCAGCAAAAAGCTCCCGTAAACCCACCGTGCGCCACCTGCTCAGCACCAAACGGAAGACAGACGAAGTTGGCGACTGGCATAGTGGAGCATAGTGGAGCATCTAGCGGCTAAAGGGCCAGATATTTCCCTCTGAAGTTCTGAGGGACCAAAACTGAGCTGAAAGGAGAGTGAATGATAGTCTTACATTCATTGGTTTGCCAAAAACATGACTCAAAATGAAAACTAATATTGTGCCATGTCTGGTGGACGTGTAAAGCCACTGTTTGCTGACATGTTTGTCGTATCTACTTGATGAGGTGATAATATGTCAGTGCTGTGTTTACAGCTTGTTGCACTGTCCTCAAGTGGCCAAAAAAACTATTAACGCTTATTTTTCTTCAGTTTTTCTATTTTCTTTTATTGTACTGACACTGGAACCAAAACAAATTCTCCGTATGTATTTACTTAGTGAATAAAATTTGTTAGATACGTCTGATTCTGATGTATTAAAAAAGGGTACCAGTTTGAAAGGTACCACCGGGGCTCCAAGACACATACAA
This sequence comes from Xiphias gladius, assembly GCF_016859285.1. Classification (NCBI taxonomy): domain Eukaryota; kingdom Metazoa; phylum Chordata; class Actinopteri; order Istiophoriformes; family Xiphiidae; genus Xiphias; species Xiphias gladius. The sequence goes on along the minus strand of NC_053420.1, from coordinate 9,232,355 downwards.
GTCTACATTAAATGACCCCTCCATAAAATATTATATATATATATCATATTTCCGGGGGGTTGCATGCTGCTTTGTTTTGAAGTGATGTAGAACTAGGAGAAGATGCTAGATTACAACCGGGTGGACTGTTTTTGAAAGTACCTGGAGGAAATATGTCGTAAATATACCTAATTTTTATATCACTGTTTGGTTTATGGCTGAGCTCAAAGTGTATCTCTGTTCATCCTGAATCCAACGGACCAGGTCCATTAAGATGGCGGACTCTTTAGTTGTTTCCATTTGATGATTCTGGTCCCGCAGTGCAAATCGAAACTGGATGATTTCTGCACCGACCTTTTGTGTCTGAACTGGCCTGAGAAAATGCACATATTCGTTTGTTTTGTTGTTGTCTGGTATTTACAGCAGTTTTATTGGGGAACATCAAAAAGGTTGTGTTTTTATGCATCTAGCTCAGGCTGTCCAGACATCATTGAAATAAAAGTTTCCCTGACTGTTGTATTACTTACGAGGAGGATCCAGTTTGTGTTGAAATTCAGTTGCTTTGAGAAACTGCTGAAGTTGGGAAACACAAACACTTAAGGGTCTTTATAATCATACAAATAATGAGCGTGTATGTAAAATTAACAGCCACAGCAAAAGCAAAAAAAACAAAACAAAACTTTGAACTTACAAGTCAGCTACTGTACACACAATGTACCTAACTGCTGTTTTTGGTAATGATACTATTGTCCTAGCTCAATGGGCTCGCATGGCTCTCATGGTGGGCCGTTTCAATCTATTTCTGTGATCCATCCTGTTTGGTCTTAAATGTTGGTAGGTTCCACAAGTGTCTCTTTCCCACCAGTCGACTGGAGAGGAGATGTTGCCATCAGGCCATAAAAATCAGAGACATGACAGAGTCATTTTGACTCAAGGTCTTGCCTCACTGTAGCCTTTGAATTCCACTGCGTAAGTACAAATCCATCTGGTTGGTCCATCTGAGAGCACCAAGATGATCTCATGTTAAGTGGAAGATAAAATTGAGGAATAAAAAGTCACAATGTAAAAAAAAAAAAGTTGTTATTTCTGCCTTTTCTGAATGTTATTGTGCGAACTGCTGAATGTCAGGGCATCCATTTATTACTGAAACACACAGACTCCGTTTGTTTTCCTGCCTGTAGGTGTTTGTAAGGGGTTTCATACTTTCTGTGGCACACTTAAACAAATGTCCGTGATAAAAACGTCTGCGACGGATCCCCTTTCCCGATTTAAGCTATACCGAAAGCTTTCCTCTGTGCGACCCAGCATCCTGAGAGTGACTCAGTAGAATTACTGGAATTCATCGGGACATTTCACCGCACACAATACAGTCTAGAGGAAAAAAAGGGAAACGCAGTGTGGGTGCCAATAAACTCTGGTCGGTTTCATAGATGGAGCCGGAGCAGAGATAAGCCGATTGCTGAAAACAGACTGCAATGTGATCGCTCCATTCAGGGCTGGGAAAATGGGAAGAGGGATTTTAGTGCATGAATGGTGCCGTTTGAATGAACATGCGGGTGCATAGCTTCGTGGCGTTATTTACATTCCTGCTGCACATTGGAATTCTGTAGCATGTTGGTCTCAGAGCCCAATGGCCCGAATCCCAGTAGGTGGGAGGAGAGGTGTATCCTTGATTTTTGTGTTAAATGTGAGAGCATCGGTCATTCTATCAACATCTGTAATAAACCCTGCCATCTGGCCTGAACGGGTCCCACGCACAGGTTTGTGCGTGAGACCATGGCAGCAGCTAATGATTAATGTCATTATCCATGAATCAGCATATTATTTTTTCACTAATGATTACTTGTTTGGTTTGTAAAATATCAGAAAATACTGAAAAATGATTATCAAAGTTTCCTAAAGGCCAAGCTTTGTCATCAAATGTCCTCTTTTGTTTGACCAGCAGCCTAAAACCTAAAGATATTCAATTTATTATGACATAAAACAACAGATCCTAACAGAAGCTGGAACTGGGGATTGCTTGGAATATGACTTAAATGATCAATCAATAATCAAAATAGTTTCAGATTAATTTTCTGTTGATTGTCTAGTCAGTTAATTGAATAATTGTCACAGCCTACATGGGAGTGTTTGTCCTTTAAGTTATCTGTAACTGTTTTCATGTATTGTATGTGTTCATGTGTGCAACTTCTTGTACCTACAGTTTATTTTGTTGTGTGACTCATTACTATGTTATGGAGTTTCTTGCCCACACCTGGCTCAAAGGGACATTACAGTGCACCCACGTTCCAAAGCAGATTGTTAGCAGCTGGCTTAATATAATCAATATGTTAATGACTACAGCCTTTCTTTTCAAATCACTCGCTGGCAGTAGATAATGTTGGAAACTGAATCCCAAAAGTCTTCCTCTTGAATCCATTTATTGGAACTTTCTACGACTGTCAAACTAGCTATAAAACTGTCGCTGTGACTTTATGTACAACTCACTTTTATCATGAAGTCATGACTGTTGTCTTGATTTAAATCCTGTGACTCGACCAGAGGATGTATTGAAAAAAGGCTCCACTGACAATGCCCTCCCTCTAGTCTGAGCTCTGAGCGTCACGAAGCGCGAGCGTGTTCACTGCTGATGTTGCATTCCAGCTGGAACAATCCCACTGTTTTCCAGACCCCAAAGTGGACGCCTAAATTGGACAACACCCCCCCACCCCAATACCCCCCAACCCTCCTCCCCCATACACACCCACTTTCCCCCTCTGCTCTCCGGCCAACCAACCAACCCACCCACCACCCACTCCTCCCATACACACATCCCCTGGTCTCCTGTCCTTATTTGGGTAGAGACGTTCTGAGCGCTGGGCGGAGGGGGGGGGGGGCGTTGGGTTGACACAAGGGAGGCAGGAGGAGAAACAGTGAGCACTCGCAGCCCTTTCTTAATAAGGACATGTCTGGAATTCAGGCCCCTCTCTCGGTGAAGAGCCTCTCTTTCGTAGCACCTCACTTGAACACACTCTTGGGAGCACTCCGAGCTCCATCGAGGTCGTCAGATCTGCGTGTTACACTGAGCACCGTGTCCTGCTCTTCACAGTTCGCAGTGCGAAGGAGGTTTGCAGTGTTTCCTCTACTATAATTGGAAATAAACAATCGAGTGGCTGCACTTCCCTCACTGTCTCACTGTAGCACCGGTCTTTGATTATTACCCCCGCTTTACCGAGGCCGTTGCCCCACAGCACCTGTGCATTCATTAATGAAATACTTTGGGCTGCCTTAAAGAGATTCTCACATCAGACCACACAAACAGCATCTTAAGGCTGAGACAGAAATGAGTTTTTAAAGGTTACATGTCAATGGTGTTGATGTCAATGGCTCTTTGTGCCTACAGTGATGTCTGGTTTCAATTTGTACCGACGCACAGGCTGCTGACAGCAAGACAATGAAATAAACGAAATCATTACAGCTAATGTCATGACAGGATGCCATAAATGGATAGATAGCTATTTGGCAATGTATAATATGTGGCTTCTGTTTAAATTCTTTGGCAGTTTTTAAATTTAATTAAATTCCATATAGGGCAGCAACTAATGATTATTTTCATTATGACAGAATTATTTTCCTTGATTAATTGTTATGCCGGTAAATTGTCTGAGGTTACTCAATAATGCCCATCACAGTTTTCCTTAATCAACATATTAGGTACATATTTAAATTTTGCTATTAATCAGTTGATCGACAGAAAATTAATTTCAAGCTATTTTGATGATCGAATAATCGTTTTAGTCATTTGTCAAGCAGAAATGACTATTGACAATGACAATGACAATGTTTGCTGTTTCCAGTTTCTCAAATGTGAACATTTGTTGCTTTTCTTTGTCATGCATGACAGTAAACTGAGTATCTTTGGGTCTTTGACTGGGGGTTGAATAAAACACGACTTTTGAAGACATCATCTTGGGCTGTAGACAGCATTTTTCACAATGCTCTCACATTTTATAGACAAAAAGATTAATCGATAAAAGAAATTGGCAGATTACTCGAAGATTCAAATAATCGCTAGAGACGGACCTACTTTAGACAACTTCTCTGTTTAACAGTCCAGTCCAAATCACAAAGATATTCAGTTTACTATAATACAAGACAAAGAAAATCAGAAAATCCTAACATTTTAGACGCTGGAACCAGAGAACCCATTTCTTTGTGGTTTTTGCCATTGTCTTTTGGATGCTGACTTTTATAAAATATCATGCATTTATTCACAGACTGGCAGGAAAGAATATGATTAAACTAACCCAAACTCTGGTCATATGTAGTTAGCGGTCATTGGTGGGGATCCAGCCGTGTGATCTGTGGGGACTGCGATGGATCACTTGGGCTGCTGATGTGTGCTCAGTTTCAGTGTTGAGTTTTAACATTGTGACCGTCTTCCAAAGGGTCCCCCAAAACCAATATCATCTCAGCTAAAATTAGCAACTTGACTTATGGATATTTGTCAAACTCTGGTTTTGGATGCTGTGACCTCGATAAATGTCATGTTGGATGTTAGGTGTGGTAGAATATCACTGCAGGAACAGTATAACTGGTTTTACTCGTCTCGGGTGGGGAGGGAAAGGAAACGTCATTGATACTCCACCTCTGCTTTTTAACCTTGGAGGCTTTGGTGTAACTGCAGCAATTGTAAAACATGTACCTTTCTAAATACTGAGACAAAAACAGAGAAGAAGACACTAAAGGAGATTTCTGGGCTGTTATGAATTGCCATATTTTATTTTATTTAAATTTTGTATTTTATATTACAGTACACTTTCTTTCCAATCATGAAATATATCCAGACAAAATAACATAACTTCATGGCCACACAGTTTCGGTGTAATTACACTATGAAGCATCACACAAGTGAGGATTGAAACTTAATTTCTTGGTTGATTTTTATGTTGTAAGAACCACAGTGTTAATATTTTCTGACTCTCTACCTGTGCAAAAACCTCCTGAAAGGGATCATATATGATTTCCTAATGGAAAAAAAAAAGAAACATCTGAAAACAAATCATCTATAATACTTTTTAGCACTTTATCAAATAACCTCTAAATGTTCGTATGATTTGATCATTGCATTTTTCCCACAGGAACACTTATTTTGGCACTGTCTGTATTTATCCCTTAAATGTTATTTTTGTCAGCATCTGCAGAAAAGCTAAAGCAGAAACACAAGCATCCTTGGAGGATCATGGTTACCTCATAGACTTCCATTTCAGAAACAATACATTGCTGAAAAGGCAGCTTGAAAAATACTTAACATCTTTGCTTGCAGTCAGCCATAAGCCAACCACATTGGGACACAGTTCCCAGACCACAAGAATTCTTTGAGGCCAGTGCTGATTAGTGAGGTCTTTAAACTTCGTTTTATGGAATATCTTGAATTCATTTGGCCATTTCAGAGAGATGAAATTGGGGAAATTATAGTAATAATTACAGTTAACATTGTTTATTCATACTAATTTAATCGCTGCAATGAAGAACTTGTCAAAGGAAGCCAAAACTGTGACCTATAGATGAATGACCTTCCTTATTCAACTTGAATATTCATTATGCTTTACATGAACTCAGACAGTTCTTGTCCTTCTTTGCAGCTACCCAAATAATTCAATTTATGTAGTTTTCCGAATAAAAAACAGCAGATAAACTTGGCAGGGATGAAGTTAACACTGTATTTAGCTGTTAATTAGATTGTAGAGATAATTAAATTGAATTTTATCAAGTCCCTGCTCTATGTTCTGTTGTATTTTATTGATCTTGCACTATATCGTAAACCCGTAAACCGTGCTGACCTCGTTGCCTGCAGGTTAGCGCAGTTCAGTGTGTTAAGATGTCTGCAACGCAGCCATGGATGTATTCTGAGAACACTGGTCAAGGATTCATGAAACTTGCTCAAACAGCACGAACATCAAAAGGGTTTTCAAGCTTCCTCGTTCTTTCCCAACTGGCCTTTTGCCACCTAAAATGAAGTTCAAAAAAGTTATAATGTTGATAAAACAAACAATGGGCTTGTAATTAAACGTTAGGCCAATCAAAGAGTCATTTTTCACTGTGTATGACGTATTTTGTTCATAGTTTACTGTTAGTTGTAATTGATTTATCTGCAAGATGGAATCATATGACCTGCAGTTCCAGCTGTGGCCACATGGACAAAATTGATACAAGCAGTATAAGCTGGTATTTTGGATAATGTGGAAACAAAACATATATGGAATTCAGTGCATCAAGAATGGTTCCTGCTAAAAATAATCTGCCCGATGGTTATTATTTTCCCATTGGATAAGCAATATATGCTTTTAAGGATAAGGCTGGTGATATTCTTTTTTTTGTTAGTCAACAAATTTCATGAAAAGACCAAAAGCCGCCTCTCAGTACTTTTCTGATTTTCACGCCCTGTCTGTGGCTCTCAGGCCCAAGCCCATTGGTTCCTGCTGAAGACATATATCCCTAAATAGGGGTCAAAAATATATAAGTTATTTCCTAAAACAGCTGGGCACTAGTTTTTAGAAAAAGTTACTCAAACGGGAGTAAATAATGAATTTGTTGGGGACTATATACAGATGTGAGTTTAGTGCTGTTTGGCGTTAACAGCATCAGGATGATGTTTGTGGCAGTGAGTGACTCAAAGTAACTGCAGTGCCCATGTTCATCACCATGAAGTTTGTGGCTCATTGATGTGTATTTAATAGTTTTTGGACACAATGGAGGAAGAGGTCAGGCAAATAAATAAATAAATATAAAAATACCCCCAGATATTCTTTAACTTGCTGTCTGGGTAAATAAGGCTGACCTTCTTGTGTTTAAAACTGTTATGATGAAGACTCACTAAAGTCTAATCATTACTGAATAAAATATTTATTGATCCTAATTAAATTGTATATTGTTTTCCACAGATCTCCTACAGATCCTTTGATATTCGGGCTCGGGGTCGGGCCCAGGGGGAGCCGCCACCATTGCGTCCAACGAGTGGAGCGCCAACGGTAGCCCAGAAGATGGGCTGGACGGGGAAAACGAGGACAAGACCATGGACGGGGATGCCGAGGGCGTGTGGAGCCCGGATATCGAGCAGAGCTTCCAGGAGGCCCTTGCCATCTACCCTCCCTGTGGCAGGAGGAAAATCATCCTGTCAGATGAGGGAAAGATGTATGGTGAGTACACTGACAGCCAGAGAAACAAAAGAACAACAATTACATGGAAATCGGCTCTGTAATGAATGCACAAAAATGAGAAAACCATTCATTCCTCAGAGATTTGTGGCTGAAAGAAAAAAAAACATCCACCATAGTGCCCCAAAGAGAAATGAGAAAAATACTTTTCTTCCTCTTGTGCTCTCATTTCACATCTTCAACACAGAGGTGAATGTTTTCTTTCCACACAGAAATCTCTTTAACAAGTCTGTACCTGTTGTGCTGTGACCCAGGGGCAGGTTCTTCCAGTTGCACCAGCACTCTCCGAGCCGGTTATTGCTGTCTTGAGAGCATCTCAGCTCCTCTCCCCTTGATTTACACCTGTCTCTTTCCTCAGAGTGTTTTTCTTTACAGCCTCTTTTCTATGCCTACTGTTTTATGGCTTTTTCTCTTCCTCACTAAGTTTTCACTCGCAAAACCTGCTCTTTGTTTTTATCACTGAACGTCACGCGCTTGTTTCTCCCCACACTGCTATCGCTGGGACTGGTTGGAGCTGGTTTCCTGGAGAAATGTTGCGTTTGATGCAGGATGGCTCAGTTAAATTAGCAATAATTAGCACAGCGTGAATCAAGACGCAGGAACAAAAACATCACATTGGCATGCTGTTCTGTTCGAAGATTTTGAACATCCATATGGTTTCAGAATAGTTACGCTGTTTCCTGCAGCGTGTTCATTAAATTGCAGGTGTTGAGCCCTTAATGTCCTGAAAAACTCCAGATGGATTTATTGGCAAGTCTGTTGGTGGAATCACTGACATCCAGGTGTAGGAAATTGAACACATTTGTCTTTCATTATTTTGATCCCACTTTCCCATTCCTATTGTTGAGACAGTGCATGCTTTCCTAATTAGATTTAGCATTTGAAATTGGAAATTTTGCTGAACAGCAGTAAATGTTGATTGACAGGAATTGTGTTCTTCAATGTTTTACTTGGCCTTGTCCTCAATAAACCTCTTTTTGGTTTTGTGAAATTATGTTTTTTTCACCATTGTAATTCAACTCCCTCAAGCAATGCTTTGTAAGACTTCCCTGCCCTTTAATTATTGTCCATCATGTCCCAAAAACTTGAAATTGATTCCTTCTTCAATGCAACCATAAAAACCATCAATCATTGCCACCAAAGTCTCAGACAGACTGTGTATTTTCGAAGCATTAGAGTTCGTTTTTAAAGTGCCCTTTTTTTGGGTGGCTTTTCTGCACTTGACGTCAGATGGGATTCTTTTGATGTGATTCACCCAAGATGGAATTTCGACCTCATAAATGTCAGGCAAATTTTGATATTCAAGGACAAACACATACCTGAGATAACTTAGCCACTGTTGCGGCTTCTGCTGAACCTGTCTCAAGGAGAATAGTAGTGAGCAAACAAGAGGTGGATTGATCATTTAATCCACAGAATATTATTCTAGCATACTACTACTAGCATATTTTTTTTCTGGTCCACTAAACATTTAAGCAATTTGTCAAGTAGAAATGCAAAACATTTGCTGGTTGCAGCTTCTCAAATGTAATTAATTCATGCTTATCTCTTTTTACATCATTTGTAAACTGAATATTCTTAGGACTTGGACTGTTTTTGGCATTTGGATTAAACAAACAATTGATTGTGAGAAGGATTGACAGATTAATCAGCAGTGAAAATAATTAGTTGCAACCCAGAGAAACAGATGTGAAAAGATGTTATTATTTGCAGATGTAAATAAATAAAGAAAAGAAAAAGGGTGAAAACTGTTGGACTATTGATAACATGTTTAGTCAGTTTACAGTTAGCATTTCTGATGTTATTCAATAATGAATGCAATCAGTTTTATTTAGATTTAATCAAAACAATCATTTTTTTCATTTTAGACAGACTTGAAGGACATAGACTTACATGTAACAGTAGAACTTATTAATTCAATTTGAGTTTCATTTAAAGACCATTAAACATAAACCACAGCAGCCATCTTTTGATTTAAACCTAAATAACTCTTCAGTCCTGTGTAGCAGAGCAGCGCTGTGTTCCAGGCTCCATACATTTGTCACGAGAATGTCAACAAAGAGGCAGGCCGTGTACAAACGTGCCCTCTTAGCAACAAACTCTCCGAACCCCTTTTAGAGGCCTGTTTTTTTCTAGAGCACTAAACACCCTCTCCATTTACAATAAGTCATCTGAGACTCTGCTGGCAGAGCCAAGGCATGCCCCAGAAGAAGCCCTCTCACAAGGTGATTACCTCAGACATCTAAAAGCTGCCCTGACGTGAGGTAAGGGGAATGTAAACGATTGCACTGTATGTAATACTGTCTACCTTGCAGTCACAGACTCCCGTTGGCCTTCAAAAGTAGGCAAGTCATCCCTCCCTTTGGGAATTCCACTTTTTCTGCCAGGATTCTTTTTTTTTCTTTTTCAGTTAGTGGGAAAACCTTTGCAAATTTCCATCAGCAAGTGGACTGCTTTATACATGTGTATTCTTTGCTCTACAAACCTGTCTAGACTTCCCAGTAGCATTGCCAGTCATTTATGCAGCTCAGGGGTGACAAAGAGTTCAAAGGAGAATAACACTCCGTTTTAATAAATCACACATGTTATTAATCACTCTAGCTGTTGCTGAACATGAAGAACACTTGAAGAAGCTAAATTCTAGTTTGTGATGTAATCACAACAGTTAAAATACATGTGTGTCTGTTATGTATCTGCGTACCGCAGCTCTCAGGAATTCAGCCTAGTTGGTAGCATGATCACCTTTTCCAATCCTTTTTTTTTTTTTTTTTTATGAGGCTCTCCTGCTGTAGAATAAACATAAGGCCACATCCAGAAGCCAGTTAGCTTAGCTTAGCGGAAAGACCTGAAACAGAGGGAAACAACGAGCCTGGCTCTGTCCAAAGGTAGCAAAATCCACCAGCGCCTCTTCAGCTTATGTACAAATTAGACAAGCAAGATATAACACAATAATTATTGATCTTAAGAGCTGCTGGCAGGCAGATTTTGCTACCTTTGAATATACCAACATACCCAGGCTAGCTGTTTCCTTCTACTTCCAGTCTGTGCTAAGCTAAGCTAACCGGCTGCTTGCCGTAGCTATATAGTTAACAGATGGTTATGAGAGTGGTGTTGATCCCCTCATCTAACTCTTGGCAAGAAAATAAATTTACCTACTTCCAAAAATATGAAATCTTTTTTTTTTGTTTTTTTTTTGTTTTCCACTTCATTCAGAAAGTAATGAACACTCACTGTCCCAGTTAAAATTGACTGGTATATAGTAGGTGACTAGTTTAACAAACCGAATGCAAAACATACAAAGAATAGCTGCAGCTCAGAAGCGCTCCTTCCTGGTAGAATTAGATAGAAGGATCAAATATTTTACAGCCCAAGTTCAGAGGACGTATCTTTAGAAGATGCGTCTGTCAAAAGAAAATGTGGCCTGTCTTGTTTTGCTTCGGGGCTGTGCTGACATGTTGTTCATCTGCGTTTTCTGGCCTCGACAGGTGTGTCAAACCCCATGCACACACCTCTCTCTTTCTCTCTCTTAGCCCTGCAGCTGTCAAGGCCGCAAAGCATTCTGGGCACAAAAAACAGAAAGATTTGAGTGCTAGAGGTAGGCCAATGGTCTGTTCTGACCTTTGAAAGCCACATTAAGAATTAACAGCAGGCTCAGTGCATGCGCAAAGTTGTGAGAAAACATGTGTGTAAGAGCTCAAGAGAAGGGGCTGAGAGGCCTATAATGATGACTGAGCAGGCCTTGTGCTTCCCTGTCAGCCCCCTCACTGAGATGTTAGGAATGTTTCCAGTCATGGCTGAGCAGTATGTTAGCAATTTAGGATTACCTCAATGTTATGAGAAGGGAGGAGGGGAGAGAATATGGGTGGAGAAAGGGTTCAGGAGGGAGGCAGAGCAGGAGAGACCGGGTGGGGGGGGTCCTCCTGAGAGTGAAGAGAGATTACCTTTTTGCTCACTATCTTAGCGTGGAAGTGGAAAATTCCAGTGGTCATATAGTAAAAGAAAAAAGATAGGCGTGTCCTGTCGGGGAAGAGGTTAAGAATGGCAGCCTGCAGCGATCTGAGTGGGTGTTGAGCAATCATCAAGGGAATCATAAACAGCTCAAAAAGAGGGCAGAGAGATGGAAAGACAGCGAGTGTGGGGAAATTAGAGGCAGAGGACAATTGAGGTTGTGCATGCGATTGCACGAGTGGGTCTTTTTTTTTTTAAATTTATGCACCTGCCATGATCCCCTGCTGCATGGGGCGGGCTTTTTTACCGTCTCTCTGACCCCCCACCATGTCAAGTCTGAGCAGATCTTAGCTACCACGCCTGCAGAGTGACGACACAGAGATCATATTCTCGATATTTTATCTGTTGGGTTGTGAGAGAGCAGTGTGTCTAAAATATGATCAACTAAAATAACCAGTCCTACTGGGTCACTGTCCTAAGAAAACCAGGAAGAGGTACCAATTATCCATAAAAATCTGCATGTGCATACCATGTAGCTGCTGCTTTGGAGTCCTGGGATTTTTTTTTTTTTTTTTTAAATATTTGATGTCAGGTTGTTATTTTAATCTTTTACCTGAAGCGAATGATGTCCAGCTGCAGGTTTTTGTTTTTTTTGTAGGCATCAACCCGCCCTCCTGATTTTAGTGATCCAGAGCATTTTGTGCTTTGGGTTAAACACAGGCGTCCTTGGTTATTTTTTCTGTTTTCCTACCATGAAGTTGTACTGTATATATCTATATATAGGAATGTAACAGATGATACAAATCATTATTCTGTTCAGCATGTTACGGTGGTACAGTATCATGATCCAGTCTGTCTTTTTCCTCAGAGCATAAAAAGTAGCGCGTACGAATGCAACTTACGGTTCAACTTCCAAGTCATTTATAAAAGTTTATTTGAAACTTTGAAATCAAACACCAGAGTTATTTTCCCGTCTCAGCAGCAAACTGTATATCACATAAAACAAAAGCAGTGATTTAAAATATCACAAAAGCAACCAGATGTTGTGGTAAAACTGGAGATGTCATCTCAGCTCACAACCACAGAACTTCACTATTCAACAGATGAACAAAACACATTTTTGATTTACCACGCACCACCAAGTCATTACTGTGCTCCACACTGTTATAATACATGTTACAGAAAAAGTATATGGTCAGTATATGGTCTGTTATTTAAAATGATTCACATAATCGCTTTAATTGGAAAAAACGGATTTAGCTTGCTTATACTCAGCCTCAGCCGGAAAGTCTGCTGTGAATTTACAGTTTGACCAGCGCTGTACAATACTGAGTCCACCTCATCATCCTCAAGAGAAGTATTTATCTTTCTTCGTCGAGCCTGTAGCACCTAGTTCATACCGTATCTCAGTATACAGTGCTTTGCAATGAGATATCTGTGAAATTCATGGCAGAGCTCTGTGGTTTGGACAATGTGATTTTCTTTTTTTTTCCCTCTTTGCCCCTCAGTTGAAGAGATTGAGAGTGACAGTTGGGTGGGGGTCGGACTGGCATTGTTCTTTCTCTGCCATCCTCTGCTGGGATGGTCGGCAGCAGGTGCTGCTGTCCGTTGAATGCGGGGTCACACAGTGGTGTTGTTTTGGGAAAAGGGGCTGCTCCGCTGCCAGGTGGCAGTTGTTGGCAGAGACAGTTATGGCTTTGTGTTTCTTCCAAGAGTTACTGCATCAGCTGCCCCTTTTGCCCCTCTAACGGACGACCCCCTGCTCCAGCCTAATGGCCCTCAGCCCTGCTCTAACCCCTGCTTCTCCCAGAGCTGGAAGCGAATATGAGCATGTGTGTGTTGGCCCGAGCTCTGGCTGGGTTCGCAGGCCCAGGCCAATCAGACTGGCTAGCACAGATGTGACAGGCTTAGAGGAATGCTAGGAATGCGGAGGCGCTGGAGCGGGCGTGGCCATCCTTGGCCCGGGGCAGGAGGGGAGGGGCTACCTCAGTATCGGCAGACAGTTCAGCTCTGCTCTGCTGGCCGACCGCCGGGCTGACTGGTTGGAGAGTACGGCGAGTGCTGCAAGCCTGCTGGAGATGGCCTGCAGTACTTTTATGGTAATTGCACTAACCAGGGCCTTCTGGAGGCCAAATGCTAAAGAGTGTGTGAAAAAACAGGACTTGTTTCTCCTGTCATTATGTGTCTGGATACTCTGAAAGCTGTTAACTGTGGACTTCCTAGACACACAGTCTATTGAGTGTGTCTGTGTGTGTTTAAGAAAGCACATCTTGACCAGTTTTCGTTGGTAAAAATTTCTGTCAGCAAGTTTAAAAGAGTTTAGGTCATTATTCATAATGATACAGCGGTTCAACCTCTCCCGTTGGCCCAATTTTCAGCCGCAGAAAGTCAGTAAGCATGACTTGGCAATGAAAAGAAATGAAAAAGACTGATGGACTGATTTTCCCTTGAGACAACATTATAATGCTTTTTGCACTTCTCATACACTAAGGATGATTTTTGCTTGATCCCAGCTGCACTTTGCTAAAATGGCAGCGCTTGTTACAGCACGAGCTCAGCACTGAATGTAAAGAGGACCAGGGAAGCCCAGAATAGAAGCCTGTTCTCTGCACAACCTGTTTGTGCAGAATGTCGAGAGGAGATGTTATGTCATGAAAAACCTGGTTCTGTTTTCCAAGCGCTCTCTTTAATTAGGCTACAGGGCCATGTGAGCAGACAATGGGGAGGTGTGAAACGAGATAATGAAAACTTATGGGTAAAACCAGAAAATCAACCATTTAATACCCGGCTCATTTTAGATGAGTAACGAAACTTTAATATGCACATCTCCTATAGGAAACAGAGGGGTTATTGTGGCCTCTGACCCATGACAAAAGTGTGTTTGCCCTGGGTCTGTGGAGCTCTGGGAAAGGTCACACTGCTGTTCTTTTGACATGAGAAGTGCATTCAAAGTATAACTAGAGTGCCACCTTCTGTCCAGTTTAGGGTATTATCAGTGATCTACAAATGTTACATTTTCTGTCACGTATTTTGTGTATTCTTGTTTTGTCTGTGACCTCGCCTCCTGTTTTTGGCTGCAGGTCGCAATGAATTGATAGCAAGGTACATCAAGCTGAGGACAGGCAAAACCCGTACAAGAAAACAGGTAAACAAGTTTTACTGACTTTGGTGATTGAATTCGAATAATCGTGAATGGGTTGGGTTGAAGTTACTGATCGGCCAAGTCATAACAAAGACAAAATTTAGAGGATTATAAATTATTCATAGGATATGTCTGGCTTCATTATCAGCCTATAGTTCCTATTGTCAACAAATCTCTTTAAAGGCCAAAACCAACAATGTGATAATGTGTCTCTCATCATTTTCTGAGTTACCTACAATGTCTGTGGCACTCAACACCAAGTCCACTGCTTCCTAATGAATGCTTAAATCTCTCTTAAAAGAAAAACAAAAAAACATTAAAAATATATTGTTTGATTTTTTCAAAATCTACTACTCTCTAGTGAGTAGGGGGCGGTGGGGTTGGCTCACAATAAACGACAGGTCCTGAGGGCACTTTAATGAGAAATCATGCCATCTGTGTTTTCAGTGGTTTTCGGACAACAATGAAGGCCTATGGGACAGATAAGACAGATCAGATATGTCAGACATCTGAGTAGTATCAAGTCATTGGTGGCTTTGGTCTTTTCATGGGATCTGATACTAAGAAAAATATTGAATATCACCAGCTTATCCTTTAAATTGACTTTATTAGTTTGCATGTACTATTTAGAACTCGTGCCTTGTGTGTTATTACTATAAGTATGTGTGTTTGTGTGTGTGTGTGTGTGTGTGTGTGTGTGGGTGTGCATGTATCTGAGTGAATGTTGTTTTTATGCTCAAAAACTGTTTCACACTCCTTTAGGTGTCTAGTCACATACAGGTGTTAGCACGGAAGAAAGTTCGCGAATACCAGGCGGGTATAAAGGTAGGTGCCGCCAACCTGCCTTGCGGCAACACTGACTGAGCATCTCTTTCCTCTTTGGTTACGGCTTCTCCCTTTCTTCCCTTGTCTTCTCTCTTCCTGTCTCCTTTTCCTCTTCCCTCCTCTTGGCTATTCTTCTGTGCAGGTTTCTAGCCACTTGCAGGTTCTCGCCCGGAGAAAATCTCGCGAGATCCAGTCAAAGCTAAAGGTATGCGCTTCACTGCGGGCTCGGCGGGGCTGGTAAAAGCTTGGCTTTGCACTAACCGGTTAATTTGTGCATATTATCAGTCCTTGCTTTGATGCGAGGCCAACTCCTGCTAGATCAGTGGACGCAAGCTTGGCAAGCAAAATTCATTGTTTAACCATTAGGAGTTAATTCTCTGGAAAAAATAACCACAGTCCTGTGGTGTGAATCATGCATGCAGTGCACAAACAGTCAAAGTTTTTGAGCTTCTACTGTAGGTCTGAGCTGCATTAAGTATGGCCCTAATCTCATCCTTAAAATCAAAGTGTAATATCTGATTGTAAAGCTTCTGCTTTTAAGGAATGCTACACAAAAGCTGTTATGATGAGCCCAGAGAAAGGTTATTTAGCTGCATGATGCTCCAGCTCTGTATCTGTCCTCTGTGCCAGCCATGCTCCTGCCGCATACTGTTCTTCTCTGAGACTTCTTCTTTCCCTAAAACTCTCTACTTTTCTTTAGTTGCTACCTTGAGTTCCTCTAATGTGTCTGTTTTTAATGTCTTTAGTAGAACTGAACATAAATGAAGATTAATCTTTGATTGTTGTCATCATATTACTCCTTTTGACTTGTCTTGTATTTCTTCCAATCCCTCTGGTCTTTTCATGCTTTTTATTGTTTTTGCATATTCACATACTGTATATGCAGTCCATAATACAGACAAAAGTATATACTGAAGACATTGTGGCAGTCTGCAGTGCTAACTTCAACTTAAATTAACCCCTACACGCAGACTAATGTCCTAGTGGACGTCACCACCACACCGTTTGTCACACAGAGATAATTTAACCATCCCTTCAGTGGTGTCATATGTAGTTCAGTCCACCCAGTTGTAGCTACTGTGATAACATATGTAGGAGAATGGCATAAGGAAATGGATGCTTCCACCTCCTTACTTCCTTACATCACATACAAGTTAATGTATGACATACAAGTCAGCAGAATCAGCTCATTCATCCAGTGATACCAGTTTTTGAGCTTTTTTCCACAAATGCCAACTTAATCTTGAATAAACAGTGGAGGAATGTTCATAGTGAGCCATAACTTTTCTTTTGTCCCCGTATCATATAGAGGCTGCTGCATTATGCTCCATCCTGCTCTTTTTTACATTCACATCATGGTATCAAAAGTGTTTGCAGATCTTAAAATTTGCATCATCTTCCAAAAACATTTTCTTCGTGTTCTCATTTCTTGGGCTCATCAAATCTAGACTGAAGTTTGATCAGCACCCTTCATCTTACATATTTCGTGGAAAGGAAAGCTCTGAAAAATGAACCAGTGGGTAGCAGCATTATGTTCTAAAGACAGGTTTCAGGTTCTTCAACTTTCAAGGCTTAAAATATACTCTTTGCTGATTTTTATCCTCTCTGCTCGAAGGGGTTAATCATGTTTTATTCTATTCTTTCTATTCTTTCTTACTTTTTTGCACAAACATCCATCCTTATTTTTACTCCTTCACATAAAATGACAGACTTGATTGGACACATTTTTGCAACAAAATGAATATGAAAAAATATTATCCTACTTCATGCTGATGTGTACTTCTTGAACTTGTGAAGAGTATAATGAAGGCTCTGCAGTAATAAACCTCCAAGGATTTGACTTTTTACTATTTGTATCATGTTTTCCTTCAGTTGAAATACTACTGAGGTGTTCCCCGATTGTACACTGTTTTTTATTAGAAAGTCACTAAAATTATGTTGTTATCCTTTGCTTTATATTGTGCAAAGATTTAATGAAATGTTGGCTATTATTTCAATATTTTCCTGTTGACCAATGAAGTAAAGAATTTTTAAAAAATATATATATATGAACGTCATTATCCCAACTATGGTTACTTTATTAAATATAACGTAAAAATGGCTTTATTAAAAAGTTCAACATTTGAGATTATTTTGGATTGAAAACTGTGTTGCATTTTCCCCAATCCCCACTGAACTTTGTAACTGCTAAACCACAGCACACTGTCATTCACGGTGTGAATTTTGAGTTTTTGAAAACCATGTCTACAGTATGGAGGAAAAAAAAAAAGAGAAACTTGGATTAAAAACAGTTTCGTTCTTTATCTCAAACGAAACTCTTAAATAATCTTAAGACATCATGTAGAACTGCACAGCACTAATGGTTTCTCTCTTTTTTGATTCAGGCGATGAATTTGGTAAGTGAACCTGACTTGTGCAATATGCTTCCCTCCTCCCCTTTGTTTGGCAGCACCAGTGCACTGTCCCCTTGCTATGGCCCTCTGCTGGCATGGCATCCCACCCCATTGCTATCCCATAATGAAGCAATGCTTAGGAAACAGCCACGCTTTGAACACAGCACTGCTGCGCATCCTGCCTGGTGTAGTTTAATCCCCTCAGCCTCTGCCAAAAAGCCAAAGTCTGGCTTGCTTTGCACAAGGTGTCACTCTTTGATTTGGGGTCTCGCCTCTTAGGCATCTTTCCTTCAATCGCAAAGTTACAGCTAAATTAGCTGAAATGCATTCTTTTGAAAAAAGACAGAGAATGAGAGGATGCATTCTTTTTTATAAACTTTGAAATATTCGAATGCAAGTAAACTGCTTTTGTAAATGTGTT
This sequence comes from Xiphias gladius, assembly GCF_016859285.1. Classification (NCBI taxonomy): domain Eukaryota; kingdom Metazoa; phylum Chordata; class Actinopteri; order Istiophoriformes; family Xiphiidae; genus Xiphias; species Xiphias gladius. Next base: position 9,214,451 of record NC_053420.1, on the reverse strand, counting down.
TGTAAATCATAAACTATGTGTCATGCACCATGGACATGAATTGGTTCGGCTTTTTTTTTTATATCTTTCGTGCTGCTTATTTCATGTACATAGAATGACTTTCATCCGCATAGTAAAAATGTAATTTGTTGATGTTTACTCTCAGATGCAACATGAATACAAAACTGCTTTCCAAGCCACATCACTCTTTTTATTCTCTTTTTCCTGTGCTGATCCTGATAACGCACCCTCAGACCTAACAGACCTTCAATTTGTCTTGTGACCCAAGCTTAAAAACCAGTGTTGCTTCCTTTTCTCTGTTCTTCTTTGCTTCTTCTGTCCAGCTGTTCTTTCAAAAAAAAAATTTTTTCACACAGTTTTGAAGATTAATAGAACAACATTGTTACCATACTAGAATTGTTTTTATTGACTGTTAAGCTAAACTCCTGTCAAGCTTACTAATTTTCCACAACATTGTAAAATACATTGTAGAATTCAGCTGTTGCTTAACAGCTGCAAATAAATACAGTGCCCTGTGGAAGTCGTACAAAGAAAACACTACACAAGCACTGCCACTGTGTTAATTGTGATCATTTAGGATCACATACAGCAGTAGACAGATGATTAGGTTACTGTGCCACCTTGTGGTTGACTCCCCTCATTTCTGTGTGAATCTGTAGGATCAGGCGTCTAAAGACAAAGCCCTGCAGAACATGGCAGCACTGTCGTCTGCACAGATCGTCTCACCAAGTATGATAAAGAATCATCTTCCACCACTGCCTCCTGCTCCCTACCAACCAGCCAGAGTGAGACCTCCATTTATTTCCTGTGCAGTTACAGCACATAACCACATTTTGTGGTTGTCGCTTGTTTTTCAGTAATGAAATATTACATTGGATTTCGCAACGTTTAATTTGAAGCAGCGACTGACAGTTTTTGTTTACTCTCCAGTTCTGGCCTGCTCCAATCCCAGGACAGCCTGGACCCTCTCAGGAGTAAGTAATAAACCCCTCTGCTGATCCCACAAGATAGCTGTTGGGAGACACCATGGTGTGTGTAGTTTGTAAAGAGAGAGACTGTCGCTAGAGGATGAGTAAATGCTTAAATGAGAGAGTCAGTGAGGGGGTCAGGTTTAATGTCAGGTGGGTATTGCAAGGCATGATTAACAGATCACATTTTTGCACACCAGGCTGGTTCTAGATCTCAACCCGGGAAGGACTCCTGGGCTTGGCCGCACCAGCCATGCGTAAGTTCCCCCTAGCCGAGGTCCAACAATGAGCACAAAGCAGCACTAACTCTTCCTCTACACTACATTGTACTGTATGTTTCCTGCACTGATGTAAACCACCACCGGGCAAATTAACTGCTTCAAATTTGATGGAGATTAAAAAATGAATAGGGTAGAAAAATCCACAGTGTTTGATAACCTGATTTCACTGAAAAAGTAACAAAATCTATAAATGTGTTATTGAATTTTATTTTATTTTTTCAGTAAAATCATAATTAATTGATGCTATTTTGCATCATTAAGAAGCAATAAAGCAGGTGGACTCACGCCTAGCTGGTGCAGCAACACATGCTTACATGGCATTAACAGAAAGACTTCTTTTTTGTTATGTCATTGTCTCATCACACCACTCATTGTCTTTCAGTATCAAACCTTTTGCACAGCCACCATACCCAAGCCTTTCAGGTCCTGTACCACAATCCATACCAAGTGAGTAAGAAGTAAAAATCTCTGACAATTTTTTGAAAACAAAACCAAACTAGTGAATGACCCGGAAATGGCAGCTCACTGTCACTGTGACTGTTGTTGTAAATGTGTGTGTGTGTGTGTGTGTGTGTGTGTGTGTGCGCGTGCGTGCGCTCTGTCCAGGTTATGAGCCTTTGGCGCCCCCTCCTGCACCAACTGCTACTGCCGTGCCAGTGTGGCAGGACCGGACCATCGCCTCCTCAAAGCTGCGGATGCTGGAGTACTCAGCCTTCATGGAGGTTCAGAGAGACCCAGACAACGTGAGTTCAAGTGTCCTGTATATGGGAGCCAAACAATGTTGTAAATCTGGATCATCCTGATTTGGTAAAACTATCCGGTGCCTGATGTTTAACAAATGCTAAGAACAACAGAATCTGTAAGTGGCGATGGTATGGATCTGATTTCAGAAAGCTGTTGACAGGAGACAACTTAATACTCGCCTTGTTCTCATGTGCAGCAGAATGTCCAAACCGTTTTGCAGATGAGGGTCTTGAGGTTAACCATGTCTCCCCTTGTCTCTTTTGTCTCTGTCCACTGCAGTACAGCAAACATCTGTTTGTCCACATTGGACAGACCAACCCCTCCTACAGTGACCCGCTCCTGGAGGCTGTGGACATCCGGCAGATCTACGACAAGTTCCCCGAGAAGAAGGGCGGGCTCAAAGAGCTTTATGAGAAAGGCCCTCAGAACGCTTTCTTCCTGGTTAAATTCTGGGTGGGTCGTCGTCATCATCTGCCAGTTTTTAGTTGTTATTTTGCATTTGTTTCCCAGTTTTTGTCTGGCTTAAGATTGTCATTAAATCTTATTTATGTACAGCCTATTAGTTCAATGGGAGGCAGTAACAGTGCCAAGTTTTGAATCAGTTCAAACACTTTAAAATCACAGACTTCACATACTACTCCACAGTTTCAGAGCGACACGTGGCAGCAAATTAGATCTTATGCAAACTTTTTCCCTTTCCTATGACACCACCGGGATCTTATTACTGAAAGACATTATCTGAAGATTAAAGCCAAGGTGTTTCACAATGCATTGCTTCACCGCGTACGTTGTATTTCTCTTTCTGTTCTTAATCTGAGTCTGCACACACTATGCCGTCTCCAAACATCTAGTCTCAAGAGTTTTGTTGTTTCACAGAATACCTTAAAATTTTCTTGTGACTTGACGGTTCGTGTGCTGTGAGGAACTTTTTGATAGTATGTGTCAAAACGTACTGGTGATCACTAATATGATGAAATCTGTGCCCTCTGCAGGCGGACCTGAACAGCAGCGGCATGCAGGATGGCCCTGGTTCTTTCTACGGTGTCAGCAGCCAGTACAGCAGCATTGAGAACATGACGATCACCGTTTCAACCAAAGTCTGCTCGTTTGGCAAGCAGGTTGTCGAGAAAGTAGAGGTAATATGTGCACCGATGGCTGTCCTCACTAAAACTTCAATTTCAACCCACTACTGGATGTGTTTGACTGTCCTGTGTGTGTTGCAGACAGAGTACGCCCGCCTGGAGGGAGGAAAGTGTGTTTACAGGATCCACCGCTCTCCTATGTGCGAGTACATGATCAACTTTATCCACAAACTCAAACACTTGCCTGAAAAGTACATGATGAACAGTGTTCTTGAAAACTTCACTATCCTACAGGTAACATGCAGTCGATTGTGCGGGATTGTTAAAGGAATAGTTTAACATTTTGGGAACACATATTCACTTTCTTGCCATGAGGTAGATGAGAGGATCGATGAGCGGCTCGGATTTCTGTAGAGTAAACATGAAGCAGGAGTCGGCAGCCAGTTAGCTTAGCTTAGCATGAAGACTGCAAACAGCTAGCCCTGCGTCCCCTATAAAACCATAGTGTGTTGTTTTCGTACAGATTGCGCTAACAATGTATAATTGGTTAATTTGTGACCTTTAGAGGTGGTGGTAGGGGGATTTTGCTAAACCGTGACATTAGAGTGGTACCAATCCTCTCATCTAACTCTCAGCCTGAAAGCCAATAAGCGTTTTTCCCAAAATGTAAAACTATTCCTTTAACAAATTAAGAAATTATCAACTGATTGTCACTGCAGGATTTCAAAACAGACTGTGCTGCGTCCCGTTTCCCCCCTTGACCTTTTCTTTCTGCCCCTCAGGTTGTGACAAACCGCGACACCCAGGAGACCTTGCTCTGTATAGCGTTTGTTTTTGAGGTTTCCACAAGTGAACACGGAGCTCAGTATCACGTCTACAGACTTGTTAAGGACTAACAGCTCTTCAGGAAAAGCCAGACAAAAGCGTGACACAATCTCTCTTCGACCAGCTCAACCATCCAGGAAAAACTAGAAAAAACATTCAAACATTGCTAGACCGAACTAACAAGGACAGATTTTATGCTTTAAAAAAAAAGTCTTGTACACAAGGAAAGAAAAGAGTGAGTCTCAACGTGCCAACATGCAGAGAAATTTTGAAGAATTACCGATTTTTCAAACAACTAACTATTTTCCATGTGTTTTAAACATGCTTTAGATGAAGTGGGTCACTTTTGCCAAGGTAATTGATGGAGCTTGATATGTTTTATTGAGGGAACGAGAATGTGTTTGGGGTTGAAAAGACTCTTATGGTATCCAAGGGAACACACTCTGAGCAATAAGAGGTGTGTATATAAGATTGAATAAGTAGAGAGAACGGGGCCACGGAGGGGAAAACCTGGTAGCGTTGTTGCAGTAGGTTTGTTAGGAAAGCAAGTGCCTTTTCTCCAAAGATTATATCATTGTCTGCCACTTTGGATTGCCTTTTGTTTACTACCTCTTGTTTTTAAATGAACAGAATGAACAGAAAATAGTCAGACAGGTGTATTTTGTCAAAAAAAAAAAAAAAAAATTGGAACGAAACCTCTCAGATTCACATCTTTTGAGCAGTTTTTGTATTTGGGCACAAAGAGGAATGGGATGGGATAACTAATTTTCATGTAGCCCTTTTGTTTGACAAAAAAAAATCGTCCCAAGTTCTACAGTCCAAGTGTACAGGGAGAAGGTTTATTGTGTTAACGTATTATTAAGGTTCTGCTTTTTTATGTTTTATTACACAGTTTTTAAAAAAAAAAAATCAGGTCTTACAAGCATCTATCTATAACTGACTTTTGACGCTAAGGATGCCTTGTACCATTACTAGCCTGACACAGCGCCAAGGATTCACCATCCTTAGGAGATCCCCTGTTATTTCTCTGTTTGAAGACGTGTGCTTGGTTGCACTTAAAAGATCAAGAAGGGGGGTGAAGCAACAGAAGTGCTCATTTTCTGCCTTGAGTTATGTAGCCTAATTGAAAAATGAATTGTTTCTGTACTGTGAGTCAGTGGATGCTAAAGGAATATGTGTTACATAGGATTTTTCATGTGTTTTTTGTTTTGGGTTGTGGGGGAGGGGGGGACCTTTATGTTCATATTTGTGATCAATTAACTCAGCACTCAACTCAGACCGTGGCTAAAGTTAAGAGAAGTAAATCACTGTTTCTTTTGTTTAAAAAAGAGATTGTATGCTGTGAAGTCGGCTCATTTGCTTCACCCTTCTCTGTGTAATGTGTGGAGAAGCTGCATTCGTTGATACAAGTTCAGTTTTGATATTTAAGACAATTTTGTTTACTGACATTACACATTAAATAATTTTAAAATCAAACTTAATAATTATCTTGAATGAGAGCTATTGTCTCTGTGCTGTGGAGTATGACCATTGATTGTTATTTATAGGGTTGGTGAACAAATAGTGGGAGGGCAGGGTGGGGTACTGGAGATGTATTGATCATTTTCCATTGTGATGGAGAAGTTAAAAGTATTGCAGGACTCAAACTAGAGACAGGATTAACTGTCATCCCATGGGTCCTGCTAGACAGGTGTCTACTCTGTGTGGTTCACTGGACAATTTTGCTATAAAGGTTCCAATTTAAGATATTGTACGGTGGAATAATTGCACCTGGCTTTGAATGTCATATTTCACAAGCCAGATACAATAACGCTCCTCCTCTAGCAGGTTTCTCAATTTATCTTTTATACAGACATTTTTTTTGCCTTTATCAAGATTAATATTTTGTTTTGACTCTGTTGTCTTTTGACTTTCAGTGTCTGCCATATGCTTCACTGAAAATAATGTGTGACTGTGCTGATATTGATAATTAATAATGAGATATATGTATCATATTCTGAATGGTGTGGGCAGGTTTTTTTTGTTTTGTTTTTTGTTGTTTTGGTTTTTTTTTTTCTTTTTTGGTTTAAGGTGGTTTACTATTGTCTTTGTTACCATTGTGCATTGCAATTTTATACTTCAAAGTAGAGGTTGGACTATATAATCAAACAAATGTATCTAACAATAAAAGACGCATGGTGCCTTTGGGGCCATTTTACCCCAGAAAACTTATTAAACATGTTTGTAAATTTGTTTTGTCCACGACGTTTCTTTTTGTACCGATATAACGGAGGCATATGACACCAAATATTGTGTTCGTGTTGTCTTCCACAGGTTAGCTGTGGGATCTAGGTTGACCTCAAAGTGCAACTTTGCATTCATGTCGGGGTTCCCATGGGCCTCCAGGTGCTACACCAAATTCTGTAAGCAATCAGATTCTGTTACTCACTTTGGAATTTCAGCTGTACCACTGCAAATGTTTTATCGAACTTTATCAGTTGTTACCAAAGCTGTGCCTGCAAAGTATTTCAAAATGGTCACGTTGGGTTGAATAACTGTAAATAAAAACAAAAAAAACCCATTGACCCCATAGATATACAGATGGATAGCTGTGATAGAGGAAAGTTTTGTGTATTGTGTACTGTGTGTACAATAAGTCGCCAACATCTCACCTGTCAATAATCTGGTCTACTGGTCTTTTTCATGTAGTTGATCCTCTAGCATCACAGGTTCTGCAGGGCCACAGATTTTCAGCAGACTGAATTCAAAACAACTTGGCCTTTGTGAAAAAATATGGGAAAATGTTTGAAGTGGGAATACAGGTGAACCTCCAAATCGGGTTGAAGAATCTAAAGGGTTACAGCACTTGGTGTAACACCTGGAAAGCCATGGGGACACCTCTAGCCATTGGTAGAAAGTAACTAAGTACATGAGTAAATGTGCGTACAGTTTTGAAATATCCAGCCTGTTTTGGTATGTGACCCCTTACAAAAAAGCAGTGTCTAGTTGCGGCCCCCTCGTCATGTTTCCACACTTCCTCTATAATATTCTTAGATGGTTTCATATAAATAACAGTTTGAGGCCCAAAGAAATTATCCAATATTTCACAGAAAAGCAAAGATTGTAGAAAAGTAAAAGGAAAAACAAATATAAACATTGTTTTTTTTCTTCTTTCTTACCCCAGTAATCTTTTCACAATCCCCAATTTTTATTTTGTGACCCAGTGCCCTCTATGACACCAGGGCTGGGAACCACTGGACTAAACTATTTAAGTTCTAAAATGCTATTTACAGGCTGATGCATCAGTATTAACAATCTCATTATGTCATAATATTATTCAATTTTTCTGCAAATGATGATGATACTTGTGATCTTTTACTTAGGCAAGATTTTGAATGCAGGACTTTACTTATGATGGAGTATTTTTACATTGTTTCACAGGTGCTTTTATTCACTGCTGGAAGAAGTATTCACATCTTTAAGTTAAAATAGCGATACAAGAATGTAAAAATGCTCAATTACAAGTAAAGGTCTGAATTCAAAATCTTAAGTAAAACTACAAAAGAATTATCATCAGGATGCACTTAAAGTATCAGAAGTAAAAGTAATCATTATGCAAAAAAATGTCCCCTGTGAGTGATATATTATCATATATTACATTAGATTGTTAACACTGACGTATAAGCAGCATTTTAATGTTGCAGCTGCTCCAGGTGGAGCTAGTTTTAACTACTTTATATACAGTTGGTTCGTTTTGTCCAGTGGCTCCCAAACTGGAGGTCAGGCCCATCCGAAGGGGTCACCGGATAAATCTGAGGAGTCCTGAGAGGATTTTTGGGAGAGGAAAGAAGAAAATGCCAAGTTCTGATACACAAATTTGGACTTATTTTTTGGACTTTTTCTTTTTTGGTGGGATATTGGTTAATTTGACCTCTTCAAGCCTTGAACAATTATTTAAGTGGAACCATCGGAAACGTTTAGAGGGGAAATCACTCACTAACAACTCATAGACATTTGAACAAGGGCCCCCAACAAGAAACTGCCTCTTCGTAAGGGGTCACCAAGATTGGGAACCCCTGGTTTGATCTCTAACAGTGCACTGAAATTTATAATCTTAACATATTTTTTTTAAATGTGAAATCTAGAAAGTAAATAGTAACTAAAGCTGTCGATAAATGTAGTTAAAAGTACAGTATTTATGTATGAAATGTAATGGAGTCTAACTATAAAGTAGCATGAAATCGAAATACTCAAGTAAAGTACAAGTGCCTCAAAATTACACTCAAGAATAGCGCTTGAATGAATGTACTTACTTAACTTCCACCACCGATCTTACTTGAGTAACGAATCTGAGGTCCTCTGCCTGCAGCAGGCGTTTGGCTAAAAGAACTCCACCTCCCAGAATTAATCGCGGCTCAGGGCCGACTCGAGTCGGAAACGAGGTCTTCAAAATAAAGTTTTTCCATAAAAAGAAGTGATTGTTGAGGCTATTTGAAATCGACTTTTTTCCCCTATAAAGCAGTCTCTGTTACTATAAACCAATTAAATGAGAACTACACATGTACTAAATGATTTCTATCATTGAAATACAGACACAGCTCAAGTTTGTTTTATTTTGAGTGGAAAAATACAACCGGAGGTCATAACAATTATTTTTATCCCAACCGACTGTACGCCGGCAGGAAAAGCACGTAGCAATGAAAGTGGCTAAACACCGTTAAGTTAGTGTTCGTTATCTGAGATGCTGACTAAACCCACCATGTATATTCCTCATAATAATTAACTAGGATTACAGTAATAGTTGGCCAGCACGCTAAGAGGAAGTGTTTCGGGTCCAAAGCCACAATTTGACGTTACGACTCTGTACATCATCAAACGGTCCGTAACTTCAGCCGACGTCGGCAAGATTCAGTAGGTGAGTTAAACTGGTTCACATATAAACAATAAATAAATACAGGCCAACGGAAACAGAGCCAGTCGGCAAGGTTACTGAGACTAGCCAAGTGGCTAGCTAGAGTTGTCTAGCAGCTGGTGACGTTATAACGACATGCTAGGGATAAAGGGGTTAATATCACAGCTAACTGCATAATAACGAAGCCGACTGTTGTCCAGTGGCTTCGTCGACTTTCCCCCGAGCAAAGAGGTTGTCCAGAAGGCTGCTGTAACAGCTGTCCATGCATCTGCGATAGCTAAAACTTCATCTGCTTTATCCACAAGCTAACGTTACTCTACTCCTGCATTTGTTGCCCCAAACCCATCAGACAACTGGTATTTTGGGTCACATGTTTTGTAGGGCTACGAGTAACGATTATTTTTCATTACGGATAAATCGGTGTATTGTTTAGTCTATGGGGGGGGGAAAGCTTAAAAAAAAAAAAATCGTTGAGCTAAAGGTGATTTCTTCGAATGTCTTGTGCGTCCCAAAGTGTAAAAACCCCAATCATATATGGCTAAGAATGACAAATGATTCAAATGATCAAAACAATTCTCAATTATTTTTGTTGATCAACTAATCGATTTATGGTCTAATCAATTAAGTTCTCCACAACTAGCGACTAATTTCATTACATATTAATCTAGCGATTAATTTCTCGATGCATTGGTTTATATAATCCTCTCTAAAATGGCAGATAATGATAAAAAAAATGCCCATTAGAATTTCCCACAACCCAAGCGGATGTCTTCAAATGTCTTACTTTGTCCAACCATCCGTCCAGAAGTCGTTCACTGTCGTGTGCGACAAAGGATAAACATCAAATCCTCTCATTTGAGAAGTTGGAATGTACTAGAATGCTTGAATGTGAAAAAAATAAAAAACAAAAAACAAATAACATCTGACATCCATGCACACCATAAGACTCAGCAATACTAACGACAAACACTGAGACGAAACAACGCAATCAAAACCTGAATAGCTCTGCATAATTATATTACCTCTTACAGATCTAAATTAATAATTCGACTGTGCAAGATTCGGACACACAGAGTCTATGGAGGCAACTAAATTTCACCACCCTTTTAAAGCTAAGTCAGTGAGTTCATCTTGGTTTTGGGTTGAAGTCCGGTGTCTGGGCTATCCACTGTTACCTGGCTACGACATTTATTGTCTGTACACTCCTTTGTGATTGATGCAGCAACCCTTAGTATTTTGGATACATGCACAAATGCGCTGTAAAACTTTACACAAGACACAATTGTGAGGGAATTGTGTATTGTATTTATGCCGTTTGCTTTCTCTGTATTCACACCCTCTGAGTTTGTCTCCTTTATAAAAATCAGCAACATTTTGCCACTGTGTGACACAGTGAGTCCTGCCTGGGTCAGCTCAGTTATAAAACTTTATTGAAAAAACATACTTGATTACTTTTACACTTGTCGGTAATTTTCAGATGCCAGTTCTTTATTTTACAATATAGAAAATGTGCACATATTCTAAATTTACACACAACTTAAACTCACTTACAGTTACAGCCTCTTACAGAAATTTGCACAGTCTTTTAATATTTAATTGAGTGTTCAAGATGAACGGCTTCGATTTGTTTACGGTTTATCAGTTAAAAAAAGGAAGCTTGCTGAATCCATAAAACCATTGTAGTCCAAGAACTGGAAGTATAGTCAGGCTGCTGTCTGCTTTGTTTGCACTTTTGGCGCTTACTGTGCAATTTTTAATGTGCATTTTTGTGTGTTTCCCCCCTGTGTGTTTTCTCCCTTTAACTACTAGTTACAGTTGACCAACTCTCAAATTGCTCTCCCTTGCTGGATCACTACCCTTTTATTACAGTGCGTATGTTTATATGTTGGATGTTTTTGTGCACCGTGACATGCCACCTAATGTGTCCGTTTGGGATAAGATACCAAAAATCAACCTCTAACAGTCACTGTTATGTGTCTCATCAGGTGCTGTCCCAGTCATCTCACCTGATCTGAGACTCCATCATCACATCTACTGATCCACTGACCTGCCAGCATGGCAACCACAGACTCTGTGAGGGTCCGGGTCTTCTCTCTGAACTGCTGGTCAGTGGCCGTTGTTTGTAGTGACACTTAATGCATTTTGCAATGTTTTCTGTTTTCATACATGCATGCAAAAACACATTGTTCACACTCTCTGTTTCTTTTCTTTCAGGGGGATCCGCTACCTTAGCAAACACTGTCATCAACGCTACGCAATGATTGGAGATATGTTGTGCAAGGAAGAGCATGATATTGTCTTACTGCAAGAGGTTGGTGGAAGCTTTGCAAAGTTATAAAGGTGCAGATTCACTGAAGTGAATCTTAGCTCATGCACCTAATTGTGTTAACTACGATGTATTCTGCAGTAAAGACCAACCTTAAGTCACAAATCCACTTGTAGATGCATATGAACAATATTAATATGCTAATATGCCTGTTTTTTTTGTTTGTTTGTTTGTTTGTTTTTTTTATAAAGGTGTGGAGTGAGAAAGACTACCTGTCCTTGAAAAAGAAACTTGCCAGTAGTCATCTTTACTCTCATTACTTCAAAAGGTAATGTTTTTATTCTCATCCCAAGGTTGCCGCGCAATCGTTTTCTCAACTCGTTACCTTTGAACAGCTTTCAGTCTGTGATTAAAATTCATGAATAAGTTGTCATATCTTCAAAAGGGTCCTGAAACACTGTCAGAAAAATCTACTTGCATGGCATTGATCCATCTGCAAAACTTAACTGAAGCTTAGGCGTTACCTGAAGGATTAACTTTTGCAGCTTAATTCTTTCTTGACCTCCATACCAAGGCACAAGACTGAGATTAATCAAAGGCCCTTCCTTCCTAATCCCTTCTGCAGCTCACAAAAAATGTCAACTCTACTAGATAAGTTCTCACATCTCTTACAGATAAGAACTACTTTTTATAGCGTAATGTATCAATAGATCTACATGGAGGCTGGACGTGATTTGTTATTTTTATTAAAATAACCAAATGCAGCTGAAGCTGGTGTCTGGTGTGGAACATACAACTTCCGCTCACATGTTGTTTTTACTCTCATTCTGCAGCGGAGTCATAGGAAGCGGACTGGCCATTTTCTCCAAACACAGAATCCATGACACATTTCTATATCGCTACTCACTGAATGGTTATCCATACATGGTAAGTCTGGAGAGGCTGAGAGTAGGATTTTGTACACAGATGGAGGAAGTAATCTGATGCTTTACCATGGTAATAGTAATACCATAGCGTAAAAGCACCACTTTATAAGTAAAACTCCTGCATTCAAAACTTTCCTTAAGTAAGAGTACAGAAGTATTATCAGCAAAATGTACTTGAACAAAGGCAAAACTCTTTTGTATTCCAAATGGTCCCTTTCATAGTACTCTATAAATATATAATAAGATTATTATCACTGATTCATTAATGTGTGAGCACGAGTTGATTTCTACTTCTTAGTAAAGTGCTGAGGAGTTTAATCTGCAAAACCTCAATCTGATAAAGATATTTAAAAGAAAGAGTCCTAAAAACCTTACCTTTGTGCCGTGAGAATATTTCAGCCCATTCAACCTGTGTGTCTTTATCCTGAAACAAGAAAGAATAAGTCACTGTTGCCTCACTAGAATTATGAAAAAGTAGATTTTAGAAAAATTCTTGAAATATTCTTACTTCACTGGCAGATTTTTTTTTCAGTTTTTATGAGAAAATAAAACCTTATGGATTCAATTCCAGACTAATATTACCTGATAAAAGAGAGATTGTAATCACTAAATGATGCATCATATTTTAGAAGCAAAATTTGCCAAAGATCTAGTAAATGCAGATGTCAAATAAACATTGTGGAGTGAAAAGTACAATATATAACTCTGAAATGTGTAGTAGTGAAGGTATAGAGTAACATGAAATGGGAAAAAAACTCTACATGTACCTCAAAGCCGTATGTGCACTACTTGAGTAAATGTACATAGTTATGTTATCTGAATACGACTTGATGAAGTTGACATTTATAAAATTATCTCATTACTGAGCCAACAGAATACTCCCATAGTGAACTTTGCTGCTAGTATCTGCCAATGTACATGCCAGTCTGCTGCCCCTCAGGTTTGGTCACGAGATGAGCGTAATTCACGCAGCATGTCTTCCTTTTCCTGATCACAATGCATCGCTTTAACATCAAAAGATAGATAAACATGAAATCGTTATTTTCTTTTTTTCCCAGCAATGCCTTAGCATAAAACATCTCTTTGCAGCATCATGTAGCATCATATGTCTCCTTTTCCCTTCCCTTAATTAACTTTTTAAATATTTTTCCTAATATTTAGGCCCACCATGGAGACTGGTTTGGGGGGAAAGCCGTTGGGATGGCCGTCTTAAGCATTGGCAGCCTGACTGCAAAAGTCTATGTTACTCATGTAAGGTTTCATAACATCAGTTCTCAGCCCTACCTGTATATCATATACTGTTAATGATCAACGAGCAATTGAGTCTGTCCGTGTATTTTTATTTTTAGCTGCATGCAGAGTACTGCAGAGAGAAGGACTCTTATCTACCTCACAGAGTGGTTCAGGCCTGGGAGCTGCAGCAGTTTGTTCGGTAGTGTGTCTTTGCTTTTTAATTCTTTACATAAAATTTGAATTTATTTGTTTACTCCGGTGTGTATTTACATATTTTTCTCAGCTGAACCCCACCACCTTAGTGTTTGAAGCAACACTACAGTGCCTGACAGTATTCCTAATAAGTAATTACTTCTTAATTCGGTTTCGTCTTGTTTTGTTTCGTTGGTAATAATGTGTTTTTCTGTGTCTATCAGGCACACCTCTGCTGGAGCAGATGTGGTGATTTTAGGTGGCGACCTCAACATGCACCCTCAGGACCTCGGCAACAGACTGCTGAGGTCTTACACTGGACTCCGAGACTCTTATTTAGAAACTGATACATTTGATGTAGGTAGTGGCAACACACTATTAGGATTAATATGTCTGCTAAACAAAAGTAATTAAAGAAAAAAAACTTTTTTTAACGTGAATTTTTTGCTTGTGGTGATGGCCGTAATTCGTATTGATTATGACCGTATTTTAATTTTTACATATCAACAGTTTAATGACGAAATATGTGACACAATGACAGGTGTAGACAGCACTGTAACTGGGCAACCATGCAAGCAGTCGCACAGGTTTTAAACAAGACCCCAATTTAACCACGTTCTTTAAACCACTCATTTGGATGCAAAAGCAAGGTTTACCACCCAAGGCACTTTAAAACTTTTTGCATGCACAATTTCAATCAGACAGTACACTATTTCTGCATAAGTGTAAAGCTGTATCCAGCAGTGTCATTGTGGCTCTATATCTTAGGAAAAATGTCACCATAACTGACAGAAGTAATGGTCAATACTACGAAAATAGGTGCCGGGGTTGTAAAGATAAAAAAATGATCTTCCTTGTATTTTCTGTTGCAGGGGTGTGAGGATGGGTTGACTCTAATAGCTGACAACCCTTTTATCAGTAAAAAGGAGCTCGTTCCCTTTGAGAAGGGAATCCGAATTGACTACATCCTGTTCAAGGTGGGTGAAAGCTCTGTGTCGTCAAACCGGCTGCGTTTTCATTGCTTCGTGTTCATGGCACGATGTCACAGTCCGCAGACGACTTTGTAATGTAACTCCTGCTGCACGTTTCCCTTGTGTCATTCGCAGGGTTGTCCCCAAATAGACATTTTCTGTGATTCCATGTCCACCACCAAAGGTTCCGTCCCTGACCAGCTGTTCCCATACTCCGACCATGAGGCTCTGACTGCTGAACTGAGGCTGGAGTCACACACTCCGCCTGAGACTGGAAGAGACAAGCTGTCAAAAAATCAGGACTCTGCTGCAGGTATTTTAACTAGCCATGCTAGCAAGGTGGCTCTAGTAAGGCCAGCATCTCTTGAAAGGTTTGCTCTAAATATCTCAACAGTTATTTGATGGATGTCCAATAAAATTTAGTACAGACATTCATTGCCCCCCTCTAGATGAATCCTAATGATTTCTATGATCCCTGCACTTTTCATGCCAGCCCATTTTGGACTGGATTTATATCTCTGTGAGGTTGGGTTGATTTTAACATTACCTGTGCTGGCCAGTGATTTTAATCCTGTCCGGAACGCGTATGTGGGTAATTTTCCAACCCACTCCAGTAACAATTACACCTTCTGTTAAACTACTGTTGGAGGGCGACTTTACTTTTTTTAATCAACTCATTATGAAATTTTGACTTCTGAAAATGGAGGAAATCAGAGATGTTTTTGCTAATCCGATTGTCATCAGGACATCAGGACCCCATAAAAGCTCATTAAACGGGCTGTTGTAACGTCAGCTACAGGTCATTACTGGTATTCTGGCCAGTGCTGCAGAATTTCCATGTCAGTTACAGACTACATTCTGTAATTTCATCTTGGTTAAAATGCCTTCGGGAACAATGAGATAAATTAACGAGCAAGAAAGTGAATATTTAATGTTATGTTGTAAAGTTAATCCCATCCGATTGGGTCTGAAGTGCAACCTCACAGAGCCGCTAGCGTGGCTGCAGGCTCCACTGTATTAAACGCGCCCATGCGGCCTGTGTTGAAGTCAGCCATCATCCTCTTCTCAGATTTTTGACTTGCTCTTTCTCTCTACTCTCTTTCATGCCCTCAGGGAAGGTGGCTGAGTTGGTGGACATTGTGACGGAGGCCCGTACTGAAGTCAAGGTCGGCTTGCACTGTGCAGAGAGCATGCGCTACACAGCAACACGCACCGGAGCGATGGGGTTGGCTCTGCTGTTCCTGGAGCTGGCCATCGCCGCTGTACCCTGGTTGGCTCTGGGAGCCGAACAGCCTTTCCCTCGTACCTCCTTCTACCTGCTGGCTGCGCTGTGCTGCGCCATCCTGCTGACCACCTCTCTGCTGTACGTTTTCTATACCATGGAGCTGAAATCTCTTCAGGGGGCTGAAGACCAGATGAGACTGGCTGTGGGAAGTCTGCAGGAGAAGCTCAGGGGGTTTCCTGTGGCTCAGCCTCCCAACGTCCAGCAGAAGCCCCCGGAGGGTCAGGAGCCCAGCGCCTTTGACCCAGAGGAATAAGTGGGCTCAGTGAAATGAAGCCTTTGAAGTGAGCTTTAAGATGGATGTTTGAGGGAGTCATTGCTCCTCTGAATGTGTTTTATGCTCTAGAGATGTAGATTTGTACTGCAGAATGAAGGAGTTAAACTATAATTGAAGCAAGTTTCTGATGGTAGTGCCGGACACAATCATGCTTTGACATTTTTATACTTTTTATATACAGTGCTTGTCTTTAGCCTTTTATTATCTCTAGATTTCCCTCTATGCACCTCCACAAATATGCTTCCTGTTACACAGTAAGATACTGCTGTGACCATTTGCAGTTTTTAAGCCTCGCGTCTGACTTGCATTCCACCCACCAGTAGTTTCATCGGGACCAGTTGTTTCTGTTTTTAATTACATGCATCCCTTTTGTGATTTGAAGAGTCCAGCACACAATCATAGTGAGTCCAGACTGTGGTCCCCGCTGCACACAAGACACGGACACTACGAAAAGCTTGTAGGTTTACATTTAGGTCAGAAGCATTTTTTTTTCTCTGCACGGCGGCTCACTGAGAACTCCCAGTAGCACTTAAATACAAGGATCCCCAG
The DNA here is from genome assembly GCF_016859285.1 of Xiphias gladius. Lineage (NCBI taxonomy): Eukaryota > Metazoa > Chordata > Actinopteri > Istiophoriformes > Xiphiidae > Xiphias > Xiphias gladius. The sequence continues at coordinate 9,197,964 of NC_053420.1, read as the reverse complement.
GCACTGGTTTAGACGTCTCAGCATAGTATACAGTAGAGAAAGGGATCAAATTTTCTCTGCATGTCTCAGGTCTCATGTTCACTGTCTTGCCCTGGGAACTATCGTTATGTTAAGAGGCAACCTGCACTCCTCTTTCCCAAACTATAGCATTAGGAATGCACTGAAGATATTCATAATCATACACTGTATATTCTCAACTTTGATATAATTTGATCACAGCATCTCATACCTTTAGAAAATCACATCTCTATATATATCTCTATATCTGTAGTGTGCAGTGCACTTTGTTGACTAACCAGATAAACCACTTCCTTTTATGTATGCTGGGAAATTACTCTACGTTCCATATCCCAGTAAAACAGTTTTATTAGTCAGCTGGGCCTCACAATGACTGATTACTTTTGAATGTAATTCTTGACTGTCACCTCAGTGTTAGAAAATGACTCTGTAGTTCTTAATTTTATGAAGGTTCGTAGAATTTGAGATGATACCTGATGATCATTCCAATTGAAAACTGTGATGGGTATGATTATGAAAGCAGTAATAAAGACATTATACTCATGCTTCTTGACAGCTGTGGCTCTGGATAAAGGTGACAGGTCAGCAGATGCTGGCTTCTGACCATTTAAACTGCAGACAATACTCACTGATACACAACAGGGCCACGCATGCACCACTAGAGGGTAACCTCAATACATGTCGACAGGTGGTTTTTCCAAATGAAAACGGTTTCTGGTAACAAATCACCAAACTGGCTCCTTAGCAGAAATGATCACATAATGTGACAGAGCATGAAGGAGGAGATGAAAGATTCTCCAGATCTCACTTTACAACCGGCGCATTACACCCTCAGGGCAAGCACAGCCATGGGTGTGGTACAGTTAAGAGTTCTATTTTTTTTCACAGTGCAATTAAAAGGTCTACGTGTACTTCACACCAAGTAGAAGTTTCAGGAGTCGTCGCATTCAGTAATACTCTCATTTATGAAAAAAAAAAAAAAAGATGTGGCTGTGTGAAAAAGCAAGATTTAAATTTGCTCCAAAGCTCATAAAGGAATTTTCTTAGAAAAGCGATATGATCTACAGTTTTGAGAAAGATTGCTTTTGGCAGGGCCAGTTGAAATACGTTCGGTATATGCAACACATTGTGTAAGCCTAGCTTTCATAGTGAGAGTTTCAGTAAAGACGTTTTGTTCTCTCCCTCCAAGTAAAGCTGCTTTTGTATTTTTACCAGTGCATTTTTTTTTAACTCAAGTCACGTTTGTTTTATTAGTTTGATATCTAGGTCAAGTTGAAAGGAGCTCATCCACAATGACAAGCTGGGTATTACCAGAAAGCTCATTTCCAATATTGTTAGTCACGGCCTGTCTTATTCTATTCTGCTATCCTGTTTTAGCATTGTTGCAAAAATGAATAAATAACTGAAACTAAGTCCCTACCCCTAAAACATTATTTTTTTGTTGTTGTCTTGAACAGTTCTGTAATGATGTAGTAGTGATGGCATCATTTTCCCACTCGTACAGTGGTGGCAGGTGAGGATGAATGGTTGTAGACAATAGTACATGTAATGACTTGAAAACGGGACAAATGCAGTCTTTGGTGGTTCCCAGACCTTGTGAGCCACTGCTGCACCAGATGTTGCCCTACACCAGTGAAGTATACCTAGATCCAGTAAAACAATATAAAATGAATAAAAGCAGAGTCTACTTGGGGCTGTCATGTTTTAGATGTCTGTTAGTTTGTTTGCAGTTTTACCAAAGAGACATTTACCCTCTAAACTTCTCAGAATGTTTCGTTTGAATAACTGAAAAATTATCCAGTATTTTACTAAAAGAAAAAAAAAGAAAAATCAAAGATTAGTCAAGTTAGAATAGTCATTAAAATAAATACATATTTGTTTAGCGAAACTTTTTTTCTTCTTTCCTACAACATTAATCATTTCATTCCTCTATAATAATATTTAGCACCGATGCATCTGGGTCAAAAGTCTAAAAGTGTCATATATGTGTTACTCTGCACAGCTGTCACTTATATTATTCCTAATTTAAGTGCATTCAGCTGATAATGCTTTTGTACATTTACTTACGTAGGATTTTGAGTTCAGGACTTTTTTCTTGTTTTTGGTTTTGGTTTTGTTTTATTTGTGTTTGTACTTGTACTTCAGTGAAACGATTTGATTATTTCTTACTTCATCGATATCGCATTCAACTTATCATCACTGACACATGATCATGTTTAGGCAGCCACTTCTGTTGTAGCAGGTTGGCGATGGAGCTAACTTGTTTTAAAAGAAAAAAAAAACTGGTCGGTCGTTATATAACCGACCTGCCAGCTCGCCCTGGATGAGCTTAATGTTTTACAAGCTTATCGCGCGTGAATTTTTATCGTCCGAAATGCAGCGTCCAGGTACCTGAGCGAACAGTTGCGCAAATCGCGCAAACTCATCGCCTTTGCCTTCACGTCCAACACAAAAAAAACCGAGTGGTATTCGTCGGGACAAGCGAGACCAAGTGCAAAAATCTATCCTGCCTGAAAGGGCGCGGTCTCTGGGCAGCGAAGGGCAGGGCAAGGTGCGCTTTTGTTACCTGAGACAACGCCGGCGCTCCGCGGCTGACTGGCTCACCCCGTACGAGCCTGCGTTGGGTGTTGGTCGGAGCAGCCGGGCGAGGACCCAACGCGCACGAAAATGACGAGTCTGGATCCGCTGAAGTCGGCCATCGCCATCGGGAACGTGGACGACACTTCCCTGGCCGTGCCCTCCGCCAACCGGTGCCGGTCGGGGCAGCAGCGCGTCCTGGAACAAGTGCAGAGTATCCGGAGGACCAAGTCGCGGCAGTCCAGCAGCAGGAGCGCGTCTCAGTCTCTATCGCCAACAAGTAAGGGCCGCCGCTACACCGAGAAAAACAGGCCCAGGACACGGAGGAGCAGCCGGCGTTGGTTTGGGGGGTTTTCAGCAACGTGAAGAGAGTTTTTAGAGAAAAAAAAACTATTCAGGCTTAGTCCAGGATTTTTTGCTCCAGGATCCAGGTCTTCTGCTGCCAGAGCCCCGGGCAGCTAAAGGGGGCTCTGACACACACTGCACACCTTTATGTTGGGGAACGAAACCCCGCAATGCTTTTGTACAACTGGTCCAGAACTGCACGATCTCACAGGGAGGTTTCTGGTCTGAACAAGGCCAAAGCGAAAGGACAAACTCGCTTCTGGTTGTGTTAGTTGGGGTTTAGAGTTGGTTGTGTTGAGCTGCAAGCAGTGGTGGTGTTTTTTTTTGAAAACTGCAGAAAAATGTATCATCAAAAACAGCTAAAATCCTGGCAAACACTGAGGACATGTCCTTAGGATTTTTTAATTTAATTTTTATTCTTTGGTGAATTTATGTTTATTCATTTATTTTTAGCAACCTGTAGCAGAATTTAATCCTATTCTACTATTATTATTGAACCTAAACTTACACATGGGTACTTTGTGAGCTGATTCCATTATTTCTTAGAATAATTTGAGTACTTTTAATCCGTCACAATAATTAATAAATTGCATTTCTCTCCCCAACATGTGGGAGTGCGGAGGAGGCTTTCGAACACCATTTAGACTTCCATGTTTCGGAATAACATTTTTAAACAGTTGAGAGACCGTGTTGGTTTGCGGTCAGTATTTTTCTGAGAGTGGTGAAAGGGGTCATTTGGGGCAAATGTGGCCTCGGTATTTCTGCAGTCGTGGCCTATGTGTCTCTGAATCTCTGGCTCTTAAACACTCCAAAAGGTGCTGATTTAGGCTGACTTACACTAAACAAAGAAAACAAAAAGTAGACACTATTAAAACTCGAGACCTGTCTATACTTAAAATCTAGTATGGTACATTTTACATTCAGAATAACGTGTGGATTATTCTTATTTCATTCTGATGTTTTTTAAATTCATTTTTTTTCCTGCTATCATCTTCTTTCTGAGGCGTTAGCCTGCTTTCAGATTATGCTGTATTAGATTTAGATCAGGCTTGCCACCAGGTAGCTGAGCACATAACAGTTGTTCCTTTTTAGACAGAGGCAATAAATTAGTGGCAATGATCTCACGTATGTACTGTACATATGATCATAGCTGGTAACCGTGCACTTTTCTCCTTAAGGCCCTTTGTACGACTCCGTGTTCGGGGATGCTTTGAAGTCACAGTTGAGCGCATCCAGTGGAACTGTTTTCTTTGGAAATGGCTTCTCTAAAACTGTAAGTTATGGAGTTTTTTTTTTTTTTTTTCCGCAGCACTGACTGTAATAATGGCTGTTCTTGTTGTATTATCATCACAGTGTTGTCATAGAGACAGCTATGTGACCCTGAGGCAGAGCCGTAGCCACAACTGAAGATTGTTCCTGGGATTTGGGGGGTTTTGAAAACCTGAGGAGTAGTTTATATTCTACAACTCTGCACAAATTACACACGGCGTTTTGTGAAGCTGATTTTGGTCTTATTTAGAACGTATTATCTTTAAACTAGCACATAGCACTTAAACCTCATTTAAATTAGGCCTGCAAATAATGATTATTTTCATTGTTGATTAGTCTTCTGAATTTTTTCTCAATCGACTAATTGTTTTATCTATAAAAGTGTCAGAAAATTGCCAAAAATGCCCATTATAGTGTCCAGCAGCCCAAGGTGGTGTCCTCAAATGCATGTTTTGCCTGATTAAGTGTCCAAAACTGCATAAGATTTCATTTACTATCATATATGACAATGAAAAGTAGCTTATCCTCACATTTGAAAAGCTGAAAGAAGCAAATATTTGGCAATTTTACTTGAAAAATGATTTGAAAATAGTTTCCGATTCATTTTCTTTTGATCCCCTAAATGAGTAGTCAATAAATCAACTAAATGTTGGAAAAGTAAAACGAATCATTGAAATGTGAAAAAATGAAATAAATAAATACATTTTTTTGGTTAGTCAGTCAAAAACTAATTAGAGGGGTGGGTTATGTGGGAGGGGGTTTTACTCCAGATGTCAGTATTTATAAAATCCTGCCTACAGCCCTTGTGCGAGGGGAGCACTGAGAACTAACTTGTGACTCCCGGTAAATAAAAATTGAAAGTGTTGCATTTCACCACTATTTGATTCATCACTTGAAATAACACAAGAAACAACCATGATCTCGTGGATTTTCTTGTGCAGTTCAGCACAGCACTGTATACTACACCATATAGTGGGGGCCTAAATGCGATAATAAGAAAGAGGGGCTCAGAAATTAGCTGTCCCAAGCTGACTTTTCTACCATTACCCTCTCAAAAACCTGAGTCTTTCTCCTTACACAAAAATCTGTTTAGCAGCCTCTCCTATAGAAGCTGCCAGACGTTCATATAACCACCTGCAGGGTGACACGCCAAAAAGATCTTTCACAATTGATTAGCCCTTGACAGCTCCGATGTTAGTCACTCCGTCTTCTTGCTTCATTGCTGGTGAAAGCCTTCATGAGACAAAAATCATCTTTCATTACAAACACATGTGTTCTCTGGCTCTTGCAGCTCAGCCTGGAGACGAACATGAATCACCAAGTAGTCAACAACTCCATGGGATCGACTTTCAAGAGGAACACATCAGGCTCTACCTATCAGCATGAGAAGATACACGCCCCCGTCGGCCCCTTGCCCGTCGGCCGAACCGACACCAGCCGCAGCGAGCCTGACATGGCCTGGCAGCGCTCCATGCCAAAACGCTCCGCTCCTCCGCAGAGATTCCTCTCCAGCAGGGGCACCTCCAGGACCGAAAGGACCACCAGTCAGTTCAGAACGACCACCACAGGCCAGCGTGTGTACACTTTGAACGGAACAAGTCAGTCCAAAGCAAACAACCAGTTCATATGCAGCCAAATCGAAGCTTCCAAAACACCTTTGTTCTTGAGTACACTCAAGGGCAAAGGAGATTCTGGGTGAGTGGGATCAAACTAGCTTCATTTTCACAGTGTTTTTCGACCGAACAAATTGAGCTTGCATACGATGCGTATAAATAGCATTTAGATTGTGATTTTTTTTGAATTTTTAATTCTCTTACAGGTCAAACGGGACCAGTGGAGTCGCAGATATCACCATGAGGGAGGCTGTGGAGTACCTTTCCAGCAACGATGAGACATACCAGCACTGTGGCGCTTCCTACATTCAGCACAACACTTTCATTGACGACAGGGCCAAAGAGGAGGTGGTTTATCTTGCTATCTTTACCATATTGTCAGACTCCTAATAATTTCCAACAGATGTAACCTTGGATTCAGTGTGGAAAGTTTGAGAAATCTTGGAGGTGGCAAAGGTGGAGGAAATATAATAATAATTGAATATGATTTTCCTTCCAAGATGAAAATTCAGTCATTAGCTACTTACCTCATTGAAAAAAAATTCCTTAATTTGTTAAATTAAATTTCCTCTAATTTGGTCCCGCTGACCATGGCCGGACCACCCTGTTTAGGGGGCCCTGGGGCAAAAAATTCGTATTGGATCCCCTGTAGGCTCCACTCACCTTTCCCCGTTTGTAGTTTGTGTATCGGACATGTTTTTTACCTGCCATTTATCAAAGTGTGGTATGATTTACCTCATTCTAATCCATTATAAAAAATGGAGGCTTTGTCTGGAGCCAGTCATTTTAAATCATTGTTTAAAATTAGTCTCTGTCGTCTGGGTTGTGGTAAATTATTGTGTTTGCCAGCTGTGCGAAGTCCTGAGGCCTTCTTGTCTCACAGGTGTTGAAGCTGAATGGGATTCCTCCTCTGGTGGGCCTCCTGCGCAGCTCCAATTCACAGGTCCACCAGACCGCCGCGGCTGCCCTTCGGAACCTGTCCTTTAAAAGCAACAATAGCAAGGAGGCGATTCATCGCAGCGGTGGCGTCACGGAGGCTGTGGCTCTTCTCAGAGATACAGATTCTGCAGAGATTCAGAAACAGCTGACAGGTACAAGTCAGCAAACCTATACGCGCACATGTACGGTACACACACCTAACCATGCCAAAAAAGTCAGGCCGGGAGCCACTTGAGTGGTGTTTAACATAATCCTGTTTCGATCTTGCTGTCAATTACAAAGCTGTTTTTGAGTGCTTATGTGCTACAAAGTGTTATTAGCATTTGGAGCATGTCGCCAAAACCCACTTGATGCTATTCTAGTGATGAGGCTAAATGTTAAAATTTCTTAAATGTTTAAACTATTGTTATAAGACTAGGAACAGTTAACGCTGTGATTGCATCTGAACATCACAAACATTCTGGAAATCCAACTGTACTTCTGTTATCAAGAGTATTGAACACTGAGGTTCACCCGTGATTAACATATTTGACAGAACAATCAAATGTATTTCCTTTTTCTTTTTTTTCTTTTTTTCCAGGTCTCCTGTGGAATTTGTCCTCTGCAGAGAGCCCGAAGCCAGAACTCCTGAACAGTGCTTTGCCTGTCTTAAGGGACTGTGTGATCCTGCCTTACACAACAGGTCCGGACCAGACCAGCAAATGCCAAGACGCCGAGGTCTTCTTTCACGCCACCGGATGTCTAAGGTAAGCAAATAATACAGCTGAGCACTAGATAAAATTTCACTGTCTTTGCTTTAGATCTCATAAGGGTTAAGATCTCATTGCCTATGTTTTGCCCAACTGTAGACCAAGCAGTAAATACATCGTTTTATATTTATACAACACATCCGTGCATTACAGCAACTGTAAATATCAAAAATGCAAAAAAGCCAAGTAACACTCAATGAGAATCGAGTGTTACTTGGCTTTCTTTTAGGAACGTTTTCCTCTGGAGATTTATTATGATTGAATATGATGTTGTGCATGAGAAAATATTTGTGATAAGCCAAGGTACCAGTACAAAACTGGTTAGGAGTCGCTTTGCTCCATTAACATGCTTGAACAGCCTGCATTAATCATAAGGGAAGTGAATGAGTGGTAGGGATGCCGTAAATGTGCCTCAAACACTATCAGACTCACCAATACGGTCCACTAGCTTATTACGAGTAGTTGAGGTTTTGCTCCTTACCCTGAGTCACACACTGTTCGTCTCTTGATGCCTTTGGAAATTACAACACCAAACTCTGAATACTACAAGTGGCCGATTGCTGTTTTCATACGTCTGTATTTTTGTTTGGCAGCATCACGTGATTTTCTCCTCGGAAAATGCAAATAACTAACACTGCAAAGAACATTATCAAGCATGTATATTGTGCCAGAACATGTAGGCGAATTTATTGACTCAAAATCGTGGATCTATTTGATCCAGCCCTCCACTTTGAGCGACGTCATAAAATTGTATTAATTTGTAAGCTGTCATAGACACATACACAAAGTTATAAGTCGATTAAATATCACCAGAGAAAGGACATACACCCAGTTGCCAGTTTATTACCTAAATAAAACTGCTGGAGTATAAAATAGCAGCCCTGCAGTTAAGCCTACATTCATTGAGGTTAATTATGTTGTAAAAGTTTTAGTTGAAACTCTTAGAGAGGTGTTGATTGAACTTTATGGTCATTTTGGAGGCTGTATTTTGAGATGAGAGGTGTTTCTAGTATTTTGTTGACTGTGAATTATTTTCTGGCCGTTTAGAGCTTGAGCTTTCACTCTCTTTCCAAATTTTTAAATAATAGCCTGGCCGCATCACTGTATAGAAGGTTTTCCTTCCAAGGTCGCTGCTTTTGAAAGGGTCCCCGCGGGAGTGTGTGTGGGCCTTTTTGGGGCTCATACATTGTAATTGTGAATGTCAAAGTACAGCGCCACCATCGACAAAACCGCAGTTACAGGTGGTAAGCAGTTATCTTATCTGACATACCAGCAAACACACGGCTGTTATGTAAAACGTCTGACTGACTTCCGTCATCATTCTGAGAAAGCTCTAATTGTTTGATTTGACAGTTGGTTTATTCACTACCTCAACTTTACAAGACCAGTGTTGTTCACGTTTAAGGCAAGGTGTAATTAATCCCATACAAGGTCAAAAATTTCTGTTAAATCACTTCTTCAAGCTGTTGCTACAAGGCTTGGCCATAATTATTATTTACTGAACTATAAATAAACCCAACACAGAGCCTGAAAGGACCCTTTTATTGGCAGCTACTCTGAAGACTAATAATAATAATTATAGTTATAGAACTTTGTATTTTCCACTAGTAGCAATGATTCAAATCTTAATAAAAATGCACTCTGTGTGTTCTCCAATAGTATAGCTGCCTATTCTCTAACGTAATCAAAACAGCGTTTAACAGATATCTTGTATTTTTGTTTTCAACAGAAACCTCAGCAGCGCAAAGCAAAACAACAGGCAGGCGATGAGAAAATGTCGAGGCCTGGTCGACTCTTTGGTCAGTTATGTTAAAGACTGTGTGGAAGCAGGAAAACCAGATGACAAGGTGAAACAGACAAACAAACAAAAAAGTTTATTTACTCTGTCTTATTAAGCCTGCACCCAGTTCTTTCTGTCCGTGGTTTCCTCTTTTCACTCTCATTTTCTCTGCCACTCACGCATCCCACCTTCATGTGGAACGTGGAAAAAAAAACCCAGAACATTCGTCCTTATAGAGAGGAGCTTCAGCTTGAGGTTAACCAGCCTTTGCTGTTATGAAGATGACTTTTGTAGCTCGCAGAGAGTAGCTCTACAGCAAATAAGTGCACATCCGGGTATTAAGGTGGTCATGTTCCGTCATCTGCTGCACAGAAAACTACGTCCTGTATTGTGTAACGATTATAGCAATGCACACTATGGTCAGTGCTGTGCTGTATGTTATGTGCTTCAGTCAGAAACACACTTTGCTCAGTTAAAAAGATCAAGTCACGATTTATCTAATTCATTTCTGTGTTACAACTTAATTATTAGCTAAATATCTAGCTTCATTATTGGCAGTGTTTTTTTGTTTTTGTTTTCTTTTTTCTATTTTCAGCCTAAAATGAATTTAATTTACAGGGATGGGACAAAGTAACAGCAACACTTGCACAATTACTGTAATGCAATCCAACAGAACACAATGCAGTACAAGACAATACAAGTGCAAACACATTACCAGAAATTGAGCTTTAAAAGTTTCACACTTGTAGTATTTATTGCAGATTTTTTTTTTATTGGATTGCATCGTACATTGTACAGATGTTGCTCTTTCTGTGTCCACTCCTTCTGTGTGTTTTTATCAAGTCATTATTTTATTGTATGTATTTGTCACGACGCATCAAGTCAAGACACAAAACACACACGACTCTGAGTGTGACATGCGGTCGTTCCTCCCGTTGAAACAGTCTGTCGAAAACTGTGTGTGCATCCTGCACAACCTGACGTTCCAGCTGGAGGCCGAGGCTCCGACTCTGTTCAGCAGGTTCACAGCTTTGGCCAAGACTGTCAACAGGAGGCACAGCCAGGACGACACCGGCCCCATCGGCTGCTTCAGTCCGCAGAGCAAATCGGCAGAACACGAGGTGAGACGAGGAAGGTGTTCAGCCAAAGCCAAAACACATCGACTGATGTAGACCAGGGACCAAATAATACTTTTAGTTATGACAGCTCATCACACCCGTCAGTTTGTCTAGACAGTACCTGTTTGTGTGTCCTGTCATCAGTTCTTTTCACCGTAATTATAACTGCCAGTGTACCGACGTAGTGTGATTCCAGTGTAATTCCATTTCAGCCTTTCAAGGGCTTGTGAAACCCAGGGTTTTGATTCCTGAATGTGTGCAGTGGTTTTTTGATTTGACTTTTGCCACCTGGTTCCCGAACATAAAACAAGACAATTCAATACTGAAATGGAAATTAAAGAAACAGGAAGGGCTTCAGTTTGCAGCATGTTTTCATTTAGCATCAACACACACTGACTTTAATAAATCATTCAGATTCATTTTATGTTACAGTGTAATTCTGCATTTCTTAAAAAGAATCAGCTACATTCAAAAATTCAAAGGTTTCACTGCTCATACAAAATGTGCTTTGAAATTCAGAGTGGCATAGTATTGAGGCTATGCTATGAAAGCGACTGTGCAATAAAAAAAAAAAAATTAAGCATTATGAAGATTTAAAAATTCAAAGATAAAGAGTATATTGTGATATGTGATTAGTGTATATTGGCTTCGTGTGTACATGAGCTGTGCAATTTTTATGTACATAACATTTAAAATGTAAACATGTCACAGCCATAGGCAAACTGTAGATTGAAAATTTCCACATGCTTGAGTGCAAAAATACAGTGCAAAGGATTCAGAGAGGATTCACAGAGGACAATGTGCTAGACAAGGCCAAGGATATACAGAGATCGGAAGACAGCTACACGTTGATGATGATCTGTTCCCTTTCTCATCCAGCGTCACTTTGACTTCCCAGTCATTGAGGACCCACACCCTAACGGAGCAGGATGGCTGTTCCACTCCAAAACTCTGCAGATTTACCTGAATTTGCTCGGCTCTAGCCAGCGAGAAGAAACACAGGAGGCCTGTTGTGGAGCGCTGCGGAACCTCACAGCCCACGACAGCATTGTAAGAAAAGATAGGTTGTGTTGTTACACACTGAGCAGGGCTGAAAAAAACCAAAAAAAACCAAAACCTACATTTTCTATGCAGGATACAGAGACTGGTTTGGGTTAGTCTAGACTATTTTCTTTGTAATGGAAATATTCAAAGGCTCGCCATGTTGTTTCCTGATTTGAGCGGCTAGTCTGTTTTTTCTATATTCACAGGTCTCCAGTGTAATGAGCCAGACCATTGTGCAGAAACTGAATGGCCTGCAGGTTATCAGCCCCTGTTTAAAGTCAAACAAAGTCAATATACAGAGGAACACAGTGGCTTTGGTAGGAAACTTGACCAAGAACCCAAACCTGCACAGTGCCTTAGGTAAGAAGTAGGTGTAAGACAAAACTCGTAGTGTGCTGCTTTATCAAACTGTTTTGACTGATTCTTAAATGTTTCCCCTTCACTGATTAAAAAAAAAACAAAAAACAAAACATGTCAACTGCTTGCAAACATGATTAATCACTAAAATACTAAGAGACCATATATGAAGTATGAAAATCCATCCAACAATCTACAATTGTTTTTGCTTCGGAGTAGATGTCAGATTTGGGTCATTACCCTAAAATCCATTATCTTAAACAATTGTTTGCAGTTCTACAAGTGCCTGCTTTTTGTTAAACAGCCAGTGGGTTTTTGTTTACCTTGTTACTGAAGCCCGTAAAGCCCTCCCAGAGCTGCTGGGAATCATCAGCGCAGGCACCAAGGATGGGGTTGAGTCCGACGACACTGTGGCCATGGCCTGTCAGGCCGCCAACTGCCTGCTTATGAAGGAGCGTGAGATGGGCAAACGCCTGTTAAACAACACCCTGATAAACTCCCTGATCAATCTCAGCCAAAACAAGTAAGGTTGCATGTGTGCAGTGAGGGAATGTGCCTGAATTTGTATTTTTACAAGAAAAGAGCAGGATTACTCAAGATATGGGGAGTACCTTTTTGCACGCCTGTTCAATTTCCACAAGTCCAAACTGATGCACAACAATTCTTTTCCGTCCTTCCTAGCTATTTCCCCAAATCCAGCAAAGCTGCGTCCCTGGTTCTCTACAACCTATGGTCAGAAAAAGAATTCCAAAGCTTCCTGAAAAAGGTGAGTTGAGGCTTAAACTTGAGTACCACGATTTGCCACGGTTTGGGTGTGTCCCCTCTGTTTCTTACATTCAACTCCGAGTCCACACCTTTCTCAGGTATTTGTGAGAAACAGAGGGTGAAAAGATGAAGGACTAGGTAGTGTTCTCAGAAAATAACCCGGCGAGTGTGAATCGGACCCTAAAATGAAACGGCCGAGGAATCTCGTAGCTCAGGTTTCGAGGAGACACTCAGAGGATTTTGTTTGCACATGTTCAGAAGCAGGTTGGCATGACGCATTATAACGCTTCTGCGGGCACATACTAATTTCAGCTCCAGCTCGAGGACTTTTGTGAATTTGCCACATGTAATTTGAGCACAGCACAGTTTAATTCATGGGCTTACTGTAATTGCCCAGGTGGAACACTGATTTGTGTTTAACTGTTTGTCTTGCAGCAAGGGATGAGTAAGTCCTCATTCGTAAATGACATCACCACGACCGCACTGAAGTCGGTTCAAGTTGTCAATTAACACTCCGGCTTGAGCTGATCTCCGAACGTCCTCTACTGAAGCAGCTCACCTGCAGGCTTCTCTGCACAGCCACGGGATGCAAACGCGCTGAGGCTGAGCACCATCCTTCCGCTTTTCACAAACACCCACAGATTTTTTTTTTTTAAATCTATGTATCCGTATAATGCATCCATCAACAAATGATTACATACAGGCCTGTATATGCTGCAAGGTGAGTTTCTTTATGGGAAAAAAGGTGAAGGTTGAAATATAGCAAGTGAGCACCCGACTTTTTTTGCTGCAAGTTTTTATTTTTTAGTTTTAACTACTCTCAAATGTATTTTTAAAGTTAATTTTGTGTCTGTGCCTGCGTTCTGCACTATGGTACCATTAGCTTGCTTTATTAGATTATAGGACTTTATTCTGCACTGAAATTGCTGTTTTTAATATCATGACAAAAGATTGTAAAATGAATTTGACTATGTAGAATGACCATAGATAAGAGAGCATATTTTCTGTTGTTAGAGTTTTGGGGCTTGATATAGGAGCTAGGTTATTGTCTTAAGCATCGGTGTGTGTTTATATTTAGTAAAGACAACTTTTGTTTGTGGTGTATCCATCTTTTTTCATGTGTGTGTGTGTGTGTGTGTGTCTGAGATCTTGAAACGATCTGTTTGTATTGTCCCAAAAAAAGTGGCAATAAAGCTGACAGAAATCTACTGTTTGAGCTGCAAAGGTGAGAAATACTTGATGAATAAACACTATATCTGGGAATTTGAGTTCATTATAGTCATTTGTCATAGTCAGCGATGTTGCATAAAGAGATTTGTCACCTCACTCACATCTTCTCACACCCCTCTAGGTTTTGCTGCCACGCTTGAAATGTTTCTGGGCAGATTAAGCAACACATCTTTAAAATTCTGTTTACCCCACCCTTATGATTTATTTTCTGCAGTTCAAGAACAAGCTATTAGAGCCAGACACTGCGGCTGCTGTGGCGCTCGGTGGATTATTGTTGATCAGATTTGAACTTTGGTCTTCCACAGCTCAAACCGCATAATCCATCCAACAGCCCCGAGGGAATCCTGGGGTCATGGGTGATGTTTCCTTCTATGGGGCTTCTGGCAGGGCTGATCTTTTTTTCATAATCATGTCATTTTGCACTGATAGATTTATGTGCTCATATTGTTTTCATTTATAGAAGACTGGTAATACCGCGGGTACATCTCCAGCGTGTCCAAATGGCAGCATAGAGAGAAAACTGCCAAAGTGAACTGACTCCAAACTGCCAATTATAATAACTGGCTCACCCAAAGTAAACTACACACCAACACTTTCGGCAAATACAGTATGACTTTACGTGATGAGGCTTGCATTTTTAGCATGGAGTTGGTGCTCAACATAAGGTTCCCACAAGTGAATGGACCAGAGACTTAGGAGAAAGAAACACACTATTTCTAGTTTGTTAAATACATTTTTTTTTTAATTCTTTGCAATCACAATATCCTACACACAATATTCAATTAATTAGTCTCCACTTTGAGTATTTTTAGTGACACATTTAGTGGTTGGACAAAGAATTTAGGGTTAAATTGAAAATCTTATCATAGTGTTATCCTTTCACACACTAAAGCCATTGTAAACGGTTACACACTTCAAATCCCTGTTAAACAAAAATAAGCTGCACCACATCGCCGGATCGGTCTGCAATCAGAAACTCTATTATACTGCTGCATTTCGTCAGATGGACTCAGCTTACACTTCATTTTACAGATAACTTATTGAAGAGCGTGTCCAAGTTTTTATAAAACATTATAATTCAGTTTCTGTCACTCAGTGATTTCATTGATGTCAGATGTGGCCGGTTTTCCTCCAGTTGATGTCAGATGTTACTTCCTCAGTCCACGCTTGCTCCTAGTACCCTTTGAACTGAGAATAAAGTGAAAGATAGCTCAGACATACCGGCCAGCACACAACCACGCTAACCTGTAATGCATGCCGAACCTTGTACATTACCCTCCACTGAAAACGCTTTCGTGTGTCGAATCCTATTCTCTGAGCTACGTGGCTGCAATCCCTGTGATCTTACCTATCCTTGCTTTCAGTGTTTGCAATTCAGGAATGTAATTTACTCTCCTGATGCAAATAAGTCACTCTCGAATTTTAGGGAAATTCCTGTCCCAGAAAGGAAACTGGACAACACATAAAATTGCCATGAGAGCACAAATGAGCTTTCGCTTATCGTTCTTAACATTTGGATTTAGTGTCCGTGTCTCTCTTATGTTAAGCAATTTTATGCTCATGGTTCAGAACGTGGCCAGCAGATGTTTTTCTTGCACTTGCATGGAGCATCTGCAGACCAGCACCTGATTGATCAGGAATGCTGAAACTATTTTTTTTTTCCACGCTCATCCGATCGATGTAAAGTCTGGTCCCAGTGCAGTTGATCTCTCTACAGCGGCGGACCCAAATCTTTTTTGCTTGTGAGTTTACAGAGAGAATATTTGTTCTCAGATGAGAATGATTTTATAGGCACAAAGAAGTAACATTTTTTTTACAGGATTTCACAAAGAAAAAAAAAGGAAAGATTAGAGAAAAAGAACCATGATTCTGTGTTTTATAATTCAGTTTTTTCTTACTATTCTACCCAAATAATCGTCTTGTGACTCCTTCCACAGGGGTTGGGAACCGCTGCTCCACAGAAAGCTGCGGCTGCTACTGAAAGCTTTTCATAGCTGTCTGCTAGTGGAAGGGGATTTGCTATCAAATAGTTGACTGCTATCTTTACCTACTGTTGCTACCGAGGTACCTGACACCTGCAGCTTATCTATGAATGCAAATATTAATCAATTAACGTTTAAGCTATGATAAATTACGGTTTTATGTGTGTCTCAAGATAAAAATAATAATAGTTATATGACCTGAAAACAGTAAATCAAATATAAACCACGGCTCTATTTCAATGGGAAACTTGTTTGAAATAATCAGTCACTCTTACAATATTCCGGATTTATAAAGCCAGTGCCAGATTCTGCAGGAAAACCAGTGTCTGAGCTTGGTAAAGCTTTGCTCAGAGCCTGAGTCCCTGTTGTAACACAGCCCACATGAGATCAGGATGAAAGGATTCACATGATTCGGATGGCAGCATGGCCAGTCACTGTTTTGTTGTGAGCCACATCAACACAGATGACATCACATAGCAGTTATGAGATCTCTCAGCTGTTGTGCCTCCATTACAGCCCCATCTCTCCTTCGAGACTGAGTGCATGTATGTAGTTCAGATACCCCGGCCTGCCTTTTGTTAAAACACCTCTCATGTGCTCGCCTTTTTTTTTTTTGTTTGTTTTGTTTTGTTTTCCCAGTCCTGCTCGACTGGGTGTACTCATTAGGCTTCAGTCCTGCTGTCGGGCAGCTGGCACAAACAGCTGTTACTGGTGCGGCTTCAAATAAATGGAGACCAGAGTAGGGAGAGAAGCTGAGAGGAAGTTGAAATGGCTGGAGGTGGAAACTTTATGAGGTCACTAGGTGACCATTTCCATCAGGGCGGAATTACAGTATGGCACTAAGCGTGGAACTAATGATCTTTGCTTACTTGAATTTTGCTTTCTGCCTTTTTGTATCTGCTTTGTTATGAGTTTGCATATCTACTCATCTTGATGAAAGACATGATGTAACAATTAAGACAAGAAAAATATCACAGCTGCCACTACTTGTTTTCATGCAGTTTTATGTGTTAGAAAGCACTGACTAAAATCATAACACGTGCACCATGATGTGAGGATCCATGACACAGCAGACTTACATTTTCTGATGATCACTGACCCGGTTTCTCAGCACGGTGATCTGTGCAAAAAGATGTGTTTTTTTTAAAGCGTATTGATATTTGTAATGCCATACATAGCCGAAATGCAATACTGTATTTGGTCAAATCTGACTTTTTGACATTGTTATACTACATACAATTATTATGCCTTAGGCATGTGCAGTTTCCGACGAAGCAGCAGTTACTGAACTTTCAGTCAATAATTCAAACCTTTGAACAGGTTTTGTAGCTACAATTCCTAGTGCTTTACAGATGACTGACACGCTGAAAATGAGACAGTTCTGTGGTAAACAGTTAAACAATTTGAGACTAATTCACAGGAGAAATAAAAATGGTGAAAAGGTGAGAATAAAACCAGTAAAAAAAAGAAAAGATTTTAAAGCTCTAAGCAAGAGTTCCAAGCAAGAGTTCTGTTAAGTTAAAGCTAGCTGCTGTGATAGACACAGCTAGCCTTAGCTGAAGCTAAATGTATCTAATATTTCCAGCCTGTTCCCTGTATTGAGAAATGTATTTTTTTTTGTATTTATTTTACATGTAATTCAGTTTGGCATCCCACATCCATGAGAGGGTAGCTACACCCCATCATGTTGGAGAAAAGACGTAGGCTAACACTTGCTAAACTAGCTGCTAGATGGCAACTAGCCTAGCTTTAGAGAGTAACAATAGCTGTTGCTTCAGCCTGTCACTTGTTATTACCTTTGCATGTGACTACCTTTAAATCACATACTTAAATGTCTTAGATTATAAATGTATTTATTGTACTCGTTCATTAGTTCAAATGGAGCCATAAAAAACACGTTTTATTTTTAGATGCTGCAAAATAAATAGCCTGAAAACTGATGTATTATAACTTATCTATTAAACAGTTTGGCTAACTTGCTTCAAAACAAACCCTTTTTTCTCACCTTCACTGTCAACTATAATTAAATGTTCTGTTTGTGCGCAGTTACTCGTAGATCTTACTGTCAGTCGTGTTTGTATTTTGGCCTGCATCCTAGAATTTGTCAATTCAAACCATGTTTCTGATATAAACATGAAGTAGGTTACATATGATATCTTACCTCATACTTCTGCTTCATGTACTTATTCTGAAGGTCAAATTTCTCTGCCTCCAGCTGGCGCATCCAGTCCCACATCTCCTTAGCTTTTTCCCTGTATCAGTACAGACAAGAAGAAGTTAAAGATAAAGTGGTTCATAGAGTTCAGATGGTGAATAACACCAACTGATCGAATTCACTCCAAATACTCTCTGAATAGAGCTGAGAGTATTTTCAGCCAACTGAGACAGAAATTGGCCAACTTATTGTGTCCCCCTTTTACCTGAGTTTGTCTTCTTTCATGTGATCAATGTTTAACTCTTTGCGTCGATCATTTAGGATCTTCCTCTTCTTTTCTCTCTCCGTTTGTCTTTTTGGCCCGGTCTGTGTTTGCTGAACAGGAAAAGGGCACATGTGGTGACATGCTATACAGCATGCTGTATTCTTCTCTCAGTTTACGAGTCTATCAGTCTATTTAATCATCAACAAAATCACCACCTTGTATCCAGTGAAACTCAAGTTGGACAGAATCAGCTTCTTCCTCGCATCATCGTCTGCTTTCTTCTTGGCCTCTTCGTCTTCTTTCCTCGTTTTCTCTTCCTGGTGGAAAAAAAATACAGAACCATTGATCTGTCGTTTACAGTTGCTCAGTGACATTGTCTTAACTTGGTTAAGCTGAATGTAATTATAATTCGCAGGTGTACTGGCCAAATGCAGGACAGCCAAATGACGGCTTGTATCCAGGAAACATCTGTCTTCCATTTATGACCTTTAAACGTAAGTTGACTAAGAACTTTACTCACAGCTAATTTGTTCTGCCGTTCTCTCTCTCTCTCTGCTCTGATCTTCATCTGCTCTGCTCTCTCCGACCTGCGTTTCTCCTGAGGCGGGAAACAGAGGCAATTTTACGGACCAAAACAAATCCCGTAAACTCAAAATGTGACTTAAAGACATCACTTTAGTGTAGAATTCGGTAATGTTGGAGACTAAACCTGTGACTTTGCAGCACAGAAGTGAGATATTAACATACGATTCGATCTGTGAGGTCAACAAGCTCTTCTTCCTCCTTCTTGCGCTTCTCAAAGTGAGCTTCAATCAGAGTCTGGAGCTCAGTCAAGTCCTTTTCCATTCGTTTTCGATGAATGTCCTGAAATTATAGCAAGAGATCGACATGTGAGCTGAAAAGTTATCCAACGTTCTGCCTGAAGAACAGCTTGCAGCTGTATCTTTGATCTGTCCTGAGATGAACTCACATCAAAGTCCACTTTTTCTCCATCTGGGATCTTTGGGGCTGCTAGGCCGGGCATGAAACTAGGCCTGAGGCGGATGGGAAAGTTGAGTTCTTTTCTTTTGAGTGTGTCTCTCACGGTGAATCAGTTTGTATTAAATTTAAATCATGTTCTTACTTTAACTTAGGCTTTGTCTCGTCTGCGTATCAATAAAAAGAAAAAGCAAAGTAAAATTCTTAGTTTATGAAGCAACATGCATGAGAAAACTAACAAAGAAACAATCCTGTGTCACACACATAATCTCTGTATCTCTTAGATAACCCGTCCCTACCTCCTCCATCTTCCTCTCCACCATCTGCTGAAAGATGAGAGTGTCAGTGCAGAGTCAACATTTAGGAAGGTAGACAAGGTGCAGAGAGCCCACGCTGACATGTAGAAAATGAGACACTGTTGACAGCCCTGAATGACAAGACTTAAAGCAGGGTTGACCCAAGGCAATGGCCTTCCCAATCGCCCTGCAGACATTCCTGCAAATGTAAGCTTCGTCTGAAGAGTATGTTTCAAAACAGGTTTGCGGGGTGATTCCCAGTGAGATAAAGGTTTTAAAAAGGCACATATGGTTCTAAATTTATTAATGATTAATGTTGACCAGTATCTTACTGTTGACAGATATCAATGGTGTGATTTGCATGACGTTACCCTCATGTTCGTCTCTAATTCAAAGGAAGGAAGAGCTGAAATGGGAGAATGACCTCAGACAAATAGCAGTTGACTGAGGCAACATAGTTGACCGAGATGGTCTGTCAGTGCTGATGGACTTGGCCCGAAAGGTATGAGGGTGTGATTCTCTCCGAGAGTCAGAGAAAGCTGCTTTAGATTATCATCGCAGCTAACTCGTAATGTTTTCTCTGCCCTGCCAGTAACAAATAAACAAAAAATGACCTCGTGCATCAGTCTGTCATAGTAAATGTTTTTTTTCACTGTAACTTAGTTTCTAAAACTTTACTCTAACTATAACTTAAGTTTTTACACATGCACAATTCTGGCTCTATGTTTAGGTGTAAAATCTACCTTTACAAACCACAATGATATGGAAATTCCAGCAGTAACTGCACTGTCAGCAGTTATACAGGTACATTGGCGGTTTTTGAGATACAATCGCATTATCCTCCCAGGCATGTCTGTTGTCACGGTGCCAGGAAAAACCATGTACCTCCCAATTTCCTTATTGTGAACGTTTCATTTGAACCGAAGTGTACCTTTACAGGGTACCTCTCCAGCCAAAATAAACCATTTAAAATCATCTGAAAATGCATTGTCGTGAAGCTGAAAACGTGGTTTTCACAGGACAGCGATAATACACGCCTGTTCTACGTACACCAGTAATGTTGCATTAAACAGTATGTTAAAAATAAATCATATCAATTTATAGCTGGCATGCAAACATACATACATTAGCATAAGCAGTACTACCTTCTACCTCCTCCTCATCCTCCTCTGCTACCTCTTCCAACTCCTCCTCCTCTTCTGTGCAAAGCAAGTATGTAGTTAGCAAGAAAACAATGTGACAATCATTACTTCTGCTATCAACACATATTTTTGACGACCGCTTCAAAAACAAGACAATCTTTAACCAAGAGATTTCATTTTCATGGCGTTTTCTTATATTCCGATTTGTACTGTTCAGATGTTCTTATATTCTAGTCTGCGTTGCCCCGCTCAGCGTCCTGCTGTTGCATTTTAACGTTTTATCAGTAAATTTGTTATCTACATTTTCCTCTATGCAAATAATTATCGGCAATGGAGGATTCTGGATGTAGATTCTTTTACGTGGCGTTAATGCATTTTGATATTTTTTAATGAATCTGTGCGTCTAAAGTCTTTCCAGTTATCGGCTTCTAAAAAGAGGCTGACCAGAAATGAAATACATTATTACAGATACAACTTCACAGAAGTAGGGAAGTGACTTTTGCCATTTTGCCACCAGCTTTTTTGCATTTAGCTTTGCAAAGTATTTTTTTAGTGCCGTGCTTTTTGTTCCCAACATTTCTTTCTTCACTGGGCCTCTATGGGAAAAAGCGACGCCAAGCCTTTAGTCCCTCTGGCTACAGAGGGAAACTCAATCTCTTTCCGCTGCAAAGAAGCCGACCTGCATTCAGAAGACCTCTAACAGGCATTAATATGAAAGTGGGCATTGTGCTTGCAACGCTGTCTGCCTCAAGGTAGAGGTACTGAGAACAGAAGCTGACCTACATTGCTCTCTAACAGTGACTCTACTCAACACAGGGGGGGACAGGTGCTGCTTAGTTTCAGCGACAGCATGGCCCACATGGACAGCCTCACAAAGGAGACAGAAATAGAGGTACGGCCCTTTATCTCCTCGATGGCAACCCATTGCACCATCTGAATTGAAAGGGCAGATCCACTGGGATGTTAATTCAAGCCTGAGTAAAGTGAACTGACTTAAAGGACAAAGGTCAATCTGGCAGAAAAGCTGAAGGACAGCAGCTGCCTCTACAGTGGCACCAACATGCCAAAAATACAGGATGCCGTTTGGTGAAGCCGGCAGCTTAGCATGTTAAGTAACCAACGATGCTCAAGTGTCTAAAGCAGGTAACAGAGTGGCAGATAATATACAAACAGCCTTTTAAGGTTGACTCATTCAGAAGCAAAGTTTTACATTGTTTTCATAGATATTGTTCGTATTAAAGTACATACCAACAATATCCTCCTCTCCTTCACAAAGTACGCACATAGAGAGGTAAAGAGCAGAGGTCAGCTATTGCAATCTACTTCACAAGTACTATTACACATCGGCATAAATATATTCATGCAGCAAAATCACAGTATTCATGCATTTTTCATATTTTTCCACGGTGTAGGTGAAGCCGCTGTGTAGCAGTCCAGCCAGTCAAAATTCCTCCCTGACAACATGCAACTGTTAGAATCTGCAGCCTAGACACTACAATGTAAGCACAAGCTGTGGAGAGTCATCTTAGCCGCGTTTGTGTGGGTTTCGGTGAACAGATAAATTGACTTACGCTGTCCCCTGAAAGGAGAGAAAACACACCGGAAACATTTTTGGTTACAACTGACTCCATCTGCGCTGGCATCACTTTTTTAATCTCAATCTCTGTTCTACAGAAATGTCGCATTTACTCACTCATATGTGGCATCCTCTGTGTCAGACATGTTTAGGAAGCAGCACCTGTACAAATACGTGCAGTTCACTGCATCATGCTGACATTATCATAAAAATTCTCCATTTACTGTTTATCAACATAATGAAAAAGCACTCAGACCTTACCCAGATAGTGCGATCTGCGCTTCAGATGTGGCTCAATGGGGAATTGTATACTGTGCCCGTCCTAGTTGGCCATAAGCTTTTAAACCCGGTAGTGGATCACATGGCGGCAAGCTGCCAGTGGCCACAACGGGTCGGGCGAATACCTGCAAACAGATGGCAGATGGCATTAACTAGAATGGGAAAACATGTATTCTCCATGGACTGGCATAGTCTATTTTTACACGGCAAAACCTAGACCGAACTTCACAGGACTATCGCTCTCAAAAGGTTTCAGTATCTCAGGTCTGGCAGTAGTTGGGAAGGTTAGAAATAATCCTCGTGAACCTGCTCCTGTGTGCACACAAATACACAAATGCACACCTCGAGCTCCCCTGATTTCCAAGCAAAGAAACATATAATTCACTGTAATTCACCGTATTATGATTCTGCTGATCGGCAACATATCTATCACGCAAGCTTTAAACTTTCCGGCATTACATAAACAGCAGAAAAATAATTCCCTAGACTGGACGTGTTACACAATCAAACTATTTGGCATAATTCGTGTAGCAGTTTGCCAAGGGAAGAGGTGAAGTAACCCTCTGTCCTCACATGCAGTAACGTCTTATCAACAACGCCCTTTATGACCTGCCAAGTCTTCAGATACTCGCAGTGTTGGTTGTTAATACTGATGCCATGGTCAGGATTGTTACTCTCCTTTGAGCTGAAACAAGAATCTAACTCTGTTTGGGGGGTGGTTGAACAGGGTTCCCCCTGCACCCGCCTAAACTCAGGCTTTTTTTTGGGGGTCTTCTGGGGCAAGTTCGGTGATAGGTAGGCCTATCATGGGTACACTATCATTGCTGTCTTATTTAATTTTTTCATTATTCTAGGATTTCACGATAAATTAAATAAATCGAATCTTGAGACTCACAATTTTTTTTTTTTTTTTTTAAATCAAGTCTTTGGGAATTTATTTTTTTTCCAGTCAAGTCCTCAGAAATATGCTGTTGATATTTTATCCATGTGTCCTTGAGTTTTGTTTTTATTAGATACTCCTAGACGAGCCCAGTTCACACGATAAAATATGAATAGCAATGCTGGCAGCTAGTAAATGAGAATTTGCCCTTGTTCACTGCAGATCTACAACATTGCGAGCTCCTTCGCTTTGATGCTTGACGAGGCAAAATATAACATCAAAAAAGAAGCCTCAGCATTTCTGTATGTGTGTGTGTGTTTTGTGCTATCTAGTGCATTCCTCTTGTCAGAGCCAGTACATTGTAGTCCATGTTATGTGTGCTTTGTTGGCAGGGTTTAATGAGGATGTAATTGATGTAATAGGCTCAATGATGCTAATAGGACCCCCCCCCCCCCAAAAAAAACCCCTCCTTTCTATAATTTTAGTCTGACTCAAGTCTGAAGTCTCTGGTTTCAAGATCAAATCTCTCGTGGGACATTTGGATGCGAGAGGTTAGTGCCTGTCGACACCATTAGTTTCGTACATCGATATGAAGGAAGTGATCCATGTGTTTTGCAGAGTAAAAGATGGACGCTATGTCACCAATTCTTTCTCTTCCACGACTCAGGGGAAAATATCTGTGTGTGTACCTGAGACATCAATATCCCGGTAATCCCTGGGTTGTGTCAAATGTTGTGTGCTGTGGTTATTTACACGTAAGAGGAAAGCGAAATGTTTGTTTTGCGCCATGAGGACCGGGCTGTTTGAACACAAACAGTCAGCCCGCCTGTGTTCTGTGCTCCAACACGTTTACATGTAAGAATGGAGGGGGAAAAAAAAAATCACACAGTCATAACCCAGGCGGAAACCGTTTGAGTTCTTTTAATCAACATTTTGGCATATCTCGACTCCTACAGAATAAAAAGCTTGTAATCGTCTGACTGACATAGACATATACAGTAGCGTACAGGACATATGATTCCAATCGGAGAGCTCAGAGGACAATCGTTCATCGGTATGTAATGCACAGATTCCTACTTCTTGTAGGTTCTCAGACACTGGATAAAACACCTGAATAAAATAATTACGTGTTTCATTGTTTTAGAGTTCATGTTAGTCTTTCTAATATCCGTTGAGTGGGGTGCAACAAAGCTGTGATGCAGCATTAGGAAATCAGACAATCACGGGCCTCGGTGCCAAAGAACTTGACTCTGATTAAATGGAGTTCAGGCTCCTGATTGTATTGTTGCAAGCCCCACCCGTCTGGCACATGAGTCAACTGAAACAAACAGCGGAAAGTACTCGGGCCCCCCCTGGCACTGTTGGACCCTGACACGCCAGTGGTCCCGATAAGAATCCTCGGCTTAAACTTTCTATAACATCAATATATATTCAGATTTTCAACGGGCAACGTATCTAGCCACACCTAACCCCCGGGTCCTTCTTCGCTCTCAGACCGCCAGGCTGAGACCCGGCGGCCGGGGACATCTCATGTCCCGGGCTCCGCAGACCGACTGCGGGCTGACACTGTCGCCTCGTGGCGGAAAGTGAAAACCGCAGCGGGGATGCAGCAAAGGCGTCCGCCCGCGCCGTGTCCCGCTTTTACCGGCCTGGACGGTCGCCGTCGGGGAGCTTTCCTCGACCGGCGTCGCGAGAGTGACAGACGCGGAAGTATTGGAATAATCGGACTAAAAAAAAAAAAAAAATTCTTAATGTCAGGTCAACAGAAAGGAATGACTGATTAATCGTTTTGGTAATTTTTCAAGACAAATTGCTGAACATTTGCTGGTTCAAGCTTTTCTCAAATAGATTTACTATCAAATAGATTAGTAGTTTTTTTTTTACATGTAATATTTTGGGGGTTTTGACCTGTTGAGAGGACAAAACGAGCGTTTGGAAGACGTCCCCTCAAGCTCTGGGAAAATTATGTGGGACTTTTTCCACATTTTCATTTTCCTTTTGACATTTTAAAGACTGATTAATCATCTAGTTGAGAAAATGATCGTTAGATTAATCAACATTGGAAATTGCTCTTAGCTGCAGACCTGTTATGGATACAAACATGATTTATATTGGAAATATCGCGTCGTGGAAACATGCCCCACACTGTATTGTGAATATTGTATTAACACGGATAGAAATGCGTGGTCAGCGGACAAGGTGGTAGCCAGGACCAAAGAAATGCTGGGGGTGAGTTCGAATTCAATGTTCAATCCCAGCCCCGGCCCAGCTGGCTTCTGAAGGGACACCTTGAAAAAAAAAAAAAAGTCAAAAACACTCAGTAAAACATCAGTTTACATACATTCATTCACCCATTTTTTTTTTTTTGTATGTTGGTTTTTTTCGGTACATTTTATTATTCGCTTAAATGCAGCAGCTAATTATAAGAACCTTGGGGGCTTCCGTATTTTAGTGCAGGCAGACGGCCGGTTTCCCCGCTACACTCACGCACGACGCACCTGTACCTGTTGCAGCGCATATCAAACGCACCCTCCGCGGTGAGGCGGGCTTTTTGAGCCGTGGATAGCTTCCTCTGGCCGCCGTCTAGCTCTGCCGCTCGTTGAGCCGTTCACGGTGAAGCCGACCTACCGGCGGCGCAGCCGTGTTGTTTCGGGACGGATTTGGATTTGGATTTGGACTTGGATTTGGACTTGGACTTGGACTTGGACTTGGATTTGTGGGGATCATGGCAGTATCTCTCCTGTCCCGTGTCCATTGGCCGCTGTCTCCGCCCGGAGGGTTTGCCAGGTACCGTTGCTTCTCCTCGCCAGGCTGCAGGAGGGGTTGTGCTGCTTGTGGTGACCTGTTGCTGCTGCTGCTGACGTCTTGGCATCTGCTCGTTGCAAATTTCTGCTTTTAGGCTGCTGTCCATATTGGCATATTGGGTAATAACAATGAACTAAGTCCCATGAAGTGGTTTTTGTGTGATTGTCGTTTGGTATCTGTCTATCTGTCTATCTGTAGTGAATTGGGGTTTGAGTTGTTCCAGCTACATCTGGCCTTTTTTGTGAAAATTTGGGGCCCCAACTATGCATTTTGGTACAGTATGTTATTCCACGGACAGTACTCTGACCTTGATAACATTTGGACCGTGTTGTCTTTTTAAAAGGCGTGTGTTTCTGCATCTTCAGGTTAAAATGTCTGTGCCGCAGGGGCGAGCAGTGCGTGTTACTGCACGTAGGCACGTAAACAGTGTCAGAAAAATCCACCGAAGTCACATCAGAAGAGCTGATTGATGCAAAGCTTTTCCTTCTGGCAACAGTCAAAAAAAAAAAAAGGGAGAGTCTTCGTTTGCTGCGTTTATTTCAGAAAGAAAAATGTGAGTGTTACAGGGAAAAGATACTGAACATGAAGTAGCAAGAAATTCTCTGCGTGACCTGGTGAAGTGTTAGTGTTTTTTGTTTTGTGTGTTGTATTCGGCTCTCTTCGGATGGCAAGTGATGGTATCTGACGTGAGATGAAAGGCCGCACTGTCATCTACTGGTTGGGGCCCTTCGCTGCATCAAACATCTTCTTGCGGCCCTCCATGCCCGACATGGCCTCCACATTCTTCCTCCAGTCACTCACCTCCACAGTCTTCTCCTGCAGCTCACAGGACAGACATTAGAGAGAGTTTTTTTTTTTTTTTCACAGTGTAGCATTGCTAGCCCACCTGGAGAGCATATGCCAAAGTACTTGGAAAAGAGAAAAGGATCCTCTGCACACTTAAAGATATGGTAATTTACATTTATCAGTTAATGGATTTGGTCTACATTCATTCCGTCAGATGTTTGGTGCAGCGGATCATCTCTTATATAACCAGAAACACTGTAGCTTGACTTTACTTGTTAAACATAATCTGACATAATTTGACCCTTGCACCAGTGGTTTCTTTTTGTTTCGGCAGTTTAAGAAAGCGAATTAATTTCTTTCACACCTTGTCATCACCCTCAGTAGGAACGTCAGCAAAAAGGGCCTAATGTGAAAACGTGCTCCTTAAATTGTCACCATGCAGCTGCCACAGCTGCGGTTCATATGCCGTGGGAATACATCTAGTCCCTTTTCCCAAACCCACCTTTTCTGTGTCGTCCTTCTTGACCGATTTGAGGTTAGCTCGCAGATCCAAGGAGACCTTGTGTTTTGAGCCCAGGAGTGAGCGCAGGATGGCGTCAGCAGAAACCCTCACTCTCCTGAGGTTGGGTCTCTTAAACTTCCCTCGCAGGTCCAGTACCTTGATGTTTAGGTCTTTGATCTGTGGAGAACGTCGAGCGTGAAATTAATGTAGATTATCGGCCGCAGACAGTGACGGCCTTTCCAGAGTCGGTCTGAGGCTGAGCCTACTAGATGTAACAACATTAGGTACTTTTGTTTGACTAGATCGGTGTACTGCTGCAGCTTTAAGACATGTTAGTGTTCCGATACCTCTCTGGTGTTGTGCAAGACTTTGGCTTCGATATCATACCGCTCCTCGTCCACCACATCTATTTTGGCATGCAGCTCTTCACATAATGTCTGTGTAGAAAGTAGGAGGTATTGGATGTAAATCTGCACCAATGTCATCTGCTGAGATCCCTTTGGCAACATTATTTTGGTAAACA
The DNA here is from genome assembly GCF_016859285.1 of Xiphias gladius. NCBI lineage: Eukaryota > Metazoa > Chordata > Actinopteri > Istiophoriformes > Xiphiidae > Xiphias > Xiphias gladius. The sequence continues at coordinate 9,169,991 of NC_053420.1, read as the reverse complement.
TAAATAATTTACAGAGTTTTAATTTGCAAACACGAACAGAATGGTGTTAAATGTAAAAATCTATACCCTCAGCTCTGCTAAGGACATTCTGCTGGTCTGTATTGGAGGAGCTTTTTCTTCCAGGTACTTTGCCTTTTGTTCCTCCTTTTCGACCATTTCCTGCTCCAGGTCCTCCTTAGCCTTGGCTACCATCAGGCTCTGAAACACCACACACACACACACACACACACACACACACACACACACACACACACACACACACACACACAAAGTAAATTTGACTGTCTGACTTCCTGTTATTGTGACTTTGGATTCTGTCTGCGCAAACGTGACTGCCCACTCACCTTCAGCATGAGCTTGCGCGAGGCTGAGATTTTAGATTTCCTCTGCAAAAAGAATGATTTTATTTTTAGTGTGACATTTTGTCGGCCACAGTGATAATCTTGATATTAATGCCCGTATTAAAGTATTAGATTTCTTAGTCAGCAGTTTCTTTGACATCTTACCTCCGGTCTGCGGGTAGCGAATAAAGAGAGGAACATAATAGACACAGAAATGAAGCATTAGCATTCAGTAGTAGTAAGAAAAAAAGTTGATAATTGCCGTGTTTGCTTCAATTATTTGTTTCCATGGATAAATTTGCTGTATGAAACTGATCCACTCATTTGGAAATGGGGAAAAAAACAAACAGAAATACAATACACTTACGCTTTCTCAGGCATCTTGGCTATTCGAATTCCCCCTGGAAGACAAAAATAAAACCTTGTGCCTCTGAAGTGCTCGACAGTGGGGACCACTTGGGTCTAGAGTCCCCAATGGGTCTTCACTACTGTTTCCATTTTAGCTCCACTATACATACATGCCACTACGCAGTCGACCGTATAGTGTTACCTGAATGGAAATATACAGTATACTGTATATAGAGATAAGTTGATCTTTTTGAGGACTGTCATCTTGGGTTAATTTTAGATCAGCTACTTTTATTCTTTAGAATTAGTAATGATTTCAGTTTTTTTTTTTTTTTTAATTAAATAACTGGATGTGACTTTTCACATGTTTTGTTTTTTGTTTTGTTTATAAGTCATCGTTGCATCTCACTCATAGAGCCCGCTGGACAGAATTGACCAGTCACCTCCCAGTGCTGACAGCACTCTGCCCTGCCATAGATCAAATCGATGGCAGACAGGGAGACGCAACGCGAAGCCCCCAACGTGGCAGCTATTCCAGACAGATGACGTTTCCCACTTTCAGCCCCACTTTTCCAACGGATAAAGACACGAATATAGGCAGGGTCCCCGATTCTCGGAGCAGAGCTGACCTAACATTTGTTTTTAAGGATGCCTAGCTGACTTAACCAAAGAAACTGGCTCAGAAAGAAGATTTATATAAAGAAGTTTAGAAGAAAAAAAAATTGTATTTTCTACAAAGCTTTGGGTGATATATACTTTAACACTATATAAATTTGCCCCAACTAACAATCATTGTCATTACCGATCAACCTTCTGATTATTTTCTTGGTTCATCGTTTGGTCTATAAGACCCCAGATTGCTAGTTTTGTCTGACCAACATTTTCTAACATAAACATATTCGTTTTTATTTAATACCACATAAGACAAAGGAAAGCAGCAAATCCGAACAATATTGAAGCTGGCACTGGCATTTATGCTTTAAAAATTACTGTTAATGATGAATCGAATCGATTTTATTTTTCTTTTGATTGGAAAAAAAATTGACGATCCAGATTTTACCATGCCTTTAATACTGTGGTAATCTTCCAGAAATTTTGCTGTTACAAAACTGCAGTAGCAAACTACATATACTGTGATAGAAGATTTTACCAATATTGCCCATTGATTTTTCTGCAGTTAAATAACTTGTGATCATACGATATTAAATCGAGGTAACAGTGATTTAGCGAGTCATCATAGTTGTAGAAATTTGATTTTCTTTATTGTTTTTCTTTTTTAAAATGTAATTAGAACTGAAAAGACTAATTGGTTAATTGGTAGAAAATTAACTTGCAACTATTATGATAATTGATCAATAGTTTAAGTAATTTTTTAAGCAAAAGTAGTGGGGGAGTGGGTGCGCTGGTTGCATCTTCTCAAATGTGACTATTTGGTGTTTTTCATCATAAAACTGAATATCTCTGGGTTTTAGACTTGGTCAGACAAAACAAGACCTTTTTAAGACGTCACCATGGGCTCTGGGAACGTGTGGCCTCTTTTTTAAACCATATGATTAATCGATTTTAATCTAGAAAATAATCTTTAGATTAATCAATAATGGAAGTAATTGTTAGTCGCAGAACTAAATGTAATGTTGGTCAGATTGCTCTTTCTTTGATCCCAAACACCAACATTTTATTTAAAGTCTAAACAAATTGATCTAATACAAAGTAAAAATCCATTTTTCACATCAAACGAGCAAAACCTCAAACACTAAAGTACACAGGTGACTTGGCGTCGTATATCAGAAGTAATCACTAAAGTTTCATAGGTTTAAGTGCAGCAGAGATGCTTGGCCTTACCTTTCTGTGATGACGCTGTGGATGCAGACAGACACAAAGTGATGGAGAGAAGAACACGGCAAAATATTTATCTCCTGTTCCCCTTTGTCCCTCCTCTCTATCACAAGGAGACTTAAATAGAAACACAAACACACACACAACCCCCCCCCACGAGAGGGGTTGGTCCCAGGATAGCTGTGATTGTGATGCTTGTGTTGCGTTGACAGATCACTGCTCTCTGCTTCTTTATAATAATGTCTGTGAGCTTTTGCGTGTGGCAGGACGGGATAAACATCATCCTCGTCAACTTTCACTTCACCACTTTTCAATCTGTTTTTCCTCTTTTACGTGGGCGAACTATTTAAAGCTCTAAGTCGGTTCTCCCCTACTCTTTGCTTTGTTCATGCTAACAGACTCCTGCTTTGTATACAGAAAGTTCAAGTTAACCACCCCCCCCCCCTTTTTTTTTTCTTTTCTTTTCTTTTCTTTCTTCAAGTCAAGCGAACTTCAAGCAGCCATTGTCAAACAATTTGTCTTGTCACTGTAGATGATTTTCTGAGATTTTCTGTGGCTACTGAGAGCAATGTTGGAGACGTGCACCGTCCCCTCTGACACTGCAGGGCCCCCTCGGTCTGATTAGGATAATAGCTGCAGACAATGCTAAGCTGTGGTTTTAAGGCAGGAATGCAGTTTCCAGTGTACATTTGGCTAAGGCCTCCCAACTAAACATAGACAAATTGCAGCAACATGTGATGCTGCCACTCTATTGATAATGGCCCGAAATATGTGTGCGCGCTTTGTGTTGGGGTTCGTTTGCGTCTGTGTGTGCAGAGTAAAATGTAAACACGTGCATGGGTCTGTTTGTGTGAACACGCGTCCGAGTGCTCAGTTCACTCATGCAAGGACAATGAGTCCTTTTTAAATTTAATCCATGAAATCGCTTGTGTTTGAGTTAGATTTAACTGTCTTCAGTTCTTACAGCAGTGGCGTGAACTTAGAGGCTGCGTTTCAAAGTCGGTCATGTACGTGGCAGCGCCTCTCAGCTCTGATCTCAGTGCAGCCAAAGCGGCTGCCTGACCGACTGACCGGCGGACAGACTGACACTGCCCTCCGTACCATCCATAGAGCCCCGCCGCAGGCAGGGGTGAAAAGCGGAGCGCTGTGGATCCCTGCTACTTTTACCCATTAACCTCACTTCAGTCTCAATATAAATGAACAAGGGCCACTTTTGCCGGACTAGAAGTGCCACATGTTGGTACCATGTGAACGAAACAAGTGAACTATGTTTCCACAAACGCCATAGGTCTTTTTTTTTTGTTTGTTACTTTCTGTAATTTTCTCTATGTAATTGGAGATGTGGAATTTTTGTTTTTCTGTGATCTGCTTAGTGCTAAAGCTAGCCATCGTTGCCAGCTTTCTGACAGGGCTTTTCCCACCGAGGCAAGGTCATCATCTTCAGCGGAGAAAGAGACTGCGGTATCTTGGGCAGCTGTGCTAGGCAGCGAGCAACCCCGTCTCCTGGATATTTATGTTGATACAATACTAAACTGCTACTGACAGTGTAATCACTGGCTGGACTATGTTCAGAGGCAGCGTGTTTTTATGAATGAATGGATGAATGAAGCACTACACTTATTAATGGCGGCAGCCGCCTGAAGTCACTGAACTCCTTTTTGTTATTAAACCAGACCACGAACTTTCCCTAACCTTAACCAAGTGCAGTGAGAGTCTAAACATAACCATAAAAGAGTTTAATAATGCTGTAGTCACTACAAGTGGATATTGTACTGCAGGAATGGATCATTTGATTGGGGGGGGTCTGAGCACTTTCCTGACACTTTCATCAGCGTATTTGCGACTTGCCAAATACATAAATCAAAAGCATATCCTTATTATGTAATCCGGTTGCAAGTGTTCCCGTCAAAACATAACTGCTTTTGCAAATCAGTTGTGTATAAATGTAATTTCTAAATGACATAGTTGGCAGTAAAAGTGTAACTAAATTAGAATTTGACACAAGCTCTTTGAATTCAGTAGTAATCTACTTTTGGCTTTGTGTTGATGTTGGGGCCTTGTTGCTCTTTCACTGTGACGATACTTTGTCTCTTCCTGACATGTTCTGTTACAGAGGGACACTTGAATCAGTGTGACAGTTTTAAATTTGTTTTTATATTTCGGCATTTTGTTTATGCAAATCCATTCTGCGCACTAGTAATTCATTGTTACATCATATTTCGATCGACTTTAAGGTTTAGGGTTTTCTATCGGCTCTTTTGTAATCACTATCAATGATCCTGCTGTTTTACCGAATACTGTTTTGTTTTTTTTCACTCTCACAACTGCTCCCTGTAAAAAAAACTAAAACAGACCAACTTCCCGCTCCTGAACCTTTTGTTGGAAGCGTTAAGCTCGCTGCATAGCGCTTCAGCTATTTGCATAGCGAGAGCAGAACAGCTTAACTGCTCCTTGACATTGATTATACAAGCCTGTGAAAGATATTCCCTCGTGTTGTTTTGATAATGGTGGAGAGTGCTATCTGACAAACACGTCGGTCCAAGCTCTAAGATGTTTGACTGGGTTGAAACCTGGTGGCTGAGAGGGCAATTCATCCAGTTAGTTAGTTGTGTGGTCTTACTCTAATTTGTCAACCATCTGTATGTTGCACACTCAGCGAAAACTACAGTATTATTAAAACAGCATTTCAGTACTCTTGTGCCTTTTTTTTTTTTTTTTTTTTTTTAAATCGTAAACACATGCATTACATTGGTAACATGTGCCGGCCAGCGGATGCCGTGGCGCGCCCTGCTGACAGCAGACCCGGTGAGCAGTTCAGCGGGATAACTAGCGCGCGGTCGGCCTCGTGAGACCACGGTGACTGAGAGGTGCGCTGGTGTCAGGACCTGCTGGGCCGCCAACCCTGCTATTTATGACAGCTTCATATTTATAGAGTCGCTGTGCATTGTTCAAGTTCACGTCAAGAATGGGGCACCGCCAATGAGGAAACACTGCTGGTGAAGGACCAGTCTCTATAGTGAAATGAGTCTGTGGGTGTCTGAGATAATTGAATCTTACCGTATCCTTTTTTTTTTTTTTTTTTTAAGTGGAGCTAAGATTGCTAAAATTTGCCGGACTGTTCCTTTGCTCTCGCTGAGTCAGGACTCGGAACTCCCCGATGCTGATTCGATTTATGACACTGAGATCCAGGCTGTTGGCCCGGGGCAGCTGATTGTAATTCCACAGTATATATGGCAGCAGGATTAACAAAGTGCTGAGTGTTTGCTAGACTGTCTCTAGGAAACTGGGCACTGACTCATATATACAGATGCCAAGGGATTATATAGAAGTTTGCAGTTCAGTAGCTTTCACATGCGATTCTTTGCTGTAAAGAGTATTATATAAGTCTGTGTCCGGAAGAAGAATTTAAAACATGTACTTCAGTTGTATCAGGCAGGGTTTACTCATATGCGTAACGTGTGATGTCCAGTAACAGAAGTAATTAATTTAATTTCTCATTTAAAATGTGAAAGTTTGATATCAAATGGAACTGACCGTTGGCTAAAACCCACCCCCCCTTAAGTAACCGTCGCTACACATGTCGAGCTTTCCATTCTTTACGGTGACGCCGGGGGCGAATTCATCGCTTGGAATTTGTAACAGTTTTTAGAAGCAATGTGTCCTTGAATTCAGCCGGAGGTCGACAAAAGCATGATAATTCAAGAAAAATACATAGCAGAAACTTCATACTTACACCACTGGTACCCCATATGGAGTACATGGTCTGATTTATTTATTTATTTTTTATTTTTTTTGTGTCTTACTGCATTAATTTGCATATTCACAAAGTTTTTTTGGAAACTACTCGTACTGTCAGCATACATGTTCTTCTGTCATGGAGATCATGGCGGGACATTGGGTTATCCAAGCGCCTATTGTATTGGCTGTAGCGTTATAGCCCAAGATAATGAAGCTATAACAACTTTGTTAAAAGTTTGTTTTGAGGCTGCTGTAGTGAAAACTGGGTGTTCTAGTCGAGCTTTTTTTTTTGTTTTTGTTTTTTTGGTTTTTGTTTGAATGCTTATTGGAAGTAACGCTGGGTTAATACTGTGGGGAGTAAGCCAGTTAGCTGGGCATGCCAACATCTGCAGCTTATGTTAGATCAGACAGAAACACTGTTTAATCCAGTATTTTGGATTGTTTTTGGAAAGGGGAAAAACAAGAAATGATCGTGTACTCTAAAATTAGACCTTCCTATTGCCCTCTGGTGGGTAAAGGCCTCAAAGGACTTACAGTAATCTATCGAAAGTATTTTCATAGACATAGCAGGACATTTAGTGCAAACATTATATCCATTTGAGGATGTCTACAAGGTCGGAGATGAAACACATTTTTTTTCCCACTTATTTATGATCAATCTAACCACTTGAAAGCTCTGGAACAGATCTGAGGTCTTGAGTGTACTACTTTTCATCTTTGCGCAGATTTCAGACCTAGTTTTGCTGATTGTGACTCAGACATGTTATAGTCGGTGCCAAAGCAAACAGCTGCCTCCACCACCACCACCACCACCACCACCACCCCCACCAACCCCCACAGCTGCCTGGCACTCTGGTCGGTGTGCCAGCTCCTCGGCTCAGGCAGAGACGGGGCTGAGCACTGCGACTCCGTTGTTCACCACAACAGCTGGCATTTTGCTCTGAGTGCTGATGATTAGAAGCAATAACAAACACACCCAAGACCACATGAACACACACAAATTGAATTCATCAGATCAGAGCAACAGTAAGAACAACGACAGTTGTGTAAAGCACGCCAGAGGGAATGGAAAAAACAAAATTCTGTTGATTTTTGTTGCCTGATTTATTTATTTTGTCTATCAGCAGTAATGCATATTTTAAGACCGTATGTACACCATTTGAGATGTAATGCAGTGAGGACAACTTTATCTTGACTGTAAGTGAAGCATGATGTAAGGCTAATTTCTCCTAGCTATCTTGAAACATGTTGATCTCATTTTGTTCCCACTCATAGACGCCGACCGTTTCAGACGTTATTCAAACTCAACATTTGCTCCCTTCTGTTATTACAAAGTGAGCGTCTCTTTGTATCGCAACCACAGTTTAATTTGTTTTACTTTCCTTAAAAGGAGCCGGCTTGGTTGCTGTTAACTACTCAGTTTGAAGATACACAACATGAACATCCAGAGTAAGATTTCGGTGTGTTTTACATGTTTAGCATGAAACCTTTTTCAGCCTGGAAAATCATACATTAGATTTTAATGCGCATATGGTAAGGAGCAGATTCTACTTGGTGAAGACGTACAAAAAGCTGTGTGTTGTGGGCTTCTCTCGTTCATCATTGCCTGTAGCTGGAGTGAAAGGGCAGAGTAGAATAAAGATGGTGACTGAAGGATCCTGGAAGCGATGATATGGGAGCTCACCGGATGTCAGACCAAGGCGGGCCGAGGCTTCAGGCTTTACTGGGAATGAGCCAGAGCTCCTGCACCCTGCCCGAAGCCAAACCCCTTGGGACCAAAGTTCTTTGCATAGCAACCTGTGAATGTGAAACACTGTGGATTATACACCGACAGTCTGACGTTTCAATTATACACACTTCGGAGTGCAAAATTAATGGTTTATTCAGAAGTAAACCTCGATTTGCGGATCAACAGAATCAGAAGACAGAGTTTTTGTTGCTGACAGTTGCCTGATTGAAACTAGGTAACTGACAAACATGAAATTTTAACTATAGAAGACTTTTGGGTTTACTTTGACGTGTACTTCTACTCTGTTGTTCAAATACAAATAAAATATACTAAATGGCAAAAGGTAAGAGGGACTACTGACCTATTGGGCGTCTGTCTCAAGTAATTTAGGACAACTGTTTCTGCTCTGCAAACGGGTTAAACTCAACCGGTGAATTCTGAAATGTATCATACAAGTAAATAATGCGGATTGTCACCAAACAACTGTGGGTACTGCACTACTAAGTATTAAACTGCAATAACTGCAGTTCATTCAAGAGATTTTTCCCAGTTTGCATATGTTTTATGAAGAACCTGTTTTTATCTAGTTTTGATATGAGCTTTGCAGTTAATGATTGAATGTATGGCTGAACTATGAAAAATCAGATAATAGGGAAATATGCTCATTCCAGTTTCTTAAAGCCCACGGCGACAGATTCAAATTGCTGTCTTTTTTTTTTTTTTTTTTTTTTTCTGCGAGTCAACAGTCCAAAACCCAAAGATGTTAAATTTACCGTCGCGTAAGACAAAGAAAAGCGACACATCCTCAGAGTTTAGAAGTTGGATCTTAGGGAAGGTTTGGTATTTTTGCCGGGAAAGAAGAATAAATGGATTAACAAAATATTTGCCGATTTTAAATTTTCTGTCCATCATCTAATCGAGTTATCCACAAATCGTTTCAGCTCTGGTTGATCCACACAGACCTTTACAGTAGATCTCCCCGTCGCGATCGGCGAGGGTTGTGGACTCCAGTCCTTTGCCACAATTGGCACAACGAAAGCATCCCTTATGCCAGGCCTGAGGAGAGAGCAAAGAACTAGATTAAGTTCCAAAAATTATACAGAGAACTGACAGATCCACCGCTTTTATTCTTAATTTAGAGGGAAAGGTATTAAGTCTTCCTTACGTTGCCTCCTCCGATAACCTTCTCTGCTGCGTATACTGTTTTGCTACACCGCGGACAGGCATCTGAGCCCCCTGCTTTCTGGGCAAACTTGGAGGTGTTGGGGTTATTTGTAGGGCGATGAGCAGCTTGTCTGTCCAAAAGAAAACAGAGCTTTTACTATGGAAGTAAGGTAAAGTCGACTGAGGGAGGAAACGGAACAGCTGCACAAAATCTCTCACACACTGCTTTATTACATTTATTAAGAACTACAAATGCAGATATGTGGATCCTCATTTGAAACTTTTGATCCAGCACCTGTAAAAGCTGTTTTCTTGTACTTTGGTCTGCTTATATAGTATATAGCTTTATACTATTCTCAATAGTTAAACTAACAGGAGGAAGTGATATTTTGCTCACACTTCAGGCTTGATTCCAAGGCCCTCTCCTGTGTCCATACTCAGAACGCCGGCTCCGCCGCCGAAGCCATAGCCTTTTGGCCCATACTTCTTGCCGTAGCATGATTTGCAGTAGATCTCATCCACGTGAACAGCCACTGTTGTGCTGTCCAAGTTCTTCTTACAGACCACTTACAAGAAGAAAAGGGAGATAAAACAAATGACACGTTCAAATCTACGGTTATTCATTGGCCTATTTTAGTCCAAGTATCTATACTGCAGCACAGAAAACAAACTGAACTCTCAAAAACAGTCCTTGCAATTTCTTCACAGATGTTTAGTTGTGACTTTACCACAAACTATGCATGACATTTCTAAGAAGAAAATGACATACCCACTACGTGCTTAGCTGGCTCACTAAGTACTCGTCTGTGATGGAGGGGGGAGTATGTCTACCTTCCTCTGCCATATAAGGAAGACCAAGCCTTAGTCACGTTTCAACTGGGTCCAAATAAGGACTGAGATGTCTGAGCAAAAATCTGCAGATGCTCATTTTCCTACCCTGATGCCAAATACTCTGCATTTCTTCCTGGCACTGTGTGATTCCAGAGTTGTTAAAGGAGTCAGTGGACGAATAAAGCAGATTACCTGAGAACCTCTATACTTACTGCACAGAAAACAGGATTTATGCCAGCTCTTCCCCTCGCACTGCACTTCCTCAGCGAAGTAGACGGTTTTCTGGCAGAAGCCGCATTTGTTTCCTCCTCCGAAAGGCATTCTGTGACCACACAGAAGAGTGGCTTGTGTACGTTTCTCATTCACTGTACATATAAAGTTCAGTGTTGCTCAGCAGACAGAGGCCATCTGTAACACTTGAGGCTACATACAACAATACCTATAAAAGGAGAAGCACCCGTTTGCAAGGATACACTGCCCATTCTTTCCCTCGTCCTGTTCCGGTGTGCATGCATTAGTGGATATCTGAAGGACTATTCATGTCCGATTATAAAATGTAAATTACCTGCTGGGGTGGCTTGGATATCACTAAACGACCTCACACAGAGAGAGATTGTTTCAGAGTCCACTCTACATGGACACAACACTCATGTCGGGTCTGGGTTTCAAAAGTTAAATGTCTTTTTATGGCGACAAACGTCATGTAATGCTCGAGATGCGTCATCCACACAGAAAGTCAGTAATCTACTAGATCGCTGTGGATAAACAGGAAATTCCCAACATTTTATTTTGTAATCACACATGTTAACAATCCTGACCTCAGACAAACCAACAGGCTATGAGACAGGTCTGATGAGTTTCATGAGTCTAGTTAATTAAACAATCCTTTTTAAAAACTGGTATAAGCCTTCTTTTCAGGACTGAATATGGTGACAAAAGTTTGTTCTGAGGTATTTTATCTACAAAACTCCTCTTTGCAGAGCAGTGGGCACGTTTTTCATGGTTGTTTCCTATCTGAATCATTTTCCTGCTTATGCTCTGGAAAAAGAAGTTTGCGGCATAAACCCCTGTGATCCAAGACAATAACAGGATATTTTTCAGCTTTACAGTTGGGCTTCTGAACTGCGTTTCAACCAGCACCATTGTACAAGCCCTTGATTAGAACTTTGTTTCCAGTGGTCAAATACAGAACATTAGCACAAAATTCTTTTCATTCTTGAAAAGACCGATATGATTTCTTCTGAAATATAGCCAAAAAAGTTCATTTTACTCTTTTTAAATGCACATATAAATGAAAGAACAACACACAAACTTATAAACATATTTGCAGTCTACTATCAAATCCTGTGGCTAAGTGTGGTGAGAGTCGTTTTTCTGTATCCTTACAGATTACAATTTAAACTTGCCTCTTACCTTTTTAAATGAGGTGAAAGGCTGCTCCTCTCTGTGGTTGTTCAGTGATAACAAGAGACAAGTGAGTTGAGAAGATACACTTGTCTGATGAAGAGACGTGAGGGAGGCTGAGTGGACACTACACCGAACTGAGGGAGGAGTCAGGACACAGAGACAGAAAGAGGGAGCGAAATATAGGGAGGAAAAAGAGGAGAAAGATAGTGAGAGTGGTTATTGATGGACAGGGACTGTAGGAGACTGAAAGAGATATTCACCATCTTCATGTGTCCAAAACTGTCCTACTTGGCGAAATCACAAAACCACCTGCAAAAAAAAAGAAAAAAGAAAAAACAACCCAGAATTGAATGTAAGCAGCAGATCAATAGTTACTTGTCAATTCTACAGAGGAGCCCACACTGTAAAAGTTCAAGGTAATTATGCAGGCTGGTGACCCTGAATGGTAACAAGAGGTACATGTTTGAGTTTTGAGGACTTCAGTACCAAGAATAATCTAGCACGACATCAGTAAATCAAAGGCTGATTCATTCAATTTTCTCTCCGTTGAGGTCTGAGTCTTCTATTGTGTTTTCAAAGTTTTAGATTTCATTCGGAAAGCTCAGATTGTCACTTGTGCATTGCCACAATCACTTTGTTCTAGAAAAAACAATGCAACAGTCTTGCTCTACATAGTCCCTAATTTTCAGCGGCTCAAAAGTAATTGTGCAATTGACTCACAGTCAGTTTCATGGCAAGATGTGGCCTGTTCCTTCATTATATCATATACCCAAATTAAGCAGATAAAAGGTCTCGAGTTGATTTCAAATGTTGAATTTGCATTTTGTCGCTGTTCATGTAAAAACTCAATATACATTCCAAAGAGCTGTCGATGCAGATGAAGGAGCCTGTCATATACCGGCCTCAGTCAGATACCAGAAACTATAGGTGTGGACAAATCAACAATTTATTAAATTCTTAAAAAGAAGACATGCATTGGCGAGCTCAGCAACACCAAAAGGCCTGGAACACCTGGAAGACAACTAAAGTGGATGATCGCAGAATTCTGTCCTTGGTGAAGAAAAACACCTTCACAACATCTGGCCAAGTCAACAACACTCTCCAGGAGGTAGGCGTATTGTTGTCAAAGTCTATAATCAAGAGACGCCTTCATGAATGTAAATACAGAGGGTTTACCACAAGGTGCAAACCACTGGTAACACTGAAGAACCGAAAGGCCAGATTAGACTTTGCCAGAAAACATCTAAAAAACCTGCCCAGGTCGGGAACAAGATTCTTTGGACAGATGACACCAAGATGAACTTGAACTAGAATGATGGGAAGAGAAGAGTATGGAGAAGGAAAGGAACGGCTCATGATCCAAATCACCACATCATATGTCAAACATGGTGGAGGCAGTTTTATGGGATGAGCAAGTATGGCTGCCAGTGGAATTGGGTCACTGGTGTTTCCTGATAATGTGATTGCTGATAGAAGTAGCAGGATGAATTCTGAAGTGTACAGTAAAGTTTGATGATGACCCAAAACATACTGCGAAAGCAACCCGAGAGCTTCTCAAGGCGAAGAAATGGAATATTCTTCAATGGCCAAGTCAGTCACCTGACCTGAACCCATTTGAGCATGCTTTTCACTTACTGAAGTCAAAACTGAGGGGCCCAAAGGCCCAAAAACAAGCCGCAGCTGAAGCATCTCAAGGGAGGAAACTCAGCATTCGGTGATGTCCATCGGTTCCAGACCTCAGGCAGTCATTGACTGCAAAGGATTTTCATCCAAGTATCAAAAACAATCCTTATATTTATAATTTTTATAAATATAAGGCCAGTTCTACAGAGTTTTAGTAACATTCATGTGGTACATTAAGCAGCTAAAGAGCTAGATATTTCCCTCAGGAGTTGGTGGAGATCAAATCAGAGCAAAAATGAGAATAAATATTGGACATATGTTCATCAATTGGCCAGAAACACAACTCCAAATGAATGCTAATGTTGTCCCATGTCTGCTTGATGTAGAAATGAGTAACTGTTGTGACGAATCTCACCATATCAACTTAAAAAGTGAAAAAATTTCAGTGTTATGTTTAAAGCTATTTTGTGCTGCATGCATGTGGCCAAAAATCCGTTCTTGCAGCTTTGAATTTGCAAATCCTTTGCAGTCTACTACCCACAGGTATCAACAGGCACCCTGAGGATGCTCTGCCAGACCTTTACTGCAGCCATTACTTTGTATTTTTAGTGTCATTTTCTTGCTGCTTTGTCTTAAAATTGGGGGACTATGTTGAGAAAAAAAAATGAATACAGGTCCTACAATGTTCAACAAATAGAGATGAAAACAACCTCAAACACTGTTAAAGCTGAAATGTGAGACTTGGACCTCCATAGTTCTTGTTTCAATTCAAATCTAGAGGGCTTGGCTGTAACTGAATGCGAGACTATAGACACATTAAGCACCGTGTTTTGTTAAGCTAGAAGCCAGTCAGCTTGATAACAGTATTTGTAAGTGATTTCTGCTCTCGTGACATTTCCTGCAGTGTATTTTCTATTTGTCTGCGGGGTAATATGTTCAGTATGTCCTCATGAAATTACTCCGCGACTTTGTACGTTAGATGCATGCACTCCCTGCAGATGGTCTTCCGTCTCAGCCATAACCATAAATAAAGGAGAAAGCATGAGCAGCGATATGTAAAGTTGACTGCCTATAAATCTGTCCAATCAAGGAAGATGCTATGTGACTGCTGCCTTACAAGGTCTTTTCCTTCTGGAAGAATAGGATGTCGTTTCTGACTCAGTGAGTTACTGTCCCCCGGAGACCTTCCTGGTGGGTTTAAGTGAGCTGCGTGACTCACAGGGCAACAGGTCGATCAGAACAGTCAGGTAAACAATTGAATAGGCAACATTCAAGTCAACATTTCAATAGTTGATTGGTAAGAGGTTTTCATGTACTGCACAATGCTATAGTATATTGCAGATATTTTTAACCCGGAATATACAAATCCTTTTGTGTGCATTTATACGGTATGTGTACATTATGTATGAGTATGTGCATAGTGGTATTTTATTGGTCCTTTTTCCCCCATTTTGTTCTCAATGGTTGACTTAAATTCGACACTTCACTTATATAGCACTTGTTTTTGAAAGGTGCTATATAAATACATTTTATTATTGTTGCTTGCAATGTGATGTTATATGTAAGAATACTGATACTTCTACTGCTACTAAGAGCGTTGTTGGCATTTCTCTGGTGATCTTGTGCCCTGTGACATTTAACCACTGTGCAGGTACCGGCTTCCTGTCTTTCACACTTTATTTAGAGCACATCACACATGTGACCTTTTATTCCTCATTGTGTTTCATCATTCAGTACAAAAAAAAAAGAAAACCAACAAAAAAAAACATGGACGTTAGCGTTTCCCGCATGGCTCGGATATCTCCCTACAAAAGAGGAGGATCAGGAAAGGTGAAACTGATGGGGAGACTGTAGTCAATGCAAGGAGGGAAGTAAACGCCAGCAGAGAGTGATGCTGCTTGGTCTGCCTTCCTCCCTCTCTCCAAGCCCTCTAGGCTCTTCACCATCATAGGAAGAGACAATGATCAACTCAAGAATCCTATTTATAGCCCGCGACTGACCAACACTAGCCCTCTGTCTCTGCTCTGTGGACATCCGCCTCGGCTAGTTGTGTAGTATATGTGTACATGTGACTATGCTCATGAGAGAGAGGGAGACGAGAGGAAGAGAGGACTGGAGTGACAGAGACTCAATGGATTTAATCCAGAGGAAGAGGAGCGGATAAGAGGCAGGGACGCGGCTGTGGGCTGTAGTCCATCAATCGGTGTACGGAGGAGTGGTGATTGCTCATTGGAGTCTCATGGAGGAATTCAGCTCAATCTCTTTTTGCATTTGACCTGACTTGAAGCCAGGACTCCTCCCATGGTGATGTTCTCGTTTTGGCAGCGTTCTCCACAGATGCTCTGCCAAGCTGTCAGGTGAGGAGGAAGATCTGGAAGAGGTGAGACGACTTCACACTGAGAATGTGTTTGCCTAGCAGCTAGCTGTCAGTGGTTTTAGTGTATTTGGTTTTGTGGGTTTAAATCCACTGTGGCTGATGTCCATGCCTTGATGCATTTTTGTTGTGTGCTATTCCAGCAAAAATAGCCTCATGTAGCCTCATTTTGCAGTTTCCAAGTGCATGTATCTGTTTTAACTTTACTGCGGAGCCGAAATGATCAGTCTATTAATTGAGTAGCTGACCCATAGAAAATTACTTGACAGCCATTTCGTTAACTGTTTAATTGTTTAATTTTTTTATAGCAAAAAATGACAAAAATTTACAGGTTCAAGCTGCTCTAATGGGAATATTGGTTGGTTTTCTTGGTCTATTCTTATATTAAATCACATATTTGGGCTTTAGACTCATGGTCAGACAAAACAAAACGTTTTCATATGTCCGCCTGGGTTTTGAGAAACAGTGATGGGTACTTTTTTACTTTTTTTCTGACATTTTATGGACCAAATGATTAACCAATTAATCGGGAAAATAATCTACAGACTCATCTGCATTCAAAATAAGTTGTTAGTTGCAGCCCATCTGATTTATTAATTTGAATATTACATTATTTGGTCAACAGTGACCCAAATTAAATTTGAATTAAACTAAATTAAACTACTTTTTTTTTTCCTCCAGTGTTCAGGAATGTCAGTAATCAAGTGACCAATCCCTCTAAAATTAATGTTTTAGCAATAAAGCACTTGTTCTTTCTAGAGTCCTTCCCAAGCCTGTATGAGGAATTAAAAGCAAGCTGTTCTCACACAACTAGCCAAAAATGTTTGGAATATTTCATATAATGTAATTAGAGTGATTTAGGATCTAAAAATATGACCTTCATTCATTCAATAAACACGATTAGGTACATTTCAGGGGAAAATGTAATAATTGTGTTAAAGGGCAGAAGGAGTTTGGCCGGATTTTATGAGTCGGAGGACCCTCTCTGTCTGATTCAGCAAGCAGCAGTTTGACTGAGTTTAATGTGCTCTCTGCTCACTCCCGCTCTGCAGCACGCACTGTGGCCATAATGAGAGGTGAAGAGATGCAGTTTCATAAATTAGTCAGTAGGGGTCACATATAGGCAAAGATGAGATACGAGTGAGGCTGCGACACACCCTGATTTCTCCCTCGCTGTCTTGAGGTGTGCACCACTTGCTGCAGGCCGCGCCGATGCCAAAACGTGACTAGGTTTATTAACTGAAGCAGAATGTGCAAGCATCGGAGTGTGAAGTGCACGGCTAATAAGCTGTGAGAGCACGGTGGAGGATGAAGGACTTCGCTATCAGTTCATTTCACCCGGGCTGTTTGTACCTGCATGTGAACCCACTGATTCCGTATCTTGGCACCTTTTTAATTAAGCTGCGATTATGTTCAGTCCCATGCAAGGGATCTAATAATGTAGATAGCCCTTTTTATCTCTCAAGGTCAGACGGTGTATGCCTACAGTGTCTCTCTGTGTGTATGCAGATTAATTACACATTTCTGAGTATTTCTGTGTCCAGCCAGTCCAAATCTTTGACTGTAATCCTCATTTATCTCCTGCCTGTGACTCAACACAGAGGATGTAGGGCTGTAATTTCCCAACTGCCTCGGTCTATAATCTCTCCTCATGAACTTCAGTCATCCTGCAGAGAGCTTTAACTTCAAGAGAAGGCAGTTTGCTCACTTGTATCCAGTATGTGCCGTTTCATTGCTCTTGGCACACGCTGAAGTTGGTCACGATCCACCACGTGTCCTTGACCTGCATATAATTCTGCCTTGTACGTTGATTTGTGTGAGTCATTTTCAAATATTTCATCACAAAGGGGGGTTGTCTCGGATGAAGTTTGTAATCCCCAACCTCAGAGATTACGTGAGAAAAAGTGTATGTGAGCCCATGCTGTCCCCATGTCATCGCTCCTGTCGCTGAGCTGACACCTCTGAGTAGGCTTCCTTTGGCCCAGATTTCCCACTGAGGGTTGTGCTGAGGGAGCCTGTGCCCCGTAGGCAGCCGACTACAAGCATGCAGTGACAATTCAAATCAGTCCAGTTCACTGGCTCTGGCTGTGACTCAGGACATCGAGCACCAGGCGGAAAAGATGCATACGCAACCTGCCAAGCTGGGCTTTGACAGATAAAGAGAGAGAGAGACAAGAAAATCGGGGAGTGTGAGGCAGTTTATGAGTATTTCACCAGCTATATGGCCCAGTTTTAGCTCAGCACTTTTGTTCAAAGAGACGTTGGCTGGAACGGTGCCAGGTCCATTTGCAAGTCAGAGAGAGCTCCTGCCGGCTAAGTAGTCTGATCCACAGGCACCAACTGCAGCAGAGGATCTGTCTCTGGTATTATGCAAGCCGGAGGGGAGCAGTCCCACTTTGATCCAGACATCGGACAGAGGCAGGGATGCGTTGGTCCTCAATGCTGTTGGAGCTGGAGGCTGCTGTTTGCTGTCCCCTCTGGGTGTTTTGCATGCTGGACAGTAGAATAGCACAGGGCTCGAAGCAGCCACTCTGCAGAGTCAGATCACAGGAGGGATGGACTGAAGAACACATGAAGATAATGCTCATCACTCAGCTTGGCACTCATCACTAAGTGGCCTCAGCTTCCCTTGCACTTGTTACCACCTCACTAAGTTTTTTTTTTTTTTCTCTTCTCTTCAGCCTTCCTCTAGGTAAGTTTGAGTTCCTGTGACTACTCTGGAAAAATAATGTTTATGTAGGAGTCTGTCATTCCAAAATTTGACAGTAGTGAGAGGCAAGCCAGCTGCATTTTTTGTTTTTTAACTGAACTTTATTTTAAATCATTTTATTGAACTTAAGTTTCCTTTCTCCCCAGTGACCTTGTTTTCCCAAACAACTCAGATAAACATCCATACCACCACAAGTCCATCACGCTGTAGTATTTGTTGAGCATGTGAGAAGCTGGCAGACGCAGTCCAGTACAAAAACAGTGTGTCTTGTGGGTGACTAAGGCATTTCTATCATGTGAATGACTGCAGGCTGAAAGAAAAGGCCTAAAGGGAACAGGACACAGTCAGGCTGCTGAAATAATTCCTGCAAAGACTTTGTGGTCCCACGCTGGACTTTTATTGTCCTGCCTGGGAAGAGGAGTCATGTGCCCACTAATTGTCTGGGATGTGCTGCTGACTCATACCAATGTGTGCTACAGGCTACCACTGCATCAGGCTCACACACACACACACACACACACACACACACACACACACACACACACACACACTACTCATTGACATTTAGACCGAGATACAGTAGTCTGGGATCATTCATGCACTGGTGTTTGATGTCCTCATCAAGGACTGAATGAACACGAGTTGTTTTTTCAGTGCCCGAAGCACTGAAATATTTAGTTTCAGTGATGTTTGTTTTTAAAAAATGTTTGGATAAACCCATTGTATAATCGCACAGTCTGTGTTTATCAAACTAATGCGTGCAACAGGGGTAGGTACCATTTGACATGCTTCAATGCAAATGCAAATATGATACCTGAGTTTCAGTACCGATACAAAACAAATGCTTTTTTTTGATAACTACCTTTAAGGGATTTAGACCAATTTTTCTGCAAATTTTTTAAATCTTTTTTTCCCCAATTTAAAGTTGCACTTAGTTATTTTTAGATCAACCAGCTCGACAGAACATTTTAGTGTCTCTCATCTCCTTGTTTTAGTTTTATAGCCCACATCTTTTATTGTTTTGGTTCACTCTTACTGCTCTGACTCAGTTTTTTTTCCAGCAGCAGGCAGCATTTTTTTTAAGCTATTAAAGCTGTGATAAACTGTTTACTACCTGCCCTACATAGTGACTATCTGGTGAACACAGTGGAGCATTTAGCAGATAAGGAGCCAAATGCTTCCCTCAGGAGTTGGTGGAGACCAAAAACCGAGCTGAAATGAGAGAGACATAGCAGACAATCGTTCATGGCTAGAAAAATGACTCCAAATCCATGCTGATGTTGCTGGATGTATGAATGCCCCCAAGAAGCCAAGAAAAATCCATTACTTCAGCTTTAATAAAGGAAGACAAATGCTTTCAAATGTTTAATGTTGTCCTAATACATGCAGCCATGGAAAGACTTTGTAACGAAAAATACAGTCTGAAATCAGCAAAATTATGATTAAAATCAGAGACTGTTTGATCAAAGACAAAGAGTCTGCAGCCCTGGTGTGGTGGCTTTATAAGGTTGTACTTAGGCACATCGGTGGATTGTGCTAAATTCTAACACCAACATTGTCACATAGTTGCAATGACGATGGACACATGCCTATGTTTCAGAAGTAATGTTTACTATGTTCACATTGGAATGTCATTACTTTTACAGGTATTTGGTTATAAACCCAAGTACTGCATAACGCATAAGTTTTGACCCGATGATGGCACGAGGTGAAGAGTCAAGGGATCACCAAATATCAGCAGGATTGAATCATGCATGTCTGCCAATCCATCTAATAGATGCCGAGATATTCCAACGGACATTTCACAGGATTAATAATTAAAGAAGGGTAGGAATCGTACCAGGCGTTCATTTACTCGGTGCTTTGCTCCTGACACGTTCTGGTTAGTACCAAAAAATACTGAAGCTCCATATCCAACCCTAACTTGCGATAATGCACACAACACTAAATAAGGAGTCAATGTATGGCGCTGGGAATACCACAAATGATGGGTGGTGTTCCCAGTAAAATGGATCTATTGTGTGTGTGGAACTTTCTGCACTTTTGAACTTAACTAATTTGATTGTCAGTCTGGATTATGGTATAACAATGCTGAAATAGCGTCCTGTGGCCAGACAACTATTATGGTGGTGAATAATGCTTCGGAGGATCATAATTTTGTCTCTTCCCAACAGCCTGCACCGTGTCCAAGACACTTTCAGAGCTGCTGCATTTGTGCAGCAGATTCGTTGTTGCTTCATTTTCATCAATGCAGTGAAAGCATCGTGGTGACATGGAGCTACTGCACAGTAAACCCATAGCTGTTCTCAAATTGCACATATCAAAAACAATTACGCTGATTTATATTATTATATAAACATAAGAAAGGATGTTTCAAATACTGGAGAGCATCATGTTCAAAGGCTGACTTTTGTTTCTCCATAAATGCCACGTCTCAGCGTGTCCTTAATCCAACTGTCCGTGTGCGTGTGTGGTTTGTCTGGTTTTGGAAACTCTAGTCCGTAGACACGCTCCACTAGCAGACATGTTCCGCCTTGGCTAACCCAAAATGACATGTGCCTGCCTCGGAAATTCTGATACATATTTTATGTATTCCATATAAAGCGGTAGTACACTAGCGAGTGTCGAGAATGAAAAATTTGTACACTAGCGACGTGAGGTGAGGATGAGTCTTCCCACGTTGTGCGAGGGTGCAGATCCGACTCTGACTTTGATGCAGAGTCTCTGATGGTTGCCAGAGGCAAGGATGTTAAACGTGAACGGTTTTGGGTGAGAATGTCAGGGGTGATTTATACTCTATGTTTTGTTTCTGGTCCAGTTGTCCAATTTAGATATTAAATTAGGTTTGGTGTAAGGTTTTGAGTCTGCTTTTGCTCAGAGTGTAGTCAGATAAAAATGCAGAGTAATCATTTGACTTAAACTCAGAAACCTAATGAAGTGCATCTACAGTCTTAAGTCTTCAGGTTACACTCTGTCACTGTGAACATCTTGTCAGTTGTTTAGTGACATGTTGTGGCCCCCGTGTCTCCCTAGAGACCTGACATTTCAGTGCAGCTTGCCCCCCGGTGTACAGAACCCGAGCTGAACCAGATACTGATGGAAGAACACAGGAGGCTGTTGGTGGGAAAAAAAAAGTATAGAAGAACTAGGAGACAGTGGCTGTATTTGAATCCTGTAAATACAGTTGCTTCTGATTGACAATAGGTTGCGTCAGAGATTTAGGAACTTTATAGATCTCACTCTGCAGATGGTGTGAACTTTAGTTCCGCCTCTGGCGGTCATAGTGGAGGTCCTCTGCTGTCGGTCCCGTGGCTGAAACAACTGACTTTGTTTTAAGTTAAACAATCCCACCAGTTTCCAGGAGATGAACACACAGTCTGAAACCCAGGTGTGGACAATAGCGCCTAGATGACAGACTACATGAAAGCTTGACCTTGAAAATATAAATCTGACAATAGCACAACTATTTCATTTTGCTGTGTTTGATGTGAAACGTTTAGTCGCCAACAGAAAAAGTCCATTTTGTTTGCTACTGAAGTCTTGTTTTTGTAGTTTAGGACATGATACCAACCACTTACAATATTTTACTCACTTTAGTGGCTGTTTTACCATGTTCCACGTTCCTAGGCCACTTAGTCTGAAATCTGTCTTGGTTTTGACTCATGTTCTATCGTATTAAATCCAACTTTTTTTTTTTTTTTTTTTGTGAAAACCCAATGTGCTCAGTCCAAGTGCAGGAGGCAGGGAAAATGCTGATTGAGGGTTTCTTTGAAGATTAAAATCATGGCAGGTGATTCTTATCCAAAGTTAAATGTCAGCCTGGTCCATTATCGACCTGATGTTTTATTCCTATTCATAAACTATGACACGTTGCATTCTAGCAGACAGAATAAAAGCAAGTATAGGTGGATTATGCTAAGTTTATATTTATAAGGTTGACCCTTAAAGATCAGGGTTAATCAGGAATTTAAGTTTGGTTACGGTAAAGGAACGAAAACAACTCGTTTATGGCCTGCCATTTCAGTTAGTTACGTTTTTATAAAGGGAGAATGTTTTTATTTAACTCACTTCATACACAGTGGCAGTTCAAATGGACAAAAGATGAATTATAGGCAGCAGTTTTTCGGTTTGTTTTTTGTCTAGATTTAAACATGGTCAGATTTGGACAATGCTGAGGACGATAGATCGTCGGGGAGGCTGTTCCAAGTTATTGCACCTGAAGAGAGGCTGATTTAACATGACTCCACGAGGATACATGTGCTTCCTAAAAGGGCTGCTCAGCCTGTAGTCTGCTGTGGATAATACTGACAGATGGAAAGGGTCAGTATTTCAGTTGGTCAGGGTGGGTTCTGCAGCGCTAAAGACCGAGCTCAGTGGTGCCACTGTGAGCCATATGTATGCAGGTTTTCACTCCAATCATTTAAGCTGTTTTCGCTAATTAGTTCCTCCCCTTCTGGCTAAAGGTGTGTGTCTGTAAATATTACCACCAACTGCACGTGTCTGCAACACTGTTGCAGATCTCTTCAAATACTGCAGGACCCTAATATACAATATTATTTTCCTTTTTTGTACGGGGGGGCAGCCCTGTTTTTATTTTTTTTATTTTTTTTATTTTTTTTATTCACCCACCTCACTGCTGGCTCTGGAGACAAGCTGACAGTGGTTTCAGCTTGCAGGAATAAGAAGAGCAGATGCTCAGTCGGTTATATAAATTGTGACTTTGACTGTGGCAACTGAAGGAAGGGCTTCTGTCATTCTGGCTCTGATACCGTACGAAACGTTGGTGTGTCTGTTTTTGTGGGTTTGCACAGAGCTGTGTAGTTTGTGAGGACATTTAGGTTCTCGAGTACCTCCCAGTTTTATACTTTTAAAAAGATACTCCAAAAAAAAACAAACCCTGTTTCATGATGCTACTTAAAAATTTTAAAAAAAGGTGCCGACTTAAGTCCTTTTTTATGATCAATACGCCTGCAGCACTTTTTAACTTTGTCAAGCCTTTGCTTACACAACCTGTGAATTTACAGTAAATATGATTCACCTAAATATTTGCCTTAACGATTACGTCAGAGTTGAGTTATTTGACCTTCTCCCCTATGCCATTGTTCATAATTATGATAAAGCTCTGGACAAAGATCGGGAAGCTATACACATTTTTGCCGTCTTTTCTTTTAAGCCTCCAGGGTGAAAGTGAAAAAGCGTGTTTTATTTTCTTATGGATGAACTGAATCACTTGTACTGTTTTGCTGCAGTTTAGAGGGTTTTCAAGTGTATTTCCAATGCACTTTTCTTCTCCTACATGTTCTAATAACCCAGTTCGCAGTCCACATAAATACTGATGGTCCTCCACAGACAACTGCCCACACTTTGACTCATCATAGCGATGCAGTATGCCGTCTCAAATGCCTTCCTTTTTCCTACACAAGCTTCACATCACTTCAGAGAACTATGTCAGTTGCATAACAGCAGCATGACTGCAGTGGCAGGTTGTTTCAGTGTAAATATGGGATTTTACAACACAACATCCTGCACTGCTTCTGGTCCTTTCTCTGGTCCTTCTGCGGCAATGTCTACTTTTGTTTAAGGTCAAAAGAAATAATTAATGTCAGAGCAGCAGCGTTACCTGGGATGTTATATGCGAAAAGGCCTCATTGACCCCGTTTGGCTGTAAACCTGCCGACACTGCAAGTTTTAAATGGTTCAGTTTAATTGAACTGCGAACTGACATTAATGAGACAGAGAGGTTTGCCTTTTGATAAGATTTTTGAAAAATAAGCAATCTGTCACTTCTAGGTTTATGTTTCTTTAAGAAGAAAATCAGGTCACTGCACGATTGAAATGTTTTGATGCATGAGCTTGCACCAAACTGACAAAAGTTCCCAAAAAACAATGACATTGAACGGCTTTAAAAAACCATGTACAGTTCCCTATTTATCGATTTGATGTTGCCACTAAAAAGGATGTCGTGATGACACTTCAAGCTGCAGAAAGCACGTTGTATGTGCCTCAAACCTGTAGTCCACTGTGTGCATGTTTATATAGGCTGTGGTTGTCAGACCTGGTCCCCAGGCTGCAGCTGGTTCATTAAATATTGGAATGAAAACCACCAGGTCCAAGTCCAAAGGGTGGAAAATCACTTCTGAAGTGGTGAATCGACACCGAACTGAAAAACAAGATAAAATTACCGTGGTATTGTTCCCTTCTGGTTCGGAGCTTTAAAGGATGTTGCACCCCATCAGGGCCACATGTTTGTACGTCATTTAGCTAATCCAGTATTATTATAATCAATTTTTAAGACAAAGAAAATCTTAACTATCAAAGTTTTACTCCTCATCCGGCTAACTCAGTTCTTCCATTAGTGGAGGGCTGATTTTGCTAATCTCTATCAAATTATCCTGGATTACAGAGCTCTTTTTTTGAGAAAGGGGAAAGGGAGAGAGTGGAGAGCTTGCAGCGTGGCTACATGTTTTGCAGAGATTGTACCTTTTTTAGTGCGGCTCCAAAGGACTGAAATCAAAGCATCTTTTATGATAAATGTATCATAAGTACGGTGTTGCAGTTGTTAGCACTGTTGCCTCACAGCAAGACGATTTCTGGGTTCAAACCCTGAAATCACATTCAGGGTTTCAACCTGTTTTATTTATCCAGAGGTGGATCCTGATGCATCTTAGCTTGTCATCAATTCAGGAAATGACACCTAAAGGCAACGCAGTCACCAAGAAATTCGGTTTATATATTGCCGAATTGTTTTCCCCATTATGTTGTGGTGACAATCATAAGGTGTTTTTTGAATGAATGAATGAATGAATGAATGAATGAATGAAGTGCTATATTAATTAACGGCAGCGGACTTGCTGGGGCGGATGGCGAGCTGGGAGTTTTCATGCTAACTCCCCGTCTGTGGTTAGGTTTAGGCAACAAAAGCACTGTGGTTAAAGTTTGGGTAAGATTGTTGTTTTTCTTCTGTATCACACCAGACCACAAACTTTCCCCAACCTCAACCAAACAGAATCATAAAAAAGGTAAACAATGCTGTGGTCGCTACAAGTGGATATTTTGGCGAGAAAGAAATACGTTAAAAAACAACATTTCCTCATTATGTTTATAGAAAAATGAAATATGGTCAAAGTTATGCATTTAATAAGTATGTTAATTATAAAAGTAATGATGGCAGAATTCTGTTTAGCTGCTTCAGTTTCAGGGTCTTGGGATTGTTCATGTTGACTTGCTGTCACTCTGTCAAGACTTACTGGGACACTCGTATATATTGGAGACATCGTTGATGTTATTTGTAAAACCTTTGCTTTTCCTACTACGACGGGTCTAAACGTCTGCTGTACAAAAAGACCCACTGAGTCCGGCTAACTCAGGCACACACATAAGAAGACCAGGCCAAAGGTGTTTCACGTGTAGATATGAATTACATGCTGTGCACGTATCAAAGCACTTCAGCCCTGATCCATAACCTGATCCAATATGGACCCGACCCTCTAGGATAATATCACTTAGGCTGAATTATTTCTAACCTACAGCGTTTTCCAACAGTGCCAGCGGGACACAGGTGCCTCAAGCTGAAGCATGATTCGGGGTGTCTCCTGTCGCAGCATTACTGACCACGGTTAATCACTCAAAGTGACTTATAAGGGATAAGCCCATGTAATGGGCCGACAGATTAACTCACCCCTCTAAATGCCCACCCTAATCCCGGGTCCACATAAGTACAGTAGGCTTTAATGAAAATACACAATATGTCGGTATTTGATGGTTTTATGGTAATCTCTCACCAGCTGTTGTTTAGCACACAAATGTATGAAGGGGCGTAATTGTAGGTGATGACAGGACAGATAAACATTTTTTATTCAAAGAATGCACATGCCTTCATGAACAAAGACACACACACACACACACACACACACACACACACGCTACAGAGGAGTGCTGCTGCACAGTGCTGAAATTTTATTATGATGTCTGATGGATTGAGCAGAGACTGCTTGACTATTATCGATGTCAGAGAGACAATGCGATTAAATTTAATTCTATACCAGGAAACGCACCCTTAAAAACATGTTGCTGTCCGAATTTAATCTGCTGAGATGTTTCAGCCTTCGATTATCTTATTTAAAAAAACATCTCTCACTGTTTGTGTCTCAGGAAATCACAAGGATGAAGCTCTTGTGTGTGACACAGTGATTCATTTTAATTTGGCCATAATGTAGTCTGCTGCCACACTGGCAGGAGAATAAAAACATTACAGTAATAAGATTTAAAAAAAAAACAACAACAAAAAAAAAACTTCGAGATGGTGATACACATTACCGCTTTTATTAAAAAAAATGTTGTTTTTAAATATCTACAAAGTCATTTTGAAGAAAATGTTTAAATGATGGTTGTAGATTTCTTTATTTAAAATTGTTTTCCTATAGGGACAAATACATAGCATGGACCAAGGCCACAAAAAGTACCACAGCATTTTTTTAGCCTAATCTAGTTAACAATATTCGCGCTTAGAAGACTCTTTATACAGCGAATGATGATTAGTAAAACTAGTTTCGTTTTTATTTATTGTACACCGCATATATGTTCTGTTTATTCACATATACACATGCGCCTAAAACTGTAATGTGTCCAGATTGTCAACAGAATTTTGTGCCTTCCTGGCTACAAATTGAGCTGCTCGCTGAGTTTGCCGTGATGCCTTCTTTTAAAATTTTTTTGCTGTATTTCCTTTTAATCAAACTGCTCCAGTCGATTTCACCGCTAGCAGAGTAAGCCTGAAACAATTGAAAAAGACTAAAAAAAGACTAACGCGCTAACATGCTGATGTTGAGCAGGTTGGGTGTTTGCCATCTTCACTGTAATTGTTTTGTGTTTAGCTAACATTTGCTAATTAGCTCTGAACCCACAGTGCAGCTGAGGCTGGTGGGAATTGTCAGGGGATCAACAAAGTCATTAGGATTCATCCTCTGGGGAGCATGGATGTCTGGTGGATTGTCATTCAGTTTTCTACAAACGGTTGCAGAGATATTTCCGTCTGGACCAAAGTGGACTGACGGACGGGCCACCGCCGTCATAGAGCCAAGCTGCTAGTATGCTAAAATGATCATTTTCATGTTTTAAAGAGCAACCAAATAACCAGATTAATCTAATGCTATTCTAGCTCCAGTTTGTTCATTTGCAGCGTTGTCCGCAAACCCTCATGGTAACTAACTGGATCAAATGAAGTAACAAATTTCACGCATTCTGTGATAAAACGACAGATGGATCGAAGCGAACTGAGTCAGATATATGCCAAAGAAACAGTAGCTTTGAGTACCCAACCGTTCTATCATCAGAGTATCCCAAATATGTGAAAAATAGCGATGCTGGGGGGGACTGAAACACACAGTGTAGCTTTTAGCTGTCGCAAACAATGGCAACACAAAGTCTGGACTGGTGTCACCTAACAGTAAGTGTGCCTTCAGCCAAATGTAAGAGGAACAGTGCTTCTTCTGTCCACTCGCATGTTAATCTGTACATCTGTGTGTGGGTGTGTGTGTGTGCGTTAGTGCATGTGTGCGTGTATCTTTGATACAGTGTAAGGCGACCTAAGTTAATATTTGCCTTCAACAGAAGTCCTCTCCAACAAAGCTAGGACTCAGGAGGAAGCAGTGAAAATCAGGAATCTGGGACTTGGTGCTATATATAAAAAATAGATCAGGCCTCTTGTAAAACTAGATAGTACAACAGACGTGAAAAAACTGAATCATGTAGATGACGGACTCGTTCAACTCTATTATCTTGTGGTTCTCAACTAGACTGGGGAGAAACTGGAGCACAAAGAGCCTGTCAGTACTATAGCAGGGCCTAAAACCGAGCTTTGGAAAATATCAGCAGGTGAAATGAAACTTTTACCGTTTTTCATAAGGTGACACCTCACAAGATGACATTTGGCACAAAACAAAACAATCACAGAGGGTATCCTCGAATTATTGACTTGATGGTGATTCTTCCCAGATTTAGACAGTCATGTTTTTTTGTTTTTAATTCCAAAATGGTTTTATAAACCTTATGAATTTAACTCCTCTGACGTCTTCTGAGTGCACTATAAGACCGTTTGGCTGTGCAGTTTAGAGGCTTCACCAGAGCAAAGCGATCCTGCACTGACATGCCACTGGTCTGTGCGGGTATCTTTGGTCGGGCCTTCTGGCTGATTACAGGGTTGGAGGGCTGCGGCAGTTATAGCTCCTCGTACTGCTGACTGGATGCTTCGATGAAGGCATGGTGAAAGGCTGGCATGTTTGAGAAGGAGCTCAAAGCCACATTCAAACTGTCACAGAAACATGAGCCCCAGGGGAAAAAACAAAGCATGATGTCACCAGAGAGAGACTGAAACGTGAGTCACTAATAAGTCTGCTCATATTAGGTGAATTGCGTGTTTCTGTGTGTGTGTGTGTGAGAGTGAACTTGGGGGGAAAAAAAAGCAAAAATAGGAGAGCGCGGCGCTGCAGGAGTTTCGAAGACTTCCTCGTCGGCTTGTTGTCGTCCAGCATCGATTTGCCCCGACTCACTTCAAAGCAGCACGTGGTTCTGAGTAGTATTATTGTAAAACTGCATCCTACTGTTAAGCGTAGCTCATCTCTGTGGGGGGATACTGCTGTCTCCTTATCTCCTTACCGTGCTGAAGATTGACCAATGTCGGACATTTCTTCACTCCGGTAAGACAAAAAAACATCGTAACTCATTTTCACCCTGTCGGTACCTATTTACAGAAACATGCGGTTTTAAGTTTTATCTGAGCTTGTCACTAAAGTAAGTAGGGCGAGTCAATGATTACCGTGCATCGACTTTCAGTGAAATCGTATCATGACATGATGATTGTCCTGCTGCTTTTTATACTAGAGATATAGATAAAGGTAATGAGACCAAATTAAAAACAAACAAAATGCATTAATTGTTAACTTACATGAACTGTCATGTGTTTATTTACATGTATGTACCTGTGAGTGTGAGTGTGTGTGTGTGTGTGTGTGTGTGTGTGTGTATGAGCATGTGTTTCAGGTTGTTTAAGGTAAGCGGCCTTTCAAACCTAAGTTCTCTTCATAGATGAGGCACGGGGAGGATAGATGTTTAGGGACAACAAAGGACACAAAATTTAATTGTTGTAAATTTCAGTTCCACTAACCACATACACTTTTAAAAACTTTTACTAAAACTACTACTAAAAGTGAATAGTCTTCAGCCTTTTCCAGAAGGCTTTACAACTTTCTATACTTGGGTTTCGATGAGAGAGAAAAAAACACTGTGAGGAAAAAGGAAATGGGGGAAAAAACTACAGGAAAAACAACAGAGGAGTGATTCTACTCTCAGGAAAAACAGACACAATATAGGTGTCATGTGAACAGAGAAGGCAGGAGAGGCAAAAATATTATTGTTTTATCAAGGGCTTACATTGATTTTTGCAATCAAAAAATATGTAACTGTCGGCTTAAGTAACGTTGTTTTTGTTTGGCTTGTTTTTTTTCGTCATTCAGAGATACTCTAAAAATAATTAGTATAAACTGATCTGAAATGAGAAGAATGAGAACCATTCAAGGCGTTTCATGGTTTATTGAACTGATTTTCTATTTGTGCATAAAAGAAGATAATAAAGAAAAAAAATGGCCACCTAAATTACTCAGAATGATGTCTTCAAATGTCCAAACAGCAAGTAAATGGGTAAGGAGCGAAGAAAGTTTTAAAATGATATTTCTGAGATTCCTATTACAAAATACTTTCAGGGTAAAAGTGGGTTTGTTCAAGCGCTACACATTTTTCAGTTTCATGTTGTAGCGTGGTTTCAATTGGTGGTAAACTGGTTTTCCCCTAATCCCAAAGCATAGCCCTAGGCTACCTTTGTAAACACGAGGAAATACTTCAGGTCATGGTCAGCTTGTAGTATTTTGTTTATTAGCTATCTGTATAGGATGGAATGACAGGAGGGAGTTGGGGGAGTTGTGGGAGTTGTGGGACTCTTGAAGCCCCCACGATTTATGTCTTTGGAGGAGAGGTGCCGCCTGCCGGGCCGTGGCGGTGACAGCCGGTGCTGGCATGGCCTGAAAGGAGCCATTCTCTTGCTGCACGTGCCAAGTGGTGTCAGTCTGCCACTGGCTTTCACAGCGTGTTTCACACTGGAGGTTGCGGCTAAAGGACGAGGAATACATTAGGCAAGGCTGTTGAAACATATGCCGTGTTTTTAGATGCTGCTGATGCTTTGATTGATTTTGTGCAGTGCTGTTTGATTTCTAATCTTACTTTAAACACAACAAGATTAAATTTCCCCTGCTCTTGAGACACAGTTTTGTTTCTTTTAATCCTTATGAAACCCGTGAAAAGGTTTTTTTGATTGCTTATTTTTCTTCTCCTTATTGCCTTAGATCAGCTGCTTTACTGCCTCACTCAAGTGCAACTAAAAGTCACTTAAAAAAACATTTGACGGTAAAGTTTCACTCACTTTCTTGATCTCAATGTGTCTACCAGTTGAGGAATTTGAAATGGGGACTAGTCTTGTTCTCAGACTTTAAGGCTACTTTGATGTTGTAATTGATACAAAATGGTATAATAGTCCTTCCCCCTCAAACCATCTTCTCCTCTTTCTTCTTTCCCACTCGCTCATGCTCACATTCAGTCAGTAGGTCATGTGGTTGGAAAACCTACTCTCTGTGAGGCAGACACCCTGGGGTGCACAGCTGTTTTACAGTATTTGTACAATATAAATCTTAAATGAAAGCTTGTTATCCATCATGCAGTACAAAACATGGCTAGATGTCAACAGCCTCCCAGTAACAAATGCTTTATATATAGACCTGCGTACCACAATTTCCATTTAACCTCCACACACATTTGCATTTTTGACTTATAGATGAATTTTCAAAAGCTGTTCTGATAATGTTTTTTTTTTTTTCTTTTAAATAATCCTTTTGTGTTCTTTATGCCAGATGGGTTAATTAGATTTTTTTGAATAGGCAACTGGAAGGTCAATTTATATTTAACAGATAACTGTAACCAATAATGAACACGTGTTGGCTATTTCAGTGTTTTGACTTGAAGGACATTTTTAGAAATGTCCCCTTTTTCGCTTTCTTGCCAAAAGTTAAATGAGAAGACTGATGCCACTCTCGTGTCTGTACACTAAATATGAAGCTAGCAGCCGGCAAGCCGGTTAGCGTAGCTTCATACAAACCAGTGGAGACTACCAGAAGTTACTGGTTGCGACCAGAAATAGTCCAGTATATAACTTCTTGAGTAGCAGTTTGAAAGCTTCTAAAGAACTTAAGTTGTTTGCTGGGAATGTTTCAGTAAGTGTACATGTGTCATTCTGTCTGTCCTACAAATAACCAATCAGTGACCATGATTCATGTTTCTAACTCTTCCTAACACCCATTAACACCTCATATCCTTAACGCTATCGTTTTGTAGTCAGTGGGGTATATGGAAACTTATGCAATATTGTTTTACTAACATGAACCCCCTTTAAAAGATATTTAAATGACTTTTTTTTTGCGATCTCTACTATAACTTTTTTGGTAACCATTTATTTTCCAGTCCTTTTGTTTATCTAAATTGTTTTGCTTGATTGGTTTATCATGATCTTGGCCATTTGGTTGTCACTTGCCCACCATATATACTGTATTGTACCCTGCCATTTGTCATCTTAGCCATTTGCGTCAGTCTAGTGTGCAAAAATATTTACTGCTTCTTCTGTTCCTAACACTTGTGCCTGTTTCTGATGATTTTCTTTCAGCAAAACCAAAACCTTGAAAAAGAAAGATGCCTCTGTCAATAACTTTGCAGAAATGTGTCACATCTGCACATAGAAAACCTATTGTGAATCTTTACTAACAGTGTAGCTGTAGTCTGCTAAATTTACTGTTATATTGTTACTGTTATTGTTATTGTTACTTTTCTTTGAAGTGTAACCTGCTATCATAGTTATACTTAATATTTGGAGCATGAGAAATGTGTACTTTAAATATATATTCTTCCTGCTCTCTTTTCCAGATCTCGGTCCAGTGCACTCACCAACCATGAGCGGTGGAGTGAATATCAAAGTCATATCTCAAAGCCAGAATGACGCAGCTGTCAGCTCTAGTCTTCCTTTACCTCGAAGCATGATGCCACTCTCCAAGATGGATCCCAAACAGCAATACAGCGGCCTCGCCAATCCTACAGTGCACTATCGGCATGCTGGCAAAAAACGGTCTTCCTATTCTTCATCTTCGGTATCCTCAGGTCCCGCACAGCTGCTGAGAGGCGCAGCTTTAAAGAGCCACCTGCTGCAGCAAAAGAGCAGCATGTATTCTCATAGAAGCCCAGCAGCTACAGAGCGAACTGATGGAACGTGCTCGGCATACAGCAGCCCTCAGGTAACAAAGAGGGAAGTCCCACGCTCTAAAGATACCCTGGACCTTCGCACCAGCACGCTGACCCAGAAAGCTTTGCGCGACCTCCAGTTGAGACGAAATGCCAACAAGAACTGGACCTTTGGGAAATATCGTCTGAGGGGTGTGGACAATGGAGATGAGGACAATGCCCTGTGCCGGCTCTCAGCTAATGTCCAGCACGGCCAGGGAAGAGGACGTCACCTTCTTACTAAAGGTGCAAATGGGAATGAGATATCAGGGGTGTCTCCAGGTGGAATGGGGAACTTCCAGAAAGAGATGGGAAACGTTTCCGACCAGGGGCTGGGAGCTTCTGAGGGAGAGGTGTCCAGTGATAAATCAAAGTCTTCTTATCAGACATTCAGCATGCCACGCAGAGGGAGTGAGCCGGGGACAGTCAACATGGCTGCTGTTGCTCCCTTCAGGTTCAGGTGAGGGCAGTGTTTCACCTTTTAAGATGGAAACAGAAGCTCTAGTGCACATAGATGCGGTTTATTTTTAGAACACATTGGATATGATGCAGCCTCAGGTCATCTCTTGATTTCTCTTTTCAGTCACCATCTGTTTATTTTCCACTTTTAGTAGCACTTGATCAACATGTAGTCTGCCTTTTTTTGTTTCTTTGTCCATTAAAATGTTTGTGTTCGTATCTTATCCTGTAGGTTTCAGGTCCAAGAGGACACAGATGCCTCCCTAGATGATCTAAGTGACTGCTCCTCCGACTCCATGGAGGTCTGCTGTGATGATCTGGGTGAGTCTGAATTTTGTACCACTCCATTTTTCATCTTGGGACTACAGACACACCTGTTGCTGTAAACCAGTGGTTCCCAACCAACTCTCAAGGAGTTACAAGATGATTGATGTAGGAAAGAAAAAAATCATGTTTCTAGACGTTCATAGTTGAGACTTTTCTGTAGTCTTTGCCCATTTCTTGTGAAATACTGAGAATTGTTCTTTTTCAGGCTAGTGAAGTGATTCAAACGAAATGAAATCATTCAAATAAAAGTCTGAGAAGAAAAATCACTCCTTGGTTGAAGGTCTCATGGGTCGGGGCCCCTAGTGGTTAAAGGCCCTGAAGCCTTATTTTCTCAGACAACTTGTTTCTATGAGTGATGGCATCCTACATGAACACTAAAGATTTCAGTAATAAAAATGTTTTTTAACTGATGTTGCTCAGTTAGTTATAGACAAGTTTTCAGCTGGTTTTCAGTAGCCAACCATGAACTGCAATGTCCTCGGTGGGCATCCGGGCTGGGACATTTATTGTTTGTCGATCTTCATCCCTCTCACCCCTTGTGTTGAGGTGTTCACAGCTCAGACATATGCAACCTGTGATGAAGGGTCACACACATACGTGGCTTCATTTTCAGGGGTCACTAGCCAGAAACGTTGAGAACGACGGCTGTAAAACTAGCACGAGCAGTAACTCATGCTAGTTTAGGGGGGATATCTGAAGGTGATCGCCCGGGATCTTAAAATTAAAGGGCAGGCTGGCCATAAAGTTTAATCACTTTGTGTACGTACAATTGAATTGACCCTTTCAAGTCATTTAAAGGTATTTGTCCTCCTTCTGTAGTGTAATTAGGCCAGAACAACTTACTCAAATCTTGGAAAAAAAAAACCCTTTTCACACAGTTCACAGAGTTCAGCCAGTTGGACATGCAGAATACTGCTTTTCCATTTGTATTATATTGCATCCTGTAACACCCAGGCTGCAATATGGCTGGATGTTGACACTGGACTGTGTTCAGCGTGGCAGTTGTTCTCACCAGAGTGGCTGCCAGCTCACAATGATAGCTTCACACTGTATATACCACCTGTTATGTGCATCAGGATTTCCTGAACTACTTCACTGCGTTCTTTATGTGCATGTGGGAAAACACAGATATCTTGGCACCGAGCGCATGTCTCTCAAATCACACAGCACTGCTAACACAGGTCTGCTTCTTAAATGTTTTTGTGTCTCTGGTGTGCCATCGTGATTTAGATTTACGTCATTTATGTCAGTGTAAAACATTAACAGTTGAAAGTTGTTTTTGTTCTGATGCCTGCAACAATCCTGTGCCTCAGACATCTTGTTGCTTAGAGACTGTAATACAAACATGACATGTACACACAAACACACACACTGTATTTGTCTGGTCAGTATTTCATCATTTTAAGGAACTTTGAATATCTAAGGGTAGGTAATTCACCATTAGCAGATACAACCGCAGCATCTAAATCAATTAAGTCCAATTAGAGAGAGATAATATATTTAAAGATCTACTGTAAATAAGTGATAATGATTTAAGTAAGTAAGCAGACACTAACGACTCAGTGGTAATAGCTGTGGCCACACAACCGAATTAATATTTAAACAGCTTTGTTGTGTTGAGTTCACATCAAGCGGTTGGTAGATATTTTTAGCATTATTTGAAGTTTAAACTCGCTCACTGTTGGAGGAACAACAAGTTTGTGTTGATGAGATATTTCAGATGGTCACCACTAGAGCTACTAGCATACAAGGAGTATATTAAAAACAACTTTAAAAATTTCCGGTGTGACCAGAAATGAGGAACTTAATTGACATTATACTCAACTGCTTGATATTCTTTCACAATGAATCTCTCGGCAGCTCTAAAATGCTACCTCTTAGAAATGAGCCTTTTTCTGAGTTCTGAATTAGCAGCATTGTGTTCAAAACCTAGATTTCCAGGTTTAATTACTTAACACCATATTTGGTGTTTCATTTTGGCTAACATGTCTGAAGTATTTATTGTTCCTAAACACCCAACGTGTGCTGAATTTAGAAAATCCCCTCATATAATTGCACTGGGCTATTATAAAACCCTCTGACTGGATTCTTAATTGTCTTAATGACTTTGAGGGGCGAGAGCCTCCAGCCAGCCTCCTCGGAGAGAGACGAGACCAGAGACTGAGTGGTCCTCGGCTGAGGGTGGACAGATGCAGGGCTGAGAGATTGAGTGGTTTGATGGGAGGATCAGCTTTCGCCTCCTGTCTGGGAGTTCCTCTCGTTCCCGCTGGATGGACCTGAGGGGCGCTTATATTTTGTTTTTGACCATAGAGCAGAGTGATGTATCTTTGTAAGCCAAAATCCTGCTTCAAAAAGAAGTTAGCTGGAAAATGAAATATGGTTGTTGTTTTTTTTTTTTTTTTAATGGCAGTTCCATTCAGTAGAAACATCTGCAGAAACAACAGCTCAGTTAGGATCTCTGGTGAGTTATCCTACTTTAAACTGACTCAAGTTGCGCAAATAGGGAAATCTTTGCTCTAGGATTAGTAGAAGACAGCAAATTAATCATCCTGGGAAGCGTTTAAACTCAGAGAAGATGGTTTTACCTTTGCTGTAGTTTCCTGCAGCTTGAGTTCATCAAGAACAGACTATTGCTCGGCACATGAAGGGAATTTGCGTGAAAAAACCCTCATAAGTCTTCATCCCTCAAGCTGCTCACATTCCAGCCCGCACAATGATCCCATTAGATCTGGATTCAGAGGCTTTTGTATAGCATAAAATACCACATGTCTTGAACAGTATGCACAGACACAATCTTTACATGTGCCTTTAACACCACACTTTGCCCTTCTGTACATGTGGCTATGTGCACATTTACATGGTTCTTCACTGCGGTTTACTGCTTTGAGCACATGTGGAAGTCTCACTGATGTTCTTGAATCCACTGCATCATAGCAGCTGAGCAGCCCCAAAATGATCACATGTGCTGTCCGAGGAAAATGCAGAACAGACAGCTGTGTAACTGTCATGTCATACCATGCACACACGAAAACACACACACACACAGGTCTTTCGTCTTTAGTTGTGAGGACACTCATTGACATACTGCATTTCCTAGCCCCTTACCAAGTCTTGACCCTCAAACAGCCCTTTGAAGTTATGATGTCCGGCCAAAATGTCCTCACAGCCACGGTCTCAAATTAAAATTTGTCCACACAAACATAGAAAGACATGTGTACACACACACATGCAATTACTCAGTTGACCGGTGGGAGAGGGAGAATCGGACCCAGATGTGAAAGAAAAAAAAATGAAAGATGCAGCTCCACCCTTGTCTCTCCTGAGAACTGGTGGTGACTGAACGTTTCTATATTTACAGAAGGAACACAACATTTTTGAAAGATTTCAGTATTTAGAGTAAAAGACACATTTCAGCATCATGGGGGCAGTTTCTGATGAAGCTCAGCACAACTGGCAAAAGAATTGGGCAGGTTAGCGTTTTGAGCTAAATACTAACATCTGCAAGCTAACATGCCAATGCTAAAGTGCTGATCTTTAGCAGGTATGCTCAGCATCTTAGTTTGAGGTGTTAGCATGCTAACATTTGCTAATGTACAAAGTACAGTTCAGTCTGATTGAAATCGGTTCTGCAGGTATTTGTTCATAAAACCAAAGTACGTTAGAAAAAAAAAAAAAAAAAAAAATGATTACCCTATGGCACCAAATGAAAAGTCATGGGATCACAAAAGTTTTTCAATTCATCTCAAGGGGACATGAATGTCTGTACCGCGGTTAATGGCATTCCAGCCAATTGTTGTCGAGACATTTTACTAATTGACCTGCTGGTGGCACAAGAGGAAGAGTCAGGGGATCACAAAAAACACCAGCCTTCATCCTCTCCTGAATGTCTGTACAATATTTCAATCCATCCAGTAGATATATTAAACATTTCAGTCTGGACTAAAGGGGGGTTGATCAATCGACTGACAGACAGACCAACGTTCCCATCACTAGAGCCCCTAAAATCTAGATGATATAATATGAACTTTCCTCCTGGTAAGAGGTGTTCTTTTTGTTTTGTGTATGACGCAAACTTAATGCATAGATGTCCTTATAAAAACATCGAAGGCTTGCAGAAAATTTGGCGTGTCGGAATTTGTTACCCTATGACTTATTAAGAAATTCCCACTCCCCAAAACAAATACGCTATTCACCACATCATGGGAGTAAGGTCCGTGATCTGGAGTCAGCAGGGGAACCACAGACCTCGTGATCAGGACGAACAAGACATGACATTGTTACCAGAAACTAATTGGCAGATCAAACAGCCTCACTGGTCCATGAGCCACCCCAGGTGCCTTGAAACCCAGATAAAAAAGGCAGTGGAGTGTGTTGCAAACCCATTGTGCGAGTTAGTGGTACCTTCTGGGCATTGTGGCTAACAGGTCAATCGTATCCACTGGATTTGCATCATCTAGCATGCTCTTATTCAGTCATGCTGTTTGGTGAAAAAGAGCAACTCAGTCATACAATTAAGAAGAATAGGGGAAAAAAATATATGAAAAAACACTGGAGTGGGTATATTTAAAAAAAAAAAAAAAAAAAAAAAAAATCCTTTTATTGAATACACGAACACGTGGGCTGTATCACAGTAGTTTATGGGAAAAGGTCAATGTTTCGGCAGGCACTGTGTTTGTGCAGAGCAGCGACGTCTGGTTCAGATGACATGCAGCCGACGAGCGGGGGTGGTTTCCATGGAGCAGCGCTGCATGCAATCGCTGCAGAGCCTCCTCAATCCTCCTGAGAGACGGCTGGCTGCGTGGAATATCTTAAAAAGATGATTACACACATGTCAGCAAAAGACCCTGCACAAAACAGTGTGACTGGATTCTCAGTTCAACACAGTCACACGTGTGTCTCTGTGTGTATGTACATGTGTCTTACACTGACTTGAAGATATTTCCGAAGTGTGGTTTTGGGTGTGTTACTTGCTTACACTGGCACATTTTGTCGCTCGCTCAATCTGCTGGAGTGAGGTCACACATTTGGCCCATACTTTCTGGATCTTAAGCCAAGTTTTCTTTCTTTCTTTTTTTTTTTTTTTCTTCAAAGAATTGGACAAAAACTCCCCAACCATTTTCATTATTCGATCACTTTTCATTAACATCACATTATACACATAACCCTTTATGTCATCATAGCCAATATATGACAAGAATACAGTTATCCATTTATAGTAGGACAACACACTGCTGATGTTTTAGTGTATGATTTATCCAGCTGTAAGTCTGGAATTGATATTGTAAGGAAGCTCAGACAGGATCAAGAGATAATCTGGATGCTCCAGTAGTTGCAGTGACAGTGACAATAATTTATGCAATGGTCTGTAAATACATATCTAAATGTATATCCATTCACCCATTAACTCTTCTACTAACATCACAAATCATGCATCATATTGAGCGTATTGAACAGAGAAAAATGGAGGTGAGGGAGGGGGAGGGGAAGAACAAAGGAATCAGAGGAGATGGTGGGAAAACATGGTGTGTTAGAGGAGAATGGTGCCTGGTTTTAAAAGCCACAGATGATCGTTTCTCATCGGTCTCTTGCCTTTTACATATTCTGCTGAGACGCAGCAAAGCATCTCTAAAAGAAGGAAAAATGAGGGAAGGAGGAGGGAGGATGGGAGGGGAGTTGGAGGCGAGGGAGAGGCAGCAGCGAGCAGGGGGAGGAGGGAGCGTTGCTGCGTCTGCCGCCACTGTCATTCTGCTGCTGCGCGGTTCAGCGGCAGGAGGGTGTGCTGAAAGGAGGAGTGTGGAAAAAACGGAGGAAAGGAGGACGGGAGGAAAGGAGAGAAAGGGAGCGCCTGGGCAGCACTGCAACAGCTGCAAATGCAGCAGCCTGTCAGGAGGAAGAAGGGAACGGAAACAGAGAGAAGAAAGAGAAGGCTGCAGGATTGCCTTAAAGGAAGAATTTTATGTGTGCTTCTTTTTTCTGCACAGGGAGAAGGGTTTGAGTAAGGAAGCCTGATTTCTCCCTGCTGATGCTTTTCTGTATGGTCTCATGCAGGGGGCATGCTTGGAAATAGTGTGAAAGGCAGGGGAGGAGATTTGAAAATGGAAAGGACGGATAGCACAAAGGCATACGGCCAAGCAGATGGCAAAGGAGTTGGTATGGCAGCTAAGAGGGCAAAGTCTGGAGTGCCCCAGAGCACGCAGCGGGGTGAACTGAAGGTTTACCGGGCGGGTAGCTCTGAGGGCAGGCTACCCGTGTCATCCAGTCTCCGCAAGCAGAGGTCTATGACAAACCTGGCTGTACTCACTGATGCTGAGAAGAAGTTGCATCTTTATGAGCCCAAGTGGTGTGATGACATGGCCAAGCCTGGAGCAGGGCAGACCAAGATGGGCAAGCCAAAGACAGCAGGGGGTGGCACTGGTGCCGGAGGGGGTGCCCCTCTATCTCGAAACCTGTCCAAATCTGAGCATTCACTGTTCCAGGGCAAACCCAAGCCCTTCAGCCCTCTGGCTGCTCCCTCTGCCCTGAGCAAGCAAAGCCGCATACCTCGTGGTCCTTATGCAGAGGTGAAGCCCCTGAGCAAAGCACCTGAGGATGGAAAGTCAGATGACGAGATCCTCTCCAGCAAGGCAAAGGCCAACGCTAAGAAACAGGGAGCTGGGCCCGGAGGGGAGTCTTGTTCCAAAGGCCAGGTGGAGGAAGGGGGAGACAAGCCATTCCTGAAGGTGGACCCAGAGCTGGTGGTGACAGTGCTGGGTGACCTGGAGCAGCTGCTCTTCAGTCAGATGTTAGGTGAGTACAGCACAGCAGTCTCGATGCCTCTATCACCCCAAGGCCGCCTACAGTAC
The DNA here is from genome assembly GCF_016859285.1 of Xiphias gladius. Lineage (NCBI taxonomy): Eukaryota > Metazoa > Chordata > Actinopteri > Istiophoriformes > Xiphiidae > Xiphias > Xiphias gladius. The sequence goes on along the minus strand of NC_053420.1, from coordinate 9,129,895 downwards.
GTGTGGCCGCCATGTGCTACAAACCAAATGTCCTGCTTGTACGAATTCTCAGTGCTTCTGAATGTCGGCATCACGCCCCCTTTGATACAGCCACTACACGGCACCTGCTTGCTGCTGCAAGACCCACATTTCCCTGGAATGGATTTCATGCAGCTCACCGACTGAGGGGTGGAAAAAAAAAACAGGAAGACATCCTCATTGTGCTTGCAAAGCATGCTCTTCCTCTTATTATTTCATTGAATGCTTCCTCAGCTCGGTATTTTCACAGGAAACTCAGTGGTTTGTTGAATACCAAAGCTACACTGATGCTCTATTGTTCTTTTTCCTCCAGCATGTCACTCAGGTGTCGGAGGCTTGGTGGCATTGATTATTGTTAAATGTGCTTGCTTCCTATCATAACATTGCCATCTCATTGCATGAAGAAAAAAAACAAAACAAAACGGAGGGGTTGGGGATTATGACCAGCAGACTGATCTAAAGCTCTCGTTTGCTGCAACATGTGCCGATGCACTCGAGGGTCTATCCACTGCTCCATGCATGCTTCTAAAATCCAGAGATGGGAAAGACGGCATGCCATATTGAATTCATTTCAGGCACACAGTCACATATTTAGCCTCCTCCCAGCTCCATTCATCTGTAGAGCACTGACAGATGGTTTACACCCCGTGTACTACATCGGTGCAAATGGCAGAGAAAATGGCTTTCTCTGTGGAGGTGTAGGTCAGAGATATCAATAGGAAAGACTTGATTGAATAATCAGGGTATTGATCAAAATGATATGATTGTAATTCTGATGACTGCATTATTTTTTTGTTTTGTTATTTTTATCCTTCAGTCCTTTTTTAAATAACAACTGGGTGGGAGACTTACTCTTTTTAACACAAAACTGCAAAGGCGTTAAATTATAAACATTAGGGCCCTGACACTTTTGACATTTTTTTAATTTAAAGAACTGGAATATTAGTACAATAACATGTGAGTAATAAGCTCAGTCACTGACATTTGCATTAATTCATACTCCTAAAATCCCACTATTAATGAATATGGTTCCAGCATGTCAAATACCAACAAGCATTTCATGTACAATTCAGTAATTCGTTATTCCATTTCTTCAGGATCATCAGGAGTGCATGTTCCCTGTTGCATCTTAATGAACACATCCGTGGTGATTTAATCTGTTACCCATGCCTCATTAGCGTATATGGATGTCAATCGCTCATGTTAGTCGCACTCCGGGCCAAGTACGAACTGTAAACAATACAGGATACCGTGGATAGCAGCATGGCATCACTGGGTGCTTTTTTTTTGTGTGACTGAGTGTGGAACCACAGCCAAAATTTTTTCGAGCCCTGCAAATTTCTGCACCACACCCATGCCTGCTTTATTAACCAAATTGCATAAAATCTGCAGCAGAATGCCTCAGGCTGATACATCGTTTTCTGCTCGATGTATTGCATTGACTTCCATGAAGTTTCCGAATCAATTGAAAGTCATTATTTATCAAAAAGGGAATTTATCATCTAAATGAATTATTTAGCATCAGTTCAGATGATAATCCCGCGTGGGCCTTTGACACAGGTCAAGAGCTTTGTGTGCATGAAAGGGAAAAACAGCCACCAAAATGGAAACAGAACACGGTGATGGAAAGCCAGGAAACAATCGAAGCACTGATTATTGACTTGCAATAATCAGGGGGAGATGGAGAAAAATATTTTTTAATTACAGTAATTACGATGTTATGTATTCAGGACAGAATTATCTATACACTCTTTTCTGCATATTAGACTGGACCTTTGTACCCAATGTCTGTACTGCACATGTACAATGGGCATGCTTGTTACTTTAAATAGATCTTTTTATTCATAGTCTGCAGTATAGTTAAGGCCTTTTTTTAATGCTTAATGCTGTGCTCTGCTTCTGCAGTATATCTCATTACGAGCTCACTGAGAGAATGCTTTTATTTCTGAACATAGATGTTCTCTTTGTTTACCAATATGACATCAAGAATGGTCAGCTTTGTTAAAAGGCTCATTTATTAAACCCGCCATGTAAGTTTGTGCACCACGGCTCTCGTACAACACTGGAACATTGCATACAACTGTCTCATCACAAGACTGGACTGTGGATGCACAACACAGTATAAAACTTCCTTTTGAGATGTCAATCAAACAGAATTCTCATGCTTTATTATGCGGTAGATGATGAATGTACTATGACAAAAATATTCCAGGTCATTAGGGTGATAGATTCATATCTACAGAGAAAGCAGAAGATTCGAGTAGTACAGACAGCAGTTCTCATGGAGCAGCTCTTTTTCTAGACAACAAGGAAATAAGCAAACCTCATTTCATCATAATTGTATGTGATTTGTCATGCAAGATGTCCACAACCGTAGCAGTGGCCCGCAGCTATGGAGGATCATAGTGGAAAAGGTACTCTGAACGGGGGAAGCAATTGTCAGAGGAGCTATGCAGGCATGCAAGGGTCACAGAATGTTAACTCTTAAAGGTAAAGGTGACCAAAAATATCATTGTCAAGTAATTTTTGTTATGTTTTCTTTGAATACCACAGACAAAATGGCAGGCAGCCTCAGTTTTGAATTATTTCTCTCTCTCGCTCTCTCTCTGCGTCTTACACAATTTTTATGTAAGAAAGAGGAGTTGGGGCAAGATTGAACGGAAGAGTTTATCTTTGTTGAAAACTCACTGATCTTTATCTCGGGGTGGTAACAATTTCTAATCACAAAGTATTTGGTGCTGCCAGTTTTAACAAATCTACAACTAAAGCTGTAACAAGACTGTCATGTGATTCTTGGGCCAGAGACCTATTTCTCCTCTGTCCATTAAAAGACGCCCTCCAGTGAAAATCCAGTTTTTAGCCTTGAGCAGTCAATGCCATGGCTGAGTATTTCCACCCTGGAACTGCAGTGTACCATTGACAATCTCAAAAACACGGATTCAGACAGTCTAGGTCTCATACGTCACATACCCAAGGAACCAAATCTCGTCAACTTGCGGGGTGGGGCAAAAGAAACCTGAAACCTCCAGAGCAGAACGGACTTGTCAGTACAGAGAGCGAGCGTTTGCTGTAGCACGACCAATAACGCTGTGTCAGCCACTGACAGTTTCAAGCTAACAAGCCAACAAACAACATAAACAAATAAAAGATTCTAACTACACTTACCATTTTGATACATCTGTAGTTGCCGAATTTGATGCACAACGGACTCCTCAACTGAGTCTGGGTCTGACTGAGGCTAAAACGTGTTATAGCCGAATCTCTCCGATGTTTCCTCTAACTCTAGCCATCTTGATGTGCACTGCTCTTTCCCCGGTCAACCTGGGGCAAGCAGTGGTGTGCTCTTCCAGAGTTTTTCTTTGTTATTGTTTATTTATTTATGTTACTTTTCATGTGGGAAAACTGTGTTTAAAAAAAAAAAAAATTATAGCAGTGTATTTGTACATAATTTAAAATGTGTCTGAAGGGGAACCTAAAGAGCTGAGACATTCCAATTAATTTGAAAGCTGATCATTTTAAATAGTAAGTGATAGCTATTCACAGTAAGGATTTTATGAGAAGTGGGAAAAGTGATCACTCACGTCTCCCTCTTCCGGACCACTCTGAGTGTGTCTTTGTATTGAAGCTCACAAGTTATTTTTCCATCTGTATCACGTGCCGTTGTGAGAAACTCTGAAAAGCTCTCGGTCCAATTAAGCTTCAAGAAAAGCATCCTCTTCTTGTTTTGTGCCATGAAGCAACAAATATTTTTTTTCTGTCAAATCCTACAGATTTCTTGGGAGATCTGACTCGGTGAAACTGGCTTTAAAATGAACTGTTGATGAAGACTATCGCTCTTTCCCTGATCGACTTGTTTGTTTAATAAAATATGCTAATGTTTTAATTTAATTGTCAAGGACCTTTTTTAATGGGGATTTGGTAGTGTTTCTATGGTTGATTACTGAGGTCCTCTAACACTATTTTAGAGTTACTTTTTGCCATGCTGTCTGCCTCTGCACTGTGTCAATATAGAGCACTTCCTGTGGTGTTGCATCGTTCATAGGACTTTTACGATTCAGATCTGCTTCAGTATTCTGAGAGTAGTTCTCCCTCTCTGTATTGTAGGCATCACTGCAATGCAGGGTGCTAGAGGACCGGCATTGACTGCACAGGAACACAGTGCATATCAAATACAGTATATAATCAAAATGGATATGATTCACCTGAGTGCTCGTGTCCAGGATGTCTGGTTGAGTCCATTCCCAGAGATTCATCACAAAGTAGATTAGCAGAAGAAGAATGTTATTTAGTGGATGGGATGTGACTGAAAGCTTTATTCCAAGACTCACTCATCCTTACTTTTAACATCAAGGATCACAGTGGAAAAAGTGTTCGCCAAATATCCGATCTTGGAATGCTAATGATGGTCTTGCCAACTAGGTTGGTTAGGGAAAAGATCATAGATTTGGTTTAATACAAAGAAAAAAAGTCCACGGTGACTTAAAGCACCATGCAGAATGTGTGCATTTGATTTCCATTTAAACTGAAACGCAGCCTTTAACTTGTCTGTGAACATAGGATTGCACATCGCAGGCAGTGATTATGTTAGCCACCAAGACATAATTGCAAAAGATATATTTACTGTATAAACACAAGTTCTAGGAGACCGGGTTGCCTGGGGAGGTCACCAGTCTATAAACTGACTGTGCAGATTCAGAATTCAAGAAAAGGAAAGATATCAATAAGAATCTAACGGCAGAACCAGATTCACCAACTTTGATGACTATTTATGGCATATCTATCTCATCTATTCATTGTTTATTGTGTACTCACTTAGGATCAAACCACCTTGTGAAAGAGCAGTGAGCTAAATGTTTTTATTGCTTTGAGCGTAAGAGAGTGCTGACAAATATTGTGGATGATGCTCATCATGGAATGACAGCCAAATCTTGTTAGCTGTGTCCAGAATCAATCCCTATTTACTAAACAGTGCACTATATTCGCTATCTGCCATTTTCTTTGATTTCATGTGATAGCTACTTTCTGCTAATAACCCCACAATGCAATACTTAACACTTTGTAGAGGCTAAAAATAACAGTTGCATGAAAATTAAAGTATATTTGTCAGTTATGATACAAAATGATGGTGATTTATAAGTGATCTTAAATCTCTCTGCTGGCTATGCTGTAAACTATTGTGTGTCTATTATGGGGAGTAGTGAATGAGTGAATGAGGGAGTGACTTTGGACACAGCCTTTGACTTAAACCGATAAGTACATTGGTACTCCATGTTTCAACTGCATCAGTCAGGTTGCGTTATAGAATCTATCCTCAAAAAGCTAATTATACCTGGGCCCAGACAATTTTCAATCAAGATAATATTCAAGATCAACTCAAAATCTAATTCTGTCCAGCTCACACACACATAAATCATAAATCACAGTGCTTTTCAATATTGTACATGTATGATATACACCAATATACTGAGGTACACAATTTTCCAGAAGACTTGATTGATAGGTTTTTCTCTGAACCGATCAATTTAATTTCTTTGGGGTCTATGCTATTGAAACCAGTTAATGAATCAAAAGTTCTATAATAAACTAGCACCCAGTTTCTTCGCAGATTTGGACGCCTCCAGTGCTGGTTTGCAGAAGGAGGAAAGGCATGTTTGAATGTGTATATTTTGTGTGTGTGTGTGTGTGTGTGTGTGTGTGTGTGTGTGTGTGTGGATGCTTAAAGATCCACACCCAGATGAATTAGTTCAACATTCACTCATGATAACGACACATTGTGTGACATATTCTCCCCTGATTTCCTCGCCTCTTCTCCCGCCTTTCCACTGAATGCATCCAATGTTCATTTCTCTCCCGGAGGGCTTTTTCCTCTACACACTACAGTGGAAAACCCTGTCTCTTCTCCTCGTGTTTTTGAGACAGGGAGGTTTCTCTCACTTGGTACAGCCAACACAACACTCCAAATTGTTCTGCGATATTGATTTGACATGGACATGACCCACTGACTGGACACTTTACATTGCACATAGCTTGGCCTCGGTAAGCTGAGCTGTGGTGAAATCGTTCTGGACGCAGTTCAGCTTATTGTTAGCTTTACAACTTCAGCTGAATGACTCTCAGATAATACTCCGAAAAAAGGGGCTCTCGATAGAAAAAAAAGAATAAATCCCCCTGGTGGGCAAACTAAGTTACAGGCAACCTTTCAGTATTACATTTTCAGGATGTACCATGTCAGTGCAGAGGGGGTGGAGCTGGAGTTACAATGTCAAGGGGCCCATGGAGTGACATGTGTCTGCCCACTGATGTGAACATACACTGACTGTGTGTTTCTTAGGAAGACACCTGTCACATCAGTCTAGACACAAATAATACAAACAAGAACACATGCATGTGGAGGCAATAAGTCTGTGTGTGTGCGTGTGTGTGCGTGCGTGCACATGACCTCTCTTAAAACACACATAAGCACTCACACACACACACACACACACAACCGTAAAACAGGAGCTCTTATCTGAGTTACATTTTGACACTTGAATGTTTTATAAACTTTTGTTCTGCATGACCGACCCACAGACCCCGAGTCTCAGAGGAAACGGACCGTGCAGAATGTCCTTGACCTCCGCCAGAATTTGGAGGACACCATGTCAAGTCTGCGGGGCTCCCAGCTCAGCCATGGGTAAGCGCACTATATCTGCATTTTGGAATTTTGTATAGTCTTCATAATGGTTTCTCCTACGCTACTGGCTAATATCACATATAAGCCCAAGACCTTGCATGTTCTATTAATAAAATCCTAGAAAAAAACCCATAAGCCAAATTCTGTCTGTGGTTTAAACAGAAAGGAAACACACTCCTATGTGAACTAACTTGTTGGATCGATACATAACACAATCACGTGTAAACAGTTGTGCTGTGGCCACTTGGATAGTTGCCACCTGGTGAACATCTGGCTTCCATCCTTCTTAAATAGCCCGTCTCTTTTTCTTGGTTATGACTTCATTCTAGGCATCTCTCTGTTTGGCTCACAGCTAAAAGGCTCAGGCATTAATTTGTTGCAACAACCACAACATAACAGGACACTGGTGGAGAACAGGTCTTTATTTCATTTGGACGTCAAACTTGGGATGTAATATCCTGTGTAACAAAAACCCAAACAAAGGAACAATGATCTGCTTATGTGTAATAAGTCTAATTTGAAATAGTCACTTGTAGTGCCAGTATCATGGAATTTATAGCCCGTTTCTGAAGCTCTCTGAAGCTTTTCAGCCCCTTTTTTACCTCACCATTTTGATTATACACCCTCACATTTAAAGTGTGGTTGAGTCAGGGCTGCTCTCATCCACCCCTTTAGGCAGCTGTTTCCAGTGAGAAAGCACTTTATTAAAACAATTATAAGCTACCTACTCATCATCAAATAGCTAACAGACAAAGTTGCGACTAGCTGCTGAAAAAAAACATCAGCAGGCCAGAAGTTTTTCTTAAACCATAGCCTAAATGCCAGTAAAATACTAAACTAATATTTTTCAGGTGCCCAGAAACATTACCTCAAATAAATGCAAATGTAATTCTCTGTTTACTGGATGTATATGTAGACAGTTGTTTGCTAAAATGTGAATCATAAAATCTTTATGAGATACTGATATGATGGACGTTGTGTATGTGTCAGTCTGTTTAGTGGTTTTTCTGCCACCTAGTGGTCTGAAAAAATTATTAAAGCAGCTTGAAATTCTTCTGTTTTTAATGTAAATTCTGGGTCAGCATTTATGTCAAAAAATGGTCAACAAGAAATTGCAATATAGAGATGCCAAAAAATATTTTTAAGTTCATTCAGAAAAAGTGTCACCGTTATATAATTTGTTCACCAGAGAGGACTGGTGTACAGCTATGCCCTGCTGTCCTGCATATATTGGTCACTTAACCAAATATAAGGGATTTTTATTCTGGTATTTGCCTCCAAATATCCAGCTGTAGGGCGATTGCTTCATTACCTGATCATGTCTTATGATATAAAGCCGTTCTTTGACCGAACAGTCTTCTATCAAATGGAAATTCCGGCAAATTCATTTCAAGTGATACATTAAATAACTTATATATCAATGAAAAACCAAATGAAAACTCTTAAAATTAATGTATAATATCAGTAACAATATACGCTTGTCATCCCTCAGTCAACTCTGTCCATTATCTTAACTGTGAAATCTTGTGATTATACATACTTGACATTGGCCAGACTACGCATGATTGTGAAGACTTCTTGTAATTCTCAGCAGTATAGTAGTTATCCTGATAGATGTTATTTGATCGTATTTTTTAATGATTCGGATGTCTATATACAATATACTATATCGTTCATTGACAAGTAAAAATTCTCAGTCTGTCACTTTCAGAACTGGTGTGGCACCACTTAGCCTCCATATTGATGAATTATCCATCAACAATGGATAAAAATACTCCCATGGTCGTGGCCATTGCAATATTTATTTGGGTGAGCTGGTACATCCAGTTATGTAATCGGCAGACACAGAAGAAGCTCCCAGCCATTTGGAGGACATTTCTAACTCTGTCCCACTTACAGGAGGGAACAGGGAAACTGCTATGCACTGTACCAACTAATGGTAAGAGGTGTATGGCTATTTGCAGAAGCATTTCTCGGGTGTTGTCACGTAAACAATTGGTAGGAGAACGATATTGTCTGCTGGTGAGTGTGCATATGTTGCTCAGAGAGACAGATGCCGTGGTAAGAAATGGATATCAGGTCGTCCTTGTCTTTGGGTTCTGAGATGCCACATTTGAAGCTTTAGTCCCTGAAGACAATACGGCACAGCCGCTGTATCTGGGTCATAAGCAACTCAATGCCGTTGTGGGTTTCATTGAAGGACTTTTAACAGAGAAAGAAAAATGTTTTGCTTGGTTCTCTTGTCTCATCCTTTGCGCTATTGTCGATATAATGATTTTGTTTGTCATTCTGGACCCTTCCCCAATGTGTTTCTCCAGCTGTCTGGAAAGCAGTACTGTGGGCTATGACAGCGATGATACCAACGCTCGCAGCATATCTAGCCTGTCCAACCGCTCTTCGCCTCTCTCCTGGCGCCACGGCCAGTCCAGCCCCCGCCTTCAGGCAGGTGATGCCCCATCCGCCACCGGTGGAGGATACCACGGGAGTAAGACCGGCTCCCAGTATACCGCCCATACGATGCCAGCGCGCTGCTCCAGCCGCCTCAGCAGCACATCTCGCATCGAGCTCATCGAAGGGTTGGATGTGGATGACGGGGATCTCAAGTCTGGTTACCTGAGTGACAGTGACCTTCTAGGAAAGAGCCTGCCAGATGACGACGATGACAATCTGGCTAACGGGTAAGAGTATCTGAAGATATCCATGGATTTCAACCCCCTGTTACCACGACAACATGACCAAATTAGTGAATGCAGATGGCTGGATGCTGGTTTGTCCTTTCGGCCTCTACCTTGTGACTATGAAAAGGTCAGCTAGGAGTTGGTGTCAAATTGCATTTAACTCACAGGAGTCAATAAGCTGATAGGTCTCCTGCTGTAATTGCTGGACATTGTCCCATGCCACATTTCACTAAATAATTAGGATGCATAGATCATATACATTTTATCATTCAACTGCATTCAACTTTTCATGCCGACATGATGGTTTTCTGCTTTGTGCTCTGACATTTTGCACTTGGCAGGCCTATCAATGAGCTTTCATCAGCGGTCTCTGCCGACACACTTTCTTCCTTACTCTTTAAGGATTTCTCAAAGGGCTCACAACGTTGTCAGAGGCCGTTCTTGCTGACTCTGAGAGACCGTTTTCAGAAGGTTTTTTTTTTTACCGAGGAGAAAACTTATCAGGTGTTGTCTTGGTTACACAATAAATGCTCCCTCACCTCTGACTGGTATAAACTAGACAATGCCTGAATCCTTTGAAGACTTTGTCAACGGGTACAGAAGCAAAATAGTACAATCGTACAATTTAGTTAAGATCACACGTGTGACGGTGCTTTCCTTTTTAACAGGAATCCCACATTTTACAATTACCCTTTTGCTCCTTTTTTCCCAGCTATATGCCTCCCCCCTTGTTAACTTATCTTAAATCCTTTGTGTGTCTTTATCTAATTCCTTCCCTCAAGTTGACAACTGACAGTGAGCGTCAGGGAGAGAAAGAAAGGGAGAAAGAGGGAGAGAAACCAGGACAGTTCTCCAGTGTGGTTTAGCAGCTTTATCGCTGTAGCACATGCAGTGGGATTTAAGCTCAGCCTCTGGAGCGCTCATTAGGCCCTGCAAGCCAGGTCACGTTCTTACTACAGAGGGCATTAAGGAGAAAAAAGAGATGACACATTTTAGATGAGAAGAAATTAGAGCGGAAAAAAAAAAAGAGCGTTAAATTTAAGTGGGTCGGTTTGAGTGAAGGGCTGTAAAATTTGGAGCTGAGTTGAATCAGGACGGCAAGATAAGAATGATACTAAGAATGATATGATAAAAAAATTTATCAAATTTTATCAAATAAAATTGGACAACTAGCTCCATTCGTAAATGGTTAGCATTTCTGGAGGAGAGAGGTGAAAATGATCAAACAGCAGAACTCTGATAAGGTTAGGATTAAACGTGGGATTATGCCATATGGGTCCATTCCTCACAGTTACATCCATGCACTCGAAATCCACTTAAATCAGACCTGTATTTTGTCTTGTCCCTTGCTGCATCCGCTCCGCTGTTCTGATTCAAATTCATGTGAGAGGTGAACTCGGGCACCCACCCCTGCTTTAAAACGCCACAGGCCCCAGAGATGCTAATCATTTTACGTAACTGCTTTTTTAGAAATGCCTCATCGTTCTCAGTGTTTGGCCACCAATGTCAGCAGTGCCCTGACATGGTTTCAAGGTGACTGTGTGACACCTTGATGGCTGCAACTGAACCCTGCAGTAGATTATTACCATTTACACCGAGGGGATTACGGGTGTGTTTGGATGCCTACATGCTGTGGAAATATCTCTCTCTGCGTGTGATCACGAGAGTAATAATAGGCTATTGTGGCTGCCAAAATGCACCAAGACATGGATAAACAGCTGTTTTCTCTCTGACCTTGAGTAGGTTGCATGCTTGTGCTTGGAAGATACGACTGATTTCCATGCTTTACTGGTCAGTATTTGCATAAGTTTCAGTGGAAAATATCCCTCATTCTCCTGCAGGACTACTGAACTACAGGAATACTCTATATCAAGAGTTAATCCTGCCTGATAAATATACCAAAAGCCTTTGGTGTAGATGACTGGCTAATCTGGTTTTTGAAGCAGACACAACAGCACATGCTCTGATTTTCTTCTTATAATATCCTCTTACAAATTCTGTGATACATTTGTATTTCTACTGTACATCCCCCGTCACACGCTCAGAGTTCGGCTCATTGAGAACCATTAGCTACCAGCTCTCGAAAATAGATCAGGCACCTCCCGTGTAACCATGGAAACCAGTTGGAAATAGACTGTACGGAGAGGTGCAATATGTGCTCCCTTTTCCTAAAGCCCCACTTTTACATTTTCATACATTTCATTGAATTGAAATTCCCCCTAATTTAATGTACTATATCTTAATAGTAGAGTGGGGTTGTCCGGAATTTCTAATGTTTGGATAATGTACAACCAGTGTACTGTATAATTTTTCAAACCATCTGGAAAGGGACTGGACCGGAGCAAAATGGAGCTGCAGCGCATCACTGGATGTCTAATGGATATTGATTAACCCATACCAGACAGCACTGGCTACCTAAGGCTAAATGTATACACACTGACAGTAATCACTGCTACTGTGTGTCCGCATCATCAACAATCTGATACCACATACATCCCAGTCTCCTCATGAGCTACATCTTTCCATCAGAGAGGAATAGTCACATCTCCACGGCTGTTTTATTAATCATTAATATAGCCTTCCTGCTTGTTCTGGGGAGACTGGAACCATTCGTCTGTTACCACTTTTTATCTCTGCAAATATTACTGTGTTTCATTCCACAATAAATTATAGAGACCCACAATGATAAATAAAACTGTGTACTGGATTGCGTTAGATTGTATGGGTGTACCTAAGAAAATTTGCTTGGAGTGGAATATTTGCTCTTGTTTTACCTTGTTTTCCTATTTTTACCCGTGAGTTGTTCTCCAGCAACTGTGAAAATATCTGGGTCTTTAGCTTGGCAGATATTTAAGTTTGTTTACCACGTGGTCACTAACTTCGGTTTGGTGTTGAGGAGGTATTAGTTTATAAGAGCTCGTGTTGCCAAAATCTGCTGCCTGCAGGGGAAATTTCTGTGGATTAGAGCAGGTCAAGCTGGCCATAACCAGTGAGCTAGAAGAGGCTCAAAAACTCTGAAGAGCTGCAGAGTCGTGTGGCTTTTTCCGGGTGTGTCACTGCAAGCAACTCCTTTCACAATATGCATTTTGATTTGATGTTAATGCATAAATCATTTCGTTGATCTAGCCTCAAAATTGCTTGGATTTTTACTTCAGCTGTTTTAAGTCTGAGCATTTTCTTTGTGACGGTGCATCATCAAGCAAAGATGTTACTATTATTTTGTCCACCTCACTGATATAGCATACAATATAATGCAATCCAGTACAACAACATTACAGAGTACATTCTCAAATATTACCATAGAGTTAAATCGCTGCGTCTGTGACACTATGTCAATAACACAAAAACCACAGTGCAAGTATTTATCATTACAGGACAGTTACATTAGATTGACCTTAAAAATAGCAACCACTGTATATAATGCAATCAGTACACATCTTCCAAATGTTAGTTATCTATATTTCTGCATCAGCAACTGCTGTTTATTTTTAGTCACAACTGAAAATGCCATACTGATGTACAGTTTAATATTACAGTTATTCATAATTTCCCATCTCCCTCAGTAGACTCTGTGTGCACTTGAAATATTGGCTGGCTGACTATTGGGGTTTAATAGAACAAGCGTTTTCGCTCATTTCAATAAATTTAATGAGACTGAGTACCATCACTCTGTGAATCAGTGGCAGTGTCTCTTCAGATCTCAGAGGAATGTTGAGATGGCTTCTTATTTAGCCTTGACCACGTCTGACCAAATCAAGAATTATAACTGTTTCCTGTGGTTACATTCTTTACACAACATTGGCAAGGTTTAACCATCACGCATATGTTATGATCCTACAGCAAGCCGTATTTAAAACGGTGGTTTATGAGTAGAGCAGTAATCACGTTATATTGTTGATGTATGGCAGGTTTTTCCATATCTGGCATATAAATTATGACTACCATTCAGCATTCAGTATCAGTTCAGTGTCGCTCAGTCAATTGTGGTTGATGTTATATAGGCACTCAGCTGTAGTACATGTAAGCAGTTTGTTTCAGGTTAAATTTTCATCTCTAATCCAGATGTTCACCGGGAAAATTACTTGTCTTTTCCATAATGTCATTTAGTTGATGGCATGAATGCAAGCCCATTGTTTGTAACAGAACACAAGAATTTCACATGAGGCCCATCTACCTCAACATGATTATTGACTGTTTTATGTGTTATCTTGGTAGAGTTAGAAAACCTTAAATTGGAAGAGCTTAATGAAAGAGGCGAATATCTTTCAGCATTTTGTTTGGCTCCAAACTCTTTGGCTGACTGAGGATGAAAGCAGCGAAAGTCGCTTAGCTCCAATAAACAGCTATTGATTAGTGCAGTGCCACATAAAAAGCTAGTCCTACCTTAAATTCGGTCTAGCTTTTGTTCCACAAAAGGTTTTTTTTCTTCTTTCATCAGTCTGTCTTAAAACCTGAAACACTGGAACACTAAGACTCCATAATGTACCTGAATACCGGAGTAATCCATCATATGTCATCATTTGATAAATCCAAACTGGTCGGCAATTGGGTTTGACTAATATTATTTTTGAAGTTCACTTGTAATTTAAATCGCTAGATTTATAAAATTGCTCAATTACCTTAATTCCCCTCATTATAGCTTCAGTGCCAGTCATGGTATTTGTACTAGCCGAGCTTAGACCTACTGCTACTACTACTCCTGCTACTGCTGCTGTTACACCTACAGTTATTCCTCGACTTAAACCTTTTTTTTTTTTTGGACCACTTGGGGCTAGCACAGCAAGCTGTAATAACATTGACAAACAGTTTTATCACTTAATAAAACTGATATGGCAAACACACAGAGACACATCAGAATTCATTTGGAGTGCTGTTGCAGGCAACCTGATGAATATAGGAAGTATAATATTCACTCTCCTTTCAGCTCAGGTCTGGTTTCCACTAACTCCTAAGGAAATAACTTGCTCATTTAGTTTTTAAATGCACTATTTTTCACCAGCTAGTCAACAACTTTGTCTTCATAGAGTGAGTTCATCAGAGCTTTTTATCCCTGAAAACAGCTGCTGAGCCAAAACAGTAAAGTCATGGACTTTTAGACCAAAACAATTGGCTGAAAGAAGCTAAAAAGCTTTATAGAGCTGTGGGGAAGTTCAGAGTTGGGGGATAATTCTTGGTGAGTTTGTCACTACAAGCAGCCCCTTTCAAATAACACATAATTATTTAATCCCTCCTTGATAAAATAATGATTACAGTGGCTTGATATGAAAACTAGAGAGGGACATTATCACTGTTAACCGTAATACTAATAACATAACATGTTTCTATAAAAATTTTGCAAAAGAGCAGTAGAAAACAGGAATTTTAGAGAAGAATAGACGGGGAAGTATACATTTATCTAATCTGTCAATGCCAGGCCCCTGTGTCTTCTTTCCAATGTATATGTTGCTGTTGTAACATGATATTTGATTGGAATATATTCAAATCTTATATTCCAATCAAATATCATATTGCTGTTGTAACATGATATTTTATTGGAATATAAGATTTGAATATAGAATATACTATAGATATGATATAGAATATATTTTCCGAGACACAAATCTGTTTTCGATAAACATCACAGATGAATTAGATGGATTTATTGTTCATGTGTTATTCATCTGGCAAATTTTATTAGATCTCACAAAGGCACCATATGCTGTTCACAGTCTCACACATGACACAGAACAAAGCACGGATTCAACATAGCTGATGCATACAGATTAAATATTGTGGAAAAAGACATACAGGAAGAGGGTTTGGGGCGAGTACGTGGACCTCTGGGGAACTGGACTGTACCGGCTTGTGTTTCCATACAGCAGTATACCAGCAGCAATGCAGAGCAGAGAAAGGGGACTGGTTCAGCAGCATCACACCTCTGATCATGCGGCAACATGGCTCAGGATGTGCTGCCATGGCAACCGTCTTCCACTGACCCAGTGATGGGTTGCCTTGTGTGTCAGTGTGATAGCTTCTGAATGTGTGTGTGTGTGTGTGTGTGTGCATGCATTGCTTGCTGTTGGTTTGTGTGAGATGGAAAAAAAGAGAGAGAGAAAAACAGAGAAACTGAGTATGGTGTGAAGACAGCATACTAACTACTTAGACTGTTTTGTAATTGACGTTGTCGGGGAAAGCTATATGCCTATAAAGCAATTGTTTTGATTTCCATTTGCATCTTGGTATTTCCAGGATTTACAGTAGCACTGGTTGTGGAAAATTATTTCATTCTAGGAATTTTTCCAGAAATCCGGTATGGAATACTGTATAACTGACCCAAAAAGAACAGATATGTTGAACTCCTTTAGTGACAGCGTACAGTTGCATGTTACAGGAAAAAAAATACACACGGTTTTCCCCTCACAAGCAATGAATGCATTTCATTGGTCTCTTTTCCTACATTACTGTATACTGAAGATAAGACCTTGGCTTAGTTTGCTCCTCTGGCAATGTCATTTCTATGGTAACCATAATAAAGCTTAGCCCATGCTGGTGAGTGGATCTGTTAAAGGCTTGGCATGTACAGTATGAAAGGGAGTGTCATTTTCTAAATATTGGAATACTTTAGGGCCCCACTCATGGAAACTATGTCTATCGACACACATTCTGTAATGCACAAAGGGTTTGCTGCAGTCATCTGATCCTGGATCTGTGCCCCGAGCAGCCTGCATTCAATTTCCCTTTCCTGTCCAGGTTAGACCTCTCTATAGTCACTGAGTTCTTCCCTGACTATTGAAGCCTCACACGTTTTCTGACCCACTTAAACCCAGCTGCACAAAAAATGGGTCTTGGTCTCTCTGGTCTGGTCTTTCCGCAGGCGCTGCCGGGCTGATGGTTTAGTGAGACCACCGCTTAGGGTCAGTCGTTTTTATGGGCCACGGCTCAGTAAGAAGGGATGTTGTTCTCTTGCCTGTGAATACTACACACACCCACAGGAAGGGACACACAATCTTGAAATGTTTTTTCAAGCTGAGTTCATTTGTAATTTGCATATGTTTCAAAATGTGGTTGGAGGAAGAGCAACGATAAAAGGCTTCTCCACTAGACCCACTGATGAGTTACTGTTACCCAGGCACAAAGTGCGCACAGACCACCAAAGACAGCAGCTCAAACACATCTGGGGTCAATATGGAGCTCTCATTCCCCAACAAGGGTCAGTAAAATATTGGGTCTACAGGGCCCTCACCACCACCCACTAAACCTGCCTCCACCTTCACTAACATCCTCAGCCACGTGAATAATGGACCATTACAGCAGCCCCCCCAGGGTGTATGAATCATCCCTGTATCGTGTTTGCGTGTGGACGTCCGGGTGTGCAGTTTGGATTCCAGCGGTGTATAATACTCAGCCCCAGGTGGAAAATATGATACATCTACTGTTTTTCACAATATTATGTTTAAAAATGTAAATCCTATCGTACCTGGCAATCCAACATTCCCCATTCATCACTGTTTGTCAGAGTTGGTACTGAAATGTCAGATTATCTGCTTAAAGTATGGGCTATGAGGTCTGGTTTTTCTCAGATTAGTTCATAATATATTGCTTTATGTTAAATGTGGCTCTGCTTCAACTCTGTGTTGATACTGAAGCAGCATTACTCAGCAAGCAGCTCAAGTTCAACATTTAGGTGCCATATCAATCAAGTGGATATGAATTTGTCTTAGGGGAGCTGAGATAAAAACAGAGCACAGGGCAGCACCATTTAAAAAAAGAAAAAAAAAAAACACCACCACCATAATACATGAACAGCACTATATTCCAGACTGTCAGGCTGTAAATACGTCACCACATGAGACTCTTGGTCCCAGGATGAATTGTGCATCAGCTGTATTGTAGGCTACATCTGTGGGGGGGAAAAGTTTCCTGTCTGAGGTCGATGGAGACTGTACATTCATTTTCCAGTCCAATAATCGGACGACAAGTCCATTTTCTTGGGCTTTGCGGAGATGGGATGGCCAGCTACAGTCCCAGACACGGTCACTGATGCATCTCAGACCCATTTGCTACACTGATTTAACGCTGCTCTGTGATGAAGGCAGCCCAATCCTATTTGTCTAGCTATGGTCATGCTCAGTACAGCAAAATTAGGCGCCAGGATGATCAGAGTTGTGCTGGCACAAAGCTCTGCTGGATTTTTCATCCGTAGTCCTTTTTGAGCGAATGATACTTAAGCAGACATAAATCACTGAACACAGTGTTATCCTGTGATACTGGCTTTCAGAAACAATTTCCCACACCGTACCTCTGAATCGAATGTACTCAGTAGAGGAATGTCTGCTTTTTTTCTGAGCATCCAAGAGTTGAAAATCCAGTGAAGTCTTTTTACTAAATGCCTAGTGGTGCCTCCCGTTATACAGTTAGGGACCGTGTGCACAGAACTGTAGCCATAGGAAGCCCAGCTATAGTGTGCCTCCTGCTGGAAATCTAATGTCATGACACCACATAGAAACAGCAACACGGTTCAGATCCAGATTTACTGTATAATTTTAATTTCCTTTTTAAAATTTACATTGGTTTTGTGTTTGGATAGTTTTACCTGCCCAGAATGCATGTTTTATGATGGATCATGGAACATTGGCATCTAAAAAACATGTGGCTAGAAGATACACTACTTAGCCAAAGGTATGTAGACCCCCTTATCCATATACTTTTGCGAACCTCTGACCTTGGGCTGTTTTGCATAATGTTGGCAAGGCCCCTCAGTTCCTATCAAGGGAAGTCTTGATGCTACAGTACATTTCAGAAAACCTACAAATTGGTGGCAACAGTTTGGGGAAGGCTCTTTTCTTTTTCAACATGACAGTGCCGCCCATACATGCACAAAGCCAGATCCCAGTTTGTTGTGGAAGACTTGACTGATATGCACAGATTCCTGACCTCAATCTCATCCGACACCTTAGGGATGAATAGCAGCAATGACGTTTGACAGAGCCAGACCTTATTGTCCAACATCAGTGCCTGACCTCACTAAGGATCTTATGGCTGAATGAGAGCAAATCCCCGCAGCCGGCTTCCAAAATCCAGTGGAAAGCCCTCCGAAAAGAGTGGCGGTTGTTATATAGCTGCATATAAATATCTATGGCTTTGAAGGAGACTTTCAACAATCAAACATGGACCTCATTCTACATACCTTTGGGCTCATGGTGTATTGTAACAGTAAAAGTCAGATCATGAAAATGGTTTCCCTTCTGGTAACCTCAATGAAAACAAGTAAAGGTCCCGAAGGTGCTAGTTTCTCAGAGATGGGCTGAATCTCTGTTTTAACAGTTTGTAAATACCCAAGCCTGTTGGTGGCAACATTACTGAATTACCTAAGCAAACATACAAAGGATGTTTCTGACAAGCCATTTGGTTATAAGCGTAGGACAGTTGTTACTATGTAATGCAAACATGACTTCAAGCCTTTTCAGATGACAGCATGTTTAGCAGACCTGTGGCCTGGCTGAGATAAACAGGAGACATGAGCAACACAGTTCTTTTTTTGTACTGTAAACAATTTATTTCAGTCATCATTCCAAGCAAAGAAATGAGCATCCAAGTTTAGGTTTTGCTATTAGAAAATAAAGTTTTGAAGCAAACAACAGGTAGTTCAACAAAATGTCTTATGATGTTTGAAAGCAAAACGAAATGAGTAACAGGCAGAGAAGTGGAGCTCCTTTTCAGATGTTGATCAGAGTGATGATTTCAGAAAATAGAGGCAGACACAACAAGCTTGTATCAAACTAGCGTCTCAATCTGTTAAAGAGATTTCGAAGAATGTGTGTTGTGTTGTTTAATTTTAACAAAAAGTAAAACCACAGTCATTTAAAATTCCAGTTAAGCTGACTCTGTATTTATATTACAAAATGTGGCTTGATGTGGAAAAACAGAGAGAGCCTCATAATGGTAATAGATTATAGGGGTCAATAAGTTCTTTTTGTTTGAAATATTAACTGTTGAAAATACTAAAGTGTGTTTGCTATTTTCAGCATCTTTGCTTTTTCTGCTTTGTAATCGATCTTGTGTAAGATGAAATGTTGATAGGTCCATGCTGTTTGGTTATGTACGATCCTTTTGTTACTACATTTTCAATCAAAATAATTCCAGCTAGACTCAGACTGAACCAATTTTGACTGAAGATGTGGACTGAGCGTGGGACCTCTTTTGCCCACAGCGGCTTTACCTCCTGGAGTGGTTAGTTTACAGAGCAGAGACCTGGTGAGATCATCACCGTGAGACTGTTCCACTGCTAATGAGAGGGGGAGGGAGGTTTTCCAAGGCTTCTCATGCCTGACTGGAGGTCCTCATGTCATCTGGGTTTGTGGTTGCACTCGCAGTGATTCAGACCTTACCTTAAACTGAGTTTTTCCAGCTTGGCCCCAGAAGGTAGTGAATGAAGATGGAACACATTTTATTTTTAGGGACATAAATCATGGTAATCATTTCTTAAATGTAAAAGGAAGTCTAATGTTAGAAAGGTCTATTTATACAGGCTTTTAAAATTGTTTGTCTTGTTAGAGGTAAGTTTAAAACCCTGACGATGACAAAAAAAAAAGTGCTCACTCTTAAGACTCACTTGAGAAATGGCTACGACCAATCACTAAGATTTATTTCACAGCATTTGTTCGGTTTGAGTTGGACCTAACACTGTTTACACTGGATTCAGTGAATATAAGTGACTCTGATACATACAAACAACAAGCACCACTCAGCTATATTTGAACACTAGGGAACAGACAGACTGCGAAACTACCTCCTAGCAAGAGAGCCTTAATATCATTTAATATCTGGCCAATTATTATGGCTAAACCGGAAAAGTTTCCTACTGAACAGACATTTAGCAACATGGCATCCCATTGGAATACTGCCTTGTAAATTAAACTAATTCATTTAGAAGCAGTTGTCATTAATCATTTTTTTGTAATTATGGTACTTAATATTTTTCAAAAGTTGCTTAATCCAGTTTGGCAAAGTCATAGGAGCCCGTCTCTCTAAGTCTAGCTTCACACCGATCCCCCGCCTGTAACAGGCCCAAAGACAGGTACTGTAGCTAAGCTAATAGGCATTAATGCTACACTCTACAGTGTATACTGTAGGATAAAATGCAAAACACTAGCCAATTATACGTAATATGTTTTACAAACACAGTCCTTCTCTTCTTCAATGTAAAAATAAGCAGAAAAATAAGCTTAAACTATTTTGATAATCAATTAATCATCTATGTCCATTTTAAGGCAAAAATGCCAAACATCCAGTGTGAGGCTTTGCTATTTTTCCAGTCTTAAATTGTAGCAAACTAAATATCTTTGGGTTTGGTCAAATGCAGAAAGCTATCTGAAGACATAACTTTAGGCTCTGGGAAATT
Source organism: Xiphias gladius (assembly GCF_016859285.1). Lineage (NCBI taxonomy): Eukaryota > Metazoa > Chordata > Actinopteri > Istiophoriformes > Xiphiidae > Xiphias > Xiphias gladius. The sequence continues at coordinate 9,109,146 of NC_053420.1, read as the reverse complement.
ATGTTCATTTTTTTTTTTACTACTCTCTGATGTTTTACATACCAGACAAATGATGAACTGGCAGATTTAATCAATCATGAAAATAATCATTAATTGCAGTCCTACAACTAACTATACCCCAGTCTAAACAAGTTGATTTTAGGCCTTTCTTCATAGGTAACTAGGGGAAAAAACTGCATGCTAGTGTTAGCCCCATTGTTTTGCCCATCATGTAGAAATCCCCAGAATCCCCAAAGACTCTTCTAAATATCTGGATTCAAAAACATTTTGTCCTTTGCACGATTTAAAAAAAGTTTTTCACCTGTATCATTCAGTTGTAGGAATATTGTTTTTAATTCAGATGCTTGAAAGAGTCTTTAGGGATTCTAGAGATACCTTCAGAACAACAGCGAGTGTTTAAAACCACCTTCTGGATTTTCCAAACATGGCCGGTAAAATGATCTTTCAAAAAAAGCTCATGGGTCCCTCTGTGATCCGAATGTATGCCAATACACGAGGGGCTAATGCTAGTCTATAAGGTTTTCGGTTAGCTAACATAATATCTGATCTCAGATTTGATAAGTAAACGGTTCCTTTTAAAAAAAACAAAAAAAAACGTATTTGTGTACTTTATGCACGTTGTGAGCCAATTAAAGTTGAGAGCCAAGTATCTATGCGAAGTCAACTTAAAACGTAAATCTGCTTTATTAACCGTTACAACCGTTGTAATCAGATTACTTGGCGGTTACCATGGCTACCACGCGGCTCGGCCGCCGTCGGCCATCGTGTCACTGAGGGATATGGGGGTCTCACCGGTCTCGTCATCCTCCTCCTCCTCCTTCTCCTTCTCCTTCTTCTTCTTCTTCTTCTTCTTCTTCTTCTCTCGCTCTCTCCCTCTCTCTCGCTCTGTCTCTCCCTCTCTCTCTCTCTCTCTCTCTCTATCTTTTTGCTTCTTTTTTTTTTTTTTTTTTTTTGTGGGGGGGAGGTGTTGCCTGACCAGTGGCCGACTGCTTCTCTCTGCTCGCTGAGGGGGAGAAAAAGGGGGTCTCGGCTTGCGGAAGATATGAATTTAAATCTCGGCACACGGATGGTTCGGGGAAGCTGTGCTCAACAAAAACTGTAAAACGGTCACAAATGAGCGGTCGTGTTCTCGTCGGGAAGGTGCCTTCTCTGCCACCGGCGCCACGGGCTAAAAGGACTTTACTTTTTACGCCAAGGTAATAATGATATTTCATCTCTGCTTTCCCCTAGACGCATTGGCCAACTTTTTCGACATTTTTATGGCTTTGAACTTTGTTGAGACAATGCCGTGGCTTTCTTTATTTGCCCTCTAACGTTAATTCATCTAACGTTAATGGCTGTTTCTTTTATGGGGACTGGACTAATATCTACTCGCCGGCCTTAAATTACTGAAAAGATGAACCGGCTTTTGACCAACGTTACAGTATAGCAGCATTAGCCGATAGGCTACTCACGAGTAGAAGATGAATTGGGCTGGTTTCACTGAATTTTTGGTGCTTGAAAAATGACATTACACCATAATAACTCCATGATACAATGGAGTTCAGTAAATATTTCTTTTTTTTGACCCACTTACTGTTAAACAATTTTACACGTGAATTATGTTGACATGAAATCGAATATAGACATGAAGAAAAGTGCAGGATATTTATCTGTTAATGATTTGGCAGTAGAAATTATAACATCCGTGGTATCACATTTTATTCTTGGACACTGTGGTTCTGCTACCACAGCTATCTGTATAATAGGCATGCGGTTCTAGGAGCCCTGTCTTTACTGTCCTTTACGCAGAAAATATAGGCAGTGCCAGAACTGAACTGCAGGATGCATTCTTCTTGTCTGCCATGTGTGCTATTTCATCTGGTTTTATAGTTACGATATGATAAAGCTTATAAATGGTTCTTAAAAAAAGAGCATGTGTAAGACACTTACTCTTTCTTGTTTCCATGTAAAATGTTATCTATCTATATTTGCAGTGGCTTCCACCAATGTTGCAAATCTTGCCATAGTGGCAACCAGCACTTATGTTTGTGCGTGTGTGTGTGTGTGTGTGTGTGTGTGTGTGTGTGTGTGTGTGTGTGAGTGTGTGTGTGTGTTTGTTTTAAAAGATGCTGTTAGATCTTTGTCCAAGTCTGGACAGTGATTGCAATGTCCCAAACCTGCTAAACCCCACCTATCATCCCCGAGTCTTCTTAAATCAAAATGTTTTCATAGCAAACCAACTCGAATAATAGCATGGACACACAAATCAGAGAGATGTTGGAGTTGTGCCACAGAAAACAAAAAGTTAATCGCCACCTTATTTATGAAGTATGCATTTTGCTGGTGTAATCCCACTCTCTCACTGTCTGGATTTCACCCGTGAGAGCAGAGAGTTTGGCTTGTAATATCAACAGCCCACAGGCCCTCCTGCCTCTTCTTAGGCTGACATCCCTGCGGGGTTATTCATGGCCCCTCTGCCCCCCCTCAGAGGTCATATTGTTCAAACATACCAAGAACATCTGCGCTCAATGCAAATCAAAATTATTCTCCTTATCGGTATCTGGTATGTGAAAACATAAAAAATTTAAAAAAAACCATTTTAAAATTCTCAAATCAAACATTTATCTTAGGTTTTTTCCATTCTCCTGTCAAACTTTGCCTCTGAGGTCACGTACCTGAGGTCACGTACCTGTGGCCACAAATCTTGACTAAAATGTAAAAAAAATTTATTTTTTTTTAATGTATCCGAATCCTGAAAACCAGTACAAAGTGTCGGGGTAAATTTCATCCCTGTTTTACAATTGTGACTACAGCTCCACTGCAGCCATGTGATTAAATCCAATTCTCAAAGTGTACAGTCCATTTTTGTCTCCCTGTATTTTTCTATGCAATTCCATGTTCCATGCCTCTGTTAATTGCAGGCTGCAGACCCACAAAGAGCATTTTCAGCTCAGTGGGGAAAGCAAAAGGAAAGGAAAAGAACTGATTCAGCTCAAACAGTGACTCAGCTTATAAAGGGTCTTATTAATTTACCTTTTCCACTGTGCCACATTTTTGTCCGCCAAAGCAAATTTGATTACAACCTGTGGTTGCCAGAACAAATGATGGGGAACGTAATTATACAAAATCCAAGATGGACTTGCATTTAGCTCTCTGGATATACAATTTTTAAATTCACAGGGAATTATTGCTCCTCTAAAGCACAGAAAAATATTTTACTCTTCAGTTTTAAACTCCCCTTGGACTCTGAGCTGTTTTATTCCCCTATGATGTTTTGGTTGACTGAGAGGCTACACCGCTTGTTAAACTTCACACAGTGATCTGCATTTAAAATATATTCAAATATGAATGCATACAGAGATCGGATGCCCAGCGAGCAGTTTCTCACAGCTGTGCTGAGACTGCACATCCCTGCCTGCCTCACGTAAGGGGCCACTCTGGCAGCATCTGTTTTAGGGCGACGCGTGACTTCATTGTGGGGTGGAGGGAAGGGTCAGGGAGGGTTTAGGAGCCCGTCACTCTGATTTCTCTGTTTCTTTAGAGCATACCAGACTGCTTTCTAAACCCTGAGCTGTCAGTTGATGTACTTTTTATTCAGTTTAATTTATCAGCATATCCTGTAAACTATCTGTTGAAGCTACAGTTAAAGATTGCAGTGAGTTGGCCTCGGGTTAAAATCTGCTAGCTTTGCTGTCATGGGGCTTTATTAAATTATAATTAAGCTTATATTTTTATATTTTAAAATTAAGGTTGAGGAAGAATGTTCTGACAAACATTGATTTAATGTTAAAGCGAATAAACGCAAGGAAACAACATTTTAATGATGTCTTTATCTCAATAATGCAGAACATTAATGGTTGAAACAGGATGTCAAGACAACTGGTTATAAGTTAAAAATAAGTTACTTTTTTATCATCTTGAGCTAATAAATGAAAAACTCATACTTTATATCATTAAAACTTAAATATCGACTCCTGAGGGTTTGTTCACCATATGGCCTGAAGCTATGATGTATTAGTTGAATCACATCAAAGCAGTTGTAGCAATGTTGGAATTACCTGCTTGTTTGAGCGTGTGGCCACCTCCAGAGACAACTTATTGCAGACCGATGGATATATCACTGTTGCAACCAGTTTTTTCTCCCTTCAGAGATTTCTGCAGCTTTACCTACTGTACATCCATATGTTTGTCATTTATTTGAAGAGCATATTTTTGCTGACCTGTCATCCATGTATTGTTTCAGTTGGGATGAGAGCAGCTCCATTAGCAGTGGGCTCAGCGACGGTGACGGTGATGGCTCGGATAACCTCAGTTCAGAGGAGTTCAACGCCAGCTCTTCTCTTAACTCTCTACCGAACACACCGCTGGGATCCAGACGCAACTCTTCTGTTATGGTGAGCTGAAATACTGTAATTAACAGTCTGTAATACAGTGATAACGTGATAAAGTTTTGCTTTTCTTTACCATGTTAGGTTTTTAAAAGCAGTGCTAAAGATTGCAGCTGAGGCTTCTACTTGAAGCATTTTCAGTGCTTCATTCTGTGATTTACATTGTATTGAGTGTTTAATGCGAGTCTTTTTGCTTTGACAGAGGCCACAAAAGACACCACAGACCTCACCTCTGTCATTAAAATGAAACTAAAGAGGAACACAATCCGTCACAGTGCAAAACCTCCAGTGCTCATACACTGAAAATTGACTTTTCAGTGAAGTACGAGATATATTGTGTCCAGTTGTTTCACTTAATAAAAAAACAACAATGGAATAGTGGTAGTGGTTCTTACCTTTCTCACAGGTTAACATTTTTTTTAAACTTAATTATCGGAGTAGTACTAACTTGCAGAATACTCACTGGCAAGAAATTAACATTAGTGTTACTCACTGAGCCATCTGTCCCTCTGTATCACATTCATAGTGTGCCAAGAAGCAGCATGTCCACTTATGTCTCAGTGCTACCTCCCCAGTGCACCACATGATTTTTCTATTATAGTGAAGCTGCACAGTGACACATTAGAAAATATAAGTTTTACTCCGTTAAGTTTTCTCTTTTATTCTATAACATATTGATATATCCCTGAAAGTGATAAATCCATAAACAATTTCCTTTTCCATTTTTTTGTTTTCCTTCCTTTTTCTTCCTCTGCGGTTTTCTTTAATCCACTCAGGGTATATCAGTCTATCTCTCATTCCTTCCCACTGGAATGCAGCTTAGATGAAACAAAGATTACAGAGAACAGGCAATTCCACAGATAACACAGACCATGTCTGATGGTTACCCACGCTGTGCCCCTTCCCTTCCTCTCTCTGCAGCTACGCACTGATGCAGAGAAGCGCTCCCTGGTGGAAAGCGGACTGTCTTGGTATAGCGAGGATGGAAAAGCCAGCCTCAAGCTCGACAGCTATGATACAGGAAGTCTCAAGACAGAGGCCCCGAGCAAGTGGAGAAAGAAGCCTCCGAGCCTCAGTGAAGATTCAGGGGGTAAAGGTGAACTGAAGAAGCCACAAAGTTTGGGTCAACCCGGGAGTTTCAAGAAGGGCCGTAATCCTCCTGTGGGCGTGACCTCCCCCATCACCCATACCTCTCAGAGCGTGCTCAAAGTTGCAGGTGAGATCTGACAGCATATTTTTACTTTTCGTCCATATGTCTCTTTTTCTCTGCTATTCCTAAATGGATCGCTGCCCTTTTTAACTTGTTTTAACTAAGAAATCTGTGTCATCCATTATCCCTTTGTATACTTAATCCAAATGTAAAACAGAGTCTGTTTATAGACCAGCCAAGTCAGATATCTGCTTGGTGTCAAGATGAATACAGAAATGTACCCCTTAGCATAAGCCAGGTTTTGATGTATAGCAAAACATAGTATACTGATGAAAAAATGCACCATGAAATCCATTTCATTGAGAAAAAAAATCTCGGTTAAAGCCCAAAGCCATGTTTTCTCTATTATCTCAGAGAAAAACTTATTACTGTACATGTCTGCAGAGACACTGTGTCTGCCATCTGCAGCAACTACATTTATTTCTATGTCTTTTAATCCCCAACAAAACATGCCATGAATAACTAATAGATTAAAATGGAGTTCCAATACCAACATTTCTTGGCTTTTGAGTTAATTTGCTCAACTTAATTTCATCTTTAAATCTAAGTGATCAAAATTAGTTCTGATTGCATGTATTTTGGCTGCAGGTTAAAGGCAAAAACATTCTCTTAGCTGATGCATTTTTAAGGCTTGTGCTAGGTTTACAGAATAACTAACTAAGAGGTAATATGTGTTGCATTTGCTTTTATGAATGTACTATAATGATAACTCTACTTTTAAACTTAAGTAAAAGAAAAAAAAAACACAATTTACCCCTTTATCCTTTTTTTTTTTTTTAATCCTTCAATCTTTACATGGTTAGCAACTCTAAGCATTAGTTTAATGATCCATACAGATCGGGGGTTTGATTTTATCACTTGGCTATATCTTATAGTATGGTTTAAAAAGTTTAATTTTGCATAAGGCCCTTTTAAGTCAGTCTGTTGGTGAGTCACACTTGATGTTGTGGGCACATAAAAACACTCTAAGTAAATACAGATGTTTCTTGCCCATATTTTATCTAAGCTATAATGGCTGGAATGATATGTACAGTTGCTTTTATGAGAAGCTGTCTACTTAGAGGGAAATAATGTGTAACAATGCTAATTAACTATTTCAGTTTGTGGGGTTGCTGCAATTTTTGTTAGCCCAAGTTTACTGAGTTTACTGGCCTATCAACGCATCCAATCCATTCATCTTTTTTTGAGTAGCTTACTCTCTTCAGGGTCATGTGACTATAGGGCAAACCAAGCAGACCAAACATTCTTGCTGCTCCTTATCATCATTGAAATGCTTTCAATTGTGAATTGAATTGCCATAGTGTTGTTATTCAACTATGCAGTGTTGTTCTTTTTTCTTTATGCAGCACATAAAAGCGAAAAGCCACTGGACAAATCCAAGATTTCCATTAAAACTGCTGGTCTACAACGGTCTCGTTCTGATGCTGGCAGGGATCATCATGGAGAGCATCGCAAGCCCCCATCAGGTTTAGTTAAACCCACTGCTGGAGCCTCCTTTGGGTACAAGAAACCACCAACAGCCACTGGTACCGCCACTGTTATGACAGCAGGGGGCGCCACCATCACCAGTGGCTCTGCCACTGTTGGGAAAACCCCCAAGTCATCTGGCATCCCTGTGAAGCCTGTGGGAGGAGGAATACCCTCGGGTCGAAAGAACAGTTTTGATGCTAGCAGTGAGCAGAGCTTCCTGGGGCCAAACGCCCGAAACAGCATTCAGTACCGCAGCCTGCCTCGACCAGCCAAATCAAGCACGCTCAGCGTGATTGGTCGCCCAGCAGCTCGACCTGTCAGCGGTAGCATTGACCCCAGTCTCTTGAGTTTGAAGCCTGTGCCCATGGCCTCCACAGGCCCCAGGGTTAAAGAGCCTGGTACCTGCAGCAGTAAAATGGCTAATCGAACCAGCACAGGCCCAGTGAATCAGACAGACAGAGAGAAGGAGAAGGAGAGAGCCAAGGCCAAGGCTGTGGGTGCTGACATAGACTGTGGCTCTCTGAAAGGAGATGAGACCCAGTCTGAGTCAACAGGAGAGTCTGCTTTGAAACTGCATGGACTGAGACGGACCAGCAGCAGCAAATACCCTGAACTGTCATCACCCACCACACCAAGGTCTCTCATTTAAATGGTTCTATAAAGGGGAATTTCACCTTTCCATGTGGATAGTTTTTAGTTTTAATGTATATCCATAGGATTTCTGCTGCCATCCCAGTACAATGGAATAGAATGTAATTTCATTTGTGGTACCCACAGGACTGAAAAGGGAAATCTGAAACAATTCAAAAGCTATATCTCTTTCCAGAATCTGTCTCCCAGATACTCTAAATAATCCAGAGAGCTCACTGTTAGTAGTTTTTCCTGGAACTACTTGTTAGCAAAGAAATGGCCCAGAGTAATGGGAACTTTGTTTGTTTGGATCTATGTTGCTGTTGAATTTTGGAGGCAGACATCCTTGAGATAGCTGTCTCAAAACCTTGTCAAATACACCTGTAACTATCTGCCTGGGTATACAGAAGTAGATATGAGTTAGAGAATTATTTTTTTCTAATTTGGGTGAAAGACACTTTAAAATGAACAGAAAATGAGTAATAAGCATCGGACACATGCATGGGTCCTGTTATGACTTTGTTTTGAACATAATTACTCAGGACATCACCCTAGTTATTTTTTTTTAACATCTTCTTTCTTTTGCCTGATTCCTAGGATGCTGAACACAAAGTCTTTGGGTCGTCCACCCAGCCTGGCTCACCTGGACAAGGTCAACTCTAACAGTCTTGACTCCTGTGTGACCATCCACGACCTCCCACCCAAAGTACCCCCATACTCCAAGCTTCAGGACTTGGCTGGTTCCCACACAGCTGCTCGCCTCACCCCAAGCCCAGCGCCTGTCCTCCACATTGATTCCCCCAGCTCCTACACCAGTGAAAGCCTGAGTCTTAGTGGATCACCACTGCTTTATCCAAAACTGTCTGGCATGCATCGCAGCATGGAGTCCTTGCCCCTCCAGATGAGCGTACCCTCCAGTGCGAGGTTTGTCACAACTGAAACGCATGACAAGGGGGAGAGGGGTACAGGAACCTGGGGAGCCGGGAGCAGAACATCTCTCAACCTCTCAGATAGGCAAGTCTCACAAGTGCCTAATGTCCATTGTGTCAAAGTTTTTGTCAGTTTGTTACAAAATGTGATTCTGTTATTTTCTTTGTCATTGGTCTATGTTGTTGTTTACCTCTGAAAAAGAAATTGATTGTGATGGAATTACTTTTTTTAGCCTAAAAAAAAGGCTAAAGGGCCCTTGTCTTACGAGGTGAGATCACAAATAAGCACATTGTCTCTTGATAACTAATTAGGCCACTTTTGCGGTGGTAGTTTAATTTTATTTGTTATAATCATATGAAAATTTGTAAAAAACAAACAAACAAACAAAAAAAAACATTTTTAACTTGAATAAGTGTCACAGGGAAATCAACTGACAAATTTAATCTAACTTCCTTCTCCAATGTGAAAGTGAGACAAAGACCCTTAAACAGGGAATCATCATGAATTTTGTTGCAAAGTCAAACAACTCAGGAAACATAACAAGAAATCCGGATTTCCCAGGGACTCTAAATCCCCCAATCTTCATGGGACAGAAAAGAAAAACTACAATAAAAAAAAAGGGGAAAAAAGGGAAAAAAACACCCTGGATCTGTCATCCTTACATCAATGGATCAAAGGTTTATAAAAACCAGTTATTTACGAAATATTCTTTAACAGCTACTCTTTTATCTTCTCATGAACCAACCAATATTAGTAGAAGTAGCTGAATTTATTCTAGCGTATGAAACGTAATGTCCAGGTGAGCCAGTGTTTCAACATTGGGCTATAAGTTTCTTGGCAGCTGACATACCATCCACCCATGTTTTATTTGGCTTTTCTGGGAACGGAAAGTCTGAGCTGTTATTTAGGAGATGAAGGGTTGGATCCATTGGAAAATTTCTGTTTGTCAAGTTGGAGATGGCCAGAATTATTTCTTGCCAAAGGTAATTTGAGGCAATACCGCGCCATGTGTATGAAAGTGCCCAGTGTACCATATGGACTACATGTACAAAAAGGATTGGAAGATAAACCCACGAGAAGTCTTACCTGTCCAATGACAAAACTTAAAATGAACTAATTAATGATAGTGTTTGTGTAAAGCACTGAGGAACATACTATTTTTGTTATATTTTTATTATAATTACTAGCAATGGCTGTTTGTTCTCTATTAATATTGTTTTTATTCTCCTCTTTACAGCTTGCAAACAGACAGAAATACCTTGCCGAAGAAAGGCTTAGAGTATGTCAAAACAATTATTGTCCAAGCATCTATTTGAAATCTCACACTGTGATGTATCTTCATTGTTTGAAGTTAAAATGACCTGTCTTCTCTCAGACGCTATGGCTCAAGCCTGTCAGAGAGTGAAGGAAGCAAACCGGGAAGGCGCCACTCCCACACCATAGTCAGCATGACAGAGAGTGATAGCCCCCCTCAGCTGCCCTCTCCCACTCGCCTGCCCCAAACCTCCTTCGGCAAGGCTCCTCTCACCAACGTGGGTGAGTCTGCTTGTTCTATTTGGCTGCCAAGTTCTAAAAACACTCACTATATGAGCTTTGAAACTAATGAGACTTGAGATCTTTGATAAGCCATCCATCTTATCGTTGGTTATTATTGAGGACAGGGATATTGAGTTCACACTGAGAGGAAAGTCCAGTTAAGTTCTTACAGTTAAGAAAAGTTGATCCAACTTGTCAATAAAAGATTCTGTCATATGTAAGTGGTGGCCAAATAGTATAGTATCAGATTGAACCCTGTGAATATGATTATCCTATATCTTTACTAATTTAGACTGAAATATGCAGGAGATGGAGATGATTGGGGGTCAAGTCAGGCTAAATTTATCTCTTTGACTGTTGTAGAACCATAGTGTTGCCTTTCACTGAGTCATCAGACTCAGGTCTAGGCCTACTCTGTGTGTGTGTGTGTGTGTGTGTGTGTGTGTGTGTGTGTGTGTGTGTGTGTGTGTGTGTGTGTGTGTGTGTGTGTGTGTGTGTGTGTGTGTGTGTGTTTTTCTCTCTCTTCAGTACATCCTACAGTTTTATCTGTGCCAGTCACTTGTCTTACCAAATGTCTCTCTTTTGTGATAGTTACCCCAATTTCCAGTGGCACTCCAAGGATATCACGCTCCAACAGTATAGGCCCCCCTAGTGACGCAGCCTGCGATCTCTATGGATCCTCCCCCTTGGGCAGCAGCATGTCCCTGGCTGACCGGCCAAAAAGCATGATGCGGTCTGGGTCTTTCCGTGAACCAGGGGACGATGGTGAGCCTCCTCAGTTGGCCTTCCCGCAGGGGAGTCACCCAACATGGCCTCAAATGAAACAAAGCTGTGCGCTCTTGCTGCATGCAATGTGTTAAGCAAAATGTCAAAAATGTTATTTGTTTTTATGAAAAGGGAAAGTGGAGAGGAGTCTTTTTGCCTCCATTTTAGATCAATAGAGATTTACTCAAGGATTTAAAAGCACTATCTGTGATCCAAATGTAAACAAAACAAGAAACCACCCACCAGTAACCTAAACCTGCTATCACTGTCAGATAATTGATAGGCCCTTTATTACACATTCTAGTACAAACTCCAAGTTCTTAATGTATTTTGATAATATACCAAACTTTTGTTTACATTTATATTTAATTGTATTGTTATTAAAAATGTCAAACTCCTAAATAATAACCGAATATGCCTCTTACTAATATGTTCTTAATTAGCTGACTGAGATAGAGATATTCCATTGTCTTGAGGGTTATCAGTTTTAAAAACTATTTAATATATTCACCTCTTTAGTCATTTATTTGTGACAATGGATAGCAGTAATTGCGGGCAAAGCTAAATTATTGATTACCAACATGTCATTCTTCAATCTTTCATGATATTAAGTCGGTTCTCCAATTTGCCTTTCTTGCAGTGCATGGCTCTGTACTGTCTTTGGCATCCAATGCTTCATCCAACTATTCCTCGGTGAGTAGATACAGCCATTTTATGTATAGTAAATACTTTTTAATATACTGTTACTTTTGCTGTAGTTTAGTGCATTGTGTCTTCAATTTACATTTGCTGTTGTCTTCAAAAGTGATCATTTCGAAAAACTGTGACACAATATAATATCATTAGGTTTCTCCATTACAGCCAGTACAGGCAAATTGCCTTAGTCATAATTATTCATTAATGTCCCTTTTACTGTGGATAAATAGTTTTCATGACTACTCCTAAAGTTAATCCTCTGCCCTATACCTCTTTATTGTTTATTTTTACCATGCCTTCATTAGAATGAGGAGAGGATACAAGGGGAGGTAAGGCCAACGTGCCATTACTCTTCAGTTCACACTGTGCCTTTCCTCTGCGTCATCTGTCAGTCATTTCCTGTTGAAACGGGTCCATTCATCAGATGGTGTTATCAGTGCTGAATGAGACTGGGACCTTGGATCTTTATCTGGAGCTCATAACTTCGTTCACTCTGTTTTATCTCTTAATATTCGTTGTCCTTTAGCACCACCTGCTAACATTTAATGAAGACATTTGCAGACCTAATAAAAATCTCATTGCATGAGAAGAGTGGCAAAAATCCACTGTCATCCCATTATTATAACATTTCCTATTGGTTTAGAATGTATTTACCTTGTTTGTGAATAATTTCAGTTTCTGTCTTGGAGCAATACCTTTCATATTTTGTTGTTTGCACATTTTTTTTTTTTTTAGTCAACCGAACAAAACAACACATTTAACACATAAAACTGTTGCATTGTCATAATCAAAGCCTGTATTAACATATCCAGCTCTTCTAGCTTTTTGTCCAAGGTCCTGTTTAATACGATGCCCATACTGCTCAGACTTACTTTGCAATTTGTCCACAGCAAATCCGCAAGTTGAGGCGTGAGCTGGAATCCTCCCAGGAAAAGGTTGCCAATTTGACCATGCAGCTTTCTGCCAATGTATGTATGATTTTGTTTTCTTTTCATAAGCTATTTTTTTAATGGCTCAGATGCATGACTGATCTTTTATCAGTGTTATCATTTCAAAATGTAAATGAATTTCCTGAAAGCGAGCATTTAATGGGTGTATCTAGTACCTGACCTTCATTTTTGTGAGGGTGAGATGTGAGGGAAAATGGTGTAAATCCTTGCTGACCTACCAAAATGAGGATCGCATTATTTGACTCTAGATACTGATGTGTAACTCAGCAGTAAAGGCAACCTCTCACAAAATATTGAGGATTCACCACCGTACCTAACACATGGGTATCACAGCAAACTTGCTATTTTTCCAGTTCTCTCGCTGCCACTCGCATCTGTCCACTTTTACTAAAATCTTTCAGCCCTGTTATCTTGATGGAGACCTATTTAACCTTAACCCTTAATACTCGCTTTTAAATCTTTATTTCTATCAGCTTTACCTAACAAATTTCCCACCGCTGCTTTTCCTAATTTTCTCACTGTGCAACACATTTTACTCACTTGCTTTGCTAAACTACCAACTAACCTGGGTGTTTTGAACATATTAAATGAGATCTAGCGCGCATGTGTGTGTTTGTATTTCTGTATATGTTTTTATGAGAAGTTTTATCACCCCCCTAACGCTCCTGTCCCTCTCTCTTACACTCGTGGCTGTATTGGCTGCTGGACTCGCCGCTGCCCCCTGCGTGCCTCCCGCTGACCCACACCTCTGAATGCTGGGTGTAGCAGCTAGGCCAGGTTTGTTGGACTGTTGCTTCCAGAGCGCTCTCTGTCGCTTCCACATGATTCTGAGTGGACGTCAAGCTGACCAGTTGCACACTTCTCTGTTGGGCTTACAGTGTGGCACAGGCAACCCTCAACGCCTACCTTATGTGAATGATTAAACGATTATCAAAATTGTTGTATAATTTTCTGCTGATCGACTAATTGATTAGTCAACTAATTGTTTCAGCACTAATATTAACTATTCCTGAATAATTTGCTTTAGACTTGAAGGATAACTTTTGAGATACAGTTTATAGAGATAAGACAGAAATGCAGTCATGATACAAACTCTAAGATAAGGACTTACTGGTGATGTAATATGCTTTAAAGCAACCAAAAGAGGTCTACTGCTCTTGGTAAAAAAATGAACAGGTGATGGCATTTTTATTGAGTAGTTATTACTGTTACAACCACCACGAAGGCAGTCAATAATGTCATTCAAATAGAATCAAAAAGTGGCAGACCAACCATTTTTATTCTATTTTTTCTATTTTTAAATAAACGTGACCCTAAAGAAATACCAATGCAAGGTATCAACATAAAGGAATGAAGAAAGAATGACAGGGCAAGTTTAACAAAGTGAAGGGAAGACACTCAAGCCACACAAGGGGTTTGTGGACCCGAGCGCTTTCCCTAAGCTACCAAACCAAAAGAAGACACTAGACAGAAATTAAGCCACAAAAAGAAGGCTAATCATCATTTCTTGACATATTCAATATGATGGTGTCAGCCATGGACCTTAGATTTTCTAATTGTTACGAAAATACAATGTAACACTCCATTATCAGCAGCAATGGTGTGAGACACACTAGCGTACAGGGCAAACATGCTACACGAGGTTGAAGAGGTTTGTCCCCCAGTGCCACGCTGCTGCCCTCCATCACCACCATTACCCTAACCTCCTCTTTCATCTCTGACATCATCCACAGCTTTCCACCCCTCCGTCCTCTCCCTCTTTTCCCAGCAGATGGAGAGGGCCATTTGCTTGATGTGCTGTGAGCTTGTGAGACTGCAGACCAATTTGATTCAGCCGGTGACTCATACCTGTCTGCTCTCTCAACTCCCCCACTCTCTCTATCTTTGTTTCTCTGCTTCCTTCTACCACTGTGTCCTTCTCTTAAAGGCTAATCTGGTAGCAGCATTTGAGCAGAGCCTGGCGCTGATGACAGCACGCCTGCAGACCCTGTCGGTCTCCTCGGATCAAAAGGTATCTTGGTGATATCATGCTGGTATTAAATGTTGTACCACCTGTGACATCTGTGACAGTTTCCTTTTACATATATAAGGAAATTAAAAAAAAAAAAAAAAAAAAAATTCCTAACACTTGAAGACATACTCGGTAAATACATGATGATGATGACAAAGTATTAGTCTGGTCATCGTTCAACTGCTTTACTGTATATTAGATCCTGTATGTGAAACAGAAGTTACCAGGTGACATAGTTGTTCTGGAAATGAGATGTGGGTCAAAGGTTTGCATGGTGGGATATCCATGTTGTCATCAGCCACTCAACACAACCTGTCATCCTCGCTGAAAGCAGATAGACATTCCACAATCTTTGGATCAGATGAATCTTGGTTCAGTTACCAGTCTGCAAGCAAACATGAACGCTGTACATATTGATGTTTCCACTCCTCAGGACTCTGAGCTGACTGAGCTGAAGGAGACCATCGAGATTCTGAAGTCCAAAAATACAGAGGCCCAAGAGATCATTCAGGGGGCTCTCAGTAATCCAGATATCACACCTAAAGGTACATGATAGACAAGGGATGAGGAATATGACTAGGGCTGTTGAACAAAACAAACACATGGAAAGATTAAGATACAGGAATTTCCCTCCCAATATTCAATTTGCTTTCTTCTCTCCTGGTTTTCAGAGCTGCTGATCAATCGCCAGAACTCCTCAGAAAGCATCTCCAGCCTCACCAGCACCACCAGCCACTCAAGTATGGGTAGTCTTAAGGATCAGGAGGCCAAGAAGAAGAAGAAGAAGAGCTGGGTTAGGACTCACAGGAAGATGCAAACTGATTAACTGTTAGGTGTAGCAGAGATTGGTCAGACATTTGCAGTTAGTTATTTGAATCATGAGAGGATTGGGTTTACCACATCAGTACTCAGCAAACTGTTTTTTGTGGAAAAATTCCATACATGTGCTAGCCCAAATAATTCCAAAGAACAATTTCCAGTGGTTTGTGAATCAGTTTTTTCTTCAGATCATCAGAGAAAGGGATGAAAGTTACAAAATCAATCAAAATCTATTTATGATGCAATATGTGCAGTGCAATGCATGGTGACATACTCTTGAGTCTGTGCTAAAAAGGCTAGAGTGAAATAACAAAAAAATGAGATTGAATAATTGATATTACTTATTCTTGATATGAGAATAAGTATTATAAAAAAGATAAAGGATACAAATTCAAAACTGAAAAAATATAAATGTATGTAATTTAACTATTAAAATGATAAGTTTATATTGTACGAGCATGTAGATGAGCTGTGAGCTATCATCAACTTTTGTTAAGTTGTATTTGATCTGAAAAATTCAAGTCAACTGCTGTCCTAGTGTGTGCTCTTGCATGTGCATATGCATGATTGTCCTCCTATCTTGCTCCACATCTGTTATAAAGTATGACTCTGGTCTCTCCCTCATGCTGCCCTGCTTTTTATTTCAGGTCTTTGAGGTGAGTGATTTTGCTACAGCGAATGCAGCTGTAAGCCTTAAACCCCCCTCCCCTTCTCCAGCCTGCATGCACTTTATGAGTCATACTTGTGAAACGTTTGGAAACTTTCTGTCACCCATGTCTTTTTAAGCTTGATTCAGCAAATTACTTTGTACCATGTTCTGATCATATTAAAATGTAAAATTAAATCATAGATCATGGTTTCATGGTTTTTGTATTGATATAGTCTGCAAGCCATTTAACTGATGTGAAATACTGTAGACATCAAATGTTTCAATGAGTGAGAATGTTGTAAAAAACTTAACATGGAGATGGTTTTCAGAAACTGTATTTTGTAGCTGCTTTCATTCACACATCTCATGGATGTATGCTATGAGCATTATCGACTAATATGTTTTTATACAATTTTATCAATTTTATTTCCTGAAAGTTCAACATTATACCAAGCTAGGGTTGTAGATTTACGCCGGATGGCTTCCTCAAAAATATACTTGTATCTTAAAAGCAGGTGACTACATAAATGAAGAATAGAGAAATATGTCAACACAGTGCATACCAGCATGTTAACGGCAAACAAATCTTGATGACAGCTCTGTCGCAAACAAGGCTTATCTGATAGAAGCAGCTAAACACGTGATTTAAAGAATTGCTTGTTTTAATGTGTTGTAGTTTTCAGATGTATTCCTTATTGTGGTCTCATATTTCTTCTCCGAACAGCTACGCAGCTCCTTCAACAAGGCCTTTAGTAAGAAGGGCTCCAAGCCGTCAGGGCCATACGCTGACATCGAGGAGATTGCCACCCCAGAATCCTCTGCACCTTCCTCCCCCAAGGTCCACCATGATGGGGATAATCCTCCATTGACGATGAAATCCTCAACCTCTGCATCATCATCCGGGTAAACCTCTACCTACAATGATCTTTTAAACTAACAGAACAATAAGTTATCACAGTACGTATTTTGAATTTCATTATAACAGACCAATAAATTGGATGTTATTGTAAATAACAGATGTAAAAATAGATTACAGAACTCTGTGCTTTCTCTAAACATATGTAACCGCCTCTGTGTTTATTTTTTTGAACACGATCAAGGATAAAAAGACTTCTGAAAGTTAGGTTTTTTTTGGTGTCAGTCTGCTGATCCTTGCTACCTTCACAGTTCTCAAATGTTGTCGTATGTGAACTGAATGTCTCCAGACTCGGTGAAGGAGGTGAGGTGGTGGACGATAAGGTTGTAACAGAACTGCGTACAGAGCTGTGGGAGAAGGAGCGAAAACTGACGGACATTCGCCTAGAGGCTCTAAGCTCTGCTCATCAGCTGGAGCAGCTGCAGGAGACCATGAACAGCATGCAGGTATGTGTGATATTTTCCTTTTCATTATTTTATTACTTTATTTATTGTTGTATTACTTTTCTCACAAATAAAGGATGCCAAAATTTGAATACTCCACTATGTATAAATATTTGGAGACGCCCTTTCTTTTTCTTTTTAAAAAAACACACTTGTATTTTTAACAGTTTAAACATTTTCTGACTTGAATGTGTGACAGCCACTTTTCTACAACTACAGTTACATGTGCCGGTAATTTACTTTGTTCTGGGTTGTCCTTTTTTATTGTTTTTAAAAATTTGCTCTTGTGATAGTTTGTGTTAAACTCAACCAATGTTACGTCAGTGCTATAATTGTTTTCAGTAGGCAAAAAAATCACCCCTGCAGTCATATTATGGAGATGAAACTGTGACTTATGGACATTGCAGTAACACTTGTGATTTTGTCTGCAGAGGACAGTGGAGAACCTGAAGGCAGAGAATGACCAGCTAAAGACAGGGGGTCTGTCCCCCTGTTCCTCTCCTGGACCCTCTAGCTCTGTCTCCCAGTCCTCAGGTCTCACCGCACCGGGAAGTTCATCACCTCGACAGTCAGTGGCCATGCACGTGCCCAAAAGCTACAGCAGAGGGCTGAGTGACGGGAGCAGCACAGGTATAGTTCAATCCCTTTAAATGTAGAGCTGCAATGTTTTTACCAGTGTGGTTGACATAGAGGCACAGCACTTACATTAAATGGTATTTACAAACACAGCACAACAGGCAAACGCGTGTAATGTACATATTAAGAGTTTCTATCTTACTCATACTGTATGCTCGTAATACATTTGAGTAAAGAAGGCCACCAGCTACAGTCACAAAAGCAGTCATAATGTAGTCTTTTCCCTGTTTTTCCAATACCAATTATTAATCTCGACTTTCAGTTAGGGTATGACAATAAAATACCAAATCACGTTACTAATGGTATTTAAAAAACATACTTATTTATTTTTTATTTTTTTAAATCATCAGCCATCAGCCTCTTGGAGGGTCAGATACCCTCCAAGAGGCTCAGGGCTATTTTTTTATTTAAAAAAAAAACATCAGAAAAGATCTTGATCCAACTTATGTCTCACATGCCTGAAGAGCTCTCTTGTTCTTTTTCTATCCTCCTTTGTGTTTACTCCTCGGTAGATGTCCAATCTGGAGATTCTCTCAGCCTTTCCTCCCAGAGAGATGATCACCGTGTTAGGGTGATGGTTTGTGTTGCAGATTTACACATTTTCAAAGATGTAAGTATGTTTTTTTGTCTTGTAATTCCTCTGCTGCTTCGTCAGACTAATAAACATTATTGTAAGTCTCCGTATCACCCTTTGTTGCACTTTGTATCAACAGGAGGTTAAACAGCAGGATTTCTTTGTGGGCACTGTCAGGGTGAATGGCAGGATGGACTGGACCATGCTGGATTCAGCTGTCAGCCAGGCTTTCAAGGTGAGACGCATTCTTCTGACAACTTGGTTCAATGTGACCTGTCCGGGAGCTGAATGTACAGTTTGCATCAAGCATGTGCATGTTCACATTTGTGATTCAGCTGTCACATTAAATTTAGCACGAGAGTTCAACTAGCTACTGCACAGTGGTGAATGCAAAATGCAGAAATAGCATGTGCTGCAACCTTCCGTTGAACTTCTGGTTCTATTGAAATGGACAAACATAGTATTTAAATGGTATTTAAATAGGTATTTAAATTTACTGTAACAGTTCAGAAGGTATTTCAACAAGGCTGTCCAGGTCTTTCTAGAAGGGAACTGCTGGTTCATTTCATAATGTGTATGTTACCCAATAAAACCAAAGGGCTCATGAGCAGGAGCATGTAAGCCCCATGTAAAAATTATATTTACTTTCGCCTATGACACATATTGAAGCTAGCTCTTAATCATCACAAGGGGCAGTGGTTATCATTCTGTGTCACGTATGCTTACATTCATTCGAGTAAATTATTTCTGTCTGCAAACACAAAATCCTGTTAAGACAGTTTAACTCAGTTCTCTTTTTCTGTCCTTTCCCCCCCCTAGGTTTACATAGCCAAAGTGGACCCCACCTCCAGTCTGGGACTGTCTACTGACTCCATCTACAGTTACAGTATGGGCCACATTAAGAGAGTGCTGGGAGGAGAGGCTCCTGAGAACCAGCCCTCTCGTTGCATGTCCCGAGGCCCCAGCAGCATCACCGTCTCTCTGAAAGGTCTGTGAAGAACTGCGACATGTACAATCCTACTGGATTTAAGACTGAAGCTTTAATTCCAGAGGAAAATTATCTTATAGAAAATTCATTTATGATCTCATTAGATTAAATTAATATATTTTTGAAACACACAGTTGAATTAAAAAAAATGCTTCTCATACTTCTAGTCAATCAGAATTTGCGCTATTGAGATACACTTAGTATTGCAAGCACTTGAATGTCTGTCGTCTTTCTAAGGCAGAGCCTGTTGGAGTCAGTCCAGCTTACATTTTCAGTGTCAGCTCTTCAATTATGAAACCACAAATCTTTTGATTAAAAGCTGCATCCACACAGTCAGTCACTTCTGCTTCAGCTGCGTTGTGAAGTGTTAATTTGAAGATCCAAATCTCAACTGAGTGCAAATCCTTATGTCTGTCTGCCTATCAGATCAACTGCATTTGTGCTTGTCTGTCTGTATGTCAGATTCAGTCTTGCTTTTTTGCTTTACAACTCTGGTTTACGTCCAACATGTGTTGGGTTACATTGAGCTGTGAGCTCTCCACATCCTCAACCAAAATATAAACTTAAATGACCATGTGGCAGCTGATGAACTTATTAATTCAACAAAATTGAAATATGTTTTTCTGGTAAAATACTATATAATAATACTATAATATTAATTTGGATATATTATGTATTAATTTGTAACATTATCACTACAAGTACAGATATATGTTGATTTTATACAATTTACAGGTCAATACAATTTTTATACAATATTTTTCAATAACAGCAGTGTTTTGGTTTGTGAGAAGTACATATTTGGAGCCATCATTGATTCTAAACCAGAGCTTTGATCAGTGAGGGGAGCTGAGGTTCTGGTTTGGTATTCGACCCTTCTGCACTTTTGCATGCAGGAATGTAGGGAGCGAAGTGCTAGGAGAGCTGGGAAAGCAGCGCCCAGACAGAGCTCTGGGTAACATGATCTCAGTGCAGCCAGGCCCAGCTGGCCAGCCAGCCTCAGAAGCATGGGCCCCATAGATGTTAAGGCGGAACGTTACACTTCTGCACGCTGGTGGAGGGTGCACAGACTCAAAACACGCAAAGTTATTTTCAGAACAAAATGCTTAAGCTCCATGTTGCTTATGAAGGACATTGGATGTGACATAAATCAAAACACCACAAATCTGGTGTAGATATTAGCATAATTCCTAACAAGCACCTGAATATCAAGTATCAAACTCCACTTTATCACCAATTCTATTATGTCCTGGGTAATTTGCAGATAGTCATCAACTTCATTGTTTATTACAGCACAGTTCATTCTGACTTTTCCCTCTCTATGTTCAGGTTTGAAGGAGAAGTGTGTGGACAGCCTGGTATTTGAAACCCTCATTCCCAAACCCATGATGCAACACTACATCAGTCTGCTACTCAAACACCGCCGTCTCATCCTGTCTGGACCGAGCGGGACGGGTAAGACCTACCTTGCTTCCCGGCTGGCTGAGTACCTGGTGGACCGCAGCGCCCGCGAAGTCACTGACGGCATCGTGGTCACTTTCAACATGCACCGTCAGTCATGCAAGGTGACAGAAACTGATGTCCAATAAGAATCTGTACAACAGCGGGCTATTTGTTATCAGGTTCCTTTCCTCATCTTCTGTCCCGTGTCTCTCTCTTTCTCTACTCAGGATCTGCAGCTTTATCTTTCCAACTTGGCCAATCAAATAGATCGGGAAAGCAGCACGTCAGAAATACCGCTGGTAGTCATTCTGGACGATATTAGTGATCCTGCTTCCATCAGTGAACTTGTCAATGGAGCTCTCACCTGCAAATATCATAAATGGTAATCTCCACAAACAAATAGCTGGAAACTTATAAGATATGAATTGTTTAATATGATCTTAAGTGTGTAATGTCCCTCATTTTAGTCCTTACATTATTGGAACAAGCAATCAGCCAATGAGGATGACTGCGAACCATGGCCTGCATCTCAGCTTCAGGTTGGTTGAAGAAATAGTTGTTTGAGTATTTTCTTCTCCTGTGGTGTTGTATTTATGTGTTATTGTCTATGGATGAATTCCTCCTGTTTACACGGAGATTAGATTCCAAGATCACTGTAGAATAAACCAGTCAATACAATAAAAGCATCTGTAAGCAAGTGAGCAATAAAGTTGGAGTTATTGTATTTATGTAGGAAATGATAGTGTTTGATTTAATAAAGTTTGATTTCTGTCAGTGCTGTGAATACTAATAATGACTTGACTTAATGTTTGAGACTCAGTGAACAAAAATATTTAATAACTTAACTATACAATAACTTAAGAGCAGAAATAAATTTCCTCACTACTACTCACACTTGAGGTTGTTCAAGCAGCATTTTACCTCCTTTTAAAAAGAGAAATCCTTTGTCATCCTAATGAAAGATTTGACAGTGAAATTGTCAAAGTAACAATATTTTGTTTAATCACACAGATTATTCCAGATTGCATTAGCAATATTTGGTTGAATGACACTGTCACATTGATGAAGGAAAAGGATATAGCTATGTTGAATGAATCAAGATTTAAACAAGAACTTGTTATCGAATATTTCTGATATGAATCGTTTCATTGGGTTGCCACTGTCAAAATATGGCAGGCACCATTTGTACCCTACGGCTATAATTTAGATAAACTCGAGAATCTAATGTTGATGTAGATAAGAAGGATAATGGCATACCTAATCCAATATGTGGCTAATGTACTAGCCCACTGATGTACACACTTATTTTTCTGTGTTGAGATATGACTTGTTGCATGTACCTTTCATCTTCTTAGGATGGTGACCTTCTCCAACAATGTGGAACCAGCCAACGGCTTCCTGGTGCGATATTTGCACAGGAAGCTGATGGAGTCGGAGGACGAGAGGAGCCTGACAAATGAAGACCTGATCAAGGTGTTAGACTGGGTGCCCAAACTCTGGTATCACCTTCACACCTTCCTGGAGAAGCACAGCACATCGGACTTCCTCATTGGTATGAAACACTCAGGACAGGGTTTGACTTTAGAGCTCAAGAAAGCCTCTTGTTTTTTTTTTTTTTAATTTTGTGAGGAATACAGACAACTTTATTTGTGTGAATGTCCTCACATTACTTTTGTCTTCCTCCCTTGTGCCCTCAGGCCCATGCTTTTTCCTGTCATGCCCAGTCACAGTGGATGAGTTTCGATCATGGTTCATTGATCTTTGGAACCACTCTATTATTCCGTACCTGCAAGAGGGGGCCAAGGACGGCATCAAGGTGAGAAATCCAGAAAAACTGTCACCAGATTGCATTAGATTCCGCCTCAGGAGGTGCTGATGGCTTCTCTTTCACAGGAAACATTACGCTCTAATTTTACTGTCGTGGTATGTTGTGACTCTTCAGGTCCATGGCCAGAAGGCGGTATGGGAGGACCCAGTAGAGTGGGTGAGAGGCACTCTGCCTTGGCCGTCTGCCCAGCAGGACCAGGCAAAGCTATTCCACCTTCCTCCCCCAAGCATTGGCTCTAGCAGCCCTGGTCAGCCCTGCGAGGAGAGGCCTCACAAGGAAACTCCACCCAGCTCCATGGAATCCGATCCTCTGGTAAACATTTTGTGCATTTCACGATATTTTTTGTCAGTATTACAAGCTTTGTTATTTACTGAAAACTGAAAATGATCCTTTTTAGGATTTCTGATTTCTTGATTCTTCTCTTCTTTGTTGTAGATGGCAATGCTTTTGAAACTTCAAGAGGCTGCCAATTACATTGAATCTCCAGACAAAGAAGACCCTACCCTGCCTAAACTTTGAACACAAAGCTTTACACTTAGCCCTTCAGATTTTTTTCCTTTTTTTTTCTTTTCTCCAACGTACTGATGCAGTGCACATTCAGGACCAAATCAACCCTCAGAAATGGTTGTAGGGTGATTTAAACCGTCATTCCCACAGTAGGTTAAAAGTGTAACTGGGTTATTACAAATCATTTTAATACGCACAGTATTTTCCAACAAATGTTGACAAGTATTGAACGAAAAGCTATATTCTATTACTTTACTATATATTTGACCCTTTACCGCCATGTTAGCCCTCAGTACTCTTGGATTGGTGCTAATGGATCACTATGAAGCTCATCGTCTCAGCACTTAGACTTCAGGTGATTTCTGCAACAGCACACATAGTCCTTCCTGTTTTGTGCTCAAGTGTATCACAGGACATGGAGTGCTTGTCAACAAGAGCTATTCTCAATTAATGGTGACTCATTTTGGAAAAGAGTATGACAGCATGACAGTTGCTACTGTTTATTGCAAAGTTCTTTGGTACATATCTACTGTATAAGTCTATAAAGGCCAAGTCTTATACTTATGCAATCCTGAACTTTACAACCCGAGCAGGTGAAACAAATAAAATGCCTTAAGAACAAAGACGTCAAAGCCACACCAACTTCAGCAGACTACACTGGTGCTTTCATCAATATCACCCTAGCTAAAAAAGTCAGAAATCTGTTATTTCTCCAACTTTCTATGTTATTTATTTCAATTAATCATATTTATTTTTCAGATCAAAAATTATACAACAATGTTGGATCAATTTTCAGTGAACATTTTCACATATTTTTACATCCACTTTTATCGTTAATTAGTTGGAAAATTCAACCTGCTGTCATACTCTTTTGCTCACAACAAAATCTCTTTATTAGTGATTTGAGTTCATCAGTTTGTCATATCATTTTTCCGAGAACGTAATTTAGTTTTAATTACTGCTTTATGTAAAACAAGTAGTGTCACCAATGTTGCCATAATTATCAGGTATTAGATACTTATTACGCAGGGATAATATAATGAACAAACACCCTCTGACTAAACAGATTAAGCCAATGCTATTTAAATCCAATTCAGATTTCTTTGTCTATAAAATTTATCTAGGAAAGAGTTTGTCTCAGATCTTTCCCCCCATCTTCAGAGTAGTTACTGTATATAGTATGTACATACAATCAGGCTACATTGCAATTATTTTATCTACATTAGTTGGTGCAAATATCTAATATACTGAACCAAATACTGTACTTTAATCACGCATATTGACTGTCAAGTAAAGGGTTTAACTATGACTGTATAGAAAACACTTATAAAACGACCATATAACAGTATCAATTATCAAGTCGGTAATTTTGAAGGAAGCCTTATCACAAAGTTCCACTGCAAAACACTTTTAACAATGGCTGAGTAGAGTGACTTTAAAGCTACCTATGCCCATTTCATTTGCAACAGTTCATGCACTTACAGAGTTTTAAAAAAAATCTCTCTTGTCACTCTTGGTAATTATCATCATTTTGGTACGTACGATGCTCCTTTAATAATGTCCCGAAATGTTTAAGTGTTGAATAAAGATTATGTAGATGTTCAGGGTACTTTAGCAATTGATCTGCAAGATTATTTCTGACATTTTTCAGGACATTTTGTCGACGAAGTGTTGAAGACATTACGTAGAGGCAGAGAAGTCACGTGAGACATTGTACGGTGTGTACGCCCCTTGTTGATGTCGTACGGTATTCATAGTTGAGAACATTTTGGGTACATGACATAGAAACAAATTATGAAGAGTACTTCTTCCAAGGAAAGAGTAAAAAGAGTAGAAAGATTTAAAGACTTTAGAAGGTACTTTGTGTAGATTTTTGTAAAGAAGCCCTAATGGAGTAAATGAACGATAAAGCATATAGTTGTGCAGGTGGTGTCGAAATAATTCATCTGTTCATCCCAAACTGTGTCATTGTTTAGGTGCTCAGACTAAACTTCACATGTACTTAAACCCAGTAAATGAATGTCACACCACTTTTATGACAGCTTGATAAGAAAGTCTAACCTTTAAAATTGTGTCTTAGCTGCTTGTTGATTCGTCATTGCACTCTTTCAATAAGGCTGATAACAAAACTTAAAGCTAAGCTCTGATTGGTCGCCTGTAAAGCAAAAAAAAAAAAAAAAAAAATATGAATGAAATACATTACAGAGGAAAAGATGCCAAATGGCCGGTGAGTCTCACCCTGGCCAGATGCCATTTCAGAATCCTTTCCGTTATTGTAAATATTACAGGTATTAGACAGTATTATCAACCCCACCCTGATCTGTTTCTGCAGGTTAACAAAAAGCCATCAGCTCGAGCTTCTCATCTCATTCACTGGTTGTTGTGGCTGTTGCTCTGTAGTACTGTAGCTGTAATTTGTGTCTGCTAACTAGTGTATCAGGACTATGCAGCAACTTCTACTGGTGTTGGCAATCAGCAAATGTCTGAACTTCACAAGCAAATGCGGTGTGTTTTCATCTGGTCTGTCTTTGAGTTCTTAATTTGGACCAAACTGCACCCGGGGATAAAAGTGGAAGCCTGCCTGGGCAGGCGACACTGAGCCTTAAAGAAAGGAGGATTTGTTTGGCGTTGCATTGAAGACAGGGTTCATAGATGTAGTTAAAGAAATTCAGCTGTTTGGAAGCTGTTTCATGTGTTTTGTCCTTATGACTGGCAACAAAAGTAAGGCAACTGGACTTGTAAATGGTCAAGTGACGATAAACAATTAAAGATGATTAAAAATCAAATTATGAGCCTGAAGTAGTTGGCAAGAGTCAGTTCTTAACATTTTGCATGGTGGATTTTAAGTAGAATTGAACCAGATAACGGGATAAATCTGATATCTTAGGCCAATACAGGTTGCTGAATAGTCATATTTTTGCAAAGCTTGTTGTGGACTAAACTAAGATTTAAAAAAAATGTTATGCAGTATCTAATGTCACTCGCGTGCAAATGTTAAGGGTTCCTAAGTGTTGTAAATGCATGTAAACTTGCTGTGTGACGAGGAAAAAAAATGTTAACATTGATGTATTGTTTAGGAAAATCATTCTAGGTAATGTTTTCCTTTTTAATACTCAGATATTTGATATTTCTTTTTTTTCTAAAAAAAAAAAAAAAAACCCTTTGTAAAACTTAATTTCTCTATTTTGTACAGGACGTCATTGTAAAGATTGTAAATAGGTCAGCATTCTGGATGCGGCAACAATCATTGAGGGGAGAAAAAAAAAAAATTGAAAGGTATATTTCTTCAGAGTTGGGTCCAGGACATGGATAAGGCATGCTTCTGAGGGCTTTCATCCACCTATCACTGTTTGTTGGAATCAATAAAATACATGGTATATTTATTCTGCTGCCTCTTGTGTGTCACTTTGACAGTGTTGACCTTATTAATAGGAACTATAACACTCCTCTAATAGTACATATGCTTTAAATACCCACTAAACATATCCTTTTTTTTTTTTTTAATTGATTTTCACTCATTTATAGTACTCAGTGCTAAATGGAAACTTAAATGAAAAGACCATAGGTAAAAATAATCATTTAGGGCCTGTAGTGATGTAATAAGACATAATTATTACATTTCTTTTTTTTTTAAAGTTTCCAAAAAAAAAAGAAAGTTTAAAGTCAATAACTCACTGTATTTGTTGTATTTTATTTATTTTTTCATTTTAATCTATTTTTATTTAATTAGGCCATAGTGTATGTGGTAAGAGCCTTACTGATGTACGGTGACTGTTGATGAGTAAGACAAATGGACACGGTGGTCGGAGTCATACATGGTGCCCGGTATCTGTTACATGTAGTTTACTGGGGGGCGGTGCTCGAGCCTGCCGGGCTCTATATAAGCCTGCCGCCCCCGCAGGAATGATGGCATTGGATTCAGTTTTACGGACTTAACCGAGTTGGGAATTAGCTGCAGCCTCCAACATGCCGTCCAAGCCTGCCCCGATCAAGAAGGCGGCCAAGAAAGAACCAGCCAAGAAGGTGGCGAAGGCTCCGGAGCCGGCTCCCGCCGAGCCCGCTCCCGCCGAGCCCGCCCCTGCCCCCGCTGTGGCGGCCGCCGCACCTGCCGAGGAGGCCCCTGCTGCCCCGCCCGCTGAGGAGCCCAAGCCCCCCACCCCTCCACCCGCAGATGGTAATGCCCCGAGCGCAGCGGCGTGTGCGCCTCGAGTTGCCGTCGGTCATACATGCGTTCGAGCCACGTTTATTTTCGCGGTGTAGTCTCGGTGGATGAGCGTTGGATACGTCGTTTAAACCTTTTTTTCCTGAGCCCAAGTAGCTGGTTTCAGCTCAGCGGTAAGCGCGCGCTGGGCTACCCTTTTACGCACTCGCGCCTGTGCGCGCTCAGCGTGGAGGTGCCTCGGCCCTCCACGTAAAACGGAAACGGACTCTTGTAGTTTTCGATCGCCTCATTTCTAAAAAAAAAAAAAAAAAAGTCCCCTTAAACTCACTGACGCGCTTTTTCTGCGCCTCGGGGACGCACTGCCTTTCTCCGGCAAAAAACAAAACCAAACAAAACAAAACTGTGCGACGGTGTCTGCCCCGAAGTTGTGTCAAACACGCGCTTTTACGCCTCGGCGGAAGCTCCATCCTGAAGCCTTGCATGCAAACACTAACAAACTTGCGTGCCGAGACGAGCTGAGAAAAAAAACCCAAAAAAAACAGCTCCACTGGTTTTGCCGTGCTCAGCCTTGCAAACTAACGCACTGGCGCATGTGAACGACGCCTGTTCGTACGTGACATCTGTCCTTGCTATTTCGGGTGCCTGGCGTCGCCTCTGTCTAACACCTAACATCTGCATCAGCTGCTCCCACCGTCGAGGCTGCTGCTGCCGTGGCGGCCGGGCCGGGGGGGGGGGGGGGTGTCCCTCTCTACCCCCTAACCTCTCCCTTTTATTCCAACGTATTTGACCCCTGTTAGACCATTTTTGCAAATGCCGCGGCATCTTTTCAAAAATGTTCCACACCCGCTGACATCTTCTAACCTCTAACGCCAGCTGTTGCACCTGCTGCCGAGGAACCGCCGGCTGCCGCCGCTGGGAGGGCGCCCCCCCCCGCTGATGGTCAAAAAAGGCTGTCAGATGAGCCGCAATGGGTCTCGGACTGGAGTGCCATTAAAATGTGAACCTCCGAGCTCTCACAGTAAAGCTAACAGCACTAACTGACCGCTCTGAACACGGCCTGCAGTCTCAACGCACGCATTGTCCTCTCTAAGAACATGTCTCACTTGCTCAAAGCGCTAATGATCAATGTCTAACGTCCAATAACAGCTGCTGCCGCTCCAGCCGCAGAGGAAGCCGCTCCCGCCGCTGACTCCGGAGCGCCCGCTGACGGTAATACAACCTGCAAAAAACAAACAAACACGTGCCTGTCCTCCGCTCTCTGTCTCTCTCCATTTGATAACTGTGAAGATTTTGCCTCTGTCACTTGAGACAAATTGGCTAAAAAAGCCCCCCCCCCCGAGTAATCGTGCTGGGAGGCACTTGACCTCCCAGGAACGGAGGCAGAGAGCCGTGAAGTGCATACCTGGATTATAGTCGATGCCACGGCATCGCTCAGGCCCATTACACGCTGCCAATAATAATGCAAATACCGTTTCAACAATAGCTGAAGCTGCCGAGGCGCCCGCACCAGAGGAGCCTAAAGCACCCACACCCCCACCGCCTCCGCCCAAAGGTAACCCCCCTTTGTTTAAAAAGAAAACTTCATCTTAGAGCTGTAGGATTCTCCTCTCATCATTTGTTCTCTCTTTTTTTTTATCAGTGTTAAATATAAAAAAGTCACCTCTTGTGGACTCTGACCAAAGTTTTTTGTCCCCCCCAGAGCCCACGAGCGCTCCGCTGGACCTGTTTGTCGAGGACAAGAATGACACGTCCGTGACCATCATTTGGAGCCAGCCGGAGAACATCGGACCGTCCGGTCTGGACGGCTACGCCGTCGAAGTCTGCAAGGACGGAAGTAGGTGCCGCTTTCGCCTCTGACCAGGCGCACCGCCTACGGGCTTGTGCGCCAAAGGGGTCACACCATTCATACGCTGTGACACAAATTGCCAGCTGACCTTCGAATTAGTCTGAAAGCTTTTAGTTCAAAAGTCGATTTTTCGGTTTTTGACACCAAGTGTCATTACGCGGGTTCGATCTGGTCGCTAAAACCTGTCGAAATGCATTTTTAAATATACTCAGGAACATGTCCGTGTCAGCTGCAGCTGTCCCCCGAGGTGTCACTTCGCAGGGGTTATATCACGAGCTACCTAACTTCTCCCTACAAGGAGAGAAGCGCGTCAGTAGCCGCCGTGGTCTTGCTGGGGCTCCTGCTTTTAGACCTGCGGCCCCTAAGCTAATATCAGCAGCAGTTCGATGCAGGCTGGATTTAGCAGCCGGGGAACGCTCTTTGCCCGCGGAAACGACGGTTTCATGCCTAACAGGAGACATTTGCGTCAAATGTAATCACTTTTTTCCTGCCAAAGCTGCGAAGCAAGGAGCGCTTGGTGTCCCAATTTGCTTGATTCTCAATCTCTCACAATCTGTGTGAATCAGAATCTGGTCCTCTCAGTCCGCCTGCAGTGTGCACGTTCTTCGCACTTTGACCTTTAATGAAAGAGATAAACATCAGCTTTGTAAACTCTGACCCCCCCCCCACCCCCCACCCCCCCACCAGCTGAGGACTGGAAAGCGGTCAACGAGGAGCTGCAGAAGTCCTGCCGCTACGTCATCAAGAACCTGACCACCGGTGACCGGCTGAAGATCCGCGTGGTGGCTGTGAACGCCGGCGGCCGCAGCCCCCCCGTCGCCCTCCCCGAGGCTGTCCTGGTGAAGGAGGTTGCCGGTAAGACGTGCTCGCCGAGACAGCGAGCGAGATACATTTCGGCACAGAACGTAACCCAGCATATCGTGGTAACAGACTGCAGAATTTTCCGCAGAGGAAATGAACCGCTCACTCTGTTATTTTACCACTTAATCACGATAAAAGAGAAACCAAAATGTCAGATTAGAAATAACTTCTTTGATCCCACGCGAGGAAACTGAAGTGTAGCAGCAGCGAAATGAATGATTTGAACAGATGCATCATATAGATGTGAAACCTTTTAAAAAGAAAAAACAGAAAAAGAAAACCAGAACGCTGTATCCAGTATGAGCATCCACTATATACAGAACAGGAATCCGCAGGAATGAGTGGACAAAGGCTTCTGAAGTGAGTCAGGGGTAATACAAAAAGAGGGGGAGCCATCAAATGCAGAAAAGTGAGAACGTTCAATGTGCACAAATACAGCGCTCACTGACATGAAGAATGCAGAGAAGGCTTTTCAAAGCCTTTCTTTGTCTATGTACATCACGAAGCACTGAAATACAAAAGTAAAAGGTACTGATACTACGTACAAATGTGTGCTGAGACGCCAATAGGTGACCAATCTGGCCGTGAGAGCCAACAATTGGCCGTTTTCTCTGTCTATTCTCTTATATATAGTAGTCAAAATGTTGGCCTCCGGTACAACATGGGTCTGTTCCTAACCCCCGCACGAGAGAAGTTATAATCAAATCCCAAACACGTCTGAGTGTAATGGAAAGTAAACGTTTTGTTTTGCTACCACACAGGAGAAAAAACTGGATATATAACAAACCGAGTTTCCAAGTTTAATTATCTGATTGAACTTTCTCTCACGATCGGCGTAGTCCATCTGTAAAAATATGCTAAAAAAAAAATAAATATGGGACACACCATTTGACACAGGTCTGGCTTGAACTTTATAGAGCCGTTTATTACGGGAAATGGGGGGGGGGGGGGTTGAAAAGTGCAGGAGTCAAACAGAAAACAGCTCAGCAATGTTTTCTTCTCAGCTGTCCGTGTCCCGTCGGCACATGCACCTGCGGTGCGAAACGGTACAAAACTCTGGTCTCCTGGCTCGTTTCGGAGTCGAAACCCCGATCCACCCGGGCGCGATGATTACGCGCTTGTTGAGCAGATGGTTTTACTGATGCTGCACACCTCACAGTGTTAATCATAGACAGAATATCTAGAGTGACTTGCGGTAGGAGGGTGATTGGACCCCGAGGGCTTTAAAAGGAGGAGCTGCACTGCTCTGGCTCACGCACAAATAGTCGTTATGCGTAATGGAGAGTCGGACAGGGAACCTGATCCCCGCGCGCCTGGCGACGCCTCAGAAGTCACGCCCATGCTCAACGCCGTGTTCGCCCACAGCCGACGGTCCACATATAGAAAGAACTTATGAAATGTTTCCAACAAAATGACTACAAAGCTCTGGAAAAAATAGCTGGGATGTCCCTGCTATTAACACAGATTTTTTCTGCGGAGGGTTCGGCATTGCATTGTGATCCCTGCCGGCATTCACGCCGAGGGGAGTGTCGGGCTCCTCTCCGCAAGACCGATGGTGACAAGCAGGTGGGGGCTGTGGAGAATCGGGGGGGGGTAAATTCCAGTGCATCCTGTCTGAGTAGAGAGGGGGTGATGGTGGTGGGTGGTGGGTGGGGTGGGTTTGGATCCAACTTATCAGGTGACACCTAAATCTCATTACACTTCCAGAGATTCACTGTTTATTTTGAAACATGCCACAGACTTTACAGGCACAATGTTCCCCATGTTCACTAAGCCTAATGCTGTTCCTATGAATGAACATGAGTAAGAAGTGATAAGACACTTAAGATGCGGTATATTTATTCTAATGTTCTAATATTCTTCGGATTTTCTTTTCCTCTTCCTTTTTTTTTTTTTAAACACATCATTTATGTTCCAGTTTATGCCTCCAAAACAGTGGCTGTTGAGTAGCAGGGAAGTAGCTTCTCCGTCTTGCTTAATTTGTCTGTGACTGTGATGCACTCCGACGCGAGTGGTAGTGACTGAGGGTCCGAGTCACGCGTCACGAGGCGAGGCGACATGCAGCAGCGCGCCTGCGTTATTTCGAGATCTGACAAATGTTGCTCCGCTTGACTCAGCAGATGGTCCTTCTCGCCGAATCACTTGCACAAATGAGCCTCGGCAAGATACTCCCCAGGCTGTGGGATCATCTCAGACGTCGCAGTGGCTGATCTTCTTTTTATGATTTATGGGCTGTTTTTGGCTTTTTACAAGCTAAAACGCAGTGGCGGGAGGTGGAGGTGGAAGCTGGGGGGGGGGGGTCTGTGAAATCCAACAAGGATTAAGGATGATTTTATGGTTACATGGAACATACATTTGCTAACTAGGCCACCAAGACCGGTCATTGCCTGTGATATTATAGTAACAGTTAATAGCCACGATTGATGACTTGCTCTCAGGTTTAAGCCTTTTTTTTCTATGTACATCATGAAGCACTGAAATACAAAAGTAAAAGGTACTAATACTACATACAAATGTGTAGTGAGACACAAATAAGTGACAAATCATGCAGTAATTTTATTTTTTTTAATCATTTTAAATTTTTAATTCTATGTGTAGATTTAACTTTATTCATCCCTATTACACAGGACAACACACTAACAGTAATATATATACACATGCAGTATATCTGCATACACACACACATTAACTATGCTTTCCATAGATTCCTGTCTTCCAACATTATATAGTACATATCGTTCATTACAATCTATACAAAGTGCAACTTGTCCTATTTGTTGCCGTAACACTGAAAACATTCATGCGACACCGAGTAGTCGGATACGTAGCAGACAGACAGTGGGACTTAGAGTGACAGTTGGTTTTACAACCAGTTAGAGCACGCAGACACCCTGATGGCTCCAGCGAAAATTCCCTGACTCAGGTGGGCTTAGATTGGGCTTAGATAAGCTCAGCACGCTCATCGCTTCCCTCAAGATTCGTTGGTCCCAAGCGGATCTGAAATCCTTTTGTTTCACTCCAAAGATCTTTGAACAGATCCCAAAAATCCCGTTCAGGCTATTTCTGTCCTTCACACGCAAGCTGTGGAAGCAGCAGATGAAAGACCTCCAAAAAGGCTCCCAATAAATGATGGAGAAACGCTGAGTAACTATAATAACAATCACCGATTGCTTCAGCCTGTGTTCTTCTCTCTAGACCGTCCCAAAGTTCGCCTGCCTCGTTTCCTCAGGCAGAGGTACGTCGCTCACGTCGGAGCCAAGATCAACCTGACCATCCCCTTCACAGTAAGCTGAAGACGACCGCATCTTCCTGTGCATGCACGATGAGGAAAAAAAAAAAAAGTACGCAACCTCCTTAAAACTCATTTGTCCCCCACCGTCCACCCCCAAGGGTAAACCCAAACCTTTGGTCACCTGGACAAAGAATGGACAGCCCCTGGACATGAAGAGGGTGAACATCCGCAGCACCGAGAGAGACAGCATCCTGTTCATCCGTTCATCTGAGAGAGAAGACTCTGGAGTGTATGAGATGTGTGTGAAGGTGGAGGACTTCGAGGACAAGGCTTCACTCACCCTTCAAATTGTTGGTGAGGATAAATGTTTATACGGTGAGATGAACTTTTAAAAGTGTGCTTTTTTGATACTATAATCAGTGGCTGCTTGTTCACAGAGCTGCCAGGGCCCCCCGCCAGTGTAAAGATTGTGGATACCTGGGGCTTCAATGCCGCTCTGGAGTGGACTCCACCCGACGACAACGGAAACACAGACATCACAGGTTACACGGTGCAGAAGGCCGACAAGAAGACTGGAGTAAGTTGTATTTGTATTGTAATGTATGTCGAGTATTAATAGAAGGATTCCACTGATGAATTACACACAGCGAGTCCAAATCCTCCGCACTTCCTCGGCTTGTACGTCACGTCCTCGCTCTGTGCGCCTGTTCACAGGACTGGTTCACTGTAATGGAACATTACCATAGACTGAATGCCACCATCTCCGACCTCATCATGGGTAACACCTACAGCTTCAGAGTGTTTTCTGAAAACAAGTGTGGAATGAGCCAGGATCCCGCTGTTACAAAGGAGCAGGCCAAGATCCTGAAGACAGGTACCTTTTTTATTTTATTTTATTAATCTCAAATAACAGGGAAGCAGACACTGGAGGAATTCATTCATCACTTCATTCGGTCAGTTGTAATCTATGGGAATCCCATCTGAAGCTCATGTCTCATTGGTCCCTCCTTTACTTCCTAATTTTATTTTACTCAGTTTCTTTACTATTGACCCTGTATTAACATGGCAGTTATCTGCTTTCCCTCAACTAAACAGATTGAAATTTGAGCATGGAAGTTCACTCTTGACAACAGTGAACAGAAAGACTGTGATATATGGCTGAAAGCTCAGAAAGCTAGTAAGTGGATGGTGCAAGATTGCAACAATGCAACTGACCTTCAGATTGATCATTAAAAAGAAATAACAATCAAATATATTTCTGAGAACTGTTGCTCCAAACTTTTCATTAAATTCCTCATAAAGTATCAAAATGCGATTCAACCAAACTGATGGGCTAAAAAAAATGCAGTCGACCGACAACCAGAACCTATTGAGTTACAGCATATCAGCTGTAACTGTGTGTCTCTTCCATCCTGCAGGTATCGAATACAAGCCTCCTGATTACAAGGAGCACGACTTCACCGAGCCTCCCAAGTTCACCACCTCTCTGAGTGACAGAGCCACTACCGTCGGCTACAGCACCAAGCTGCTCTGCTCTGTCAGGGGACAGCCAAAAGTACAGTAACGAGATTTTTGCCCTCTTTTTTCCTGCCTGACCAATGTAACGTCGTGCCCTTGTCCAATTTAACCAGCAGTTCCAGTGAGGGAGGATCGCTCTGATGGTTTTGCATGTTCTAACCCAGCAACCGCTCCCAGTGCTACTTCGAGTTGTTATAACTTTCCGAAAACTTTGTTGGTGCGCTCAAATCAACTTTTTGGCTTGGCGAGCATCTCTGCTCGGTTATAGTTTGTTTTCAAAGTTTTATTTCCCAACAATGTAGCTCATAAATTCGGTGTGTTTCAGCTACCAAATCTCAAAATTCACTGACTGTCGTCGAACACACCACCAAGGCTCAGTGGTCCAAAAAAAAAAAAAAAAGCCACCAATATTTGAATTACGTGTTGAATATGATGATTTATATGAGTCAAGTCTCTCCAAATGGATATTCACAGCTTAGTAGTCGTATTAGATGACGACTGGACATATTAAGAGTTTTTAACAAACACCGTTCCTCCATCGCTTTCAGTGTTTTTACTCTGAGCTGACAATGTTGAAGGTGTTCACCTGCCCCTGTTAGCCTGCTGTCTGAGCCTCTCACCTCCTCTTTGGGCTCACAGTCCCACCGGGTCGCCAGCAGGACGGTGGCATCGATGGTCTCGATGAGGGGGCTAGAATTGGTACTCTTCCCTTTCCAAGCAGGGGGAGGAGGAGAAGGGGCCACAAGGGTGACAAGTCAGCGAGGAAGCGGGGTCACATGTGTAACATTCCCCGTGGGGCCCCAGGAGCTCCTCACCATGTCAGTGGCATTAAAACTCCCAAACTGGGTGTGTGCTGTGTGTCCACTTCAATCAACAGAGCGTTTCTTGCCAAGTGGACCAAACATAAATAGAAACAACACTTGTGCTTGTTTTTCTGTCAGACGCTTTAATGTAATCACTGTAGTCTTGGGAAAGTGTCACAAAAAATCACATTTTAATCAGAATAATGTAAAAAATAAATAAATAAATAAATAAAAAATTTGTTTTTCTACAGCCTAAGATTCAATGGATGAAGAACCAGATGATTATTGGCGACGACCCCAAGTACCGGCAGATCTGCACCCAAGGGATCTGCTCTCTGGAGATCCGTAAGCCTGGCAACTTTGACGGAGGTGTATACTCATGCAGAGCCAAGAACGATCACGGAGAAGCGACTGTCAGCTGCAAGCTGGAGGTCAAACGTAAGTCAAGATTTTAAATCTGTGTCTGGATCTTCAGTCTATTAATGGGTGTAAACCTCGTATTAAGTTTTAGCATTTCCTTGGCCAATGTTTGAGTTTTCACCCTCTGATAACTTTTCTGTCTGTTAAACAGAGCCGGCAGTTGCAGATGCGGACAAGAAATAGGTCAACATTCTAATAATTAAAGGTCAGAAATGATTAGGATCTTATATGAACATTGTCCTTATCACTATGCTGTATGTGATTATAAGTCAAAAACAATAAAAATCGACCTTGTTATCCTTGATCAACCTTATAAAGCATAGCTGAGTTGTGCTCTACTTGTATTGTTGAATGTTCCTTGCAGTGCACTTTGCAACTGTGAAATTATTTGTGAAATTAAAGTCACAAGAGTTCAACAATTGAACAGGATGTATGGTTGGTCTATATGAGTCCTGAGGTGACATCTGCTCTCTCCATGACTTCCTTTCCATACATGGACGGCACTAAACTTGGAAAAGGTGGCCTTTGCCACTGAAAGAGTTCAAGAGGTAGCACCCATAAATTAAATCTGTAATGGCTACTCATGTACTTGGTTGGGAGACTTAATCACATTTCCTTGACTCAGCAGCAGCAGCGGCAGCCTCCCGAAGGACACTGAGATACAGCATTTTATTTGCTGGTTACTTTCCGAACACTAAAACGATTTGAACATTTTGGAGGTTTAATCTGTGCAATGTTGCGGTTTTCTACAAAATTGAATTACTGGATAAAGTTAATTAATTATTTTCTATAATTTAAATAAAAATTGTTTTATGTTTGCGTAGTTTTCATTTTTTTCTCTTATGAGATTCTGAATTGCTGCCATTACTGCAACTGTTGTTCCGACTGTTTCTTAACACCTGTTGCTGTTGTATGTTCGTCTGTTGCGATCCCAAATTAGGAGCAGAAGGAATGAGGCCTTTGCAGCATAAGGTGCGTGCCACTTTTAGCGTTTCTAAAACTGTCCTCCACAGTCATGAATAAGGAGTAAAAGTTTAAGTTTAAATTATTTCTTTATTTTTCTACAGGAAGGTGCTGGATTCCTGGTAGAACATGTATATATGGCTGGTGACCGCACTACACAAGGATCGTTGCCTGTGACCTCTTGCCAAGTGTTACCCTATGTTACGATGAACAATTGTTGTCGCTTTATGCCTTTCCACTACATTAATAAGTCCACATCCATGTCCACAATCGGCTTTTTCCCCAACGATACTGTCTACGGTGACTAAATTATCACATGTTCAAATACTGTACCACCCATGTTTATCATCTTGTTAGTCTGACTGGGTGTATGCCAAGAGTATCGCAGAATGAATTTACTGTTCCTCATAGGAGATCTACATGTAACATCTACGTGTTTGTATCAATAAATAATCTAATTTCTGGTTTTGTTTTTTCAATACAGTATCTTCTATAAGTTGAAATCGCTAGCAGAAGTATTGTAAAGGGTTAACCATTATTCTCAACAACTTGATCAGTATGGCAAGGACAACTATGAATGTAATCTCCTTGAGTTTATATAGATTTTGTATTTCATAGTTTTGGTTTATACTGACTTTACATATTTAAGGAGCTACTGAAAACCTGAAAGTTAAAGAATCTGGTAATGCTTTAGTTTACAGGTTTGGAATTTCTCATTTATTTCCTGATGATTTCTAATAGGTTTTTCTAGAAAGATCTATGTAATTGAGTCTTTGGTCAATGTAGAGCAGGTCAGCTGAACATGCAAAAATGTGTAAATGTGTGTCTACAGACAATTACACATTAAAACATATATAAAGAACAGAGTTACTAGTAATAACTGAGTGGCAAATTAATATTTACTTGGGTTTAAATTTAGCCTTGATTTAAAGGAAATACATTTTCCTTATAATTAGTACCATGTTACAGAGATCTTTTCAAAGCAAAAAGTTACCATGAATAAAAAAAAAAGAAACACTTCTAAAACCCTGTCTTCGAAACTCAGTTTTGATTGGAGTGACAGGCCTGAAAGCTGCAGATTAATTTGATTACATTCTGCTACAGTTTCACTCAGCCGCTGAATGCATGAAGCCCATTTGGCAGCAGACCAGTGAGAATCTGGAGACAGCAGCACTATTCATTTGGCTCATACGGACCCAAGAGTACATCACAGTATGCCAGGACTCCCATAATAATAATACCAGTGTATAATACTGATCTTGTAGCTATTTGGTCTTGGAGTTACTGGCATAGTGATATGGGGCAGGATGCCAGAGATATCCAGGTTACAGAGACACAAGGGTTCACACAGCGGCTGACAAAATTAGCTATGGTGCTCCATCTTACTAGGGTTATTTTAGGAAGTGGTTCAACTGGCAAAATGTGCTTTTTTTGTGTTGCTTTGAAAAACTGAAAGAGGGAAATGGAAATCAAAACTAAAAAATGGGGGGGGGGGGTGCAAATAGAAAGGGGGATAATGTCATTACTTAAATTCAAAAGAATTAAAAACAGCAGAGTTCCCCTCCCTCACATGACCATGCCCGGAGTGCATTAACCTGAGATTCTGGTGACAGATTTTGTACAAGAATAATAAACACCCTTAGTATTACTTTGTAGAAAAAGAAAGTGTGTTAAAAGTTTAATGTGTATTGAGTAACTCATCTCTGCAGTTTGAGCTAAAAAAAAACATAAAACATTATCTGTCTCTTTGAGTGTGGCGTCCTCTAGTGTTACAATTAAGCAATGACTTCTGCAGGCTCCCTAAAAATGGGAGGGTAGAAAGAGCCATGTAGCATGTAAACTACATTCATAAATTGCTGCCTTTAAACCCAAAAAATGAAGATTTTACGCTTCAGAGATTGAAAAAGCTGCAGCATGAAAGGTCAACACAGTTAACTGCCCCTTACATTTACAGTCCTTTAAATAGATATACTGTACGTCTCTCTGCCATTTTGAGCTACTTGCACATTTTGCATAGTGCAGCTTTAACCCGTGGGCTAGGAGCCATAATGGGTCTCAGGCCTACTTTTGGGTGGTCCCAGGATGCTAACATGCTGCAATAGGGTCATGGAGCAAGAGACTTCCTGTCTAATTTAGATCCTGCAATGAAAAGGTTTCAAACCCCCAATGAAAACCATTATAAAATCCCTGATGTACAATGTAAGTATGTATATTAATATGTTAAAGTAATGCACCTCATATGTTTGAGTCCTATAATTCTATTCAATTCTTAGAGTAACCTTGATTAAAAGTAACTAACTAGTCAACTGGGTGAAACTGTTTAGGTAGGAGTTTGTGTTTTCTCTTTTTGTATATTTTGATTAATTGCTTCTTGTGAGTAGATGGTTCTAAATATCCAACATCAGAGCTGCATTTGGGCCAAGATCTGGAGAATTATCACCAAATCTGCAGCACCACTCGGCTTTAAGCAGCTCAAAAACCCACTGTACACCACGTGCTCAGCGTCACACAGCACACAGTCAAAGTTAGAGACCAGTGGAGCAACATAGTGGAGTATTTAGCAGCTAAAGAGCAAGATTTTTCCCTCAGGAGTTGGTAGAGACCAAAAACAGAGCTAAAACAGAGTGAATGTTGGACATTGGCGGCTGTGGCTCAGGAGGTAGAGCAGGTCATCCACTAACCGGAAGGTCGGTTGTTTGATCCCCTGCTCCTCCAGTCCGCATGTCAAAGTGTCCTCGGGCAAGATACTGAACCCCAAATTGCCTGTGGATGTGTGTGTGTATAGAAAGTGCTGTTTGTACAGAAAAGCGCTGTATGCATGTGTGTGTGAATGGGTGAATGTGGCAGTAGTGTAACGCGCTTTGAGACTTGAAAAGCGCTATATAAGTGCAGTCCATTTACCATTGGTCATTAACGTACATTTTGCCAGGTGACCAGAAACACAACTCCAAATTAATAATGTTGCTTCTTAACTGCTGGATGTGTAAATCAGCAATTGTCTGCTAACAAGTTTATCATATCAACTTAAAAGGTGATACTATGTCAATATTGTATTCACAACTTATTTCTGCTGACCCCAAGTGGACAAAAAAAATCAGTTATTGCAGGTTTAACAAAAATTAGCTTTCTGGCTCTGTGGATGGCAACTCGCTGACTTGTCCTGTAGCAGCACAACGAGAATGCGATCTTTGGTTGTTTCGTGAAATGTCTCGGCAACTATTGGGATCGATTGTCATGATATTTGGCAGAGATACCCACTCGGGGGACCATATTAGTATACCCCTACATTTCCTATTGTGCCACCAGCAGATCAGAGTTTTCACCTGTTCAGTGAAATGTCTGTTGGCACTACTGGCACTAAATTTTGCACAGACATTCATGTTTTCCCAGAGGATGAAGCCTAGTGACTTTGGTGATCCCCTGACTTTTCCTCTAGTGCCACCACCAGGTTGACATTTGTGGTTTTGAGTGAAATGTCTCACGGCTACTGAATGGATTGCCATTAAATGTGGTGCATATGTTTACGCTCCCCTCGGGAGGAATTGTAATCACTTGGGTTATCCCTTGACTTTTTGACAAGTACCACTGCCAGAGCAAAATTAGAATTTGTCTCACACTCTGTTTTATGACCAAATACCTGAAAGCTAATTACAGTCCCATCGGCCTCAGCTGTACTTTGTGTTTACTGCTAATTTGTAGATGTTAGCATGACGACATGCTAAACTAAGATGGTGGACCTGGTGAACATTACCTGCTAAACATCTGAATGTTACAATTGCCATCGTGAGCATGTTGACGTGCAGCGTTCACATTGTGCTCAAAGCACGGCCGTGCCTCACAGAGCTGGCAGCCTATAGCTGTATTCTGATAGTTTGTCTTATTTCACTATTCCATCTTCATTTTATGTTTGAGCCTCAATAGAGTCACGGGTTCATCTTTATGAAACCGGACCTACACTGGTTTGCTGCTTCAGGCACATATTCCGCTTCTAATCCCCATGCTGAATTACCTCTGGGTCTCCGTTTCATCTATTATGATTTATGGCCATGAAGTCCAACACAAGGCAATCACAAAATATCCTCTGGCTGAATAAATGGATCCTAGCA
The DNA here is from genome assembly GCF_016859285.1 of Xiphias gladius. Taxonomy (NCBI): domain Eukaryota; kingdom Metazoa; phylum Chordata; class Actinopteri; order Istiophoriformes; family Xiphiidae; genus Xiphias; species Xiphias gladius. The sequence continues at coordinate 9,067,864 of NC_053420.1, read as the reverse complement.
AAAGTTTTCTCTCTATGACTCCCCTCTGGAGGAGGAACAGCAGGATGGAAAGTTCACAAACAGGCAGGACGCTTTAGTGATGCAGCCTCTCTGACTCATCCGGTGGTGTTGCTCTAATCGTTGGTAATGCACTGAGCACCGCCTGGTCGCTGCTATATGAAGGGTAACGCCAAAGGCAATGAAACGATGTGTCCTTCTTGAAGGGAGCCTGGCTGTTATTTGCTGCAGAGGTTTTGGCAGCGTTCCCAGAGGGTTTAATAAGTGTAATGGTGAAACTGGCACTCGCACCGCTGTCCTGTCATTGCTATTCATTAACAAATGTTGCACTGCTAAATCAGTTGGATAGACTGTCTGAACACACTTTTCATTTGCGTAAGACTTGGGCTGTTAAGTTGGTATGAAGAGGTGATACTGTACAGTCTAAGGCATCCTTTCTCATGTTTTTTAACCATTTGGTGCTGCTTTAAGAGCGCGTGGACCATATAATGTCCTTGAGATCTCCTTAGCCCCACATCTGCACTGTGAAAATATTTAAAATTCAATCAAGCTTTAATTCTGTTTACTTCATGCCGCTTCACAGTGGCTGAAGTACTCCGTGATTCTCACCAAACAGCATGTATTGCATGGATTTCCCCGGAGAAACCTGCAGTGTCAGTGTGATGCAGCTCTCCCCAGCCGTCCAGCGTAGGACGTCTGGTAGTCTATTGATTTCAGATGGCAGGATGAGACTTCGTTCAGTCAATTTAATTAAAATTGAGGCTCTGAATTACTGAGTTGGAAGGAAATTAAAAACATAAGCAGAAACCACCTAATGCTCCGACGTTTATGTTCAACTTCTGAACTGATTACATCTTTTTTCTTCATATAAATGATCTGACATAAATAATCCAAAAAGAAATAGCCTTGAAACATCTCAAAAGTCAAGTTGTTGAACTTATTGGTTTGTCTGCAGGTAGCATCAAGCTACATTAAATGCTTTGCATGCCCTAGTACAACATACAGAGTGACTCCTGCTTGACTTTTACACTTTTTGTTTAATTAGGTGACTCTATAATCCATGTTTCCCTGATCAGGAGCTGCAGTGACCTGTGTCACTCCTGCAGCTCGTCCCACCTTCTGCTCTTTTAAATTATTCACCAGTTACTTTTTTAAATGCCTGCAAACAAGTAAGGGGGGAACTAGTTGCCTTTTAACGTCCGCTGCTGCTGAGTCTGCCGGAGCTTCACATCTACTGCTGCTCGACTAAAAAAAGAAAAAAAAAACCCCAACAACTTCCCATCTGTGTTCTGCCTACCTCTATACTGCAGCAAAACCAGCCCAAACAGACCGGTAACAGCCCCCCACCCATCCACCCCTCTCCTCTCCTCTCTCGTTTATCCTCTCTGGTCCTTACACCTCACTGCACTCGGGTTCCTGCAGAGTTCCTGCAGCAGGGAGACACAGGACCTAAAATAAAGCTCTGTGAGCCACTGCAGGCTGCTGGTTACCATCTTCACCTCTCCTTTCAACGCTCATCGATTCCCCTGCTTTTGCACTTCCCTCCAGCTCCTCTCTCTCTTCCTCCCTTTCCTCCTGCATCTATTTCTCAAAGCTCAGCATTCCGTCTGCCTGTCCTGGGGGGGGTTGGGGGCGGTGGGGGGGGTGATAGAGCAAGAAAGAAAAGAGGAGGAGCACAGTTGTTAGTGCGCCACAGAAAATCTAACCACCCCTCCCCTACCCAATTGATGACAAGGAGGGTTTTTATTGAGGTGCTCCTCAGCCAATGAGCGAACAGTGCCGGGAAATACAGCAGTGGAACTGCACCGGCCCTGATTCTTGTGCTGATTTCAGTGTGTCAGTACAATGTTTATCTGTGCCAGTATAACTTATTTTCTCAAGTCTACCTGATCTGAGTTCACCTCAGCAGCACCCTGAGCTCCAATAGGTCTTGTTTCTGAGTGTCAGGGGCGTCTCGAACAGAAACACCCCCAGGTGAAACTGGGACCTGCCAGCACTGGGGATTTTTGCAATGTCTTTTGAGAGTGGGATGAACCAAAGTGCAGACTGTTAAGATTTTTTTTTTTCTTCCTGTCAAGAATATCTGACAGGAAATCTGACCCTGCTCTCTGCTTCCACTCCTTGTTAAGGACGCAGCACATCTCTCTTCAAGGTAAGCAGCATTTTTTCTTCCCTTTCTTTCCAGAGCAGGATCATCAGTTACTGAGGCTTTGCTACGTGCCAGGTTGTCACAGAGGCACCTAGCCTCATTACACACATCCTGCCTGAGTGTGGAAAAAAAAAAAAAAGCTCTGCAGTGAGAGAAAGAGAGAATAAATGGCTCAGGGGTAATTAGAGCGGACAGTGTTAGCGTTTTGCCAGTCGCCTCTCATTGTAACGTGGAGTCTTAGAATAACTGCAAATCTGCCAGAGTGGAACTTTTGCAGCATGCCGGTAAATCCTCATGCCTGGTGCGTAGCGGCGTGTAGTGCTGCAGTATAATGTTACATAATAAAACAAACGTGTGTGTGAGGGTAGAACTTGAGATGGGAATTTCTTGCACTGGAGATAGAATCCGAAAACACTTTCCAGTGCTTGATTATGACCTAGATGTGTAAACAATTAAGAAAGAGTTTTTTTTTATTTCTATTATACAGAGGGGAAGATTTTCCTGAACAAAAAAAAAAATGTGTATGTATATACACAAACACACACACACATATATATATATATATATATGGAAAAGGAGTTTTTATGTTGGCATGTAACTACTTTTTATCTGCCTTTCTGTACTGTTTTGTTTTGTTGTGTTTTTTTTTTTTTACAGTGTGTCAGTCTTTAGATGGATGGTGAAAGTCAGCTCACTGTTACATTGTAAAAACTGTGAGGGAGTGCTTGCAAGGTCAAATCTGCTGAGCCAGCAAGAGTGAAGTGCCCACGCAAGAGTCTGCAGAGCTCACTGTGTTCAGATGAATCCCTGTCGTCTTATCAGCAGTTAATCAGCAGGTTTATACATATACTGTTGGTACCTTTTCTCTAAATGCTTCGTTGGCAGAAATTTCCTTCATTCAGTGTGATGAAAGGTGGTTGAAGAAAAGCTCTCATTAATGTACACTGAAATTTTGCGCATTACGGCCTCTGATGGATACTGATTACCTTGCAAAACAGACCATCATGATCGAACTTCTTTACCTTTTCTTGTCATTTAAGTAGAACATTCTCCTCGTTTGCCCTCACAGGCGAATCCCATGCGGATATTCCCCCGATTTTCCTATTGATTAAGAAATGTTTTATTTTTAGCCACAGATTTGGATGACTGCTCTATGTTCCCAGGCTGATTATGATGCAGTGGGCTGAACAGATCAGGTGATGCGGTGGTGTCTTCATTCCCTGGGGGTGTTATGAGTACATGACTGGGATACTCCAGAGTAGTGTGTGTGCCAAATGAGGACTTCCTTTTGGCATCAGCAGAGGTGACTGTGTAGCTGCAATGTGTCTGTACTCACGCATATATACTCATACTGACAGACACAGCTTCTGTCCTATAGTGCGTTGACTTGCCTCATTGCCTAAAGTGAATGTGTGACCTAACAATGCAGTAAGATAGCAGGCTTAGGCTAAGTATTTATCAATATACACTTAAAATGTTGTTATGTTGTTATCACCTCTTTTATTAACTGTTAATAAGTCATAATTAAGTTGCTGATGTGACTAATCAAAAAGGGTTAGACAAAGCATGAGATAAGTCACAAGAGTACAAAGCAGTATAGCGGTACATTTAAAAACTGACAAGAAAAGGAAGCATTTCCTTGAAAAAACAATAAAGTCAGGTGAAGTATTTTAAGCTGTCTGTTAGTTTGCTAGACTATGACAAAAAGAGAAAATATCTTTGTGCATCTAAAGTTGTTTTTTTCCGGCCAAATTTGCATTTTGCATTTTACTGAGAGAGGATTAGTCATACAGTTTTGCAGCCTGTGCTTGGAGTCTGGTGATGAAGTCAGTATTACATCCCTAGGATAAGATTATATCATTGGGCGTACCCTTACGAGAGACTAATGTAGCTTCCTTGACAAACATATGCAAGAGGACATCTTTTTTTAACCATGCTAGCGGTGTGCCTGCAGGGATGTCGGGGTGTCCGTAGGCCAGTCTGTCGGGCCAAACTTTGCTCCAAACTAAAATATCCTACCAAATATTAGATGGATTGACATGACTTTTGGTAGAGGCATTCAATGTGCCCATACGATGTATCATAACGAAGCTTGTAATCCTCTGACTCTTCCTCTAGTGCCAAATGCAATTCACATGAGTGGTTTTGAGTGAAATGTCTCAGCAACTATTGGATGGCTTGCCATGAAATTTGATACACATATAGCACCCCCCTTAGTATTAGTTGTAATAACTTGCAGATCCCCTGACTTTTCATCTAGCATCATCATCAGGTCAAAGTTTCAGTTTGTCCAGTTCCGTGGTTTATTACCAAGTACTCTCTAAACTAATGATATTCCCATCAGCCTCAGTCTCACTTTGTGTTTAAGGCTAATTATCAAACGTTAGCATGCTAACCAGGTAAAATCAGTGATTCCGCAAACTGCTGATCTTCAGTAGTTGAAACAAATGCATTAAAGTTACGAGTATGTGGCTTTCCCTTTCTTTCTTGATGCCTGCGTTCCAGCCAGCACCCTACTAGAATGGTGTGCGTTTTCTCTCCATTGTTTTTATCGTTGAACCTGGTGAATATTACCTGCTAGCATCAGCATGTTGACAATAGCATTTAACTCAATGCAAATTTATTAAAAATTTAAAACTGAAATCTATAATTTACAAAAATATTCAGACTCTTTGCTCTGGAACTCTAAATTGTGGTCTGATGCATCCTGTTTGCTTTAATTTTCCTTGAGATGTGTCTAGAACCACGTTTGGCAAATTGAATTGACTGGACATAGTTCAGAAAGGCACACACCTATGTGTATAAAGTCCCGCAATTCACACTGCACATCAGGACATAAATCAAGCCATGAAGTAACAAGGAACTCTCTGTAGACCTCCATCATAAAATTGTGGCGATGCATAGATCGGGGCAAGAGTATAAAATCATTTTTAAAGCTTTGAGTGTTCCCAGGAGCACAGTGGCCTCAGTTGGGAAATGGAAGAAGTCTGGAACCACCGGGACTCTTCCTAGAGTTGGCCGTCTGACCAAACTGAGTAACCAGGCCAGAATGGCATTGGTCAGGGAGGTGACCAAGAACCCAACAGTCTCTTTAACAGAGCGTCAGAAGTTCTCTGCAGAGATGGGAGAACCTGCTGGAAGGACGGTCATCTCAGCAGTACTCCATCAATCAGGCCATTATGGTATTGTAGCTAGACCGAAGCCAGTTTGAGCATGGTGGTGGCAGTATCATGCCATGGGGGTGCTTCTCAGCAGCAGGGACAGGGAGACGGGTCAGAATTGAGGGAAGGATGAATGCAGCCAAATACAGAGAGGTCCTTGAAGAAATCCTGCTCCAGGGTGACAGAGTTATGGTTCAACTTTCAGCACAACAATGACCTGAAGCATACAGCCAAGACAATGCTGGAGTGGTTTCAGGACAAGTCTCTGACTGTCCTTGAGTGGCTCAGCGAAAGCCCAGACTTAAACCCCACAGAACATCTGTGGAGAGACCTGAAAAACGGCAGTTCACAGAGGCTTCCCATCCAATCTGACGGAGGTTGAGAGGATCTGCCAGGAATAATGGGATAAGCTCCCCAAATCCTGGTGTGCAAAGCATGTTGAGACTTTCCCAAGAAGATTCAAGGCTGTAATTGCTGCCAAAGGGGCTTCTACAAAGTACTGAATTAAGGGTCTGAATACTTATAAGGAGAGATTTCAGTTTTTGATTTTTAAAATGGCAATTTTATCCATTTAAAATTAAATCTACAACATGATAAAGAGTGTAAAAAGTGAAGGGGTCTGAATACTTTCTGAAGCCACTGAACACACAGCCTCATAGAACCATTAGCATGAGTGTAGACTCTTAGTCATGTTATTTTATTGTGTTTGGCATGCGGTCAAATGCATTTTCTTCTTTAGGTTTCTTGTTGTTAGCACGCCAACTTCTTAGCCTATGCTGCATATCATGTTTTGTAACAGCCCCCTGAACCTACAAGTAGGTTTAGTAGGCCCCTACTGGTCCATATGAACAGTATGTCACTGTATGCAGTGATAATGCCTATTCATCCTTGGTAATAGTAAAATCGGTTGACTAAATCTGAATATTAGTAATGTTTTTTTCTTGTTGTAGACAGTCGTGGCAGTAGTCAGGAGGCCTCACTTCAGCCCCTTTGGGTTTTCACATTGCAGCTCCTCCTGAGGAGACGTGTGCGTGCCCGGAGCACTTCTGATGCTTGATGGTTCACGAAATGCGATTCTGTACTGCAGCCTATAATCCTGTCCTAACTAAACTGAGATCCTCTTTCACAGGCTGTCTGGTGCATCAGTCTACATGAAGCACAGTGATGATGTTTTTCATTCACTACTGTAGTGAATGAAAAACTACAGTAGTTGTTATATCAGTTCACAAAATGGCATTTGATGATGTCTCTGTGTAGAGGGAAATTTTTGACAGCTATCGCAGACAGCGGTGTCGACGGAGATGTGCTGTAGACTTTGTGAGCTTCCCTGTGAAAGTTGCCGAACCGATGCCTTTGCTGGTGCTGCATTGCAGTTTCTATCAGCTGAATGCCAACAGAGCAACACTTCTCTGCCTGAGGATACAGCAAAACTGATTCGTTTTAAGAATCGACCTTCCCAGAAAAGAGAAGTCTATCGTTACACAGTCCAGGTATTGAGCCTCTATCCCTTTTTGTCTAAATTGCATTCAGACTCTGAAGCACACAATGAACAAAACAGATGTCTAAGCTAAATCTTTGGAGGCCCACACTGAGAAAAAGGTAGAAAAGATGTAACAAGCCAAATCCTTTGATCATATCACACAATAGATACATTTTTAGTTAAATAGATTAATTATATTTCCACCATGATAAAAATCCAACATTATATGACATATTACCTTTGTACATAGGTTCGTCTCTTGCTTCATTTACTTAAGAGGTTTCTCGTTGCCTCAGTGAAGATTATGCACATGACTCTAGTAACTGTTTCAGCCGAACCTCTGCAGCCTCGTGAGGAGGAAGATCAATACTTTTAGCAGCAGATCAATTTTGAGTGCCTCAGGCGCAAATTAATATTTTTTAAGTACCAGACTGAGCAGCAACAATCAGTAGGTTAGTTTGTCTGCTGTTAGTGTGTGTGTGTGTGTGTGTGTGTGTGTGTGTGTGTGCGTGTGTGTGTGCGTGCGTGCGTGCGTGCGTGCGTGCGTGCGTGTGTGTGTGTTTGCCTGTGTGCCTGCATAACATCAACGTAAGGTTGAGTGACAGTCTATTTCATTTATATTATAAAGGCTGAGGCTTAAGTAACAGCAATACAATAACGTGAAAGTACATTAGTAGGTAAAGTTCTACGTTCAAAATATTACCTAAGTAAAAATATCAAAAGTAAAAGTACTCATTACACTGAATAATGGCCGCTGTGAGCAATATATTATTATATATGACATTATTAGATTGTTGATAGTGATACATCAGCAGTGTTGTAGGTGGTTGAAGTGGAGTTTATAGATAGGCAGTTTAGTTCAGTGGTTCTCAGCCCACGGATCGGGCCCCTTCAAAGGATCACAAGATAAATCTGAGGGGTTGTGAGATGATTAATGGGAGGGGAAAGAAGAAAAAAAACACAGTTCTGCCACACAAACTTGTATTCAGTTTTGCAACTTTTCCCTAATATTTACTTTTTTGGGAATTATCGGATAAATTTACCTCTTTCAACCTTGAACTGTTATTTAAATAAAATTATCTGAGGAGTTTAGAGGGAAGGGTCAACAGAAAACAGGAGGTTGGGGAGAACTGATTGAATCTATAACAATGTACTGTATTTTATAAGTTTATATTGTGTCTTTTATCTAAAATCATAATCTGAAAGTTGACTTGTAACTATAGCAGTCTAAAAAGTTTGAAATTTCCATCTGAAATGTAGTGATGAAGGTATAAAGTATCAGAAAATGGAAATACTTGAATAAAGTACTTGTAAAGTACTTTTAAACTGTACTTAAGCACATATACACGCTGAAATGCACATTAAGTCTCCTTGACTCTTTATCAGCGGTATGGAGAAGCATTTTACTGATATTAGTAACCTCTGTAAATTAAAGAGTGTTTGTACAGGGCTCTCTACTGGTCCTGCGCTCTCAGCTGACTGAATGCAGAGGCTTGATAACCAGGTATGATAAAAACATTAAAGCAATATTTATGCATCTCTATTTATATACGAAGTTCATGGACAATCTTACAAAATGTACCTGATCACTTATAACAACAAAAAAAAGAAGATCTTTTTTTTCTGTTTTTCTGTGTGTGGATGTTGAATATAGACCTGTTTGTGAGGATTTGCTGATGAAGGACTTTCTTAATGATACCAATTTGTCTTCTACTCTCCCAGCACGAAAAACCCTTGACAAATCTCGAAATTTACTGGAGCAGAAAATGGATGGTGCCAGCATTGACACATCTGGTTCTTGTGTTCAGTGCGGGTCTTTGGACTATAGACTTAAGTAATTCATCCAAAGTTCTTGCTTCCCAATGTAACCATGTCACTGTTCGTATGTTTTAACGAAGCAAACAGAGTAGTAGGAAAATTACTGTTTGCTGCTTAATTTGCAAAAGTCTAGGATGAAGTCTGATGTAAAATGAGTGTGAGGCCAGAGGAAAAGAACAGAAAATGTAGGAAGTCAGTACAGAAGGATCAGATAATTACTTACTGAGCTTGTGTCCCCTCTGGCTTCTCTTTACTAAGTACTACTCCGTCATGTTGGCCCAGATATGTGCAGTTGGGCAACGCACCCTTCACTAGTCCTTCTTTTCCTCCTTTTCTGTTGCTTTCTCCCTCCTTTCGGCTCACACCCTTAATGCACCAAGATCCAGCGCTAGTCAGTCAGGCAATTTTCAGCCCTAGCAGGAAGAAAAAAGCATGTATGTAGATGTACATATCTGTATCTTTGTTGGTTATCACGATGGTCTTAGTCCTCATGGTCTTAATTTGCTTTATTTGTTTTTATGCTGTTTAAGGAAAGGCAGAAAATTAGGAGTTTCCATGACTGCGAACCAGTTGTTAAGACTGGCTCAAGGTCAGGAACAATGAGACCCAAAAAATGTAAAAATAATTTTTCTTATCACAAATGAGTTAATCATCAGTCAAAATGAGTCCATTCGAAGAGAAAAAAAAACTTGCAGGGCAACTCCACAGAGCCAAATTAGCATTTTTGCATTTTTGTTTTGACTTAAATTGGTATGACTCTAATGGTTACAATTAATATCTATGTTGTAAAATATATCAGTTAAGCTACAAGAAAAAATTTGTGGTCTGTAGTATGTGTTTTGTTTAAGTTTTTGTAACATGGCGAGCACAAAGAAAGCTTGTGAGGTTGTCATGCGTTGTTGCCTCTTCCTTTATTCAGTATGTCAAGCTCTCTGGCCGATCAAACACTTTTTGATGTGGCTGTCTCAGTTAAAGTTTCGTCACCAAAGGGAAATAGCTGTGGGCGTCACAGCTGCAATAGTTTGCCTTCAAGCGAATGTATGCGGACGACCTCACATTATGCAGTTAATTACTGTTGTCAGTTTTACCACTGTGATCAGAATTGTTTTCCACTTCTTTCATGATGTAAGTTGATGGTAACATACTGTAGCATGAAAACGTTTACTGCTAATGCCTGATGGCCACTGGAGGCCATCTGGTTTAGGTCACAGATTGATCAGATTTTTTAAACTTGCATCTACAAGAGCGACAATTTAGTTGCCTGTGTTTATATTCACATTCTCACAGTCAATATTAAAGATTGAGATTACAGTGACATCCCTCCTGCTATGCAAATGGAAAATGGGGACAAATGGCAGACTCTTTTGGCTCGTCAGCTGATGTAGCTCACCTGGTCAGCCTTGGTTCTGAGGGTGGACCATTAGCTCACACTGTATTTTCTCGCACATAAATATTTTCATTACTAATTCCCATACCATATTGTTTAGTAGGACAAATCTGTCTGTCGGTACCCACAAACCCGCATTACTCATTCTCTCTATGGCTGTCGGCCCAAAAACCAATTTGTATTTACAAAAAATCAAAATAGTTTTTTTTCACAAATGTCCACAAATGTATAGTTTCTTTTTTTTTTTATGTTAAAAATAGTGCTTTCTAAGGGACTTTTTTAGTCATGGATTGACACACATTTGGTGCTCTAGTGAGTATTTATGGCACCGGGACGGTATGTGTGGGATAAACTCAACATAACCTACAGTGCCCATGTTCATTTTAGTCAAGGAACGTATCACTCAGTTCAATGGTCTGGATCATTTATGTGTTTTTGACTGGACCGTAACAGTGGGGCCCTATAAATGCCAATTTCTGCGGCTGACTGACTGACTGAGTGATGAAGTTACACAATTGGACAGCCGAATGCCACGTGACTGAGTGCTGAAGTTGAACCATTGGTCGGCCGGCCGAGTGTTGGAGTTTTCCCATTGGCCATTGGTCTTTCAAAATCAATTGGCGCAAACAGTTTCTATTGTGTCATCAGGGGGTCTTTTACAGGCAATGCTGCCAACCTAGTGCCCTTTAAAAAAAAAAAAAAGCACCTAGCAACAAATCTAGCGACTTTTTGGACAAACTTTAGCTACATTCTGTAGAAGAGAGTCACCAGTATTGCCCCGCTGGTGCGAGGTCGGGCTTTCCCTATGGAGGCACACCTCTTTATGCGTCTCATTCAATTGACCACATGGCAGCTGACAAAGACACGAATCAGCGTCTTACGTTCTCTTTGAGAGATCATTTTACAAGTAAATATAGCAGAAGGTGATTGGAATGGTGATTTTGTCAGGATTTTAGCAAAGCAGAGCAGCAGCTAGGAAGTGGCTGTGAAGTTATTGCTGGTTAACATGTAGTCTTAATGGGTCGCGTTTCAGTCCCAATTTCATACATGTTCCTTCATCTGACAACAGAAACAGAAATACGTGTAAATGAGAGCGGCTTTATTGGGAATTTGACTGTATTAAATTACTGTATATGTGAGAAAAGAGAGTAGGAGAGAAGCAAACAGATAAATGGCTGAGACCGCAAATACGATGCAATCAAATTCTGAATATGCTCTTTCGCATATTACGTCGTCTAGTAACATTTAGCAACTTTTCGAGCAGGCTTTAGCTACTTTACAACGGTTCCACAACAGTTTTCAACTACGTCCTCTGTTTCGCACATTGACCATACACGTTCCAGCATATACTAGGCTTTGACCGAGTCTTGTTAATCATTTTTCGGACAACAATGCAGCTCTATGGTACAGAGGAATTAGCTTTTATCCTTCAAGTTTAGTTTGAATAAATAAAACACACTGGCCATAATAGACCTTATTCATGGCAGACACTTTGACATGGTATAGCAGGAGAAGCAGGGTGCAGTCAGTAGGGTTAATGATAGCCGCATTTCATTAGGTTTGTGAATTTCATGGACCTGGTCTAATGCATGATGGCTCACTCGTATGGTTTTCTCTACCAACCAAGGTATTCCCACACACGTGTCACCTGTTTTGCCTGATTAAACTCTGGTAGCGTGTATAAACAGGGCTTGATTTACATCTCTATCACTTTACTGTCAGGTTTGTTGCACCTGCTGGTGTGGGACAAATTAAACCTTCATCATTGTTATTAGAACATGGAGTTTGTTGTGACCCCGCATAATTCCCAGCACAGCTACAACCCGAGGATATGTCTTATCAGTGAGATTAAATACCTGTGCGGCTGTACGGGGCCTTAAAATGGTTATTAGTTCCACTTGTACTTCTCCTGCTCTCCTGTCAACGTCAAAATGTCTGCTGTGAAAAAGCTCTATTCGAGTTTAGAAATATGAATGAATAAAATGAGGAAAAACAGAAAAAAAATCAACATGCAACTTTTTAGGCCTGCCTTGGTGGCTCGGGGGCTTAAGCTGCTTACCCTGAACCCCAACACCCCCAGTTCACATCCAACTCTCTCCTCTCATTCCCTGTTAACGTAAAAGGTAGTGGTATACTTTTTCAGTCTGGTTAATGGTTTAGCTCTTAGACAAAAGAGGTCTAGTTATATCCTCCAAATCCTCTTCCTATTCAACTTTAAGATCTCTTGGGTTATTTTGGTTCAGCAGCCTTAATAACTGGCTATGTTTGCTTTCTTAATACACAATTCTTTTGGGACACATCCTTTCAATTGAAGGCAGTTCTGAGCAGTTCTGGGTGTGCTCACGTGATCATGTTGACATTGAGTCGTCAAAGCTCTCCTGTCCTTCACTTAGGAGACTGACACTGAGACACATCATGACAGTAACTCAGTTAGAGGGAAAAGCTGCTGTCAAAGCACAAGAGTTCTTTGAAAGCAATCCACACACTCATCATACACCATAAGATAATCCACAGAGTGTTTACAGACACACATGCACACACACGCACAGGTGCACACTCACAATGTCATCTTGTTGACCAACTACTACTTCAAAGAAGTGCGATCACTACAACTGATGAACAGAGCCAACTCTGACCATATGGTTCTCTCTGTCCCTCTACACTGCAGTAATGACGGGTCAGGGTACAATCAGTGCCTTATGTGTGTGTGTGTGTGTGTGTGTGTGGTTGTCATTGTGTGTAAGTGTTTGTGTGCATGTGCGTGAGAGAGAGGTAGAGGAACGCAGAAGGATGGGATTATGGAGAGAGTAAAATAATAGAAGAGAAAGAAAAGATGAAAGCAATGAGGAGAGGGAGAAGCGAGGCATGGCAGAAAATGGAGGAAGAGTGTGAGCAGCTGACTGTTGGAAAGACTGCCTTCCAGCTTCGTATTTCTCTGTTACACCCCTGCATTGCAGCAGTCCCTGCAGGAGCTCAGAGGGTGCAGTCTTTTCCACATCCTCTCTGCTGCCTCGGAGGAGACAAATCATCCTGACCAAAACGTCCCCAGAACATCTGGGCACTGGCACGCGTTGGGACCGGCTGTACTCTGCGTGTGTTCGTGATCTGGGGCTGCAATGGCGGTTGTGTTGCTCTTATTGATGTCCCAGTGCAGCGCAGTCCTCTGGCCCGACTCATCCTTTGTGGAGAGGGTGACTAGTAGAGAGGGAGGGAAAGGTTTATTCATTCACAGAAATTCTGAGGGAATGAGAGAGCGGGGGATGAGCTGGAGTATCCCACAATGCACCGGGAGTCCAAGTGAACCAAGCCTACTGTACAGTTACTGCTTAGGTTGATGCTGCAGGTGCATTGTGACCTTGCACTAAACTCTTAGACACCGAAGCTGCTGAGTCAAGAAGCAGAGTGTGGATTTATCAAACCAGGTCAGGTGCATAAACGGATTACGTCTGGTGAGCTCATACAGAATGCAAAAGTATCATGTTCAGAAATCTGTAACATTACTTTAAAAAACTTGTTATCTGGCTGCTATTGATTATTCTTTTCATTGTTAATGTTACTTTTTTTTATCCTCTTGTGTCAATCTTCTTGTTCATGAGTGTATAGTTCAGGAATGCTCATATTAAAATGAAATTATTTAATCAAATCAACTTTATTTGCCATTTGTATGTGCACAATGTACCACAAAATTAAGAATTAACCTTGCAATAACTGATTTTTTTGACGACTTGGAGGCAGCAGAAACAAGTTGTTAGTACAACATTGACATGTCATCACCCTTTACGATAATGGTGAAAGTGTTGGCAGTTGCTTATTTACACATCCAGCAGTTACGGAGCTATATCATTCACTTAGACTCTGGTTTTCTGGTCATCTGGTGAATTTAAGTCCAATATTCACTCCCTTTTAGCTCTGTTTTTGGTCTCTACCCCCTCCTGAGGGAATTTTCTGGCTCTTTAGCTGCTAAATGCTACACTGTGTTCACTTGCTAGTCTCTGACTGTGACTGTGTTTTTTTTACTTTCAGAAGTAAATGGACTGCTCTTATATAGCATTTTTTTAGTCCTATCGACCACTCAAAGGGCTTTGCGCTACTGCCACATTCACCCATTTACACACACATTCATTCATACAGCACCCTTCTTTTCTATACATATAGTGCTTTCTACACACACACACACACACACACACACACACACACACACACACACACACACACACACACACACACACACACACAAACACACACACACACCGATGATACATCAAGGGCAATTTGGGGCTCAGTATCTTGCCAAGGGACACTTCGACAAGCGACATTTAGTGGAGGACCCGCTCTACCTGAGCCACAGTCGCCCCAAGCTGCCTCCACTAAGACACAAATGATACACTTTAAAGATACAAATGCCAAATATATGTAGGCCATCTCTCAAATTTTAAGGTATGACAAAGTAAACCTGTAGAAAATTCGGTGATTGCAACAGAGTATAGTAACTGTATATAATACAGGTAGGTAGAATATAAAATGTAATACACTGAAATGAAGGGTTATATGAAGAAAAACAACTGACAATTACATCAGGTGATGGCAAAATTCTTTTCCTGAATAAATGCTGTTGCTTTTTATTTAGTGATATATTTTATATTGTTAGTTAAGAGTAACACAAAGGCTCCTGCAAATTCAGTGTTGAGACTCACTAGAGGGTTTGTCTAAAATGCATTAACAATACTGGAGCTCAACGGTCTGAAATCTCTGAATTTATTTTGCCAAAAAAGAAGTTATTCAGATTTTTCATAATGCAGCCTTACATGGTTTTCTACAAAGCAAAGTAAATTTAAATTAACTTAGACAATATGTATTGATTTTCTCTAGCCATAGAAGAATGGGCTGCTTGGTTTGGCTCACTAACGTTTACATTTTCTCCATTATTCCGGTTTGCAATTTATTTTACAATCTGCCTTTGAGTGAATTAAATTATTGTTATTGCCAAGTTTGCTCGTCTGACATTGCAGATTTACAGTGATTGTTACCATATACTTAGCAATAAATGCCACTATATAATTGCTGACTGTATAGACTTTCCATTGAGACAGTAGAATGGATCAGTGAGCTGGGAGTGTGTCCTCCAAGCCTCCAAAAAAAGCTCACCCTGCTGACCCTAAGCTGTAAATGAGGTCAGTAAAGATTTGTGTAATTGCCTGAGTTGGAATCTGTCCTACCACGTCGTCCCTTAGTTTGCTTTCCAGTCTCACAGTCACTCACTGCAAAAATTTCCATTGGAAAATCTCCAATAATACCAATCTGCAAATTCATCAAGGAAACTGAACCGTACAACTTGGAACAGAGATAAGTAGACAAACTGGCGTTGAAATTACAAATGTATATCTTTAAGGAATAGTTTGACATTTTGGGAAGTACACATATTTGCTTTCTTCTTGAGTTAGATAAAAACACTGATACCACTCTCATGTCTGTACAGTAGATATGAAACTACAGCAAAGAGATGGCTATCTTAGTTTAGCATAAAGACTGTAAACAGCTAATCTGATCTGTGCCCAAAGGTAGCAAGATCTGCCTTCCAGCTCCTCTAAAAGAACAGTAATTAACATTTTAGATCTTGTTTGGTTCATACAAAAACCCAAGTGTCAGGCTACAGTTTTACAGAGCGTTATGTGCTGGGCTATTTCTTGGCCATCTTGTCGTCACCGATATTTTGTTGACAGATTTTATAACCTTTGTAGAGAACCAGGCCAGCCGTTTCCCCCTGTTTCTAGTCTTTATGTTGAGCTATGATAACCGTTTCCTGGCTCCAGCCTAATTTTGAACAAACATACACGGGAGTGGCATGATTTTTCTCGTCTAACTCTCCGCCAGAAAGCATATTTCAGAAAAGGTCAAGGGTTAGGTTTAAAGCACAGCGAGATTTAAATGACTTTAAAGTTTACTTTTACAGGTATAACAAAGCCTAACTAATCTCTCAGGACTCTTTAGCTTTAAGTATCTTTCTTCTGAAACCATGAATTAGCAACATCACCTCACCTTGCTACTACAGTTCTTCCAGGCCACATCCTTTTCACTCCTATGATGTCCCCTCACACCCACCTATGTCTACCAGTCCACTCACTTTTAATTTGAGTTATTTAGTTTTCAAGTTGATGGCGAGGTCACTTAATTCAGTCTTAGAATGAAATTGTTAAGCGAATTTGATGAAAGGGAAAATAATTTAACACTGCGAGAAAAATAAAGAGAAAGAAGTGAAAAGATCCAGTCCTATTAAAGCAGAAGACCTTGGTGACTTTGAACAGTTTTGTACAAAGTTGCAGCTAAACGTTCGATTTAAAAGAAGTGCTGTGTGTCACTTTCACTATTGCAAAATGCATTTCAGTAGATGAAAACACATTTGGGGAAAATATGGGAGACAAATTTCTCTGGGCATAACTTTGCAGTACACTGGTAGAGGGGGAAAAAAAGGATGCTCTGTGATGCAGCAATTTTGTGTGAGATCCCTGCCTCCCTCTGGCAGAAGCAGCTCATTGCACTAAACTGAAGTGAAAGGAGCCACCTCACACCAGCTCCTGACAGGTGCTAGCTGAGCATGAGCACACAGGAAGGTATTTCCCCAAAGAGCGTAGGAAGGAACAGAGGGTTTCAGGAGAAAGCCAGGGGAAAAGATTAAATGCTGGAGATGAAAAGGGCTCAGATATGTGCAGAAGTAACTACATGGCGTTTTTGTGCATTTGTTGATTTGAGACCAGTTTATCATCAAGAATCAATGTATGGCCAAGCCATGAGGACTTACATTTTAGAGTTTTATATTCAGGCCTAGAACACACATCTCCACGTTTGCATTGATTTCTTGGTCACACATCAGTTGTTTCATGATGTAATGGTTTTAGCTAAACACCGTGGGCTGCAATTTTTTTTGGTTTTGTTTGTGTTGTAAGTGGAGAAGATGCTTTGCAATCTGCTCACTTCCAATCATCACTGACGCGTCTCCTGAGGGATCAGTGAAAGGCAGACAAGTTGACCTAATCATTTGTGGTTTCAATTCTTCATTCCGAATGGGTTTAACAAGCAAGGATCCCTCCGGAGGGTTAGATCACAGTCCGGAGATCAATTGTTGGGATCCCATCAACTGTGGGAGCTCTGCGTAATACCATTTGTGAAGCTGATATGGTAAAGTCAGCAAACGCTTAAGAGTTTGTCAGCCGTCCTACAACCTCAGCTACCTGCTGTAATGCATCTCTGATCTGTGCAAACTGTGTCTTTATTAAAACGCCCTCCCAACATAAAGCTTCTGCATATTGATCTTTTACAACTGCCCTCCGATGCTAGACCAAAGAGTGGCATGCTGCAATCAGTTGTGTGAGCAGCATCACAAATGAGGTTGGGGGGAGAGATGGAGAGAAAGAGGTAGAGAGGCTGCGTGCATGAGTACATTGAGGGAGAGACAGAGGGGGAGTAGGGAGGTGTGTGACGGGAGGGTGGAAAATGGGGGAGATGGTGTGCATTGGAGGAGGAGGAGGAGGAGGAGGAGGAGGAGGAGGAGGGGTGTAGTGCTGCAGTGGAGAGAAGTGAGAGGAGACTGCAGTCTCTGCTTATGGGAGAGATCAGACTATGTTACCACAGCTCTGAGGAACTGTAAAACCCAAACAGCCATTGATATTGGATGGGCCACCTCGTGAAGGGGAATACTACATCTGACTGGTGAGTTTTGTTTTGGAGATCTCTTAAATCAAGGTGCAGCTCTGTGACCTGAATGTAATCAAAACATACAGCTAGAACATGGCTATATCTGAGATGATCTTTGAGTGATAGTGAGTGATAATAAACTATTGCACTGTGATTGTATTCTCCGTAGCTGAATATCCTTGTGAATCAGGATGTGTCTCAGCCTTTTTCTTTTTTTTTTTTTTTTTTTTTTGTGGATGAGTGATGCTGGCCAGTGATGAGCTGCCAAAATCAAAGGCAGATAAGGACTGAGTGCTAATGGCATAGAGGTAAACACTAAGCTAAAACAATAAGGGGGGAGGCATGGACGTGTTTTGGTGTATTTCCATTCAGCAGCTGTCCTCATCACTGCTCGTCACGGAGAGAATATGCTAAGCTATGGAAGTTGGAGAGTTGAGTTATCCATGCGATGAGGAAAGCAGGAATTGCCTTGGATTTTATGTTTATTACAGCTGCTTACATGTGTCGCCGATGGTGATTAGAGGTGACGATGTCTTGAGGGATGATTTCTTGTACAGACATCAAGTGACTGTTACGTTTTTTGGGAGGGTCCCCTGTTGCAGCTAAAACTTTAATCATAATCATCATACATCACAGCAGAGTGGTAGCAGTTGGCATTCAAATCGCGCCCATACCCAATTCTCAGGCAATGACTTGACACTGGCCTTGAGCCATTGATTATTTGATTGGTTGGTAACCCTCGGCTATAGGCAGGTTTTGGGCAATTCTGGATTTCTCATAGACACTAACAGAATTGCTTAGCAACAGTGATCTGCTGGCCCATGGCACACGGGCCTCAACTACACTGTATGTGAACAGCAGGCGTTGGACCACAAATCCCACATCTTGAAAATGAGAGAAACACCAAAATACACGTTTGAAGGAAAAAGTTATTGATCTGGGGCCTGTGAGTCAAAGAAGATGAGGTTACATCTTCATTTGCCAGACGGTGTTTGCCAGTCGCTGATGGTGAAGTCTGAAGTCTGCTGGTTCACTTTGATATTATGATACAGAAATTCTCACATGCACTGTGAGCGCGTTCAGATAAAGATGACTCTACAGCAAAAGATTCACTGTATATCAGTGTAATTTTACGCATACATTTTTGGGCTTGCATCCGTGAAACCCAGCGCTCAGTTGTTGTCATTGCTCATTTAAACAGTGGACATAAATTGTCTGACTTTTAAACTGAGACAGATCATTTTCTTTTAGTTCTTTCAGAGGAGGATAAAATGAAAATCCTGTGGATAGGCCTGAACATTTCAGAGATGCGATGATATACACACACACACATACACACACACACATTCAGAAACAGTGTGTTTTATCTTTAATTCTTGCTGAGTTTTTTTACTTTATGTTTCATTTTCTTTTTTTATGTTATAAGCCTATCTACCTCCACATAGTACTTGCTAAACCGTCATAGCAACGATATTAAGCTATTAAGAGTGAACCCCATAATGTTCTCCCTGCTTGCTTGAAAATGTATTAATATCATGACCTTTTCTGCCAAAACACCGTTCTCCAAAAACAAACAAAAATGGAGACATTATAGCTGCAGGAAAAAATGAACGGTTGTCAAGTTGCCACTCACTCGCATTATGTTGAGGTGGTGGGGGCATGAAAGCATCAAGGCAGCGTCCAAATCACAATGTTCAGCGCTGAAGATAATACCAATCAGACTAGCGGTTCCCAGAAATGTGCAGTAAAAACATTCCTGCTGACAGAACTTAAACCACTGACCTGTGCTCCCAACATCCCCATTGCTGCCTGTTTTAAGTCATCGAATAAATGAGCACTAAAAGTCAGAAGAATTCTCTCTCTCTGCGACAAAAAATAATGGACTGATTTGTAATTTAATTCTAGGTGGATCGATCCTGCAGTTGTCAAGTGCTTCTAATTATCCGCAGCATATGCTTTTTTTGTTCTGTGAAAAAAACAAAACAGTAATCCTCATTTACACCACAGCACCGACACCTTTGCGCCCAGCAGTAAATGCTAATAGTGCTGCTGTCACTCATAGTCATGCAAAGAGCCCATCGAAAATAAGTAATATAATGCTCACTTGAGGCTGGGAGGTAAATTGATTTTGTTGGCTGTCCACAGTGGATTGAATTTCCAGCGGATGAAAAAGATGGTCCATTGTGAGGAAACACTCGTTTTATTAGTGTCTGATTTGTGGTGAGACTAATTTAGGCAGCAGCTTCAACTAATGAGCATTTTTATTATTCACTGACCTGCCATTTGTTTTCTCCACTGATGAATTAATCGTTTGGTCTCTAAAATGACAGAAAATTGTGAATGATCATGAGCGTCACAGTTTCCTAAAGCCCGAGGTAACATCTTTAAAATACTTGTTTTGTCCAAAACCCCCAAAAATTCAGTTTTCATTCACATAAAACAAAGAAAAGCAGCAAATCCTTGAAACTGACAAACTGGAAATAATTACTTAAAAGATAAACTGATTATAAAAATCATTTCTGATTCGTTTTCTGTCAGTCAGCTAATCGATTAATCAGCTCATTATTTCAGCTCTGTTTCTCTTATTGAATTATATTAAGTATCCGTGTTTCATTCACAGACTCCATACCAGCTTGTTGTCACAAAGAGGTGAAGACTGTCTATCCCCGCATACATTTCACTGAAGGCAGGGAACGGGACTAAAACTCAAACACATAAACAGACAAAAAAAAAAAAGAAAAAAAAAGAAGCTTCAAATCCA
This sequence comes from Xiphias gladius, assembly GCF_016859285.1. Classification (NCBI taxonomy): domain Eukaryota; kingdom Metazoa; phylum Chordata; class Actinopteri; order Istiophoriformes; family Xiphiidae; genus Xiphias; species Xiphias gladius. Next base: position 9,047,422 of record NC_053420.1, on the reverse strand, counting down.
GGTAACCCACAAGGGAGAATGTGGACAGGAGACAGGACAGGGCCAGGAGACAGGATCAAACCGAGGGCATTCATGCTGTGTGGTGAGAGCGTTAAAGGAATAGTAAGACATTTTGTGAAACTCATTCTCTTCTCGCTGAGGGTTAGATGACAAGATCGTACCACTCTCATGTCTGCATCTTAAATCTGAAGCTACGGCTAGGAGCCATTTAGCTTACCTTAGCATAAAGACTGATAAGAGCTAGCCTGGCTCCTGCCTACCAGCAATTAGTTAAGAAGTTAATTCTTGTTTGTTTAATTCATACAAAAACAAGAGCGTTAAAACAGTTAGAGACCAAATTGTGATGGGGTCACACCAGCCGCAGCGCCCGTCAACATATTGACATTCTGACCCATGAGTGCTCAGTAGTCAATACTACATTATTACAAGAGTACTCAGTACTCAGTACTCATCGGTGGGATCATGCTCATCTTCGAACTCGGCCTTAATTTTGATCTCAACTACATACCTGTAAAGTTTCTTGAATGTATCCTGCACGGTTTTGACACTATCGTGGTGACAAGACTTAGATAGTGGATAGACATATGAACACCTGCCAAAGTACCCCAAAACCGCCTGTGGGGTAGTTCACCCTAAAGTAGGTGTCTCCAGGAACACGTTTTGCCATGATGACATAACCACAAACACAAGGTGAAAACAACACCAGCCACGGAGCCCCGGCTGGTAACAAGCTGTGATTTTACTCACAACCTTCTTTCACTATGAGGTTGTTAGGAAACCAACGGAGAATCAATGCTGGTAGGTGGATTTTGTTATCCGTCAGACAGAGACACGCAAACAAGAGACAGCAGTTTCCCAAAATGACAAACTAGTCCCTTAACGTTTGAGCTACAATATACCTTTTTTCCTTTTTTTCCTTTGATTCTATTTAGATGCAAGTCTCTCTCTGGATCACTGTGTTCATAGGGGGGAGGGATAATCACCTCAGTTTCTGCTCATTCTTCACACAGACAGTAAATTCTCACATCATCAGCATAATGGATGTGTTTAGTCTCAACTTTTCTGGCTTTTAATGTCCTATAAGATTTCTCATCTGAGGATTTGTGCTCATTCATGTAACTGATGTCTGTTTAATCCTTCGCTAACAATGCCCCTAGCTGGTTGTGATGACTCCCATCAGTTTTATAATCCCTCCATGTTTCACGGGGTTGACTAGCTTCATTGCACCTCTTGATCTCATCATCGCTCAACAAAATGGGATCATCTTTACCCATTTGTCGCTTGCTGAAGGAGCTGCAATGTATTAGGAATGAACATGAAAAACTGAGAAAACAATCTCACCACAAGGGCCATTTAGTAGCTGTTCTGGAGCTTGATATGATCTTTGTCGTTAGTTGGAGTTTTCACATTCATGGACTTGTAGATGCTCAGATTTCCATTTTTCTGAGCAATTTAAGGATTTAAGTTGGTCTGGAACAGTGATTATTTTCTTCATGCTCAATCTCTTTCCTTCCTTCAGTTAATTGATTTATCATTTAGTCTAAAGTGTCAGTCTTGCTCAGTCCAAAACCCAAAGATATTCAAGTTACAGTATAATAATACAAAACATGACATAAACAAATCCTCATGTTTAAAAAGCTGGAACCAGCAACTGTTTGACTTCTTTGCTTAGTAAATTACTTAAACAATTAACCGGTTATCAAAATTGTGTTCCTGTTGTGTGTCTGTCCAATACTAATCTAATAAGTGACTAATTCTTTCACCATTGTCCTGGTTTAGAATTTTTACACATCAGTAAAGTCTTTTCGTTTTATATTGGTTGGATACATTAAAAAACCGTGTTTAAATTTCAGCCAAATTCAGTACATTTCTGTAAAACTTTATTCTGGAAGTCATTAACGTGCTACATTCACCTTTGTGCTTCCATAAACTAACCTATCATTGAGGTTGTGACATTACAGTTGTTTGGTCATGTTTATTCTCTTTTTCTGTCTGATCTCTACGTGTCTCAGGGACGCTGCACCTAGCCTTTGACAATGAAGTTTAACTTGTTCAGAAGGCCACAGGCCGTTGCGGCCGCTGAGCCCACCGGTGCCACCACCATGACCATGGCTCCCAGCCCGGCCGTCATCTCCACTTCAGCACCGGAAACTTCCGGCTCCAACAACACAGAGATCAACAAGAAGGACATGTTTGAGGAAATCAAGAGTAATTTGTTGAATGAAATTGATAAAATCCCATGTAAGCAAACTCGCAGCGCATTCCCAATTCATGCTGAAAGTTACAATTTTTTTTGTGCAAAATACCATAGTTACCATTCAGTCTCAATTTTCCTTCTGTTGTTTTCACACTGACAGTGCCTCAGTGGGCTCTGATTGCCATCGCTGTGGTGGCCGCGTTGCTCTTCCTCACCTGCTGCTTCTGCATAATCAAAAAATGCTGCTGCAAGAAGAAGAAGAACAAGAAAGGGAAGAAGGGCAAGGATGGCTTCAACATGAAGAATATGCAGGGTGGCGAGGTATGACGCCTCGTGCTTCCTACATGCTGAAAAGTCAGGCTACCAGGATGTTTTGGGTGACGTTTTGCCTCTTCTCTCCAACTGTGCTACCTTCAATTATTTATTCAAGTTTTTATTAACATTTATGAAATTTATTGCTGAGTTTTTAATGCTTTTAAATATGTCTCTGGCTAACCAAATTTGATCTTTTACCAGCAGCTCTTTTAGGACAGGCTGTAGAGGACACAAGGAGAGCTCTCTTCCCCTCCATTTACTTGATGTTGTTTTTGTGGTCGTTCAAATGTGTGACGTATTCCATTGTGACCTCTGGTGAAAAATGGCACCATTAGTGGAAAGGTTTTTTTTGACGAGTCACGAGCACAAAAAGCTGCATTTTACACCAAAAGACAATGGATGAAGGCGTGACGCCTCAAGAAATATTGGGAAATTTTAGAAGCAAAGTACAGGAAGTCAGAGGATAAATATTAGAAAAGCCGGTGATTCATCTGAGGGGTAACCAGCTGATATCACCATAGATTGCCCTGTGCTCCAGTGGTAGTTAATTAAAGCAATCAATTGCTTGTGTCCACGATGTGAAAACAAGCGTGTCATTTCTCATCATAACTGTGTTGGTGGTGGTGTTGACTGCCTCTCTTTTTGTAGTGTGTTTGGTGTCTTGTGAGTTGAATCTCTTCCTCTCTCTGCTCTCCTCCTTTTTTTTCCGCTTTGTGTCTGTCTTGTGTGTGCCTCGTGTTTCTTGACTGTGGTGGACTCCTGCTCTACGGTAGGTGGATAGCTCACGTTGACGCTCTCTGGCCCCCGGGGCGGAGGGGGGTTTCATGGAATGAAAGTCGTAGCTTCCTTTTCCTTTTTTTAGTACCCCCCCCCAAAAAATCTTTTTTTAATTTTTGTTATGACAGCTTGAGAATGTAACAGTGGAAAGCTATGATGTGCTCCATAAACCCCAAAGAGGAGAGTCTAACCATCTAACGCATTGTTCCTGGGACAATGTAACTGTAACTCACACCAATATGGAAAGTATTGGACTAAGAGATGATATGCAAGGCACTTTTAACACTATTAATATATGCATGTGATAAAGGGCATGGTTGGTTGTTTGGGAGACATGGAAATGGTGATGATAAAACTGCATGAAGAGCCAAATACTTGCAGATCTGTCCTTTTGATTGTAATACTCAAGGAGGAGGTAGAATGTGGAGACACTGGATGGCCTGAAAAAAAACGATTAAAAACATTTCAAAGTCAAGGTCACCTTGACAATGAGGCTGGAATTTAACCGCAGTAATAACATTGACATAATAAGACTTTACATTATTCAAATAGCTGGCTGTGCCCTTTAATCCTGAACCATTTATTGTAATAACGGTGAGCTGAAAAAAGATTTGGTGCCACATAAATTTCGAGGTGAAACAAGGCATGCAGGTTGAAAAAAGTTTTGGATTTTACTCTTGAAATATGAAACTTGTGAGGGTAGGGTTTAATAAAACAACAAATTGCAATCCAGCTAAAAGTCTTAAAAGTAAAAGGTTATTAGAAAGCCATCTCCTTGCCCTGAATATTATGTCTTATTTGCCTTTTATCATTTAATATGCACTGGCATTTGCTGTTGTGAGCTAGTTCCTTAGGGGTTTTTATATAAACATTTATCTCCTTGTTCATTTGGAGAAAAATCAAAGCCCTCGAAAATGAGCTCTTTGACAAACAAGGGAACTATGCTCATATCTGATTTCCTTGAAAAATTGTTGCAATTACTACCCCTCTTAGTGGAACTAGCATGCAATGCCTCCACTGACTCTGGCTGTCACTGTACTGCACAAGCATGTCGAAGGAATTGTCCAGTGATCAAAACACACAGAAGACAAGGTCTGCAGGATCTTTAAAAGTATAAACATGTATTTATGTGTTACCAATAGAGATTTCTCCCTTTGTAAATGGTAAATCCCTGGTTATTACCATCAGGTCTGTGCAGGTAAGCAGTAACCAAAAAATGTACCCCCGACATAAAAACTCCTGGAACTCCAGTGTCTGTGGCATGCTGGCCGTTGTAGGGAGCCCTCTATTATGATTCCTGATTCCCTGACCTTGAACACTGTGTCTTGTTTTGTTACTTTCGATCCACAGAAACACCAGGACGATGATGATGACGAGGGAGAGACCGGATTGACGGAGGAAGAGAAAGAGGAAGAGGAGAAAGAGCAAGAGAAACTGGGGAAGCTGCAATACTCAATAGATTATGACTTTGAGAATACAAAGGTTTGTGGTTGTCACTTGTAAATGCTTTACATCTGTTTTCAAGCTTTAAAAGAAACACAGTTATTTTTAGAAGCATAGTGAACAGTTTGGGGTCTGTAAAATTAGATATAAATATGTTCTTCGTATAGCGTTACGAAAAAACAATGTTTTTCAGAATGAAATCCTCCACTGTTTTAAGAAATAGTTTGACATTCTGGGAGAAACACTTCTTCGCTTTCTTGCCAAGAGTTAGTAAGAATTGCTTTCACTGTCATGTCTGTAGGATGAATATAAAGCCTGCCAGCAGCCACTAAGCTTAATTTAGCATAAAGACTGGCAAGAGAAGGAAACACTTAGCCTGGCTGTGTCCAAAGGTAACACAATCTGCAAACATGATATAAAATGTTAACTAGTGAGCTTTAGAAGAGCTGGTTGGCAGATTGTGTTACCTTTGGACAGAGTCAGGCTAGCTGTTTTCCCCGGTTTACTGTCTTCATGCTAAGCTAAGCTAACCGGCTGCTGGCTGTAGCCACACACATGAGAGTGGTATTGATCCTTTGAGATAACTCTCAGCAAGAATGCACATGAGCATATTTCCCACAATGTCCAACTATTCTTTTATGTCCTGGTCCTTGCAAATGTGTACACAGCCACTTTGTAAAACCTAAGCAGAGCAAGAGAATGATCCTTTTTGCAGAAAGACTGAAAGAAATCAAGAGGCTAAACCATGAAATAAATCGTTTTGCAGCAATTCTGGCTTAGAGAAAAGGGAAAGACATCTGTCAAATGTTAAGTAACTTCATCATCCTACCTATAATGCTCTCAGCAGCATATGGGCGCAGTGGTAGTATATGACATGGATTAATGAGGCTTAAGGTACTAAAAATAAGAGGAAATGCCTTAAATTAAGTCAACATAACAGAGCAGAGACTAGAATTAAAGTCATACTTGAAGTTTGTTTTTATAACGTAGAATCGGAAAAACCTTTTTTAAAAGTCACCACGCTGTGACAATTGTGTGACATTGTAAAAAATTCTGACATTCAATATGTCTCCAGTCAGGCAAGAAGTTATTGATGGATCGCGAGGCTTAAGTTGTCAGATGATGTTGCACTATATAACCAGTTTGGGGCAGTGGCCCTGACACAAATGAAAAATCTTTGGATCTTTTGCCAGATAAAACTCTGTCTCCCATACATCCACATCTCCTCTGCACACAGCTCACAGTTGGCATCCTTCAAGCTGCTGACCTCATGTCCATGGACTCAGGTGGAACCTCTGATCCCTACGTGAGAGTCCTGCTCTTCCCTGACAAGAAGAAGAAGTTTGACACGAAAGTGCACAAGAAGACGCTGAACCCCGTCTTCAATGAGACATTTGTATTCAAAGTAAGTTTCTCACATCCTTGTGTGTGCGCGGCGATAGAAGACAGTCTGTCTACAGTTGCAGAATTTGGTGCAGCAATGGTGTTAATCCTGCTTCTATATGAACCCATGCAGCTGCAAACACAAAGAAAGACATAGATCAAACATTTTTGATGGTGAGCAATCATCCTAACCCCCTGCCTACATGTCTGTCGTGCTGTGTAAGTCTAAGGGCACTGACTGTATCTTGTCAGGTTTGTCTTGATTTGTTTGTACCGCACTGCCCTGTGCAACCTACATGCTGCTCTTCTCTGTCCTGGCTAATAAGGCCCGCAGAGACTTTACGAGTGGCTCTGGGTCATGCTGGAAGCGCTGCCTGTCTGCAAATTCGCAGCAGCAAAAGAAACAAATCTTATTTTACATAAACAACTCTGACTGTTCTCTCCCAGACATAGCCACGGAGATGTTCATAGCCACAGTTATTGTTGTTATTTTTTGATCTTGAAAGGTTTTTATTAATGTCATGTCCAGACAGGGCATATAAAATTGTCCTCATCTTTACTTAAAAAAGTTTGGGTCAGCTGGAGTTATCTTTTCTAACATCTTTCTTAGATGATTAAATCAGAGCTAATATCATGTAAATTAAGGTAGTTATTTAAACTACATTTGTGCTTAAATACACTTTTTTTTTTCAGATAATCTGTATTTAATTTCAAATTTGTTTTTCTTTAACTGTGCCTTTTTCACGTACATAATATTTGAGGATTTAATTCCCTTTAACACACAATAAATTTCAGTGGCTCAATATGACACTAGTGCAACAATGGGTTAACTTTACCCAATACTCATGGGTAGAAACCCACCTCAGACAAAGCGTTTATTTTTTGTGTTACCTTTGGGTTATTTAACCCCCTGATATATAATATTGTTGCAGACTGTTATAATCTACTTTACTATAGGTCTTTTTAAGCCTACATGTTACTGTTTGTTAATAATATGTATCTCCGTTGCAGTTCTGAATGTCATACAATATGCACATCCTTTTGTTCAACTTACAATAAATTTGTAGCGGTTTGAAGGTAAAACTTGAGCTTGTTGTGTCTAACACTGAGTCAAAAATGACCATATTTCAGTTCGGGTAAGTAACCGAACAGTCATATAAAAAAAGTAACGCCCACCGTAGGTTAAAAAAAAACCTGTTGGTACTGGAAAGTTAACCCAGTATTGCGTTAGTGCTATCCTTATTAAAACTAGGTCGGTTTTTACCGTGGTGACTTTCAGTCTTTAGTCATACTGTATAATCACTAATGGAAAAAATATAAGGCATCAAGCTCTAAAACAACGTAACCGTGTGTTGGTTGATCAGGTGCCCTACGAGGAGCTCGGTGGGAAGACGCTGGTGATGTCTGTTTATGATTACGACCGATTCTCCAAACACGACGTCATTGGAGAGGTGAAGCTTCCCATGAACACCATCGACCTTGGACGGCCGATCGAGGAGTGGCGGGACCTGGAGAGCGCCGATCAAGAGGAGGTGCTGTTAAGAGTCACACTGATTAAAATGAAGGAATAAGTCTGGCGATATTCTCTTTTTCACCGTCGACAAACCCCATGAAAAGATGAAAACGAACAATACTGGCTTGCCTACATGCTAGAGTCCCAACAAACACTATCTATGCATCCAAAGCCTGATTTAGCTTATTCCCCTGTGCCATAGATCTCCACTGTTGTCCAGAAACTATTAAAAAGAGTTCATCAGTGAGCCACAAAGTCCTGCTGATGTAAATACACACCGGAGCACCAAATGTGTGTTAATCAGCCTCTGCAGATAGTCCCCATAGAATGCACTGTTTATGTATGTTTGAGCAATGTTTGCTAAAAACTACAGTGCCTGGCTGTTTTAGGAAATTACTCAAAATGAAAATATATATTTTCGGGACATCTTCAGAAGGAACCCATTGGCTTGGGAAAGTCAGAAAGTATTCATTAAGCAACAGACTTACATGTTGATGGATGTGTGCTTTTCATGGGATTTGTTGGTGATAATAAAAAATATATATATGGAGCAATACCAGCCTTAACCTTTTAGGATAATTCGGTCAACTGATCAATATACAGTTGTTTAAATAAGTATTTTATGAAAGTGCACAGACATTGAGGCAATCATCTGAATCAATATACGTATTTCTTACAGTAGTAAAATAAAAGTTCAGAAATTTGCCTTGATGACATTGTGTGTCTACAAAGTATGACGCTGAGGTATTTGTAATACAGAATATAACAGATTAGTTACGTTTTTCTGCTGGTGTCTATGGTATTTTTCGTTAACTTCATCCCAGTCTACTCAGTGGATGCTGAAAATTTCAGAACTACTCTGAGCCCTTATAGGGCTGTGCACTTCTGAGTAAGTGTATTGACAATGTTGTCACAAGGCAAAAGGCCAAATTTTCAGCACATAAGAGTATATTTCAAGATATACAGCAGACAGTAGCTGAGAGCGTTTTGCGTCAGCCCGTCATAACACAAGCAGTGTGTTGGCGTTGTCTGATGAGCACGTGTGCTTGTCATTTCTCTCTCTTCTCTCTGTGCTGACTGCTCAGCCTGAGAAACTGGGAGACATCTGCATCTCCCTCCGTTATGTCCCCACGGCCGGGAAACTCACCGTCTGTATCCTGGAGGCAAAGAACCTGAAGAAGATGGACGCCTGTGGATTGTCCGGTAGAGAAATGTCATAATCAAATCGAGTTAGAATGCTGTGAACAGAATTCACATTATTATATTTTTATTGGGTTTGATGCTGTTGAGAACAGTTTAGCTTTCAGTTTTTGTTTGTCTATGGCTGTGGTTTTGAGCAATGTTTCAAAATGCATAATGTCATACTAAAAACTGAGAAAACAAGGCACTGCACACTTAGGTTCAATGCACGTATTTAATGATCAAGACAAGCTTTTGGGCACTGCGGGCATTTGTCAGGGGAATTTTTTGATCAAACATCATATAAAACACAGCTGTGCTTTATGCACCTGGAAAATGCGGTTCACAATTGTAACTTTCCTGGTCCAAATGCACAGAAGATAAGGAAAAATGAATACAGAAAGCAATCAGGAAATCAAGAGGATGTAAATACACATCAGAAGTAATAAAAAGGAAGTAGATATTGCAGAAACATGAGGAAAGCCATAAACAACATAATAAGATCTTGCCTTGATGGTATCTATTGCTGATCATATTGTTGCCCTTTGCAGATCCCTATGTAAAGATCCAGCTGCTGCAGGGGGGTAAGCGTCTGAAGAAAAAGAAGACTACAGTGAAGAAGAACACCCTAAACCCATATTATAATGAATCCTTCAGCTTTGAAATCCCCCTAGAACAGATGCAGGTACAGTACAAGTCAAACCTGATCTTTAGGACTTGATGGATATGTTAATGATACAGTACAGAAGATCTGTGCCTCTCTCCCTTAAAGATGTCTTTTAAATCATTCTGCACTCATATTTTATTAATGTGCCGACCTAATAACAGAGAAATCACAGATTCTCTCTCATTTCCTCCTTAGAAAATCTTGGTGGCGGTCACAGTGTTTGATTATGACAAGATCGGTAAGAACGACGCCATCGGAAAGATCTTCGTGGGCAGCAAGGCCACTGGTTTAGGTCTGAAGCACTGGTCTGACATGCTGGCTAATCCACGCCGCCCCATTGCCCAGTGGCATCCATTGCAACCTGAGGAGGATATTGATGGTCAGCTGGCAGCTTTGGCCGCAAAGAAGTAACATGCTCCACCAACCAGCTAATGCACTAACTCAGAAATCCAGCCCCCATACCTACTCTGCATGAAACCCATGACTTAACACATGACAACTCGTCATGAAACCTGCTCAGCCAAAAAGAGACATCGTAGAATATCTGCTCATTCATGGTTAAGTCGAAAAAACTCTTTTTAAACATCACATTTCACACATTAGTGTATGCTGAGAGGAGTGCGGTTGAGTTATTGAGTGACTGGTTCATGAATGATCGACTTTTGGTCTTTCTTTCATTTGAGGAAACTTAGAAACGGATTCTTAGGGGCGTGACACTGAATGAAAGTCTTGGTGAAGACAATACTGGAAATAAGGCTTTAGTTTAGTTAATAGAGCATGCTTTACTTACCTCCCCACTGCTCTGTATAAATCATGCCCAGTATTGTATCTTGCTAATAAGTGTGTTATAACTTGCAATAGAAAGTATCGTAGTGTTGGGTTATTTCCTGCGCAGAGTCTGTTTGAGTCCATTAATGCAAAAAGGTTCAGCTGAGAATGAATGAGGTCGAGGTCACTGAATGCGGCAATCCATGTTGCACCGTGTTTTCAAGAGAAAATCTGTCTTCATTTTGTCAGCTCACATTTGAGAAGGAGAAACGAACAGTACATTAGTATACTGAATGACAGGGATGACACGGTTATCTGATCTTTGTTGCTTGTTTTGTGTTGCCATGAAGGCACCATCTATGCATTTAGGTTCAACACACATTTCTGTGTCCTCAGACAGATCTAATGTAGGACAGGATTACAAGGGTGCCTTTCCTGATATGACACTTTAGAAATACAGTAGGCTTCATTTTTTATTTTAGAAGGGCAACTTTTTACAGAGTGAATATCATTCAAAAGTAGTCAGGGACACTATGAATGTTCCATCTGAAATCTGTCTTGAGCTGTGTTGACCACTTGGATGTAAAACCTTACTTACCCATGGAAAAAGTAAGGATACTAGAAGGCTTACCAATGATGTTCAAAACAATTATGGGTATGCTTTTGAATTCTGCTGTTGCTTCTGAAAAACATCGCCATATGTCGCATTTTATTTCGATATCCATTAAAATGATTATAGATTTCTTTTACGAATGTTGTAGTTTACCCCACATTCTGTTGCCCACCTTAATACTTCAGTAGTTTCTGATGAAACACCATTCGGATTTCTGTTAAAGACAAGATGTTTTTATAGAGAACTGAATTTGAAATGTAAGCTGTAACTGCACTTTTTAAGAGGACGTGAATTCAAGTACAAAATACATGTTTGTAAAATCTCAACACGGCAAGTGCTACATCAAACACATAATACAATGTACATCTCCAGGACCATTTGCTTCAACCAAATAGAGCTGCAGAATGGAGCATGTATCATACCTCGCAGTATTTCATGTTGTTTGGATCGCTCACTCATTAGTCACAAGCTTTGTAAACCTGGAGCCAAAGTCCTGCAACATGGTGGTGTCAAAACTTCATCACAGACTTAATATATTAGTGTGATGTGCAGAGGTATGGAGGCAAAAAAGGCCAGAAGTCGTATGAGCAACTGAACACCTAGTTGTGATGTAAAAAAAAAAAAAAATTTTAACACTGCCTTTATAGCATCAATGTAATTTATTTTATTTACTTAAATCAGCTGCAATTGAGAGCTTGTGCAAACCAGTTTTCATCGGAAAGGGTTGAAATGTCCAGCTTTTGATATTCCAACTGTTCGTACTACAACTGCAAATTTGACCATACCTACTGAAATAAAAGAGACCAGAATCAGCGTGTATTGTATGAAAAAAAAGGAATTACAGCTCTATCTACTTTTATATAACTAATAGTGTTAAATAAGATTCATTTTAGGGAACATGTTTGGACCATGATGGGTGGTGTCGATGAAGTAGTAGGTCCTCTGTCCTACATATTATGTTTTGTCTGTCATGTGAACCATGAAAGAGAAGTTCAGATGAGAGATGAGAGGCTAAGCATGCTTCAGTTTTCTCTTTGACTTTTTTTCGAAACGAAAATAAGAAAACCCTTTGAAAGTGCACAACTTGAAACTGCCTGGAAATGTCAAGAAGCGAGGAATTCAAACAACAATATCCGGAGAGATTGTTTTCAAAGTAAAATATTTAATTTCTGCAATTTCAGTGGTAACATTAAGTATCTAGTGGTTGTTAAATATCAGAATTGCGTGTTCAGTTGCTTACAAAATTGAAATTATCACAGCCTTTCTTTGCCTCCTTATTATCAAATATAAAAATGACTCTAAAGGAAAGTAAAGAGGAGCACACTGATTGGTCCATTCACAGTACTTCTTCATTATGCATCACGCAGATTTGTGAATAGGCAACAGCATGTGTTTACAAGATGATGTAAATAGTAGCATGTTTTAAAGAGGAACCATAATTATATTGTGTATGTGTGTTTGTGTTCTGTGTCATTTTTGATAATAAAACAGAGTAAAAAAACAGTGTGCACCGACTGCAAAGTGTATGTATTTTTGCTGAATGGGACCGAATGTATGTCCGAATAATCCATGTTAGGGTTCACAGGCTCCTTTGAGGCCCTGGAATTAAAGCAGGGTTGCTTTATGGTTCATATTTGAAAATCCACTTTGTCATTGTTTGTGTCGTCTGTGCTAAATCCAGTGTAACAGTATGCTTGGGCTACAAGTCATGTGATTATGGTTCATTTCTGCTTGGACTTGTTATACAGTGTGTCTCGGTCGCTGACCAGTAAACTGTATATATTTTTAAAAAAAGAGGAGAATATTTGCCAGCTCCTTGATTTTCTATCTCAGTGTACCGTAAGTGTTTCCATCATTTATTCCTGCCAGATGAGTGTCAAGTCTTAGCCAATCAAATGTAGATACAGTGGACGACTTAAATTGACTTGTAGCCCCTTTTTTCTTCCGTACTTCATTAAATTGTACCCCCTCATCATACTGCCCTTCAAATAAATCTGCTCTCACGTGTCTGGTCATGCATAAAAATGAGTGAAGTCAGTTATTTACATATAAAATAAATCAAACATAGTTTTTTTTAAATTCTATTATACAGTAGTAGTTTTTTTTTTTAGTTAGTTGTGTGAAATATTATTATCACTACATATTATTGATGCAATCCTCTTCAGTAGCTCCAGTCTGATAATTAAGCAATCAATAATCTTTTCATTACAAATGTCCCTTTATGAGTGAACACACAGTTTTACAAATGAATTGCAATGGGGTGAGCTGGTGCTGTGTCACCTGTGCGTGCTCTGAGATATTGATGCTGTATCTACCATGACATCTCTAATGTGGGGATTTGTTTTCTCCATGTGGTATTTTGAGTCGGTGTCATTTACTACTAGATAAACCTTTGTCTGCAACATACAGTGTATGAAGACGGACAATCCCACTCTTCATGACAGTCCATCTTTTAGAGTGTAAGGTAGCTACGCCTCCATCTTCATGCGGGTTAGAGGAAGACATGCCAGACATATTTACATTTTTAATATCTAGAAGATTAATTTCCACAGTGTGGTGTCAAATATAAGTTCAGATCCTACTGTAAAGCTAGACCTCATTACATCCTTTTGTTACAGTGTGTGTCAGGTCATCCATTTCTTGGGGTCATTCGATACACATATTGCCTCTATCTACGTCTAATCAATAATCTCCATTTGCTATTTTGTGTATTTGAAATAGGACCAATGGAGCCTGTGTTTGTTTGTTGGTATTCAGCTCATGAACTGTATGAGTTTGTCATTTTCTGCAATGCAGGCAACAAAATCCCTGTCTTCCTGGGTCACGCAAGCCGCCCTGAGCACAGGGCCGACCCATTCAGTGCAGAAAAACATTCGCAATGCAATACTCCAGTGGTGGTTTCTTCTTTAGTCACAATCCTCCTATGTGAACACAGCCATGATACAGAACATCCAAAGAGATGACATCCCACATTTCATCCACTCACTTACGGGGCATCATCGACAAGGGAACTGCTTGAACTTGACTTTCGTTCTTGTCTTGTTGCAGAGGCGTGTCAATAGTTGTTTCTTTTTGTGAACTGCATGACTTATTTCTTTACAAAAATCCTTGTTTTTCCAGCAAAAGAGGAAACAAAGAGACCAAAAAAACTTGTACTCATGTATCACTCTATGTAGAAGTGAGTTACTCAAGGGAACCAAAATATGGGATGTGGTCAGGACATATTTCTGTGTTGTCAAAATGTAATCATAGGAAATAAAGGCATTTTAAGTAGCCGCGTCCTGTGTGGTGTGTAAATGGAATCAGAGGATGCTTTCCCACCTTCGGCCAGTAGGTGGCATCATATGCAGCACGAGAGAAATGCCAGCTAACAGAGCTGAGTAGCACGTTATACCCACTTCCCTGATGCAATATAAATGTGACGACAAAACGTTGATGACAAACCGAACTAGAATGCAGCACATCTGCAGAGTGATGAGCTTAAGATGTTCCAAAGAAGTTTGTGTTATTCTGTGTTCAGGCGAATAATATGCATCCGTGTTGTGCATCTTGATAATGTCCAAACACATAGTTGAGACTAATTTCAGGGCCTTTTTCTTCAAATAATTCATTAATCTTAATCCAAATCAAATGTAAGCATAATTGAAAATGAAATATCTGCCTGGCAGGGATCCCATGAACAGAAGATTATAAATTGGACTCATTAAATCCTCTGAATGTGAAACAGAAGATAAATTATTTCCAGAGTGGCACATCTAAAGCATGCATAAATAAATCAACACAACACTCGGTCATTATTATACTGTGTTTATACTGTGAATTCCCTTTATTCAATTGGGATGTTTTGTAATTCAATATGGAACATAAACACTTACTAGTGCTTTAGGTTGAGTCTTTATTCTTGACCTTTATTCTTGGATCTTCATCAGCAGATGTTTGCCCAGTTGAAATGAAGAAGTTCAAACTTCTACTTTTTTGACAACTTTAAGTACTTCTCATCCATCTTGGTTTAACCTTTCAGAGTTGGGCCTCACATTCTTGAACTTGGAAAAAGCAGCTGACAGAACAATTTCGCTTTCACCATCTCGCCATCATCTAGTGATCAGGATCATGTGATGTGATCAAAACCTCCAGAACAGCTACTAAACTGACCTTGAGGTGAGATTGTCTTGTCAATTATCATTACTTGTTTAAAAAAAAGAGACAAAAATCTAAAAGCCAATGACAATGATAACTGATTGATTGATATTTTACATTGAAGTCTTATTTTGCTCTAGTGATGTCAGATATGAGGCATAACAAGAGGCCTTTTCTCTTTCTAAGACCACATTTTACACAGCTGATTGTTTTTAAATTGCAGGTTAAGAGGAAAAGCCCGTCATTGGTGACATCGTGCATCAAGGTAAAGCTCTTAAATCACTGATGACGCTCCCACATTTCTGTGAAATGCAGCTCGTCCATCATTCACTGTCCCCGATAGCTCAGAGCCGGGATTCAGGGTCTGCATATGGAGCGGACCACATGTTGCAGTTACCATGGCAATACCTCTGCGGGCATACCTGAAATATTTTTCCATTTATGTATGCAGGGATATTCTTGATAAGATTGCGCAGTTTTATAATTGGTTTCCACCTGGCTGGTTGTTCATGTAAACACAGGGGACTAAAAAACAAGAACTGGTCATTTTGGCATTTCTATTTATGTAGGAATATTTAAGGAATATACAGAAAAAAAATTTAATTTAATATAAATTCTGTTGGTAAATGTGTGACTTGTTTAAATACAACTTTGAAACAGGGTGTGAAATGTGTCCTTAGCCGGGCAGATGTCAGTCAGTCTTCAGACAATGGAAAAGCAGCCTGCCTTTTAAACACATCTCAGTCATCAACAAAAACACAAGAATGGACTCAAGTTTCCAAAATGACTGAAAACTATGTACATACATTCTTCCTGAGGATAGGATGAATGTACCAAGATGCATACACAGTGTAGATATAAATATGGACTCTGCTATCCTCCCCTTGTCTTCTCTCCTTCCTGTGCCCCGTCTCACTTGGACAGTTTAGTGATGACACGGATTAAAGCACCATTTTCATCCTTCAGTCTCTGGTTCTCCATCTTTAGCTCTGCTTTAACCTGAAGAGAGAGCACACGACAACTAAAGTGGGCAGAGAGGTCAAATTACATTTTGGTCATAACCTCGGGGGCTGATTGTCCGGGGTGGAACATGTTTTTATGATGCTAGATAATTGTAAGACATTACTCAAACACCGACTAGACGTTTGCCACAGGCCTAGCTTATATGAAACATGTTCATTTTTGCCATACGATAACCATCCTAGTAATGTTGTGGGTATGTCCCTTGCTCGTATTTTGAACGGCTTCATATTTTGGGGTTGTTCAGGTAAAGAAGGTTCAGTCCATGCACGAAGTCCTGGTTGTGATTCCTGGCAATACCAGCAACCTTTTCAGCCCGCATCATGTCAACATCAAGTACACGATGTGGGGGCCCAACAGACCACTCGTGACAAATGTGTTATGCTGCTGCTTCAAAACAACACTTGTTTTTGCATTCAGTATGCGGTTGCACGAACTGACCTGTTCGTAATATTAAGATACTCCGAGAAAGACTTTTTAAGAACTAATGAATTTAGTTGCTTCTGTTTGGAGCTAGCAAGATGTGAAGCTGCTTAGTCCGACTTTCCCGTTATACTCCGAAAAAATAAGGTTGCATTGTTTATTCCCGATTTTCATTTCACTTAGTATTAGAAGGATTCTTTAAATCGGATATATGTATTATGTCCCAGAAGTAGTTCATACACAAATGATAAAAATGTTTACTCATTCAAAAATTAATTCCTTACATTTTCATTAAAGTGGTTATGAGGCCTCATTCACATAATCTCACAGTCCAAAGTGGTCCAAAGTGAACCTGAATACAGGTACAGCAGTAAAGACTGCAGCTATTTTACTTTTCTGACTTCTGTTCCTGCTGCTTAGTTGTCCAGAAAGGAGAGTGGCTTTGTTGTAGAGTATAGTGCAGCTACAATATGTCTATGTTAGAGGGGCTGAGAGAAAGACATACCAGACACATTTTCACATTTTTAA
Organism: Xiphias gladius; assembly: GCF_016859285.1. NCBI lineage: Eukaryota > Metazoa > Chordata > Actinopteri > Istiophoriformes > Xiphiidae > Xiphias > Xiphias gladius. Next base: position 9,030,459 of record NC_053420.1, on the reverse strand, counting down.
TAACAAGTCTGCTCTTAAGCTTCAACTTGACAATGTGGTGTCAAATTTAAATCCCTGTCTTACATTAAAGAGGCACCTCATTACATCCTTTTTTACTAATTTACTTTTCCAAGATCTGTTCCTGCCGCTGACCAGAACAGAAATTGTTTTGTCTTCACAAAAAAAAGGTCATCTGCTCCAGATTAATCTATTATAATAAAACAAATACAATGATGTATACGTACAAAATCTTGTACACTCGCTTTCACTGGAACACAGACACAATTGGACCAGACTTGCTCATTTGAATACACATAACAGTGCTTCTCTGTTATGAACATCTATTTTCAGACCATGTTTGTTTAGACCTCTCATTCACGGATAACAAGAGGTTTTTGTTTGCGTCCTCTTGGGAATAACACAGCGGACATTTGTCAACGTTAGACGGCGGTTGAATACCGATGGCTCACTCGCTGCAGTGTCAAAGAGCTCACACATTCCACAGCCAGCAGAGCATAATGGTGACAAATGATGTCACCTAAAACCACCGTAGACAGGGCGGCTAACACCGTGGCACCAAGTCCCACAGACACTTTGCACTGTTTGGATCTGATTGTTGTTTTTCCTCATGTTAAATAAGCTTTATTTTCTCCTGGGTAAGAGATCCTGCTATATTCTTAACCACTACCATTTTTAAATTAAAGTGAAAGGGTAAAAAGTATTCATTTTTTAAAATGTCTCACTTGCCTTCAACTGTTCTTCCATATCTGTTATCCTCTTTTTAAGACTCCAACTTTCCTATGAGGAAGAACATTTAATAAATATAATTAAGACAAATAAATAAAGACAAATGAAGGCAATTCAACTGAAAACATTTTGCCATGACCACACTAGTATAGTTTTAGTATTATAATAATGCTGAGTTCATACCTTTTTTTCTGTCTCGAGCATGTTGGAGCCACAACCTCCCGGTCTTCCCTTCTGCAGCAAGAGGAAAGGTTATTATTTAAAAGGATTATAGCATAAGGTGTTGAAGCTGTGTCATTTTGGGTCTCACATGTGTCTGATACAATATACCCACAGTCAAACTCGCAGACACTTATTATTTGGGACATTATTCCCAAATTCACACCTGACAGTAATAACACTCCAGCTTCCTTGTATACCTGCTATCTTTCGCGTCACATTTCTTTCAGATTACATTATTACCTGGTATCTCATAAGAATACATGGAAGACATTTCTGTGCGTAATGACAAGAATAATCATAAAGATTAAATAATGACTTGGAGAAACTTTTAGTCACTTTTTCAGTTGCCTTTTCAGCGAACATTCCCTTCAGTTCCTCCACACCCATGTATCTGGATTGGCCATATTAACTGTTGACTACAGTATGTGTAGTACAGTACCTGAGCTCTCTGTAGCTGGTCCTGAATCATGGCGAGTTCTTGTTTACTTGTTTCCAGCCTGGACTTGAGCCTGTGATTGGTGGCCAGTGCCTTTTCATACATCTACAAAAAAAATGCACTGGTTAGGATTAGGAGTGTTTGATTGTTTTGTTTTTGTTTTTTACCACACACAAACTAACAAACGTGGACATCAACGGCCACTGTGACTGTTTGTGTGTTAGTTTTTTAACTGTTCATTAGGGATGCAAGTGATGATTATTTCCATTATTCATCATGAGGTTGACATTTCTGGTTGCTAGTGAAATCCATCTAAACAATAATCAATGGATTCAACGGATTGCCATTAAATTTGGTACATAGCCTGCTTTATATCCACAGTGCCCAGATGATGAATCCTAATGGCTTTGGTGATCCTTTTCATCCAGCACCACTACGGGGTTCATAGTTGTGGTTCTGAGTGAAATGTCCCGACAACTCTTGGATGGATCGCCATGAAATTTTGAACAGACATTAATTTCCTCCTCAGGTTGAATTGTAATAACTTTGTTGATCCCCTTACTTTTTCTGTTGCACTGTCGTCAGTTCAACATTTGTATTAGTCCGGTACTTTGGTTTATGACCACATACCTGCAAAACTACTGACATTCCCATCAGCCTCAGTTGTAATCTGTGTTTGGTGCTAATTAGCAAATATTAGCATGCTAACTGCTAAACTTACACGATGGACAGGTTAAACATGATACCTGCTAAATATCCTTATGTTAGCATTACCATTTTGAGCTTATTACCATGCGTTAGCATTTAGCTCGAAGCACCACTGTGGCTAAGTAGTCTGTAGCATCACAGACAGTGGCATGGCTATAGACTCTTAGTCTTGTTTTGATTTACAGCAAAATATCTGAAAACAGGAGAAAATTACCATCCTAATTTGCTAGCGTTCTTGCTGTAACCTTCAAACTGATTTTTCTTGTCCAACAAACAGTCAGAAAACTAAGATACTAAATTTACAATTATATAAAACTGAGAAAATGTATCACCTCTGTAAGGCACCGTGGTTAAGGCCCTGTGCTGAAAATCGTAAAAGCTCTTCCAGTAAGTTGTTGAGTTATTTTGGTTTGGTTATTTTGTTACATGAGCAGCTACTTGGACGGAAAAGTAGCAACAGCGCACCCTTTCTGCAAATCAACAATACTCGCTAGGAATATTATACATCAACATTCAAGCCGCATCACCTGCCTTTTCATAGTCATTTTTTGCTGACTCTTCTTCTGCCTTTTTCCTTGCAGATAGTCTGTTCTCCCTCCGTAAGAAGTAGGATTCAGCGTGGTTTGTCGCTTTGTCGTTGGAAACATCAGATGATCCAGATGAGCCCAATCTGAAAACATAAAAGAGGTGAAGTATAATTCATTCAACACACAGTTTTAGCTCTGTTTGCGATAATGTCTGTTTTGTATGTATTCATTGTGTGAATTAAATTAGAGGAAGCTTACCTAGACAGTCTCTCATGCTGAAATAGAGGAGACATGTTTTAGAACTGGCTATCATCTGATCCAAATAAACAGTGATAATGTAAGGTCTTGCAAGGACATCTTAATCTCAGTTATCTTAATCAAAGTTTCAGTTATATTTAACCCCAACTGAAACCTTACATGGAATAAACAAGTCATTCAGCTCCATCATGACCCCATCCTCTGTTTCAGTAGATGCTCATTACTGCATAAATGTTGACATCACACAGCTTGACTTCATCATTTGTTTGACAGGCTGTTTGGTCGTGATGTGAGACTTATTAAGTACAATGTGGAATCAAATCTACACATGAGGTTGTATTTTGTATCATGTTGAACATTTCCCCTGCATAATAGCATAAACATACAATCATTATGCACACGGGACATATTTTATTACAAGTACAATGTCAGCAAGTACATTCATCATCAACTTGAAAGTCGGTATTATGAGAAAAAAATCTCTTGTGCAATAGAACTACCAGGAATTCCGCATAAAAGATGTTTTTCAGTTTTCCAAGAAAAGGTTTATGGCCGTCTGAAACACTCTCTCCTTAAAGGAGAGAGGAAATGATTCCTTACATAAACTGACAAGCACAGATAACTAAACACATCCAAAAAAGGTAATAGCTCCGGCAGTGGCATTCACAATATGTTCATTATTGCCTATTAAAGTTGGAGGAGTTATACACAATGCATGCTGACAGATTTTCAAGCATCATTTCAAGTCTCTGAGCTCTAATGGTTAGTGCTTTTGTCCAAAGGACTTTAAAGCACATTTAAATTTGATTAGAGGGACTGTCCTCCCAAGAAGAACGACAGCATCAGTTGTTTCAGCAAGTGCTCCAAAAGGACAAGCTCTATTTAAAGCACGATCATGATGTTCGTTCCCAAACCTTAACTACGTGTTTATTATAATCACCATGACAGCGAAACTCCTCTATCTTTTGTGCCTGAACCTGACCAAAACTTAACCATAGCATTGTCACATCATAAAACTGATTTATTTTTCAATTGCGATTTGAAACGGTTTTGGAAGGTCCACACAAATGATGTCCTGCTGATTGGAGCATCAGCTCAAATAAAAGTTTCTATGTGTCTTGGTAGAGGGTGTTGGCAAACAACGTATTTTATTGTTTAATTTGGAATACTTGTTGGAGTAGATTAGAAGAACAGATGTTATCAAAATTAGAAGTGTGCCCCCTTCAAACAGACAACTGTAAGTATATTGAGAGCTACAATACAAGTGCTTCGGTTCTTAGACATAGCGTCGTGGTTCTAGGATGAAAATGTCAGCCTGTCAGCCAGTTGCTCCACCACTTTATTTCAGGTTAAAATGATTGTAATGAACACTAACTTAAACATTACGAGACAAACCCGTCATTCAGCCCCGTCATTACACTCTCATCTATTTCAGTGGATGGTCATTACTGAACAAATGTTGACATCATAGAGCTTGACTTCGTCATTTGTTTGACGGGCTGTCTGGTCGCGATGTGAATGCATCCCTCTCAAACAAACAACTAGAGGCAAATTCTGTACTACAACACAAGTGCTTAGGTTTCTAGCCATGCTGGCAGAGTGGCTTTAGGATGCAAATGTCAGTCTGTCGGTCGACTGTACTTTGTTGTTTAGGGCTAATCAGCAAATGCAACATGCCAAGCGAAGATGGTGAACATGCTCATTTTTACCTGCTAAACATCGACATGTTATTATTGTCATTATGAGCATGCTAGCAAAGTGGTGTTAGCATTTATATCAAAGCACCGCTGTGTCTCAGAACAGCCTAACAGAGCTGCTAGCATGGCTGTAGACCTTTCAACAACAAGGCAATTCAAAGTGCTTTAAATAAGAGAGACAAGAAAGGCATTAAGCACAAGATTAGAACAATACACGCATTAGACAGAAATCACAGCATTGCCATATCTGAACCTGCTGAGCCCATCCTCTCCATATCCTTGAATGTGTTTTCATTATATTAATCATAAGAAAAGCTAATCTGACCAACTCTTTCAGTTTTATTACATCCACCACTGCTTACAATCAATATGTATTAACCTAAAAGAGGTGATTATCTTGCCTGCAGCAAGTAATGCAATTAGTTGCACCGAATTTCTTATTCCTGCCTATATAACTTCTAACTCAGTTCATGCTATTTCATTTCGCATTGTATTTAAACATGGACAAAACTTTTTTCAGAGACAGTCACATAAACTGAAGCAAAAAGCAGTCTACCAAAATCATGGAGCCGGCAAGTCTATTCCTGTAAAAAAGAATCAGGGCTTTAAGTTACAGACACTATGTGTAAACACAGCGATATGCCTCGGCTCAGACATTTACAAGATCTCTGGATCTTCACCAGACTCTGGTGTCAGTTCCTTTAAGGATCTCTCTGGACACTTGGATATGCTTGGTAAATGATCATTAATGATATACAGTATGCAGACTTGGAAAAAGCTCTGGTTTAGATTAAGGGACATCACGTATAAACAGATGCTGATGGAGAAGTGGGCTTTTGTGACTTTGTCCAGTGTATGTGAGTGTCTCTGTCACTAAGCTGTCCTCCAGCTTTTTCTAGATCTCATGTTGAACTTCTTGTCTGCTGACCAGCTATTCCCAAGTGGAAAATGTGAGCTTCCCCCAGGACTAGCAGAGAGATAAACATCCATAAATACTGCCTCTGAGTTCCCACAAGCCAGTCCTAAGCACTCTATCTCTCCTTCTCTCTGTTCTATGTCATCCTGTCTTTCACCCCCTGCTTTCTCTCTCTCACTCGCTCTTCTTCCTCTCTTCCTGTCTCCCTCTCTCTCACACACTGATGTCCTCCATGTCTCCCCTATCTTTCCCAAGTGGATTCTTAGTTTACATAAAAAGATAAGACTAACTGCTCATTACAGCTTTGACTTGGTGTCATTTTGAAGTTTTGTTCCTTCTTGTTCATGCACATCAACATACAGTTTTGTTGCTCATCTTATGTGAGTAACCATAGGCTTTAAGAAGCGTGTGAAAATGTTAGGAGAGAGAAAAAAAAAACGTCATATTCCGCTGATGTCTCCGTGACCTAGGGGTCTAAACCACGTACCACATCTTTTAAAAAAGACTTCGTAATCTAACCCATAAACATGTTTGTAAAGTTTAAAGTTGTAGAAAAACCTGCCATTCAAAACAGCATGTATAGTGCATGATTTGATAAATAATACACTGTTAAAACAAAACCATATGTAAATTTTTGTATACGATTGTCAATTAAAAACCAAAGTATCTCCATACTCTGTACCATAAAATATTGTAAAGTGGATTATAAGAGGACATTAGAGTCAATTTCAGACGAGGCAGCAAGAGGTCATTAATAACTTCTTCAGCATACAGTAATTTTCCATTGATCATGTAAGCAACTCATAAGTGCAAAGTAAGAAAAAAATTAAAGTAAAATTAAGTATGGCATGTCCTAAAATTCTCTAGCAAGGTACACGGTACAAACACACAGAAATTCCTCTGTGGCTTGTTACAGAAACATTTGTTTGAGAGTAACGGAACTCTGATGCTGGTGTTTGTATTATATCAGCTATGGCATTTCCTCTCACTAAACAGGCACTGAAAAGATTAAAGATAATCGGGTCTTACCCTCAGGCTCTTGGTGGTGGCGGTGGATGAAGTTGGAGAAGAGTCAGAGAGCGACTTTCTAATGCGTGGCTGATCTTTGTTGTGAGAAAGTAGAGATGACATCGCTCCTCAGCTGCTACAGCCACTGTATGAATGGGGTCCGAACTACTGAACTTCTGAAAAGTTAAATACTTTTTAAATTAAAAAAAAAAAAACCCTCTTAATAAGATGTTGATTACCATCCACTGATATAAAATTAAGATTTGGCTGTTTCCTTAGTTAACATGAGAAGCTCAAGTGTGATCTTCATGTGATGGTGAGACATTTCATATCTGATGAGAGTGAAAGAACAGCATAAGTGTGAGAGCTGTGGAGGAAGTGGTGAGACTGGGGAGTAGGCGGGCTGTACGGCGTGTGTGTGTGTGTGTGCGTGTGTGTGTGTGTGCGTGTTGACACAAGGATTTGACAACAGTATTGTTCACAAGGGCTCTCGAGGGATTTGGTTATATTGGCGAAAATGGAAAATGTAAAGCATCATTAATCATACTAATGTAGTTTTCAGGGTAGCTCCTATCTGCATATTTAATTTTCTGTATGTAATGCACAGGGAAGTACACTGCATTATTCTAATGCACAAAGGAGTGTTGTTTGTATTGTGTAGTCTTTTTTTTTTTTTAACAAAGGGGAGCCGAGGCTGTAAGAAATGGCAAACTCCTCAATTAAAACAAGTGGCAGCAAGTGCAACTGAAAGTAGAGGTAAAATTAAAAATACCTACAGTAGATGAACAGGCACACATGGGTTTATGTTAGGGTGAGATAAGAGTGTATAAAAAACAACAGGTTGGTCAGGCGCACAAATGTACTGTAGCTAACTCTTCGGATAAGATCTTTGGTTTTAGATCTGTTGAGCTTAATCAAGCGGGGGGCTGCGTGTGTTGATAGTTACGCTGAGCTTACATACCTTTCTGAGTATGTTCCATGACACAACTGCGAGTTGGAACAGGCCATTTGTTTGCAATTTATTCACATAAAAAGGGAATCTAATGAGAAGAGTGCATTTTCTGTGCTTTACTCATGTTGCTTATGGAAAGTTACAAATATATTTCGTAATAAATGCTGAGACTGGAAAGTTTTGACGCTAAATATCTGATAAGGGTAAAACAGATCCTGGAGAATCTGAATGTGGGAAGCTTCACAAGTGTCAGTGGTCTCAGGTGCATCATTTTATTTCTCTCTTTTCAGTTTGTCTGTACTGATTTCCAGGCTGAATCAGTGCTGCCGTCAGACCAAGTCTCACATGTATTGCATCTGATCAGCTGTAGCCTAATTTATCCTTTTAAATAGGATCAATAATTGCATCACTTTCTATCCCTACAGTGATACATGCTGTGTACGTAATTTTTCAGTGATGTTTATCTTTGCATAGAGAGATTTTTTACAGTTCCTGTTTGACAGATATATGTCCTAGGTTTTTTTTTTGGTCATGTTTTGACATAAACATGTTGCTACTATGCCGAAAGACCCTTGAATACTGTAGTTTTTATAAACTAACCACACCTGTCAACTCCCCCAATTTTCCCTGAGTTTCAACCGTAATTTCTATCTGGCATGACCGCCAGTTTCCAGTGGGCACATCATGCTTTGGTTTTTGTCCTGAGCATTTAATGTACCGTAATTACCCCAACCCTCAAATTAAGTTAGTTACCAGACTAAATTGTTTTAACTTTATTCATGCACCACACTGTCTTTTAAATGCAAGCTGGCCACCCAAGAGTCAGTCATTTCATGAAAAGTAAAAGACATGTACTCATAATTCCTTTTAAAACAGTGTCAGTTTTGACGGGATGTCACAGAGGGGTGACTGTCGTCCACTCAACATGACAACGCTAGGCTATACGTCTAGTTGTACCTACTTGTGACTAGTGTCCCCCTTTTTTGTTATTTTACTATGATGACAAAAATCATGAAACAGACACAGATCTCTTTCTCTCTTTATCAGGTATGTTGCTTATTCTTCATCATTATGGTAGTAAACTGGTACCACCTGCTGGCAGAAAATAGTACTCTAACCTTTTCACAAAAGAACTTCAGGACAGGGGAAGAGTATGTAGCAGTGGAATCATATGTAATCACATGTGCAGGTTGTACAGTTTTACCATAAATAACTATAGAGTGAGAGGCACTACACATGTACTTCTGCTCAGTTACTGCAAGCTTTAAGCGCAGTCTCATTTCCTCTCACAACTGCCATTTCATACTATAGTCTGTTCTTCTTGTCATTTGTAAATAGCTCAAAGTAATCAGTTTAATCTCAATTCATACATAATTTCATTGATTAAAATCTGTTTTTTTTTTACATGATCTAAATGCCATGGCCAATTCTACCACAGACTCTTACAGCCAGTTTTTTGAAATGTAATGTTGAAAATACATAAATTGTCATTTACATCACTACTTTCCTTTCAGTAACCTGTTGCTCTAAAAGACACATACATCTCTGATGAGCAATTTTCAAGTCACACCCAAGGAACCCTTTATATTTACGTTTTATTGTTTCAATACTTCCCATATTTTTTTATTTATATTGCACTAACAACAGCAACCATGATACTTGTTGTCATAACTTAAATGTATAGAATTTCACTCGTTTTTAATGAGAATATAGTGCATGTTAAAAAGCATGTATAGAAGGTTGCATATAGTTCGAATCAGACTATAGAAATTCACATTAAACTAAGGGCATAAAACAATACAAGTACTAATAAAATCATCAAATGTTTTTAGTGATGTATAACTGCTCTGAAACATAAATCAGTCAACCCCACCCATGTAAAATAAAGCAAATGTTACAAATCATTTTTTGTGTGTAAAAACAGTTCCTCTTCATCAATATAAGACTTTAAAATCACAGTCATGTGAATTATAGACAATACTGGTGGACTGCAGCAATTTACAGCCGATCAATCTACTGGAGCATATTGTCCATATCCATCTCTTTTTTGTCCATGAGGATCTCTATTTACTTCAGCTGACTCTCCTTCTGAAGAATCCCAACTTTCAACAACGTCTTCGTATAACTCCTCTTCCAAAGACTTGTCCAAAATAGGACCCTCAGTAGTCTCTTCTGCAACCTCCTCTTCTGCTGTCTCGCCAGCATCCTCTTCCTCTTGATCTTCTGGTGTCATTTCTTGCTCCTCTGTAACATCCCCCTCCACTTCCTGTTCCCGTGGCTGTGCTTCCTGCAAGGCTTCCTCCTCCTCCTCCTCCTTTACTTCCTCTTCCGCTCCATCTCGGGCACCCTGTTGCTAAGCCTCTTTCTCAACATCTTCTAGCTTCTCCTGCACCTCAGTGGCATTCTGTGCTGTGTTGGAGATTAACTCTCCTACAGCTCGGTCCTCCTGATTTGACTTAAGTTTCATTGACCAAGAAGGACCATTCACCAACTGAGATAGACAGATATGTAATTGATTATCTATCTCAATAATGTCTGGCACTTGCAAATTTGAAATACATGTGAAACACTGTAACTAAGTAATAATATTTGTTGTTTTTTTTTTGAAAGATCAGTCAAAGTTAAACTTGTGGAGGTATACCTGGGAGTGAAAACTCTGCAGCTGAGCCATGATGCTGCTGTGGAGGTTCTGTGAAGTGAAAAACTGCTCATCCAGAGTCGTCTGCACTGAACTGAGCATCTCTTCTAATGTCCGGGCACGCATGGCCTGCTTAGTCTCCACAAGCTCCCTGAAACACACACAAGACAGGAATTTGGCAAGTCAGCAAATTAAAACATTGTTCAGGCATGCAGATAAACTCTGTAAAATCAAACTGGGCTCACTTTATTGCAGTCATCTCCTGGTTGTTTGTATAAAGTGCAACATTATGAAGATAGAGAAACTCTTTCAGCTCATTCAGCTCAGAGGATTGTCCCATTAACGGTGCATTAAGAGCCTCCACTGATGCAACCTGCTCACCAACTCTGGAGCATGCACTGGCCACAGCACTGGTCAACCCAGCCACATTTTCAGCCAGCGCTGAGCTGGAACTCAAAGTGGTGACTACCCTCTCCTTCATGGCCTCAAACTCCTCACTCTGGTTCTTGAACATGGCCTGGAGAGTTTCGATGGACAGGGAGACCTGCTTGATCTCGGCCCACCGAATTTCCATCTCTTCGCGGAGAGCCCAAAGATATGAGTAGAGGTCAGTGTTCTTCAACTTCTCTGATGTGGCCAGGACAAACTCGGCTTTCTGCTGAGCCTGTTTCTGAGCCTCCTCCAGGGTGAAGATCCTCTCCTCCACACCCAAACCTGTATCAATCTAGAAAGTGATTTACATAATTTAGCTATGGGGCTTGACTCAACTTAAACATTTGGAATCTGGCCTTTTCATCGATTCATGTCAGTCTGAGCTCTCATATTGCTGTGGCGATTAGGGTGGGTCACATGAAAATATATACCATGAGATGATATAAACTTATCAACTGTCAGAGATTTTTTTTTTTTGTACAATTTATATTGTAAGTTGTCTATATGATAGTGGTCTTTTATTATATCCGGGTGTATTAGGCCATTGTTGGAAACGTTAAAAATCACTGAGCGGGACTCCTCCTGGGCGATGTTGGACTTTTATATGATTTTTTTGGCTATATGTTATTAAGTACCTTGACTTGTTAGGTATTTAAATTGCTGCATTAGCCGATTGCAGACTTCCAAGTCTGGTAAGTTTTTCCATGAACAGTTTCTAAATTGATTTTCTAAAAAAATTACTATAACATGATATTATACCAAGATATCTGGCATTATTAAAATTTCACAATAACCCGCTCGGGCTGTGAATGTCACTGAAACGTGACCATGTAGTTGCTCACAGCAAGAACATGCTAAAAATAACAACAGGTGTTGCTAGCAGTATGAAGCTAGCTACTTTAAAATGTCATACAGCCTTAAATTTTCAAAATAAATACTGACCCACATTTGCACTCATTTTTTGTGATAAAGGGCACAAACTGCAGGTGACGGAAAGGAGTATTTTCTCAGGCACCTCTCGCTTTAAAAAAAAAAAAAAAAAATTCGGGTCGTCCGTATTTATTCATAAGAAATTACAAAGGTAGTACTCTTATTTTGAAAGCAAATCACATAACGTCCGTACTCGCGGGAGTTTTTTTTTTTTCTTCCCTCCACACATGATTTGTAAACAACGACGAACTCGTGTTCAAGGAAAGTAGTTTTTCGTTTAATTTCAAGTTGTTGCAAGGTGACACAACACAAAGGAAGACACTTCGAGTATCTGACAATTATCAGTGACCAGCTCAGCAGGAAACACGGTTGACAAAATTAGCCAGCTTACCTGCGCGTCCGTCGTCTCCATCACCTGCTGGAGGTTTGTGACTTTCTTCTGCATTGTTGCCAAAGACTCCGATAGTTGGTCGAGGCCGTGCTGCTGTTGCACACAAAACCACCACATCATAGAGGCCCCGAGTGTCAAGAGGATAACGACCAACAGAGCTGGAGAAACGTAGGCGCTCATCCGGCTCCTGGACTGGGGCATCCGGCTCCTGGACTGGGGCATCCGGCTCCTGGACTGGGGCACCGATGACTCCAGCAGAATGGAAGCGTCTTCTCGTCGCGGTTTCTTTGACCTGCGCCTGGCCATGGCAGCAACAGAGGGGCAGGACGGACCTGAAGAGCTGCGTCTTCAGTGAAATGGAGCCATTAAAAGTGTGTCTTTGGATTAGCTAAGGTATCACGTTGTCCATATTGCTGGACCCTCTGTCCTGGTCATTCATTGGACCCCCGTAATAGTCAAAGCAACTGCTGGGTTGGATGGGGGGCGTGACAGCACATTATGTAACTGCGGCGGTGGACTAAGTCTTCAGATCCACTACTGAAGAGGAATAACCACTGTGTCAAATAATTAGGGCTGCAACTGACGATTGTTTTCGTTATCAATTAACCGATTGGTTGTTAAGTCTGTAAAACAGTGAAAGAGCCCAAAGCCTTCAGATAGCTCTTTTTGGTCGACCAACATTAAAAAAAAAAACCCAAAAAACTCAAAGATATTCAGCTCACCATGATGTAATGTTAATAAAAGCCTCAACTCTTCATACTGGGTAAGCTAGAACCATCACATTTGAGGGGGGGTTTTGCTCGAAAACTGACTTAAATGATTGATTATCCAAACAGTTGCCGATTAATTTTCTGTCAGTCAATTTATCAATTGATTGACCGACGTCTAAAAAAAAATTCTCCATTAAAACTAAAAGTCCTGCATTCATAACTTTAAGTTAAAGTGCATTAGGTATTAGCAGCAAAATATACGTAGGTATCAAATGTGCTAAAAGTACTCAGTGAATAATTCCTTTCAGAGTGTGGTAACAGTCTTTTCATGTTGAAGGTGGCCCTGGTGTGGCCAAGTTTAACCATTATATGTGCTAGTGTGTTGTTGGTGTTTTTAGGCACTACAAGTAAAGGGAGGATGCTTTAAAAACTAATGCCAAGAATAGTTTTTGTTTATTAGTTAACTTCAGACAAAGTGCAGTAAGCAGAAAAAAAAACGTAAATCAAATCAATATATGGTGTGATCCCCTTTTGCCTTTAAAATGGTTCCAGTTCTACTCGGTACACTTGAGTACAGTTTGTCAAGGTAGGTTGTTCCAGGCATCTTGGAGACCTAGCCACAGTTCGTCTGTGGATTTAGGCTGTCTCAGTGTCTGTTGTCTTTTCATGTAATCCTAGACCGACTCCATTAGGATGTTGAGATCAGGGCTCTGTGGGGGCCAGACCATCCGTTGCAGGATTCCTCGTTCTTTTTGTCACTGATGATAGTTCTTTATGACTCTGGCTGTATATTTGGGGCTGTGTCACGCCGCAGGACCAAACAGATGCTTGCGAGATGATAAGAATCTAAACAGTTAAAGTGCCTGAAAGTTTTGCACAGTACTGTATATATTCTATCTGCATTAAGATTGCTTTCAATGGTTATTTTGATTAACAATTAATTTGCAGATTATTTTCTAGATTAATCGTTAATATATATATATGTGAAAGCCATTCTCTCAATATAAATATTGAGAGAATGGCATTCACAGTTTCTCAGAGGCCACAGTGATCTCTTCAATTTGTTTATTTTGTCTGGCTAACAGTCAAAACCCTAATATAATTAATTTACAGTCGAAAACGGCAAATTGTCACATTTTAAGAAGCTGGAACCAGAAAATTTGGGATTTTTGCTTGAAAAATTCCTGAAACAATCCGTTAAGAAAATAGTTGCTGATTCATTTTCTGTAAATTGCCTAATCAACTGAATATTGCAGCTCTAACTGGCACTGTGGAAGAGCTGCGAGATAAATGTTGTGGACTAAACACTATGATATTTCCCTCTGAACTGCAGTGGAGTACGAGTAAAAAAGCTCTCACAAAATGCAAACACTCAAGCCTAATCAAAGCACCTGAAAACTGTACTTATATCGAGCACTAAAAATTGACATATTTACTTCCCACTTCTGGTGCCACTTCTCATACCTGGCTCGTAATTCACTCAGACACTTACTCCAGAACCGTCTTTTAGCAATTTATTGCGAAGCACCATCAATGGCAGCTGCTCTCTATTTGTATAGAAACAAAGCATTCACAGAATCTCACTTGCATAACGCTCCAGGAAAAGTCCAGAATCAATGCGTACCACTAAATCAGTAAACCTCAATTTTAACCACAGAACATGTCCATTTATGGGAACATTATCTCCCATTTACTCTCATAGAAGCATATTAAAACCTTAGCAAAATGACACAGGTGTGTGTTAAGTGTTAATCTGCACCCTTCATAATAAAAGTCTGGTAAAAGTTGTAATCTAGCTCATAAACATCACAGTATTACAACTGCTTGTTTGTGTTCATGTTCTTACTCATTGGCATGCATGAAATATAAACGAAAACAGGGACCAACTCATGAACTGACCCTTTACTCAATAGCGCCACCAGTGGTCATTAACTCCCAGGGTACCTTTTAAGTATTAAATAACTGTTACTTTAATTAATGGCTATGCAAAAGAATACTAATGTTTTAAACTGGATTTTTTATGACCACATCTTTAGTAAACAGGCAGAATGACGAAATACCTGCAAAATGTAATAGTATAGTATATAACATAGATACAATTCATATTTTACTGGAGCTTTCTAAACTTGTAAAGTGTTTAAATAGTGGTGCATCACACTGGTGGGAAATGGAGTAACCTAAAATTAAGCTATGTTGTTTTTAGATGTATTCTAAGCGATTTAAAACACAGTAAGCAATCTTTTGGTTCGGCTTCTGTCCAGCAGGTGCAGGTCTTCTTCACTCTGTAAAGAAACGTATATATACTCTGAGGTTGTTTCATCCACATACTGTACATTCAATTGTTTCATTAAAATTAATTTTAATTAAATTTTTATTAACGTATGATTCTTAAACCTTGTACAGGTGTTAATACCTCTGACATTCAGCATCATTGAGCACTCGGCAGTCCCCAGTTTGTTGTCAATAACGACTTTGTATTCCCCGCTGTCTTTGGCTCCCACCCTTAGTATGAGCAACGAGCAGACCCCACATACATTGATGATGTGGTAGTTGGGGTTTGTGTTCAGGCTGGTGTTGTTGCGGTACCATGTCACATGCGGAGATGGATCACCCTTAACTGCACAACTCATGCAGCACTCGTAACCCCTTGGAGCCGTTCGCCTCCTCAGGGGAACGATAAATGATGGAGTTGACTGGAAGTCCAAGCATTTTCTCTTTGGCATGTTCACTTTGAACTTTTCTGAAACACAAAGAAATGCATAAAGGGTTTACAAAATTCTGATAGTTAAGTAAAAAGTTTGCACCAGAGGCCTTGTAAGACAATTTTCCCAAACTAGATAGATAACGATTCTGTTGAGAGTCAGATCCTGATATCGTCCGGTTGTGTCGAAGTTACTCAAACTTCTAGAATTCACTGCAGTCTATCCTTGAGTGTTTCCTTCTTTTGTCTTTCTGAAAAAGCGTTAACCCTCTTCTTAGAGACTAAAAGTCGGGATATTTCGGCCTGTGCTGCTTCAGTATGGACCCTTCCTTTTTTTATTCCTTTTTGTAACACTCTTTTGAGAGGGTGAGTCCCCCATCTTCGTGAAAGTTTAATGCTGAAGTGCTGGAGTATGCCTTAAAAATTGAACAGCCTTGTCTAGACAAACAGCGTGATATGTATAACACTATTGAGCAAGATTATGTTGTAGGGTTTAATTTTTGTATTATTTAAAATGTCAGTGTGATCATGACTGAGGTTTTCTTACTTCTGGTTCATGCAGTAGCTAACAAGTTCCACTTTTTCTTGGGTTCTCTATAAACATTATTACAGGAAAACTATCCTAGCTAGGTGGTTAAATTCACTCAGGTATGTGAATTTGTAAATAAAGCAGTACTACTCACAAGTAATCAGCATAGAAAACATGATTTTGTGATGTGTACAGGAAAGTGAGAATTGATTCTGAGTTTCTGATTGTCTTAATGACTGAAGTGGAGGCACAAACCTTTTTCCTTTTTGATTCCAAACACAGGGGATTCAGAAGGTGGTGAAAGGCCGATATCATTTTTAGCAAAAACCCTGAAGAAATACTCCCGTCCAGGCAAAATGTTGATAACTGTGAACTTGTTGTTGAAGAGGTTGTCAGCCACTGTCCTCCAAATGTGTTTGGAGGAGTCCCGTTTGGATACCATGTAGTGTAGCCTGTCATCCCTCTTCTCATCTGGAGAGGCAGACCAGGACAGAGTCACTGTTCCTGGGGTGTTCTGATCCAGCTCCACTGGTCCTGGAGGCTTGGGATCATCTACAATCAGATTTAGAGACACAGAGATACAGATTACTAACATTACAGGTTTAGTTTGCCGATTTAAAATCTGAATCCCAACCAGCTGCCAACAATTATACAGCAATTACTTTTAACTATATTATAATAATGGAAAAATACATTTTATGGCATTGTTGATGATAAAAATATTGTTAGGTAAGAGAAGTACTCACTTGGCAGAACACTGCTGTCTTTACTTTATGTTGGCATTGGTTTGGTTATTACAGATTATCTTTAACCCAGTAACAATGATAGCAGAGTGCAGTCAATTAGAGCAGTGAGTGCAGAGTGGGGAAAAAAAAGACCTGGAGACTTTCAGCTGGGGATTTGAAATAGCCAGTTTCATACCGTTTAGACAACAATTGAGTGCTGAGTATATGTATAAAACTGAAATATATCGAACCCAGAAAGCAGTATTTTTATTGGAGCATGGAAGTTTACTTTGACTTGTGAAATCAGTATGTATAACAAAATAAATCTCAACTCAAGGTTCAACATCTTGCTTTTTCCGAGCTTTCATCACATCTCTTGGTCTTCCTCAGCAAATGAAACTGGCTCATCTGAACTACAGTCCATATTGAACTGTGGCAATTCTCTGTATTTATTGTATTGCTATACTAAATAATGGTTAATGCTAAGTTTATTCCTACTGTATGCTAAACCTACCGTTTCCTTTCCCACTGTAATTCCATACCTACACTATCTGCTTACTTGAAATAAATATACATTTCTACTGTGGAAAAAAATAGTGGAATCAAAGTTATAAAATCAAATCTATCTTTCAGTACTATACAATATACTTACCATGTAACCCTAGCTCAGTTTTTCTTAACAGTATGAATACATTTCACAGTTTTACACTTGGATACAGTAAATCAGACTACAATTTATTGGGCTTACCTTGCTGGATAGGGACATGTAATGTTGCCAATAAGCATAAAGACTCTCTTACCTCTCCAAGCAGAGGTTGTAAATGACTAGCAATGAAAAAATATATAAATGAAATGAAGTCAGAATTGTAAAAATGCTTCCCGAGATTCACCTGTAACTCTGATTTCAACATTGAAGCTCTCCTGGCCGACCAGGTTCTTGATAGTAATGGTGTAGATGCCGGTGTCAGACCGCTCAGATGTGGGGATTAACATTAGAGAGCCTTTATCAAAGTTGGTAATTGTTACATGTTTAGGCACTGGAATACCATCTTTTAACCAAGAGATTTCTGGCAGTGGGGAGGCCTGTAGTTGTTAAGGTAGATATCAGATAAATATATTAATAAAAATTAACACAATGTTGTGTAAACACACACACAATAAAATATATTCTCCACTGAACTCGTTAGGAGGGAAAGCTCTGGCATAGTACCTCAAAGTTGATGTTCAGACGAACCATGTTTCCAGATCTCACCACCACAAAGGTCTTCATGTTTCTGTCTTTGAATTTTGGCCTTACTATGGGGGTAAAAATTTAGAATTAAATGTTTAGATTCTTCTTGTATTTATACAATTTTGGAGATTGTCTGGTACTTTTTCACTGTTATTAAAATGATATGTTCTTTCTCATCATTTTTAAATACTTTCTATTGACCTGTATACATTATTAGGAAATCAAAACCCTTACAAATCTAGTACACAGGATATTCTCTTGCTGTATGAATCTAGATCAATTTCTGATCCTTTGTTCACTGTAATCTAATGTGCTCTAGGTTCACCAGCAGTCAAACATATCACATTGGTCTCTGTTACAGCAACCAGTTTCTATTCCACAGCGTTTCTAGTGAGTGACCTATGCCACCCCGTGGTGGCAAAGCCCAGATCAACAGAAGCCACTTGTTTCAATACGTACATATCCACACAAACAGCCTGTATCAGAGATGTGCATGAAGATTCTTTGGTTAAAAACAACAATAAAAAGAAGTCGTTTTGCCTCCTTTACAGTGGCGTTTTTATGTTGTACCATGCATTTAATTTTCTACGGTTGTTAAAGGCTGAATTTAAACTTCAGCATTTTGTTCATGCTGGGTTGTCCAAAGTTTTTCATATCTTGTCACAGTTCCACCCTTTAACTCCAACATCCACGGATATTAAACAAAAATCTTAGGACATTTTACATGGTGCTACAAAATTTAAGGAAAGCTGTTATGCAGACTATATTTTATTGGTGCAGAGCTAAAAAGTATTTTCGATAGTTGTAGGACTATTTTAAAGGGTGCACTGTGCAGATGTATTTTGAAAAAAAAGGTTTGCGGTGACTTTACATAGAGAGTGAATATAATTTGATCAGGCTGCTTCTAGAAATAATAGAGAAAACTTTAATTTAGTTAAAGTTTAATAAAATTAAAATTAATAAATTTCATAAATTTAAATTTCAAATCCTCTTACCAGGAGGCGGAATGGCAATGATGTATTTATCAAAGCCCTGAGGTTCTCCATCACCTCCATAATTGGTGGCAATTACTCTCACCCAGTATGTGGCCATTGCCTTCAAGCCAAGAACGGTGTAGGAAGTTAGAGTAATTGGGTTGGCATTACAGCGGGTCCATTCAAGGCTCTCTATTGATTTGATTTCCACGTAGTAACCCTGGGCTTCATCCTCTAACCCTTTCACTTCTTTAGGTTTAGTCCAAACCAGCGAAAATGTGGTGTAGTTGGAGGATGTTAATTTCAGGTCTGTGACCTTGCCTGGGGGTTCTGAAATAACAGTAATGTTAGCTTATATGACACAAAGAGCTACAGACAGTATCATATTGAACAGCACACTGGTTCACTTTAGATCGTGATGTTTTCATTGAAGACATCTGCAGCGAAATATAAGAACACAATGTCATTGGCTTACTCATTGGATCTCTTGCAATTACTGTGTCACATGGAATACTAGGATCTCCAGCACCAGACAGGTTGATAGCAGAGACTCTAAATTCATATGCTGCCCCTTCAAAGACATCTTTCACTGCATACTTTGTATCTGTGGAAAAAGGAACAAGTGGTTATCATGTCACTAGAAATATTCATTGATTTATGCTGATTCAGTGCAAGCATTCATTCTCGCACTGTAGCCAATTGCGGTATATTCCTGCACTCTAGCACGGGAAGGAGGGTGCTGTGGGGGCTGCAGGACAGAGTGAAGCACAGTGTAAATATTGTTATACCTTATCTTATAAAAAATAATTTGAACAGTTTCTGTACAAGTGCTTGTTGATGCGTTATTCTGTTGTGGATTGTGATATGAAAAATATGTCAAATCTGAGGGATAAACATATACCTGGTTTTCCTCCTCAGTGACCTGACATGACTGTGTGACGCCTTACGTCAGCTAAAACCTAAGTTTAGCTGGAGCTGCTATGTATAACTGGCCATAGCAAATTAATGGTGCAGAAAATAACATAACATAGCATATTTCTTTTCTTTAAATACTCCAAAACCAACTAAACAATAGGCTTTATGGAAATAAAAGGACACAGTGTCCCGTAGTGATAGCGAGGCTGCCTGTTATCTGTATATCCACAGGTGCATTTATGCAGAATTTCCACTAAATTTTTGTGCTGCCTGGTGGCTTTTTTCCTGTAAATCCAGAGTTGTCTGATCTGTTGAATCTTGGTGTCCTCTTGTGTGCACAGAGCAGCAACTACCCCACTATCAACCTGTGGATGCCAGGACATAAGAACAAAACTGCTGTGCAGAAAAAGTACTGACAGCTGCTGATTCATTCTGAGGACAGACAGTATGGACATCTATTTTATCTGAAACATGTTGACACATCATTAATAACATGTTGAATGAAAGACAGCAAAGAATCATTAAGCCTGCACGTTTTTTTTAGCCTGTATTCTAAAGATTTTTTTTCTTTTCAGTTTTGCAGTTTTGAGTAGCTGAGCTTGTTGCTTATTCAAATATCCTAATCATAAAGGTCATACTGTTTATCCTGCTGTAATATTATTTCCACACGTGTTTCAGATTTAATTACAGAAAATCAGATTTTTACATCTGCTGTTTTTTTTATTCTGAACATTAATACTAGTTGCATGCGTGCATGTAAGCTTTTCCACACATGCACATATCCAGGGCAGTCCCTCCTACTGAAAATGCATTCTCGCGATCGCACATCACTGCAGCTTGCTATGAGGGACATACCTGTAATTGGCCCTCCTTGGTTTACAAGACTCCAGTACTTAGTGCCTTTCTTGTTCTTTTCCAAATTGTATCCCACTATTTTGGTTCCTCCAGTGTCACATGGAGGACTCCATGACAGGTTGATGCAGTCTTTAAAGGCACTGACCAGTTTAGGTGCTGTTGGGGTTCCTGGATAACCTGTGGGGGAAAGATGAAATTCTGTCACTGTTTATGATGTTGGGTTATGTTGCTCTATTACTTTTATTACCTTCCTGCGCCTCCCTGTGTGTGTGTTCTCAAAGTTAGAAAAAGTTTTTGTTACTTCCAACAAGGGAGGTGAATGATGATATGTGTTTTTTCCTAGTCTGATCTCTTTTTATCTATAAACAATATATCTTAAAAGTTATTTATAGACAAAAATAGTTCTTTGATACATATAGAAATTGTGGTCACCAGGCCAGATAGAAGTAACATAAAGGGGACCTATTACGCTCATTTCCAGCTCTATATTTTTATTCTGGCACTCCACTAGAGTAGCTTTGCATGATCCACAGTTCAGAAAAAGTCTTTATTTATGTCAGACTGCCTGTTATGCAGCCCTTCAGTTGAGCCTTAGACTGAAACAGTCAATATTAGGTCAAACAGCTCGCTTTTAGGCAGCACCTCATCCTCCACCAGTTTGGAGGTTCTGAAAGCAAACTGTAAAACTAAGTAACTAGTAACTAAAAATAAGTAACAGAACATAACTGATTGGAAATGGCAACTTCTGAAATTCATCGGTACATGTTCGAAGACAGATTCGGATCCATAATATGAGAGTGGACAGCACAAATATCCACAGCAACAAAGATTACAGCAGGATATTCACATAATGGTGGATTTTTATGCCCATTAATAGTTGTATGTGTGGGAAATGGGCTAACATGTTGATTCAAGTGGAAAACGTCTGCTGTAAAGAAATACAAAAGCTAACGCAGCTTGTAAAACATTATTCTGCTGTTGCAAAACAACTGTACAGTAAACCTGTTCCATCATTATTTGTATACTTCAGTACATTAAATGTCTATAACACTACTCAAGTAGACTGTTTTGGGAGAACAAGCTGTGCTTGGAGCAGATGGCCATATAAAGAAATCTGTGACGAGTTGACGTTAGCTTATCGCGGAAGTAAAAATAAACCTGTTGGAACCTTGCGTACAGAGCAGTCTGACACTTGTCTCACAGGAATTACGTTTACATGCGTAAATTTTAATTTTATGTATGTATATATATGTATGTGTGTGTGTGTGTGTGTGTGTGTGTGTGTGTGTGTGTGTGTGTGTGTGTGTGTGTGTGTGTGTATATATATATATATATATATATATATATATATATTACAGAAAATGAGGAAAGCATAATAGGTCTCATAAGTTGTAAATGTGTAAAAATAAAAAGTTGCGTGTAAAAATAAAAAGTTTCCTTTCCTTTTCCCTTCCCAACAAGTTGCTAGGTTTTCATCAGAGAGCAGCTAAAATAGCCCTTGTAAAGTGGCTTAAATTAGGCTCCAACTAAAGACTTACGTAGTACACCAGCAGGTATGTTCTCTGTCTGCAGGTAATCACTGATGCCTTCTGCATTCTTGGCTCTGATCCGGTAGCAGTATCTCCTTCCAGGGTCAACATCTGAATCTTTGTAACTTGGGTTGCTTCCAGAGATCTCACCGAGATCTGACCATTTATTGCGACCCACTTGTTGGCGTTGTATGATATAGTTTGTGACTGGGCACCCACCACTGTCTTTTGGCAGTTTCCATTTGAACACAATAGATGTCACGGTGCTTTCCATAATGTCCACAGGTCCCTGTGGTGTTGTGGGTTTGTCTAAGTAAATGAAAAAATGAGAAGTAGTAGTCATATTGTGCTAAAGGCAAAAAGTATTTATCTTTGTGTATACAGCGCATTGTGTTATTGCAAACTTTATGTCTCTCTTTATCAACTCACCTAGTACAATAAGTTTGGAAATTGCCTCTGTTGTACCGAATTCATTTTTTATTTTGATTTGGACCTCTCCACTATCTTTCCTTTGGCACTTAGTAAGGTACAGTTGGCTCTCAGTAGCTGATGTTTCAATCTTCACATTGAGGGCAGGTAAAAGCTCGTCATCATCCTTGTACCACTGTATATTCATTGGAGCCCCACCTGAGAATGGCACCTTCCATTTGACATTCTCCCCTGCCTTTATAATGACTGGCTTTGTGAATTTTCCTAGAGCAACACTGTCAATTTTTGGTGGGTCTTGTTAGGGAGGGAAAAAAATTTTTTGTCAAAAAACTAAACCTCTGTAAACCATTGCAAATTAATCAAATGATACCAAACCAAGACACTAATTTTGGTTCTGACCTTCAATATTAAGTGTTGCTTCTGATTTACGTCCTTCAGCTTCAAAGCGGTACACAGCTGCATCATCTTTTTTACAGCAATCAATTATCAACCTGTGACAGGCTCCATCTTTGATACTTGTTACCCCATCCTCCTTGGTTAGCTTGTCAGGTAAAAAGATTCAGTATTCATACGATGACATTTTATTAAATTAAGGTATGCAATGTACTATACAAAATAATTGACTAAAATGGACCGTTGTGGATTTACAAGATAAGAAACAGTGATATGCATGGCACTAGTTCTATATAGTTAAATTCTCCTGGAATAGTTGACTTACCAGCTTCCTGTTTTTATACCAGCGTCCCTCTGAGGTGTCACTGCTTAGTTTGCAAGACAGCTCTGCCCGCTCACCAATATTAGCATTAGTGTCTGATAGCCCAACTACAAACTGAACACCTCGATCTGCAATTGTAAGATCAAAGTTAAAATTTGGAAATAATAAAAATGACTGTGTGCATTATATGGTAATATGCAACCTCGGATAAATATAAGATATTAAAATTTACATTCGTAGAATGACCAGGTAACATAAAAAAACCCAAATATTTTATTATTCAAGTGAATATAGGTGGTTGGGGAATTGTCAGTAAGCCCTGTCTTCATCCACAGTCAGTGTACCATTTTTATTGTTCACTTCCATAAAATCAAATAGTGCTGTGTTAGTTTAAAAAGTATTACACATTTCAGCTTTAATGCATCAAGAGCAAACAAAGGTAGAGACAATGCAGAAAGCTCATCAGCCATGCAGTTTCTGTTATATAGCATAAGCAAGTAAAGGACAGCAATATCCTGCCTTACCACTGCTTTCTTACTTGTTTACAGTATGTGTCTCTCTAGTGGTCAACATACGGGACTGCAGGAGATATATATATCACGGCTCATCAACATTTAAATTGAACTTTTGGCTCCAAATATTAATTTTCATTTTACAAAGACCATCAAAATTGGATCTCAATTTCTACCAAAATCTACTATAAGGGGAACTGATTTGTTTTTCTATAGTTAATGGTTTAAATGACTTGAGTTTTTGATGACCTATGTTTTTCACCAAAGCTGCATTTACTGCAGTTGACCTTCAGGTCATAGCAAGTTGTGAATTGTTAGAAATTCCAAAAGCCATTTACTCTTAAATTGTTTGGATTATATTACAGAACTAAAATTCCACCTAGTGAGTCATCCTGTTATATCTGTAGATATAAAGCCAGCGCAGCAGAATGCAGCTTCATTTTTTACTTTCTCAATTTGGGAAAGTAATGCAGGTTTTGCCAGGATATGGGACATTTTGAAAGGGGTCTTAAAATTTTCCAGCAGGTGATTTTTGTCACATGTGCCCACTCCGCAAACAAAAATTCAATTTATATTTTCAATTTATAGCTTCCTACTGCAACTATCTCTCATATTTTACTTTGGGTTCTAGTCATACGTCTCGGAAGATTTGTCACTTTGACACTTGATAACAACAGGCCCAAATAGCAAAGCTGACAATATATGCCATAGCAAAGACACCTTAAGGAGCACTGGAATTAAAACTATCACATTATATTCATCACTCTAACGTAAGTAGAGATTATTTGGTCTTTACCTACAACAGTGTCAGGAACCAAAGGGCCAGTTTGTAATCGCCTCTTTTTTTCATCATCCGCATCACCCTTTTTATTTTCATCATTTCCATCTCCCAGGACATTCTTATTCTTGCCGTCTCCATCGCCTTCATCCCCATCTGTCTTTCCGCCAGATCCATCACCAGACCCTTCACGAGATCCATCACCAAATCCATCACCAGATCCATCACCAGATCTATCACCAGAACCGTCAACAGATCTATCACCAGAACCGTCACCAAATGTAGCACCAGACCCGTCACCAGATCTAGTACTAGACCCGTCACCAGATCTAGCACCAGACCCGTCACCAGATCTAGCACCAGACCTGTCACCAAAACCATCTCTTCCATCCCCCAGAGAAGCTCTAGCTGCTGCATCTGCTGCGTCCTTTTCAGCCTGTTCTCGTCTGGCTGTCTCCAGGTCCTCTTTCTCTTTTTGTAGCTTGGCCTGCTGTTCCAATGCTAGTTTAGACAAATCATCCTGATCCCCAGTTTTGGTGCCCTTACGGCCTTTATGGCCATCTGGATCAGCTGAATTACAACAAACACAAAGAATAGGGAGAATAAATAATTTACTCTTGTTTAAACAGTTTTTAATTAAGTTTTTAAGTTCTTTTTTGGGAAGTATTTAAGAATTGCTTATCCAGGTCTCAGACTATCAAGAAGATTAATGTTTTATTTACTAATGTATACAGTATACCAATATGAAAAAAGAAAAGATGTCCCACCTTCCACTGTAAGAGAGGCACTGCTGGAAGTTATCCCAGCAATGGCATAATATGCTCCATTATCTGCCATTTTACAGTCCTTAACTCTTAATGTGTGGATAAGTTTGTCCTCTGAGACAGTGATCTCATATTTGTCCCCATGTTCAAGTGACGAGTCTTGTTTTGACCAAGTAATTCTGTTGAGTGGTGTTGACAAGACACACTGAAAGATGGGGTCTTCACTTTCAACAGCCTTCACATCCTTGATCTTGGCTTTGAACTCCACAGCAGGCACTAAGAGAGGAGAGAAAGTGGATGTTAACCTACAATTAATTTTTCTGACTTCTGATTCCTAAATGGACTTTGTTTTGTCTTACCACTTGCTAATACAATCATTCTGTTTTATTACAGGTACAATCGTTATGCTTTACCTTGAAAGTCAGTTGTAAGAACATTTGCCTCATCAACATCAACCTGGTAAAGTCCAGCATCATCTGGCTTAGGGTCTTTAATGCTGAAAACATACTTTGACCCAATTTTCTTAAGGCTAATCTTTGAATTTTCATCATCACCATATGGCACCATTATCCCATCCTTTTGAGAGAAAAGTAGTCACGTTTGTTTTGTTTTTGAGCTGTTGTAAATCAATTATCTTTGGGATACATTTATAACCCACCTTGTATACGTGAATTGTACTGTTGGGATCTCGTAGTGTCATGTTGAGGCTAAATTCAGCTCTCCCATTTGGTTTCACTTCTATTTGTTTCACATTGTCCAGCTTCTCTATAACCTGCAAAATAAAAATAAAAAGTCTGTATCCCTAGATGAGCTTCACTGCTGAACGCAAGTAGGCTTGACTAGAGCATTGGATATTTAATTGTTTTAAATACACTAGGCTAGTTGAGCCACAGGAAAAACTAGCATCCATGCACAGGAAGGAGAAAATCAAAACTTGAAAAAACTTTTTGCTTTTAAAGATTTAATTAACATCCCCTTAAAAATGTTTTTTCTGACCTCCAGTGGTTTCATTTCTCACCCTGCTACACTGTACTTTCTTCAGGACCCTGTGACATTGGCTAATTGGTGTGAGGGCAGTGAAACACTACTTTATGGAATGGTCTTTAAAGTCTTCCAAAGACAAACGAACTCCAACTAATATTTAGGCCACCAGGTTTTTATTCCAGGTTTAAAACACAACAAATGTTATAAAATGTCACTCGTCAAAATGTAGGTCAGTTTTTCATCATTGTTTAAACCTCACCAAAATTTTGCATGCTGAAATACATGGTCGAGAATTCATGTGCATTTGTTATAAACTGATACTGTACCTTTGCCTGCTCATCTTCCCTTTCCTTTCTCATCTGGTTGAGTCTCTTCAGCATCCAGCGAAAGTCAGTAACACCAAACTCCAAACAGATTTTTTCATAGTGTTTCTTTGGTGCACTGAGAAGCAGTTCCCAGAGCTTAGGATCAATTTCTCCCTCTTTCTTTGGTGGCATTTGTTTCTTTCTGACAACAATACTGAAACAGAATAATATGTTTTAGGGAGTTCGCAGCAGTACACGTTTAACACAGCAGAACTTCGACTTGAACTTACGTTTTCCTAAGCATTGATCTGAAATCCTGTGGCTTGTGTCCTGTGGTGAATGAAAAAAAAATATAAATTGGAAAAGATTTCATGGGATGCAGGTTTCTTTAAGGGAATAAGTAAATAATAAATAATTCCACCATCATATTTGTTTAAACTCTGTGTCTGTACAGTTCCGTCTAAACCCTAAAATGTAAGAAACAAACAAACAAACAAAATAAGCACTGGATGAAACTGATTTGTATATTTTTACTAATTCTTTGAAACCACAAGGATCTTCTCAGTAAATGCAGAGATTCCTTCTTCACAGCATAAGTCTGCTGGTCTGTTGAAAACACAATGTTTTTGATGCTGCTGGGATCAAAATTCAATTTAAAAAAAATAAACAATCTGGAAATCTCTGGTATCCTGAAAAGAAACTCATGGGTTGTTGGATGATAAAAAAGAGCAAACATAAGATCCTTCATAGTTCTGTAGTATACGTCATACCTGCCTGGCCTTTCTTCTTGTAGCCAACTGGAAGAAAACATGAAAAAAACAACAGAACAAAATGTAAGTTGACTGACAAAACTACAGTATATTATAGTCTAGTTTAATTTAATTTTCCATTAGTATTTTGCACATTAAATCTATCTCCTACCTTCAGTAACATTGAGCGTTGCACTGCAGATAGCCTTTCCATACTCATTGGTGGCAAAGCACTTGTAGGTGTCAGCTTGGTCTGGTTTTACATTGAGTATCTGATAAAGCAATATTATCATTTGAAGTGTGCTGAATATAAGCTTCTGTGTCCCACTGACATGAATAATGAGCTTGTCTAAATAACTGAGTACTTTGATTGTGAACAAATCAAAGTACTTATTTTTAGTATACCTCATACTTTTAAAATTCAGAGCAGCAATTTTCATATATTAGTATTATATATATTAGTTTGTGTTTTTTGAACACTTTTTTAAAATATTGTTTTCTCACCTCTAAAATGTGCTCTCGAGATCTTTCATCATATCTAGTCTTGTACTTTTCTGGGTCATTAACTTTGCCCCTGTTACGCACCCAGGTGACAGTTGGTGCCGGCTTTCCACTAACCATAGCTTTGAAAAGCACTTTTTTGCCTAAAAAAAAAAAAGACAGAGAGCAACACAACAGTGATAGAGTTGTAAATAGTGTTTGATAATGTTGTTTTAATCACAGTTTGACTTTTTTTTTTTTTTTTTTTTTTTACCCTCTTGAACAGTCATAGGCATCGGCTTCCGGGTGAAGTCAGGTGTTGACTTTCCTGCAGGCAGTTGCTCAACACATTGCGTGATCACAACCCCAGGAACTCTGGACAGTTTGTTGATAGCCACTGTTAAGACCAGAAATGAATACTGTAATAGAGGTAAAACTCAGCTGTGTGAGGTGGTGAAAATAAACATAGGCAAGAATCCTACAAGAAACAGAAAACACAAATGGTATAAATGTTGTGTGTGTTTCAGGAGGTTATATACATTATTCACACTGTTAAAACCGTGGGATTGGATATGGTTAACAATTTCTGAAAAAGTTGAACTGCAGAGTTTTTCTTGCCAGATGTCTCAAAAATCATCCCAGTAATCAAGTCTCAATTTATTTAATTGATCAAAACACCAATATTATCATCAGTATCCATTATATCCAAGATTTGTGAAATAAACACCATTATAAGCATTTGCGGTTACTTAAGATCGGCATTACAAACATCCTCCCAGTGCTTTTGCTTTTGGTTGCAGTTACAACAGTATTTCACAAGAGGTCAATATCTCCTTTCTCTTTGTCAACCATCACGGCCACTACATCATGACAAGACCTTTAATTTTGTGAACTGTACTGATAAGGCTGTATTTTGGATTAAATTATATATGTATTTTTGTCTAAAGACATGTCTTATACATGCAAACACCAGTCAAAACCAGTTAATGTGGTGTTATTTTATTTTGTCATTTATTTTATTATAAAGTCCGATGGATTTGGGAAACACAGTTTTTTCGATTATAAATTAAGTAAATTTTATTCACACCTTTCCCATTTATAGTTACAAGGAAGTTTACAAAAGGTTTACCATTCTGGGAAAGTGTTGTCAGACTTTGGACCCCACTGTATATGCATATATTAGTACATTAAGTCTTAGCCCAGACTTTGGAGCCATTAACAGTTCTTTCCTGGGGTTGTGGAGACAGGAAAAGAGACATGGGTGACACTTTTCTTCAGCCTTTGTCCCATCTAACATTTGAACTGTAGGATGACTCACTACACAACACTAAGTTTGTCAAACAGCTGTTGAAATCACAAGCTCCAAATCACCATCTGTTACTCTGTTACTTTTTCTGCACAAGCATCATACCCCATTACCACAATCATGATAGTAAATTTAGATTTAAACTATATGTAGTATTACAGTCATGGAATTTATTAGGATGTTTCTAAACCGTGTGAGTTAAGTTTGTAGATAACAAAACTTAAATCACATTCAAAAATATTTAATAGGACAACACTTGCAACTGACCTCCTAGGTAGTAGCACTGGCTACAAATGGGTTTCCAAAGGCATGTCTCAGAATCTGTTGAATCAGTGGCCACAAATGAGCCATTTTTCATGGCAATGACAACTTCAATAACCTTATACAACTGCTCCTCAAGCGCGTCCATCCTGACAGTTGTGCACGTACGAAATTTGATTGGTGGTCTTAAATCAATAATTCATATGCAGCTAATTTTGCATTCTAAGTTTAAATTTTAAATATGAAAACATTAAATTTTTTAACAGTGATTTAATTTTTTAGACATTAAAATCAATTATGTCTTCACATCAATCATTTTGTGTTTCACATGTAATATTTTATATGTTATATCCACAACTTATGACATTTGTTGTGTTGAGTTTTTGTTAAAATGTTCCAAGAAGAGTTAATTCAACTGTGTTTGTTTTTGTTGTTGTAGTGGGTGATATTGGAATGTGTTTCTAATATTCTTCCCCCGTCCTGTTTTTAAATGAGTTGAGTAAAAGAGTAGTACACCTAAACATGATGCAGTCCAGTACAAGACCACTGCAAACTACAACCTTAATAATAAACATACAGTTAAATTGATTCCTTTCTGATAGTGTATATCAAAACTTAACATTATTATTTTTGTAAGGGTAGAATTTATGGCTGAGCAGTTGCATTGGTTTGCATTATATTTTACAGGTGTACCTAATAAAGAGGCAGCTAAGTGTATATTCTTCCAGCAAACCTCTACTCCCTCATGTCTTTCCTTTACCTCAAAATCATCTACCATAGTTGCAATAAAATCACATGGAAACACGTAAGAAGGCCAGTGATAATGTTCACAAAACATACAGACAGTTTACAGGAAAAAAACAACATAGATTCAATAGAAAAAACAGGAGAAATACAATTTTCTTTTCCAGTCAACAGCATGAAATGAATTTATAATGCAGCTACAAAGCAAACTTCAAAGTGAAATCAGATCCCCCTCTCTGAAGTAAAGCATTTAAACAGACATACAGTACAGTTAATTCAAGTGTTGGCTTATTATTTCACATATGAGTAACTTTAGATTACCCTTTCTTCATCACTTCTTTGCAGCAGAATGGAATATTCATCAAACTGTATGTGTCATTTCTCAAGGGGTTGGTTTGCACTCTTATATCATCTGAATGCAG